>NC_139041.1:20085594-20674486 GCF_964662115.1 Mustela nivalis | reverse complement strand
CTTTCCTGCTGGGTTCTTGCCTGGAATCCAAGAACTGCTGTCATTCTGGGGAAAGGGAAGAGTGCTGTTCCCTTTCTCAGGGATCCCACCAAAACAAGGATTGCAGAGAAGTGTCTGGGATGCGGTACCTACCTAAGACAATCCAGGGTTAGAATGGGGATTAGGGTCACGGCATGGCTTGTTGGCGGGTGCCTGGTGCAGCTCCTAATGGGGCTTGTGGAAAGCGAGCTCAGACTGAGAATCACAATGCCTGATGGCTCTAATGAGTGGGCGCATTCTCTTGGGGCATGCCACTGCCTCCCACATGTCGGTTGGACACCC
Source organism: Mustela nivalis (assembly GCF_964662115.1). Taxonomy (NCBI): domain Eukaryota; kingdom Metazoa; phylum Chordata; class Mammalia; order Carnivora; family Mustelidae; genus Mustela; species Mustela nivalis. The sequence goes on along the minus strand of NC_139041.1, from coordinate 20,674,165 downwards.
ATCCCCAAAGCAAGCTTTCCAGACATATGGAAGCAGGAGTAGAATGTGGTGCTTCAGTTTGACCCATAGGCAGGGATTTGAGCTGCGGTCTGGGGGTAATGCCTGAATACAAAGTTTGGAGGGAGATTCTGGCCTCGGGCCACAACAGGTGACACCTGCCTGGAATGCGGCCCATGTCTGAGTGCCTGATAGGTGATCAGGTTCCGGATGTGTTGACAGAACAATAGAGCACCAGGTTGCCTATGATATCGGGGCAAGCGCCTTGTAAGTTGATCCTCATGTGTGGATCTTTTGCAGGCCCGTACACCTCGTCTGTTTTCTGCTCCATAGGCAGAAGATTGTCTTGTGACTCCAGAATCGCAATCTGGTGTTTTGTGGGCCAGGAGTGAGAGTCCGGAAACCCTAAGGACGAGCACGGTTCAGTTCAGTGCCGAGTGCATGCTAGTTTAAATATGCCGCGGCGGATTCGAGAAATCTAGGCCCTGTGTATGGGAGGGTCCTATGTGTTCTCACGCTGGAATGTGTGTCCATGATATGGCCGAAGAATTCAGGGGTGGCCTCATGAGTCCATGGTTGTTTTCCAACTCTCGGTCATGTGAGCTGTTCCCAACAGCAAGGTGTCCCTTGGCGGGTGAAGCGGGAGTACGTTTAGATGACTCCAGGGTCCCCCTTATGGAACGATAAGATAGCAGAGCTCCCCAAATGGATGCCTGAAAACCCACCTCGTGTTACCATTGCAGCCGAGGAACATGGCACGTTCGATCTGCTGGCTCGGGGGCCACCTGCCAAGGGGACCATGGGTATCTTAAGACAGGGTATCTTATGCTGGCGAGTCACAGTGCTTGTCTGTGTCCACGGAGATCTTCCAGTGCGGTGGTAGTTCAGGAGATAGGTAGGATTCCTCTACACCCAAGGGCGGCCTTTCCATCTGGGGACAGGATGGGTTTTGTTGTGTGTCTCAGGGAACACATGTTGAACCAAATGTTGAAATTACAGAACATGTCTCTGGGGACAGATGCCTGACAACCTAAACTAGGGTGCTAATGAAGTCCTGGGTGCAAGTACAGCTCAATCTCCTGACTCGGGGCCACTGGCCTGGGTGTCTGAGTGGCGGTAGGTGCTCCGTTTGTGTCAGACTGTGCATTTTTCTCCAGTGCGGACTACGGAATTGGTCAGGGCTCAGGGGCCTTGTCGGTTTCTCCAAACCTGGAAGGTTTAGGCCACGGTTTCGGGTGGAGTTTTCCTCGGAAAGGCAGTCCCAGTCCTGCAGTGTAGGTCCGGAGACCCAATGTTGCAGAACAATGTGAACCAGGGCTTTGGAGATCGAAGTCCACAAACATAAACTCGGATTAAGCTTAGGTGCTAGGTGATAGCAGATGCGATTAGAAGAGGCCGAGGACTGTGCCTCGGGATTTGAAATTAGGGCGGGTGGGAGGTGGTAGCCCAGGCATTTCTGTCTGCATTGTGTGTGTTGAATGTTTGGGAATGGAGGTGTGTCCTCTCGGGGCCGGTGGAGATTCTTCCTCAATGGCGTTCTCTAGGTGCACACGAGTTTCGTGTCTTTATGGGGAAAGCGAAGGGTAATGTTTTCCGTCTCAGGCAACCCATCCAAACAGGGATTGAAGAGACTGATTCTGGGTCGGGTCATGGAAAATCAGAAAAAGGGTTAAGATTGAGGATTAGGACCATGGCATGCCTGTTTCTCTGGTGTCGGGTCCCGTTCCCGTGGGGATTTGTATTAAAGGTGCTCAGGGTGAGGGTCCCATTGTCTGCTTGTTTCCAGCATGGCCCTCCCCGGTCTTCGTGTTCTCTTGGGCCATACAATTGGGTCCTGCTCTGAGGGTTGGTCACCCATCCCTACGTCAAGCTCTCTGGCCATCTGGTAAAAGGCGAAGACTGTTGTGCTTCAGGTTTACCTCTAGGCAGGGTTTGAGGTACAGTCTGGGGACAAATGCCTGAATACACAGGCTGGATACAGATGACGTCCTCAGGCCACGGCAGATCCCACCTGCGGGTATGAGGCCTTCTCACTGTGTGGCTGACAGGAGATCGGGGTTCTGGATGAGTCAGACAGAGCATTAGAGCACAGGGCTTCAGGGGATATTGGGTGCTGTGGAGCAGGCGCTATACGATGATCCTTATGTGGGGATTTGCTCAGGTCCATACTTCCCTTCTCCTCTCTGGTGGGCAGACAGAACTCTGCCTTGTGGCTCCAGATTCACAAACTGGAATACTTGCGGACCAGGAAGGAGAGCCCGGGAGCCCGAAAACTAGAGCTACAGTTCAAGTGCATGGCAGTTCCTATGTGCAGAGGCAGAGTCGAGATCTCCAGGCCCTGAGTAAGGGTCAGGGTCCGATGCTTGATCACACTGGAATGTTGTCCATGATGCCCGAAGAATGCAGGGGTGGCCTCATGAGACCATGGAGGTTTCCCACACTCGGGCTTGTGAGCTGCTCCAAACAGCAAGTTGTCCTTCTGCAGAACAAGGGGGAGTCCTTCTATTATTTGGCTCTAGAGGTTTTCGAATGGAACGATCAGAGCAGAGCCCTATGAGTGGATGCCTGCAAAGCCCACCTCGGGTTACCATTGAGGCCGAATAACGCGGCAGGGTTGATTTGCAAGCTCGGGGGCAAAAGGCCAAGGGTTTCGAGATGACAGCGTGTCTTATTGAGGGATAAGTGTGGCCCTATGTCCAGGGAGACCATCCAATGTGGTGTTGGTTCAGGTGCCAGGCAGGATTGCCCTACCCTGATGGTCTGACCTTGCTTCCAAGAGCAACGTTTCCTTCTGGGGACAAGAGGGTTTCTGTTGTGCAGCTCAGGGAACACATGTTGGACCAAATGTTCGTACTCCAGAACAGGTCTCTGGGGACCGATGTGGGACCACCTAAACAAGGGTTCTGATGGGGTTCTAGGCGCATGTCCAGTTCATCCTGCAGACTCGGGGCCACTGCCTTGGTGTGATGCCTGTAGGTAGGTGCTCAGGGCGAGTCAGACTGTGTATTTTTCTCCTGTGCGGCCCACGGAATTGGTTAGGACTGACGGGCCCTGTAGGTTTCTCCAACAGTGGACATTTTCATCCACTGTTTAGGGCAGAGTTTTCTTCGAGAGGGTAGGCCCAGCCTTGCAGTGTTTGGCTAGAGGCCCCATCCTGGGACCAGGTGTCCAGGGCTTTTGAGACAGAAGTCTGCAAAAAAACAAGTTCGGATTATGGTTAGGGGAGAAGTCATGGCATATGAGATCTGGAGATGCTGAGGTCAGTGCCTCGGGATTTGATATGAGGGCAGCTGGGAGGCAGTCACGCAGGCTGTTCTCTCTGCACTGTGTTTCTTGGATCCCACGGAACGGAACGTTGTCTTCGTGGGGCCGTGGGAGTCTCTTTCCTGCTGGGGTCTTGCCTGGAATCCAAGAACTGCTGTCATTCTGGGGAAAGGGAAGTGTGCTGTTCCCTTTCTCAGGGATCCCACCAAAACAAGGATTGCAGAGAAGTGTCTGGGATGCGGTACCTACCTCAGACAATCCAGGGTTAGACTGGGGATTAGGGTCACGGCATGGCTTGTTGGCGGGTGCCTGGTGCAGCTCCTAATGGGGCTTGTGGAAAGCGAGCTCAGACTGAGGATCACAATGCCTGATGGCTCTAATGAGTGGGCGCATTCTCTTGGGGCATGCCACTGCCTCCCACATGTCGGTTGGACACCCATCCCCAAAGCAAGCTTTCCAGACATATGGAAGCAGGAGTAGAATGTGGTGCTTCAGTTTGACCCATAGGCAGGGATTTGAGCTGCGGTCTGGGGGTAATGCCTGAATACAAAGTTTGGAGGGAGATTCTGGCCTCGGGCCACAACAGGTGACACCTGCCTGGAATGCGGCCCATGTCTGAGTGCCTGATAGGTGATCAGGTTCCGGATGTGTTGACAGAACAATAGAGCACCAGGTTGCCTATGATATCGGGGCAAGCGCCTTGTAAGTTGATCCTCATGTGTGGATCTTTTGCAGGCCCGTACACCTCGTCTGTTTTCTGCTCCATAGGCAGAAGATTGTCTTGTGACTCCAGAATCGCAATCTGGTGTTTTGTGGGCCAGGAGTGAGAGTCCGGAAACCCTAAGGACGAGCACGGTTCAGTTCAGTGCCGAGTGCATGCTAGTTTAAATATGCCGCGGCGGATTCGAGAAATCTAGGCCCTGTGTATGGGAGGGTCCTATGTGTTCTCACGCTGGAATGTGTGTCCATGATATGGCCGAAGAATTCAGGGGTGGCCTCATGAGTCCATGGTTGTTTTCCAACTCTCGGTCATGTGAGCTGTTCCCAACAGCAAGGTGTCCCTTGGCGGGTGAAGCGGGAGTACGTTTAGATGACTCCAGGGTCCCCCTTATGGAACGATAAGATAGCAGAGCTCCCCAAATGGATGCCTGAAAACCCACCTCGTGTTACCATTGCAGCCGAGGAACATGGCACGTTCGATCTGCTGGCTCGGGGGCCACCTGCCAAGGGGACCATGGGTATCTTAAGACAGGGTATCTTATGCTGGCGAGTCACAGTGCTTGTCTGTGTCCACGGAGATCTTCCAGTGCGGTGGTAGTTCAGGAGATAGGTAGGATTCCTCTACACCCAAGGGCGGCCTTTCCATCTGGGGACAGGATGGGTTTTGTTGTGTGTCTCAGGGAACACATGTTGAACCAAATGTTGAAATTACAGAACATGTCTCTGGGGACAGATGCCTGACAACCTAAACTAGGGTGCTAATGAAGTCCTGGGTGCAAGTACAGCTCAATCTCCTGACTCGGGGCCACTGGCCTGGGTGTCTGAGTGGCGGTAGGTGCTCCGTTTGTGTCAGACTGTGCATTTTTCTCCAGTGCGGACTACGGAATTGGTCAGGGCTCAGGGGCCTTGTCGGTTTCTCCAAACCTGGAAGGTTTAGGCCACGGTTTCGGGTGGAGTTTTCCTCGGAAAGGCAGTCCCAGTCCTGCAGTGTAGGTCCGGAGACCCAATGTTGCAGAACAATGTGAACCAGGGCTTTGGAGATCGAAGTCCACAAACATAAACTCGGATTAAGCTTAGGTGCTAGGTGATAGCAGATGCGATTAGAAGAGGCCGAGGACTGTGCCTCGGGATTTGAAATTAGGGCGGGTGGGAGGTGGTAGCCCAGGCATTTCTGTCTGCATTGTGTGTGTTGAATGTTTGGGAATGGAGGTGTGTCCTCTCGGGGCCGGTGGAGATTCTTCCTCAATGGCGTTCTCTAGGTGCACACGAGTTTCGTGTCTTTATGGGGAAAGCGAAGGGTAATGTTTTCCGTCTCAGGCAACCCATCCAAACAGGGATTGAAGAGACTGATTCTGGGTCGGGTCATGGAAAATCAGAAAAAGGGTTAAGATTGAGGATTAGGACCATGGCATGCCTGTTTCTCTGGTGTCGGGTCCCGTTCCCGTGGGGATTTGTATGAAGGGTGCTCAGGGTGAGGGTCCCATTGTCTGCTTGTTTCCAGCATGGCCCTCCCCGGTCTTCGTGTTCTCTTGGGCCATACAATTGGGTCCTGCTCTGAGTGTTGGTCACCCATCCCTACGTCAAGCTCTCTGGCCATCTGGTAAAAGGCGAAGACTGTTGTGCTTCAGGTTTACCTCTAGGCAGGGTTTGAGGTACAGTCTGGGGACAAATGCCTGAATACACAGGCTGGATACAGATGACGTCCTCAGGCCACGGCAGATCCCACCTGCGGGTATGAGGCCTTCTCACTGTGTGGCTGACAGGAGATCGGGGTTCTGGATGAGTCAGACAGAGCATTAGAGCACAGGGCTTCAGGGGATATTGGGTGCTGTGGAGCAGGCGCTATACGATGATCCTTATGTGGGGATTTGCTCAGGTCCATACTTCCCTTCTCCTCTCTGGTGGGCAGACAGAACTCTGCCTTGTGGCTCCAGATTCACAAACTGGAATACTTGCGGACCAGGAAGGAGAGCCCGGGAGCCCGAAAACTAGAGCTACAGTTCAAGTGCATGGCAGTTCCTATGTGCAGAGGCAGAGTCGAGATCTCCAGGCCCTGAGTAAGGGTCAGGGTCCGATGCTTGATCACACTGGAATGTTGTCCATGATGCCCGAAGAATGCAGGGGTGGCCTCATGAGACCATGGAGGTTTCCCACACTCGGGCTTGTGAGCTGCTCCAAACAGCAAGTTGTCCTTCTGCAGAACAAGGGGGAGTCCTTCTATTATTTGGCTCTAGAGGTTTTCGAATGGAACGATCAGAGCAGAGCCCTATGAGTGGATGCCTGCAAAGCCCACCTCGGGTTACCATTGAGGCCGAATAACGCGGCAGGGTTGATTTGCAAGCTCGGGGGCAAAAGGCCAAGGGTTTCGAGATGACAGCGTGTCTTATTGAGGGATAAGTGTGGCCCTATGTCCAGGGAGACCATCCAATGTGGTGTTGGTTCAGGTGCCAGGCAGGATTCCCCTACCCTGACGGTCTGACCTTGCTTCCAAGAGCAACGTTTCCTTCTGGGGACAAGATGGTTTCTGTTGTGCAGCTCAGGGAACACATGTTGGACCAAATGTTCGTACTCCAGAACAGGTCTCTGGGGACCGATGTGGGACCACCTAAACAAGGGTTCTGATGGGGTTCTAGGCGCATGTCCAGTTCATCCTGCAGACTCGGGGCCACTGCCTTGGTGTGATGCCTGTAGGTAGGTGCTCAGGGCGAGTCAGACTGTGTATTTTTCTCCTGTGCGGCCCACGGAATTGGTTAGGACTGACGGGCCCTGTAGGTTTCTCCAACAGTGGACATTTTCATCCACTGTTTAGGGCAGAGTTTTCTTCGAGAGGGTAGGCCCAGCCTTGCAGTGTTTGGCTAGAGGCCCCATCCTGGGACCAGGTGTCCAGGGCTTATGAGACAGAAGTCTGCAAAAAAACAAGTTCGGATTATGGTTAGGGGAGAAGTCATGGCATATGAGATCTGGAGATGCTGAGGTCAGTGCCTCGGGATTTGATATTAGGGCAGCTGGGAGGCAGTCACGCAGGCTGTTCTCTCTGCACTGTGTTTCTTGGATCCCACGGAACGGACCGTTGTCTTCGTGGGGCCGTGGGAGTCTCTTTCCTGCTGGGGTCTTGCCTGGAATCCAAGAACTGCTGTCATTCTGGGGAAAGGGAAGAGTGCTGTTCCCTTTCTCAGGGATCCCACCAAAACAAGGATTGCAGAGAAGTGTCTGGGATGCGGTACCTACCTAAGACAATCCAGGGTTAGACTGGGGATTAGGGTCACGGCATGGCTTGTTGGCGGGTGCCTGGTGCAGCTCCTAATGGGGCTTGTGGAAAGCGAGCTCAGACTGAGGATCACAATGCCTGATGGCTCTAATGAGTGGGCGCATTCTCTTGGGGCATGCCACTGCCTCCCACATGTCGGTTGGACACCCATCCCCAAAGCAAGCTTTCCAGACATATGGAAGCAGGAGTAGAATGTGGTGCTTCAGTTTGACCCATAGGCAGGGATTTGAGCTGCGGTCTGGGGGTAATGCCTGAATACAAAGTTTGGAGGGAGATTCTGGCCTCGGGCCACAACAGGTGACACCTGCCTGGAATGCGGCCCATGTCTGAGTGCCTGATAGGTGATCAGGTTCCGGATGTGTTGACAGAACAATAGAGCACCAGGTTGCCTATGATATCGGGGCAAGCGCCTTGTAAGTTGATCCTCATGTGTGGATCTTTTGCAGGCTCGTACACCTCGTCTGTTTTCTGCTCCATAGGCAGAAGATTGTCTTGTGACTCCAGAATCGCAATCTGGTGTTTTGTGGGCCAGGAGTGAGAGTCCGGAAACCCTAAGGACGAGCACGGTTCAGTTCAGGGCCGAGTGCATGCTAGTTTAAATATGCCGCGGCGGATTCGAGAAATCTAGGCCCTGTGTATGGGAGGGTCCTATGTGTTCTCACGCTGGAATGTGTGTCCATGATATGGCCGAAGAATTCAGGGGTGGCCTCATGAGTCCATGGTTGTTTTCCAACTCTCGGTCATGTGAGCTGTTCCCAACAGCAAGGTGTCCCTTGGCGGGTGAAGCGGGAGTACGTTTAGATGACTCCAGGGTCCCCCTTATGGAACGATAAGATAGCAGAGCTCCCCAAATGGATGCCTGAAAACCCACCTCGTGTTACCATTGCAGCCGAGGAACATGGCACGTTCGATCTGCTGGCTCGGGGGCCACCTGCCAAGGGGACCATGGGTATCTTAAGACAGGGTATCTTATGCTGGCGAGTCACAGTGGTTGTCTGTGTCCACGGAGATCTTCCAGTGCGGTGGTAGTTCAGGAGATAGGTAGGATTCCTCTACACCCAAGGGCGGCCTTTCCATCTGGGGACAGGATGGGTTTTGTTGTGTGTCTCAGGGAACACATGTTGAACCAAATGTTGAAATTACAGAACATGTCTCTGGGGACAGATGCCTGACAACCTAAACTAGGGTGCTAATGAAGTCCTGGGCGCAAGTACAGCTCAATCTCCTGACTCGGGGCCACTGGCCTGGGTGTCTGAGTGGCGGTAGGTGCTCCGTTTGTGTCAGACTGTGCATTTTTCTCCAGTGCGGACTACGGAATTGGTCAGGGCTCAGGGGCCTTGTCGGTTTCTCCAAACCTGGAAGGTTTAGGCCACGGTTTCGGGTGGAGTTTTCCTCGGAAAGGCAGTCCCAGTCCTGCAGTGTAGGTCCGGAGACCCAATGTTGCAGAACAATGTGAACCAGGGCTTTGGAGATCGAAGTCCACAAACATAAACTCGGATTAAGCTTAGGTGCTAGGTGATAGCAGATGCGATTAGAAGAGGCCGAGGACTGTGCCTCGGGATTTGAAATTAGGGCGGGTGGGAGGTGGTAGCCCAGGCATTTCTGTCTGCATTGTGTGTGTTGAATGTTTGGGAATGGAAGTGTGTCCTCTCGGGGCCGGTGGAGATTCTTCCTCAATGGCGTTCTCTAGGTGCACACGAGTTTCGTGTCTTTATGGGGAAAGCGAAGGGTAATGTTTTCCGTCTCAGGCAACCCATCCAAACAGGGATTGAAGAGACTGATTCTGGGTCGGGTCATGGAAAATCACAAAAAGGGTTAAGATTGAGGATTACGACCATGGCATGCCTGTTTCTCTGGTGTCGGGTCCCGTTCCCGTGGGGATTTGTATGAAAGGTGCTCAGGGTGAGGGTCCCATTGTCTGCTTGTTTCCAGCATGGCCCTCCCCGGTCTTCGTGTTCTCTTGGGCCATACAATTGGGTCCTGCTCTGAGTGTTGGTCACCCATCCCTACGTCAAGCTCTCTGGCCATCTGGTAAAAGGCGAAGACTGTTGTGCTTCAGGTTTACCTCTAGGCAGGGTTTGAGGTACAGTCTGGGGACAAATGCCTGAATACACAGGCTGGATACAGATGACGTCCTCAGGCCACGGCAGATCCCACCTGCGGGTATGAGGCCTTCTCACTGTGTGGCTGACAGGAGATCGGGGTTCTGGATGAGTCAGACAGAGCATTAGAGCACAGGGCTTCAGGGGATATTGGGTGCTGTGGAGCAGGCGCTATACGATGATCCTTATGTGGGGATTTGCTCAGGTCCATACTTCCCTTCTCCTCTCTGGTGGGCAGACAGAACTCTGCCTTGTGGCTCCAGATTCACAAACTGGAATACTTGCGGACCAGGAAGGAGAGCCCGGGAGCCCGAAAACTAGAGCTACAGTTCAAGTGCATGGCAGTTCCTATGTGCAGAGGCAGAGTCGAGATCTCCAGGCCCTGAGTAAGGGTCAGGGTCCGATGCTTGATCACACTGGAATGTTGTCCATGATGCCCGAAGAATGCAGGGGTGGCCTCATGAGACCATGGAGGTTTCCCACACTCGGGCTTGTGAGCTGCTCCAAACAGCAAGTTGTCCTTCTGCAGAACAAGGGGGAGTCCTTCTATTATTTGGCTCTAGAGGTTTTCGAATGGAACGATCAGAGCAGAGCCCTATGAGTGGATGCCTGCAAAGCCCACCTCGGGTTACCATTGAGGCCGAATAACGCGGCAGGGTTGATTGGCAAGCTCGGGGGCAAAAGGCCAAGGGTTTCGAGATGACAGCGTGTCTTATTGAGGGATAAGTGTGGCCCTATGTCCAGGGAGACCATCCAATGTGGTGTTGGTTCAGGTGCCAGGCAGGATTCCCCTACCCTGACGGTCTGACCTTGCTTCCAAGAGCAACGTTTCCTTCTGGGGACAAGATGGTTTCTGTTGTGCAGCTCAGGGAACACATGTTGGACCAAATGTTCGTACTCCAGAACAGGTCTCTGGGGACCGATGTGGGACCACCTAAACAAGGGTTCTGATGGGGTTCTAGGCGCATGTCCAGTTCATCCTGCAGACTCGGGGCCACTGCCTTGGTGTGATGCCTGTAGGTAGGTGCTCAGGGCGAGTCAGACTGTGTATTTTTCTCCTGTGCGGCCCACGGAATTGGTTAGGACTGACGGGCCCTGTAGGTTTCTCCAACAGTGGACATTTTCATCCACTGTTTAGGGCAGAGTTTTCTTCGAGAGGGTAGGCCCAGCCTTGCAGTGTTTGGCTAGAGGCCCCATCCTGGGACCAGGTGTCCAGGGCTTATGAGACAGAAGTCTGCAAAAAAACAAGTTCGGATTATGGTTAGGGGAGAAGTCATGGCATATGAGATCTGGAGATGCTGAGGTCAGTGCCTCGGGATTTGATATTAGGGCAGCTGGGAGGCAGTCACGCAGGCTGTTCTCTCTGCACTGTGTTTCTTGGATCCCACGGAACGGACCGTTGTCTTCGTGGGGCCGTGGGAGTCTCTTTCCTGCTGGGGTCTTGCCTGGAATCCAAGAACTGCTGTCATTCTGGGGAAAGGGAAGAGTGCTGTTCCCTTTCTCAGGGATCCCACCAAAACAAGGATTGCAGAGAAGTGTCTGGGATGCGGTACCTACCTAAGACAATCCAGGGTTAGACTGGGGATTAGGGTCACGGCATGGCTTGTTGGCGGGTGCCTGGTGCAGCTCCTAATGGGGCTTGTGGAAAGCGAGCTCAGACTGAGGATCACAATGCCTGATGGCTCTAATGAGTGGGCGCATTCTCTTGGGGCATGCCACTGCCTCCCACATGTCGGTTGGACACCCATCCCCAAAGCAAGCTTTCCAGACATATGGAAGCAGGAGTAGAATGTGGTGCTTCAGTTTGACCCATAGGCAGGGATTTGAGCTGCGGTCTGGGGGTAATGCCTGAATACAAAGTTTGGAGGGAGATTCTGGCCTCGGGCCACAACAGGTGACACCTGCCTGGAATGCGGCCCATGTCTGAGTGCCTGATAGGTGATCAGGTTCCGGATGTGTTGACAGAACAATAGAGCACCAGGTTGCCTATGATATCGGGGCAAGCGCCTTGTAAGTTGATCCTCATGTGTGGATCTTTTGCAGGCTCGTACACCTCGTCTGTTTTCTGCTCCATAGGCAGAAGATTGTCTTGTGACTCCAGAATCGCAATCTGGTGTTTTGTGGGCCAGGAGTGAGAGTCCGGAAACCCTAAGGACGAGCACGGTTCAGTTCAGTGCCGAGTGCATGCTAGTTTAAATATGCCGCGGCGGATTCGAGAAATCTAGGCCCTGTGTATGGGAGGGTCCTATGTGTTCTCACGCTGGAATGTGTGTCCATGATATGGCCGAAGAATTCAGGGGTGGCCTCATGAGTCCATGGTTGTTTTCCAACTCTCGGTCATGTGAGCTGTTCCCAACAGCAAGGTGTCCCTTGGCGGGTGAAGCGGGAGTACGTTTAGATGACTCCAGGGTCCCCCTTATGGAACGATAAGATAGCAGAGCTCCCCAAATGGATGCCTGAAAACCCACCTCGTGTTACCATTGCAGCCGAGGAACATGGCACGTTCGATCTGCTGGCTTGGGGGCCACCTGCCAAGGGGACCATGGGTATCTTAAGACAGGGTATCTTATGCTGGCGAGTCACAGTGCTTGTCTGTGTCCACGGAGATCTTCCAGTGCGGTGGTAGTTCAGGAGATAGGTAGGATTCCTCTACACCCAAGGGCGGCCTTTCCATCTGGGGACAGGATGGGTTTTGTTGTGTGTCTCAGGGAACACATGTTGAACCAAATGTTGAAATTACAGAACATGTCTCTGGGGACAGATGCCTGACAACCTAAACTAGGGTGCTAATGAAGTCCTGGGCGCAAGTACAGCTCAATCTCCTGACTCGGGGCCACTGGCCTGGGTGTCTGAGTGGCGGTAGGTGCTCCGTTTGTGTCAGACTGTGCATTTTTCTCCAGTGCGGACTACGGAATTGGTCAGGGCTCAGGGGCCTTGTCGGTTTCTCCAAACCTGGAAGGTTTAGGCCACGGTTTCGGGTGGAGTTTTCCTCGGAAAGGCAGTCCCAGTCCTGCAGTGTAGGTCCGGAGACCCAATGTTGCAGAACAATGTGAACCAGGGCTTTGGAGATCGAAGTCCACAAACATAAACTCGGATTAAGCTTAGGTGCTAGGTGATAGCAGATGCGATTAGAAGAGGCCGAGGACTGTGCCTCGGGATTTGAAATTAGGGCGGGTGGGAGGTGGTAGCCCAGGCATTTCTGTCTGCATTGTGTGTGTTGAATGTTTGGGAATGGAGGTGTGTCCTCTCGGGGCCGGTGGAGATTCTTCCTCAATGGCGTTCTCTAGGTGCACACGAGTTTCGTGTCTTTATGGGGAAAGCGAAGGGTAATGTTTTCCGTCTCAGGCAACCCATCCAAACAGGGATTGAAGAGACTGATTCTGGGTCGGGTCATGGAAAATCAGAAAAAGGGTTAAGATTGAGGATTAGGACCATGGCATGCCTGTTTCTCTGGTGTCGGGTCCCGTTCCCGTGGGGATTTGTATGAAAGGTGCTCAGGGTGAGGGTCCCATTGTCTGCTTGTTTCCAGCATGGCCCTCCCCGGTCTTCGTGTTCTCTTGGGCCATACAATTGGGTCCTGCTCTGAGTGTTGGTCACCCATCCCTACGTCAAGCTCTCTGGCCATCTGGTAAAAGGCGAAGACTGTTGTGCTTCAGGTTTACCTCTAGGCAGGGTTTGAGGTACAGTCTGGGGACAAATGCCTGAATACACAGGCTGGATACAGATGACGTCCTCAGGCCACGGCAGATCCCACCTGCGGGTATGAGGCCTTCTCACTGTGTGGCTGACAGGAGATCGGGGTTCTGGATGAGTCAGACAGAGCATTAGAGCACAGGGCTTCAGGGGATATTGGGTGCTGTGGAGCAGGCGCTATACGATGATCCTTATGTGGGGATTTGCTCAGGTCCATACTTCCCTTCTCCTCTCTGGTGGGCAGACAGAACTCTGCCTTGTGGCTCCAGATTCACAAACTGGAATACTTGCGGACCAGGAAGGAGAGCCCGGGAGCCCGAAAACTAGAGCTACAGTTCAAGTGCATGGCAGTTCCTATGTGCAGAGGCAGAGTCGAGATCTCCAGGCCCTGAGTAAGGGTCAGGGTCCGATGCTTGATCACACTGGAATGTTGTCCATGATGCCCGAAGAATGCAGGGGTGGCCTCATGAGACCATGGAGGTTTCCCACACTCGGGCTTGTGAGCTGCTCCAAACAGCAAGTTGTCCTTCTGCAGAACAAGGGGGAGTCCTTCTATTATTTGGCTCTAGAGGTTTTCGAATGGAACGATCAGAGCAGAGCCCTATGAGTGGATGCCTGCAAAGCCCACCTCGGGTTACCATTGAGGCCGAATAACGCGGCAGGGTTGATTTGCAAGCTCGGGGGCAAAAGGCCAAGGATTTCGAGATGACAGCGTGTCTTATTGAGGGATAAGTGTGGCCCTATGTCCAGGGAGACCATCCAATGTGGTGTTGGTTCAGGTGCCAGGCAGGATTCCCCTACCCTGACGGTCTGACCTTGCTTCCAAGAGCAACGATTCCTTCTGGGGACAAAAGGGTTTCTGTTGTGCAGCTCAGGGAACACATGTTGGACCAAATGTTCGTACTCCAGAACAGGTCTCTGGGGACCGATGTGGGACCACCTAAACAAGGGTTCTGATGGGGTTCTAGGCGCATGTCCAGTTCATCCTGCAGACTCGGGGCCACTGCCTTGGTGTGATGCCTGTAGGTAGGTGCTCAGGGCGAGTCAGACTGTGTATTTTTCTCCTGTGCGGCCCACGGAATTGGTTAGGACTGACGGGCCCTGTAGGTTTCTCCAACAGTGGACATTTTCATCCACTGTTTAGGGCAGAGTTTTCTTCGAGAGGGTAGGCCCAGCCTTGCAGTGTTTGGCTAGAGGCCCCATCCTGGGACCAGGTGTCCAGGGCTTTTGAGACAGAAGTCTGCAAAAAAACAAGTTCGGATTATGGTTAGGGGAGAAGTCATGGCATATGAGATCTGGAGATGCTGAGGTCAGTGCCTCGGGATTTGATATGAGGGCAGCTGGGAGGCAGTCACGCAGGCTGTTCTCTCTGCACTGTGTTTCTTGGATCCCACGGAACGGACCGTTGTCTTCGTGGGGCCGTGGGAGTCTCTTTCCTGCTGGGGTCTTGCTTGGAATCCAAGAACTGCTGTCATTCTGGGGAAAGGGAAGAGTGCTGTTCCCTTTCTCAGGGATCCCACCAAAACAAGGATTGCAGAGAAGTGTCTGGGATGCGGTACCTACCTAAGACAATCCAGGGTTAGACTGGGGATTAGGGTCACGGCATGGTTTGTTGGCGGGTGCCTGGTGCAGCTCCTAATGGGGCTTGTGGAAAGCGAGCTCAGACTGAGGATCACAATGCCTGATGGCTCTAATGAGTGGGCGCATTCTCTTGGGGCATGCCACTGCCTCCCACATGTCGGTTGGACACCCATCCCCAAAGCAAGCTTTCCAGACATATGGAAGCAGGAGTAGAATGTGGTGCTTCAGTTTGACCCATAGGCAGGGATTTGAGCTGCGGTCTGGGGGTAATGCCTGAATACAAAGTTTGGAGGGAGATTCTGGCCTCGGGCCACAACAGGTGACACCTGCCTGGAATGCGGCCCATGTCTGAGTGCCTGATAGGTGATCAGGTTCCGGATGTGTTGACAGAACAATAGAGCACCAGGTTGCCTATGATAACGGGGCAAGCGCCTTGTAATTTGATCCTCATGTGTGGATCTTTTGCAGGCCCGTACACCTCGTCTGTTTTCTGCTCCATAGGCAGAAGATTGTCTTGTGACTCCAGAATCGCAATCTGGTGTTTTGTGGGCCAGGAGTGAGAGTCCGGAAACCCTAAGGACGAGCACGGTTCAGTTCAGTGCCGAGTGCATGCTAGTTTAAATATGCCGCGGCGGATTCGAGAAATCTTGGCCCTGTGTATGGGAGGGTCCT
Organism: Mustela nivalis; assembly: GCF_964662115.1. Taxonomy (NCBI): domain Eukaryota; kingdom Metazoa; phylum Chordata; class Mammalia; order Carnivora; family Mustelidae; genus Mustela; species Mustela nivalis. The sequence continues at coordinate 20,658,868 of NC_139041.1, read as the reverse complement.
ATGTGTTCTCACGCTGGAATGTGTGTCCATGATATGGCTGAAGAATTCAGGGGTGGCCTCATGAGTCCATGGTTGTTTTCCAACTCTCGGTCATGTGAGCTGTTCCCAACAGCAAGGTGTCCCTTGGCGGGTGAAGCGGGAGTACGTTTAGATGACTCCAGGGTCCCCCTTATGGAACGATAAGATAGCAGAGCTCCCCAAATGGATGCCTGAAAACCCACCTCGTGTTACCATTGCAGCCGAGGAACATGGCACGTTCGATCTGCTGGCTCGGGGGCCACCTGCCAAGGGGACCATGGGTATCTTAAGACAGGGTATCTTATGCTGGCGAGTCACAGTGCTTGTCTGTGTCCACGGAGATCTTCCAGTGCGGCGGTAGTTCAGGAGATAGGTAGGATTCCTCTACACCCAAGGGCGGCCTTTCCATCTGGGGACAGGATGGGTTTTGTTGTGTGTCTCAGGGAACACATGTTGAACCAAATGTTGAAATTACAGAACATGTCTCTGGGGACAGATGCCTGACAACCTAAACTAGGGTGCTAATGAAGTCCTGGGCGCAAGTACAGCTCAATCTCCTGACTCGGGGCCACTGGCCTGGGTGTCTGAGTGGCGGTAGGTGCTCCGTTTGTGTCAGACTGTGCATTTTTCTCCAGTGCGGACTACGGAATTGGTCAGGGCTCAGGGGCCTTGTCGGTTTCTCCAAACCTGGAAGGTTTAGGCCACGGTTTCGGGTGGAGTTTTCCTCGGAAAGGCAGTCCCAGTCCTGCAGTGTAGGTCCGGAGACCCAATGTTGCAGAACAATGTGAACCAGGGCTTTGGAGATCGAAGTCCACAAACATAAACTCGGATTAAGCTTAGGTGCTAGGTGATAGCAGATGCGATTAGAAGAGGCCGAGGACTGTGCCTCGGGATTTGAAATTAGGGCGGGTGGGAGGTGGTAGCCCAGGCATTTCTGTCTGCATTGTGTGTGTTGAATGTTTGGGAATGGAGGTGTGTCCTCTCGGGGCCGGTGGAGATTCTTCCTCAATGGCGTTCTCTAGGTGCACACGAGTTTCGTGTCTTTATGGGGAAAGCGAAGGGTAATGTTTTCCGTTTCAGGCAACCCATCCAAACAGGGATTGAAGAGACTGATTCTGGGTCGGGTCATGGAAAATCAGAAAAAGGGTTAAGATTGAGGATTAGGACCATGGCATGCCTGTTTCTCTGGTGTCGGGTCCCGTTCCCGTGGGGATTTGTATGAAAGGTGCTCAGGGTGAGGGTCCCATTGTCTGCTTGTTTCCAGCATGGCCCTCCCCGGTCTTCGTGTTCTCTTGGGCCATACAATTGGGTCCTGCTCTGAGTGTTGGTCACCCATCCCTACGTCAAGCTCTCTGGCCATCTGGTAAAAGGCGAAGACTGTTGTGCTTCAGGTTTACCTCTAGGCAGGGTTTGAGGTACAGTCTGGGGACAAATGCCTGAATACACAGGCTGGATACAGATGACGTCCTCAGGCCACGGCAGATCCCACCTGCGGGTATGAGGCCTTCTCACTGTGTGGCTGACAGGAGATCGGGGTTCTGGATGAGTCAGACAGAGCATTAGAGCACAGGGCTTCAGGGGATATTGGGTGCTGTGGAGCAGGCGCTATACGATGATCCTTATGTGGGGATTTGCTCAGGTCCATACTTCCCTTCTCCTCTCTGGTGGGCAGACAGAACTCTGCCTTGTGGCTCCAGATTCACAAACTGGAATACTTGCGGACCAGGAAGGAGAGCCCGGGAGCCCGAAAACTAGAGCTACAGTTCAAGTGCATGGCAGTTCCTATGTGCAGAGGCAGAGTCGAGATCTCCAGGCCCTGAGTAAGGGTCAGGGTCCGATGCTTGATCACACTGGAATGTTGTCCATGATGCCCGAAGAATGCAGGGGTGGCCTCATGAGACCATGGAGGTTTCCCACACTCGGGCTTGTGAGCTGCTCCAAACAGCAAGTTGTCCTTCTGCAGAACAAGGGGGAGTCCTTCTATTATTTGGCTCTAGAGGTTTTCGAATGGAACGATCAGAGCAGAGCCCTATGAGTGGATGCCTGCAAAGCCCACCTCGGGTTACCATTGAGGCCGAATAACGCGGCAGGGTTGATTTGCAAGCTCGGGGGCAAAAGGCCAAGGGTTTCGAGATGACAGCGTGTCTTATTGAGGGATAAGTGTGGCCCTATGTCCAGGGAGACCATCCAATGTGGTGTTGGTTCAGGTGCCAGGCAGGATTCCCCTACCCTGACGGTCTGACCTTGCTTCCAAGAGCAACGATTCCTTCTGGGGACAAGAGGGTTTCTGTTGTGCAGCTCAGGGAACACATGTTGGACCAAATGTTCGTACTCCAGAACAGGTCTCTGGGGACCGATGTGGGACCACCTAAACAAGGGTTCTGATGGGGTTCTAGGCGCATGTCCAGTTCATCCTGCAGACTCGGGGCCACTGCCTTGGTGTGATGCCTGTAGGTAGGTGCTCAGGGCGAGTCAGACTGTGTATTTTTCTCCTGTGCGGCCCACGGAATTGGTTAGGACTGACGGGCCCTGTAGGTTTCTCCAACAGTGGACATTTTCATCCACTGTTTAGGGCAGAGTTTTCTTCGAGAGGGTAGGCCCAGCCTTGCAGTGTTTGGCTAGAGGCCCCATCCTGGGACCAGGTGTCCAGGGCTTTTGAGACAGAAGTCTGCAAAAAAACAAGTTCGGATTATGGTTAGGGGAGAAGTCATGGCATATGAGATCTGGAGATGCTGAGGTCAGTGCCTCGGGATTTGATATGAGGGCAGTTGGGAGGCAGTCACGCAGGCTGTTCTCTCTGCACTGTGTTTCTTGGATCCCACGGAACGGACCGTTGTCTTCGTGGGGCCGTGGGAGTCTCTTTCCTGCTGGGTTCTTGCCTGGAATCCAAGAACTGCTGTCATTCTGGGGAAAGGGAAGAGTGCTGTTCCCTTTCTCAGGGATCCCACCAAAACAAGGATTGCAGAGAAGTGTCTGGGATGCGGTACCTACCTAAGACAATCCAGGGTTAGAATGGGGATTAGGGTCACGGCATGGCTTGTTGGCGGGTGCCTGGTGCAGCTCCTAATGGGGCTTGTGGAAAGCGAGCTCAGACTGAGAATCACAATGCCTGATGGCTCTAATGAGTGGGCGCATTCTCTTGGGGCATGCCACTGCCTCCCACATGTCGGTTGGACACCCATCCCCAAAGCAAGCTTTCCAGACATATGGAAGCAGGAGTAGAATGTGGTGCTTCAGTTTGACCCATAGGCAGGGATTTGAGCTGCGGTCTGGGGGTAATGCCTGAATACAAAGTTTGGAGGGAGATTCTGGCCTCGGGCCACAACAGGTGACACCTGCCTGGAATGCGGCCCATGTCTGAGTGCCTGATAGGTGATCAGGTTCCGGATGTGTTGACAGAACAATAGAGCACCAGGTTGCCTATGATATCGGGGCAAGCGCCTTGTAAGTTGATCCTCATGTGTGGATCTTTTGCAGGCCCGTACACCTCGTCTGTTTTCTGCTCCATAGGCAGAAGATTGTCTTGTGACTCCAGAATCGCAATCTGGTGTTTTGTGGGCCAGGAGTGAGAGTCCGGAAACCCTAAGGACGAGCACGGTTCAGTTCAGTGCCGAGTGCATGCTAGTTTAAATATGCCGCGGCGGATTCGAGAAATCTAGGCCCTGTGTATGGGAGGGTCCTATGTGTTCTCACGCTGGAATGTGTGTCCATGATATGGCCGAAGAATTCAGGGGTGGCCTCATGAGTCCATGGTTGTTTTCCAACTCTCGGTCATGTGAGCTGTTCCCAACAGCAAGGTGTCCCTTGGCGGGTGAAGCGGGAGTACGTTTAGATGACTCCAGGGTCCCCCTTATGGAACGATAAGATAGCAGAGCTCCCCAAATGGATGCCTGAAAACCCACCTCGTGTTACCATTGCAGCCGAGGAACATGGCACGTTCGATCTGCTGGCTCGGGGGCCACCTGCCAAGGGGACCATGGGTATCTTAAGACAGGGTATCTTATGCTGGCGAGTCACAGTGCTTGTCTGTGTCCACGGAGATCTTCCAGTGCGGTGGTAGTTCAGGAGATAGGTAGGATTCCTCTACACCCAAGGGCGGCCTTTCCATCTGGGGACAGGATGGGTTTTGTTGTGTGTCTCAGGGAACACATGTTGAACCAAATGTTGAAATTACAGAACATGTCTCTGGGGACAGATGCCTGACAACCTAAACTAGGGTGCTAATGAAGTCCTGGGTGCAAGTACAGCTCAATCTCCTGACTCGGGGCCACTGGCCTGGGTGTCTGAGTGGCGGTAGGTGCTCCGTTTGTGTCAGACTGTGCATTTTTCTCCAGTGCGGACTACGGAATTGGTCAGGGCTCAGGGGCCTTGTCGGTTTCTCCAAACCTGGAAGGTTTAGGCCACGGTTTCGGGTGGAGTTTTCCTCGGAAAGGCAGTCCCAGTCCTGCAGTGTAGGTCCGGAGACCCAATGTTGCAGAACAATGTGAACCAGGGCTTTGGAGATCGAAGTCCACAAACATAAACTCGGATTAAGCTTAGGTGCTAGGTGATAGCAGATGCGATTAGAAGAGGCCGAGGACTGTGCCTCGGGATTTGAAATTAGGGCGGGTGGGAGGTGGTAGCCCAGGCATTTCTGTCTGCATTGTGTGTGTTGAATGTTTGGGAATGGAGGTGTGTCCTCTCGGGGCCGGTGGAGATTCTTCCTCAATGGCGTTCTCTAGGTGCACACGAGTTTCGTGTCTTTATGGGGAAAGCGAAGGGTAATGTTTTCCGTCTCAGGCAACCCATCCAAACAGGGATTGAAGAGACTGATTCTGGGTCGGGTCATGGAAAATCAGAAAAAGGGTTAAGATTGAGGATTAGGACCATGGCATGCCTGTTTCTCTGGTGTCGGGTCCCGTTCCCGTGGGGATTTGTATTAAAGGTGCTCAGGGTGAGGGTCCCATTGTCTGCTTGTTTCCAGCATGGCCCTCCCCGGTCTTCGTGTTCTCTTGGGCCATACAATTGGGTCCTGCTCTGAGTGTTGGTCACCCATCCCTACGTCAAGCTCTCTGGCCATCTGGTAAAAGGCGAAGACTGTTGTGCTTCAGGTTTACCTCTAGGCAGGGTTTGAGGTACAGTCTGGGGACAAATGCCTGAATACACAGGCTGGATACAGATGACGTCCTCAGGCCACGGCAGATCCCACCTGCGGGTATGAGGCCTTCTCACTGTGTGGCTGACAGGAGATCGGGGTTCTGGATGAGTCAGACAGAGCATTAGAGCACAGGGCTTCAGGGGATATTGGGTGCTGTGGAGCAGGCGCTATACGATGATCCTTATGTGGGGATTTGCTCAGGTCCATACTTCCCTTCTCCTCTCTGGTGGGCAGACAGAACTCTGCCTTGTGGCTCCAGATTCACAAACTGGAATACTTGCGGACCAGGAAGGAGAGCCCGGGAGCCCGAAAACTAGAGCTACAGTTCAAGTGCATGGCAGTTCCTATGTGCAGAGGCAGAGTCGAGATCTCCAGGCCCTGAGTAAGGGTCAGGGTCCGATGCTTGATCACACTGGAATGTTGTCCATGATGCCCGAAGAATGCAGGGGTGGCCTCATGAGACCATGGAGGTTTCCCACACTCGGGCTTGTGAGCTGCTCCAAACAGCAAGTTGTCCTTCTGCAGAACAAGGGGGAGTCCTTCTATTATTTGGCTCTAGAGGTTTTCGAATGGAACGATCAGAGCAGAGCCCTATGAGTGGATGCCTGCAAAGCCCACCTCGGGTTACCATTGAGGCCGAATAACGCGGCAGGGTTGATTTGCAAGCTCGGGGGCAAAAGGCCAAGGGTTTCGAGATGACAGCGTGTCTTATTGAGGGATAAGTGTGGCCCTATGTCCAGGGAGACCATCCAATGTGGTGTTGGTTCAGGTGCCAGGCAGGATTGCCCTACCCTGATGGTCTGACCTTGCTTCCAAGAGCAACGTTTCCTTCTGGGGACAAGAGGGTTTCTGTTGTGCAGCTCAGGGAACACATGTTGGACCAAATGTTCGTACTCCAGAACAGGTCTCTGGGGACCGATGTGGGACCACCTAAACAAGGGTTCTGATGGGGTTCTAGGCGCATGTCCAGTTCATCCTGCAGACTCGGGGCCACTGCCTTGGTGTGATGCCTGTAGGTAGGTGCTCAGGGCGAGTCAGACTGTGTATTTTTCTCCTGTGCGGCCCACGGAATTGGTTAGGACTGACGGGCCCTGTAGGTTTCTCCAACAGTGGACATTTTCATCCACTGTTTAGGGCAGAGTTTTCTTCGAGAGGGTAGGCCCAGCCTTGCAGTGTTTGGCTAGAGGCCCCATCCTGGGACCAGGTGTCCAGGGCTTTTGAGACAGAAGTCTGCAAAAAAACAAGTTCGGATTATGGTTAGGGGAGAAGTCATGGCATATGAGATCTGGAGATGCTGAGGTCAGTGCCTCGGGATTTGATATGAGGGCAGCTGGGAGGCAGTCACGCAGGCTGTTCTCTCTGCACTGTGTTTCTTGGATCCCACGGAACGGAACGTTGTCTTCGTGGGGCCGTGGGAGTCTCTTTCCTGCTGGGGTCTTGCCTGGAATCCAAGAACTGCTGTCATTCTGGGGAAAGGGAAGTGTGCTGTTCCCTTTCTCAGGGATCCCACCAAAACAAGGATTGCAGAGAAGTGTCTGGGATGCGGTACCTACCTCAGACAATCCAGGGTTAGACTGGGGATTAGGGTCACGGCATGGCTTGTTGGCGGGTGCCTGGTGCAGCTCCTAATGGGGCTTGTGGAAAGCGAGCTCAGACTGAGGATCACAATGCCTGATGGCTCTAATGAGTGGGCGCATTCTCTTGGGGCATGCCACTGCCTCCCACATGTCGGTTGGACACCCATCCCCAAAGCAAGCTTTCCAGACATATGGAAGCAGGAGTAGAATGTGGTGCTTCAGTTTGACCCATAGGCAGGGATTTGAGCTGCGGTCTGGGGGTAATGCCTGAATACAAAGTTTGGAGGGAGATTCTGGCCTCGGGCCACAACAGGTGACACCTGCCTGGAATGCGGCCCATGTCTGAGTGCCTGATAGGTGATCAGGTTCCGGATGTGTTGACAGAACAATAGAGCACCAGGTTGCCTATGATATCGGGGCAAGCGCCTTGTAAGTTGATCCTCATGTGTGGATCTTTTGCAGGCCCGTACACCTCGTCTGTTTTCTGCTCCATAGGCAGAAGATTGTCTTGTGACTCCAGAATCGCAATCTGGTGTTTTGTGGGCCAGGAGTGAGAGTCCGGAAACCCTAAGGACGAGCACGGTTCAGTTCAGTGCCGAGTGCATGCTAGTTTAAATATGCCGCGGCGGATTCGAGAAATCTAGGCCCTGTGTATGGGAGGGTCCTATGTGTTCTCACGCTGGAATGTGTGTCCATGATATGGCCGAAGAATTCAGGGGTGGCCTCATGAGTCCATGGTTGTTTTCCAACTCTCGGTCATGTGAGCTGTTCCCAACAGCAAGGTGTCCCTTGGCGGGTGAAGCGGGAGTACGTTTAGATGACTCCAGGGTCCCCCTTATGGAACGATAAGATAGCAGAGCTCCCCAAATGGATGCCTGAAAACCCACCTCGTGTTACCATTGCAGCCGAGGAACATGGCACGTTCGATCTGCTGGCTCGGGGGCCACCTGCCAAGGGGACCATGGGTATCTTAAGACAGGGTATCTTATGCTGGCGAGTCACAGTGCTTGTCTGTGTCCACGGAGATCTTCCAGTGCGGTGGTAGTTCAGGAGATAGGTAGGATTCCTCTACACCCAAGGGCGGCCTTTCCATCTGGGGACAGGATGGGTTTTGTTGTGTGTCTCAGGGAACACATGTTGAACCAAATGTTGAAATTACAGAACATGTCTCTGGGGACAGATGCCTGACAACCTAAACTAGGGTGCTAATGAAGTCCTGGGTGCAAGTACAGCTCAATCTCCTGACTCGGGGCCACTGGCCTGGGTGTCTGAGTGGCGGTAGGTGCTCCGTTTGTGTCAGACTGTGCATTTTTCTCCAGTGCGGACTACGGAATTGGTCAGGGCTCAGGGGCCTTGTCGGTTTCTCCAAACCTGGAAGGTTTAGGCCACGGTTTCGGGTGGAGTTTTCCTCGGAAAGGCAGTCCCAGTCCTGCAGTGTAGGTCCGGAGACCCAATGTTGCAGAACAATGTGAACCAGGGCTTTGGAGATCGAAGTCCACAAACATAAACTCGGATTAAGCTTAGGTGCTAGGTGATAGCAGATGCGATTAGAAGAGGCCGAGGACTGTGCCTCGGGATTTGAAATTAGGGCGGGTGGGAGGTGGTAGCCCAGGCATTTCTGTCTGCATTGTGTGTGTTGAATGTTTGGGAATGGAGGTGTGTCCTCTCGGGGCCGGTGGAGATTCTTCCTCAATGGCGTTCTCTAGGTGCACACGAGTTTCGTGTCTTTATGGGGAAAGCGAAGGGTAATGTTTTCCGTCTCAGGCAACCCATCCAAACAGGGATTGAAGAGACTGATTCTGGGTCGGGTCATGGAAAATCAGAAAAAGGGTTAAGATTGAGGATTAGGACCATGGCATGCCTGTTTCTCTGGTGTCGGGTCCCGTTCCCGTGGGGATTTGTATGAAGGGTGCTCAGGGTGAGGGTCCCATTGTCTGCTTGTTTCCAGCATGGCCCTCCCCGGTCTTCGTGTTCTCTTGGGCCATACAATTGGGTCCTGCTCTGAGTGTTGGTCACCCATCCCTACGTCAAGCTCTCTGGCCATCTGGTAAAAGGCGAAGACTGTTGTGCTTCAGGTTTACCTCTAGGCAGGGTTTGAGGTACAGTCTGGGGACAAATGCCTGAATACACAGGCTGGATACAGATGACGTCCTCAGGCCACGGCAGATCCCACCTGCGGGTATGAGGCCTTCTCACTGTGTGGCTGACAGGAGATCGGGGTTCTGGATGAGTCAGACAGAGCATTAGAGCACAGGGCTTCAGGGGATATTGGGTGCTGTGGAGCAGGCGCTATACGATGATCCTTATGTGGGGATTTGCTCAGGTCCATACTTCCCTTCTCCTCTCTGGTGGGCAGACAGAACTCTGCCTTGTGGCTCCAGATTCACAAACTGGAATACTTGCGGACCAGGAAGGAGAGCCCGGGAGCCCGAAAACTAGAGCTACAGTTCAAGTGCATGGCAGTTCCTATGTGCAGAGGCAGAGTCGAGATCTCCAGGCCCTGAGTAAGGGTCAGGGTCCGATGCTTGATCACACTGGAATGTTGTCCATGATGCCCGAAGAATGCAGGGGTGGCCTCATGAGACCATGGAGGTTTCCCACACTCGGGCTTGTGAGCTGCTCCAAACAGCAAGTTGTCCTTCTGCAGAACAAGGGGGAGTCCTTCTATTATTTGGCTCTAGAGGTTTTCGAATGGAACGATCAGAGCAGAGCCCTATGAGTGGATGCCTGCAAAGCCCACCTCGGGTTACCATTGAGGCCGAATAACGCGGCAGGGTTGATTTGCAAGCTCGGGGGCAAAAGGCCAAGGGTTTCGAGATGACAGCGTGTCTTATTGAGGGATAAGTGTGGCCCTATGTCCAGGGAGACCATCCAATGTGGTGTTGGTTCAGGTGCCAGGCAGGATTGCCCTACCCTGACGGTCTGACCTTGCTTCCAAGAGCAACGTTTCCTTCTGGGGACAAGAGGGTTTCTGTTGTGCAGCTCAGGGAACACATGTTGGACCAAATGTTCGTACTCCAGAACAGGTCTCTGGGGACCGATGTGGGACCACCTAAACAAGGGTTCTGATGGGGTTCTAGGCGCATGTCCAGTTCATCCTGCAGACTCGGGGCCACTGCCTTGGTGTGATGCCTGTAGGTAGGTGCTCAGGGCGAGTCAGACTGTGTATTTTTCTCCTGTGCGGCCCACGGAATTGGTTAGGACTGACGGGCCCTGTAGGTTTCTCCAACAGTGGACATATTCATCCACTGTTTAGGGCAGAGTTTTCTTCGAGAGGGTAGGCCCAGCCTTGCAGTGTTTGGCTAGAGGCCCCATCCTGGGACCAGGTGTCCAGGGCTTATGAGACAGAAGTCTGCAAAAAAACAAGTTCGGATTATGGTTAGGGGAGAAGTCATGGCATATGAGATCTGGAGATGCTGAGGTCAGTGCCTCGGGATTTGATATGAGGGCAGCTGGGAGGCAGTCACGCAGGCTGTTCTCTCTGCACTGTGTTTCTTGGATCCCACGGAACGGACCGTTGTCTTCGTGGGGCCGTGGGAGTATCTTTCCTGCTGGGGTCTTGCCTGGAATCCAAGAACTGCTGTCATTCTGGGGAAAGGGAAGTGTGCTGTTCCCTTTCTCAGGGATCCCACCAAAACAAGGATTGCAGAGAAGTGTCTGGGATGCGGTACCTACCTCAGACAATCCAGGGTTAGACTGGGGATTAGGGTCACGGCATGGCTTGTTGGCGGGTGCCTGGTGCAGCTCCTAATGGGGCTTGTGGAAAGCGAGCTCAGACTGAGGATCACAATGCCTGATGGCTCTAATGAGTGGGCGCATTCTCTTGGGGCATGCCACTGCCTCCCACATGTCGGTTGGACACCCATCCCCAAAGCAAGCTTTCCAGACATATGGAAGCAGGAGTAGAATGTGGTGCTTCAGTTTGACCCATAGGCAGGGATTTGAGCTGCGGTCTGGGGGTAATGCCTGAATACAAAGTTTGGAGGGAGATTCTGGCCTCGGGCCACAACAGGTGACACCTGCCTGGAATGCGGCCCATGTCTGAGTGCCTGATAGGTGATCAGGTTCCGGATGTGTTGACAGAACAATAGAGCACCAGGTTGCCTATGATATCGGGGCAAGCGCCTTGTAAGTTGATCCTCATGTGTGGATCTTTTGCAGGCCCGTACACCTCGTCTGTTTTCTGCTCCATAGGCAGAAGATTGTCTTGTGACTCCAGAATCGCAATCTGGTGTTTTGTGGGCCAGGAGTGAGAGTCCGGAAACCCTAAGGACGAGCACGGTTCAGTTCAGTGCCGAGTGCATGCTAGTTTAAATATGCCGCGGCGGATTCGAGAAATCTAGGCCCTGTGTATGGGAGGGTCCTATGTGTTCTCACGCTGGAATGTGTGTCCATGATATGGCCGAAGAATTCAGGGGTGGCCTCATGAGTCCATGGTTGTTTTCCAACTCTCGGTCATGTGAGCTGTTCCCAACAGCAAGGTGTCCCTTGGCGGGTGAAGCGGGAGTACGTTTAGATGACTCCAGGGTCCCCCTTATGGAACGATAAGATAGCAGAGCTCCCCAAATGGATGCCTGAAAACCCACCTCGTGTTACCATTGCAGCCGAGGAACATGGCACGTTCGATCTGCTGGCTCGGGGGCCACCTGCCAAGGGGACCATGGGTATCTTAAGACAGGGTATCTTATGCTGGCGAGTCACAGTGCTTGTCTGTGTCCACGGAGATCTTCCAGTGCGGTGGTAGTTCAGGAGATAGGTAGGATTCCTCTACACCCAAGGGCGGCCTTTCCATCTGGGGACAGGATGGGTTTTGTTGTGTGTCTCAGGGAACACATGTTGAACCAAATGTTGAAATTACAGAACATGTCTCTGGGGACAGATGCCTGACAACCTAAACTAGGGTGCTAATGAAGTCCTGGGCGCAAGTACAGCTCAATCTCCTGACTCGGGGCCACTGGCCTGGGTGTCTGAGTGGCGGTAGGTGCTCCGTTTGTGTCAGACTGTGCATTTTTCTCCAGTGCGGACTACGGAATTGGTCAGGGCTCAGGGGCCTTGTCGGTTTCTCCAAACCTGGAAGGTTTAGGCCACGGTTTCGGGTGGAGTTTTCCTCGGAAAGGCAGTCCCAGTCCTGCAGTGTAGGTCCGGAGACCCAATGTTGCAGAACAATGTGAACCAGGGCTTTGGAGATCGAAGTCCACAAACATAAACTCGGATTAAGCTTAGGTGCTAGGTGATAGCAGATGCGATTAGAAGAGGCCGAGGACTGTGCCTCGGGATTTGAAATTAGGGCGGGTGGGAGGTGGTAGCCCAGGCATTTCTGTCTGCATTGTGTGTGTTGAATGTTTGGGAATGGAGGTGTGTCCTCTCGGGGCCGGTGGAGATTCTTCCTCAATGGCGTTCTCTAGGTGCACACGAGTTTCGTGTCTTTATGGGGAAAGCGAAGGGTAATGTTTTCCGTCTCAGGCAACCCATCCAAACAGGGATTGAAGAGACTGATTCTGGGTCGGGTCATGGAAAATCACAAAAAGGGTTAAGATTGAGGATTAGGACCATGGCATGCCTGTTTCTCTGGTGTCGGGTCCCGTTCCCGTGGGGATTTGTATGAAAGGTGCTCAGGGTGAGGGTCCCATTGTCTGCTTGTTTCCAGCATGGCCCTCCCCGGTCTTCGTGTTCTCTTGGGCCATACAATTGGGTCCTGCTCTGAGTGTTGGTCACCCATCCCTACGTCAAGCTCTCTGGCCATCTGGTAAAAGGCGAAGACTGTTGTGCTTCAGGTTTACCTCTAGGCAGGGTTTGAGGTACAGTCTGGGGACAAATGCCTGAATACACAGGCTGGATACAGATGACGTCCTCAGGCCACGGCAGATCCCACCTGCGGGTATGAGGCCTTCTCACTGTGTGGCTGACAGGAGATCGGGGTTCTGGATGAGTCAGACAGAGCATTAGAGCACAGGGCTTCAGGGGATATTGGGTGCTGTGGAGCAGGCGCTATACGATGATCCTTATGTGGGGATTTGCTCAGGTCCATACTTCCCTTCTCCTCTCTGGTGGGCAGACAGAACTCTGCCTTGTGGCTCCAGATTCACAAACTGGAATACTTGCGGACCAGGAAGGAGAGCCCGGGAGCCCGAAAACTAGAGCTACAGTTCAAGTGCATGGCAGTTCCTATGTGCAGAGGCAGAGTCGAGATCTCCAGGCCCTGAGTAAGGGTCAGGGTCCGATGCTTGATCACACTGGAATGTTGTCCATGATGCCCGAAGAATGCAGGGGTGGCCTCATGAGACCATGGAGGTTTCCCACACTCGGGCTTGTGAGCTGCTCCAAACAGCAAGTTGTCCTTCTGCAGAACAAGGGGGAGTCCTTCTATTATTTGGCTCTAGAGGTTTTCGAATGGAACGATCAGAGCAGAGCCCTATGAGTGGATGCCTGCAAAGCCCACCTCGGGTTACCATTGAGGCCGAATAACGCGGCAGGGTTGATTTGCAAGCTCGGGGGCAAAAGGCCAAGGGTTTCGAGATGACAGCGTGTCTTATTGAGGGATAAGTGTGGCCCTATGTCCAGGGAGACCATCCAATGTGGTGTTGGTTCAGGTGCCAGGCAGGATTGCCCTACCCTGACGGTCTGACCTTGCTTCCAAGAGCAACGTTTCCTTCTGGGGACAAGAGGGTTTCTGTTGTGCAGCTCAGGGAACACATGTTGGACCAAATGTTCGTACTCCAGAACAGGTCTCTGGGGACCGATGTGGGACCACCTAAACAAGGGTTCTGATGGGGTTCTAGGCGCATGTCCAGTTCATCCTGCAGACTCGGGGCCACTGCCTTGGTGTGATGCCTGTAGGTAGGTGCTCAGGGCGAGTCAGACTGTGTATTTTTCTCCTGTGCGGCCCACGGAATTGGTTAGGACTGACGGGCCCTGTAGGTTTCTCCAACAGTGGACATTTTCATCCACTGTTTAGGGCAGAGTTTTCTTCGAGAGGGTAGGCCCAGCCTTGCAGTGTTTGGCTAGAGGCCCCATCCTGGGACCAGGTGTCCAGGGCTTATGAGACAGAAGTCTGCAAAAAAACAAGTTCGGATTATGGTTAGGGGAGAAGTCATGGCATATGAGATCTGGAGATGCTGAGGTCAGTGCCTCGGGATTTGATATGAGGGCAGCTGGGAGGCAGTCACGCAGGTTGTTCTCTCTGCACTGTGTTTCTTGGATCCCACGGAACGGACCGTTGTCTTCGTGGGGCCGTGGGAGTCTCTATCCTGCTGGGGTCTTGCCTGGAATCCAAGAACTGCTGTCATTCTGGGGAAAGGGAAGAGTGCTGTTCCCTTTCTCAGGGATCCCACCAAAACAAGGATTGCAGAGAAGTGTCTTGGATGCGGTACCTACCTAAGACAATCAGGGTTAGACTGGGGATTAGGGTCACGGCATGGCTTGTTGGCGGGTGCCTGGTGCAGCTCCTAATGGGGCTTGTGGAAAGCGAGCTCAGACTGGGGATCACAATGCCTGATGGCTCTAATGAGTGGGCGCATTCTCTTGGGGCATGCCACTGCCTCCCACATGTCGGTTGGACACCCATCCCCAAAGCAAGCTTTCCAGACATATGGAAGCAGGAGTAGAATGTGGTGCTTCAGTTTGACCCATAGGCAGGGATTTGAGCTGCGGTCTGGGGGTAATGCCTGAATACAAAGTTTGGAGGGAGATTCTGGCCTCGGGCCACAACAGGTGACACCTGCCTGGAATGCGGCCCATGTCTGAGTGCCTGATAGGTGATCAGGTTCCGGATGTGTTGACAGAACAATAGAGCACCAGGTTGCCTATGATATCGGGGCAAGCGCCTTGTAAGTTGATCCTCATGTGTGGATCTTTTGCAGGCCCGTACACCTCGTCTGTTTTCTGCTCCATAGGCAGAAGATTGTCTTGTGACTCCAGAATCGCAATCTGGTGTTTTGTGGGCCAGGAGTGAGAGTCCGGAAACCCTAAGGACGAGCACGGTTCAGTTCAGTGCCGAGTGCATGCTAGTTTAAATATGCCGCGGCGGATTCGAGAAATCTAGGCCCTGTGTATGGGAGGGTCCTATGTGTTCTCACGCTGGAATGTGTGTCCATGATATGGCCGAAGAATTCAGGGGTGGCCTCATGAGTCCATGGTTGTTTTCCAACTCTCGGTCATGTGAGCTGTTCCCAACAGCAAGGTGTCCCTTGGCGGGTGAAGCGGGAGTACGTTTAGATGACTCCAGGGTCCCCCTTATGGAACGATAAGATAGCAGAGCTCCCCAAATGGATGCCTGAAAACCCACCTCGTGTTACCATTGCAGCCGAGGAACATGGCACGTTCGATCTGCTGGCTCGGGGGCCACCTGCCAAGGGGACCATGGGTATCTTAAGACAGGGTATCTTATGCTGGCGAGTCACAGTGCTTGTCTGTGTCCACGGAGATCTTCCAGTGCGGTGGTAGTTCAGGAGATAGGTAGGATTCCTCTACACCCAAGGGCGGCCTTTCCATCTGGGGACAGGATGGGTTTTGTTGTGTGTCTCAGGGAACACATGTTGAACCAAATGTTGAAATTACAGAACATGTCTCTGGGGACAGATGCCTGACAACCTAAACTAGGGTGCTAATGAAGTCCTGGGCGCAAGTACAGCTCAATCTCCTGACTCGGGGCCACTGGCCTGGGTGTCTGAGTGGCGGTAGGTGCTCCGTTTGTGTCAGACTGTGCATTTTTCTCCAGTGCGGACTACGGAATTGGTCAGGGCTCAGGGGCCTTGTCGGTTTCTCCAAACCTGGAAGGTTTAGGCCACGGTTTCGGGTGGAGTTTTCCTCGGAAAGGCAGTCCCAGTCCTGCAGTGTAGGTCCGGAGACCCAATGTTGCAGAACAATGTGAACCAGGGCTTTGGAGATCGAAGTCCACAAACATAAACTCGGATTAAGCTTAGGTGCTAGGTGATAGCAGATGCGATTAGAAGAGGCCGAGGACTGTGCCTCGGGATTTGAAATTAGGGCGGGTGGGAGGTGGTAGCCCAGGCATTTCTGTCTGCATTGTGTGTGTTGAATGTTTGGGAATGGAGGTGTGTCCTCTCGGGGCCGGTGGAGATTCTTCCTCAATGGCGTTCTCTAGGTGCACACGAGTTTCGTGTCTTTATGGGGAAAGCGAAGGGTAATGTTTTCCGTCTCAGGCAACCCATCCAAACAGGGATTGAAGAGACTGATTCTGGGTCGGGTCATGGAAAATCAGAAAAAGGGTTAAGATTGAGGATTAGGACCATGGCATGCCTGTTTCTCTGGTGTCGGGTCCCGTTCCCGTGGGGATTTGTATGAAAGGTGCTCAGGGTGAGGGTCCCATTGTCTGCTTGTTTCCAGCATGGCCCTCCCCGGTCTTCGTGTTCTCTTGGGCCATACAATTGGGTCCTGCTCTGAGTGTTGGTCACCCATCCCTACGTCAAGCTCTCTGGCCATCTGGTAAAAGGCGAAGACTGTTGTGCTTCAGGTTTACCTCTAGGCAGGGTTTGAGGTACAGTCTGGGGACAAATGCCTGAATACACAGGCTGGATACAGATGACGTCCTCAGGCCACGGCAGATCCCACCTGCGGGTATGAGGCCTTCTCACTGTGTGGCTGACAGGAGATCGGGGTTCTGGATGAGTCAGACAGAGCATTAGAGCACAGGGCTTCAGGGGATATTGGGTGCTGTGGAGCAGGCGCTATACGATGATCCTTATGTGGGGATTTGCTCAGGTCCATACTTCCCTTCTCCTCTCTGGTGGGCAGACAGAACTCTGCCTTGTGGCTCCAGATTCACAAACTGGAATACTTGCGGACCAGGAAGGAGAGCCCGGGAGCCCGAAAACTAGAGCTACAGTTCAAGTGCATGGCAGTTCCTATGTGCAGAGGCAGAGTCGAGATCTCCAGGCCCTGAGTAAGGGTCAGGGTCCGATGCTTGATCACACTGGAATGTTGTCCATGATGCCCGAAGAATGCAGGGGTGGCCTCATGAGACCATGGAGGTTTCCCACACTCGGGCTTGTGAGCTGCTCCAAACAGCAAGTTGTCCTTCTGCAGAACAAGGGGGAGTCCTTCTATTATTTGGCTCTAGAGGTTTTCGAATGGAACGATCAGAGCAGAGCCCTATGAGTGGATGCCTGCAAAGCCCACCTCGGGTTACCATTGAGGCCGAATAACGCGGCAGGGTTGATTTGCAAGCTCGGGGGCAAAAGGCCAAGGGTTTCGAGATGACAGCGTGTCTTATTGAGGGATAAGTGTGGCCCTATGTCCAGGGAGACCATCCAATGTGGTGTTGGTTCAGGTGCCAGGCAGGATTCCCCTACCCTGACGGTCTGACCTTGCTTCCAAGAGCAACGTTTCCTTCTGGGGACAAGAGGGTTTCTGTTGTGCAGCTCAGGGAACACATGTTGGACCAAATGTTCGTACTCCAGAACAGGTCTCTGGGGACCGATGTGGGACCACCTAAACAAGGGTTCTGATGGGGTTCTAGGCGCATGTCCAGTTCATCCTGCAGACTCCGGGCCACTGCCTTGGTGTGATGCCTGTAGGTAGGTGCTCAGGGCGAGTTAGACTGTGTATTTTTCTCCTGTGCGGCCCACGGAATTGGTTAGGACTGACGGGCCCTGTAGGTTTCTCCAACAGTGGACATTTTCATCCACTGTTTAGGGCAGAGTTTTCTTCGAGAGGGTAGGCCCAGCCTTGCAGTGTTTGGCTAGAGGCCCCATCCTGGGACCAGGTGTCCAGGGCTTATGAGACAGAAGTCTGCAAAAAAACAAGTTCGGATTATGGTTAGGGGAGAAGTCATGGCATATGAGATCTGGAGATGCTGAGGTCAGTGCCTCGGGATTTGATATTAGGGCAGCTGGGAGGCAGTCACGCAGGCTGTTCTCTCTGCACTGTGTTTCTTGGATCCCACGGAACGGACCGTTGTCTTCGTGGGGCCGTGGGAGTCTCTTTCCTGCTGGGGTCTTGCCTGGAATCCAAGAACTGCTGTCATTCTGGGGAAAGGGAAGAGTGCTGTTCCCTTTCTCAGGGATCCCACCAAAACAAGGATTGCAGAGAAGTGTCTGGGATGCGGTACCTACCTAAGACAATCCAGGGTTAGACTGGGGATTAGGGTCACGGCATGGCTTGTTGGCGGGTGCCTGGTGCAGCTCCTAATGGGGCTTGTGGAAAGCGAGCTCAGACTGGGGATCACAATGCCTGATGGCTCTAATGAGTGGGCACATTCTCTTGGGGCATGCCACTGCCTCCCACATGTCGGTTGGACACCCATCCCCAAAGCAAGCTTTCCAGACATATGGAAGCAGGAGTAGAATGTGGTGCTTCAGTTTGACCCATAGGCAGGGATTTGAGCTGCGGTCTGGGGGTAATGCCTGAATACAAAGTTTGGAGGGAGATTCTGGCCTCGGGCCACAACAGGTGACACCTGCCTGGAATGCGGCCCATGTCTGAGTGCCTGATAGGTGATCAGGTTCCGGATGTGTTGACAGAACAATAGAGCACCAGGTTGCCTATGATATCGGGGCAAGCGCCTTGTAAGTTGATCCTCATGTGTGGATCTTTTGCAGGCCCGTACACCTCGTCTGTTTTCTGCTCCATAGGCAGAAGATTGTCTTGTGACTCCAGAATCGCAATCTGGTGTTTTGTGGGCCAGGAGTGAGAGTCCGGAAACCCTAAGGACGAGCACGGTTCAGTTCAGTGCCGAGTGCATGCTAGTTTAAATATGCCGCGGCGGATTCGAGAAATCTAGGCCCTGTGTATGGGAGGGTCCTATGTGTTCTCACGCTGGAATGTGTGTCCATGATATGGCCGAAGAATTCAGGGGTGGCCTCATGAGTCCATGGTTGTTTTCCAACTCTCGGTCATGTGAGCTGTTCCCAACAGCAAGGTGTCCCTTGGCGGGTGAAGCGGGAGTACGTTTAGATGACTCCAGGGTCCCCCTTATGGAACGATAAGATAGCAGAGCTCCCCAAATGGATGCCTGAAAACCCACCTCGTGTTACCATTGCAGCCGAGGAACATGGCACGTTCGATCTGCTGGCTCGGGGGCCACCTGCCAAGGGGACCATGGGTATCTTAAGACAGGGTATCTTATGCTGGCGAGTCACAGTGCTTGTCTGTGTCCACGGAGATCTTCCAGTGCGGTGGTAGTTCAGGAGATAGGTAGGATTCCTCTACACCCAAGGGCGGCCTTTCCATCTGGGGACAGGATGGGTTTTGTTGTGTGTCTCAGGGAACACATGTTGAACCAAATGTTGAAATTACAGAACATGTCTCTGGGGACAGATGCCTGACAACCTAAACTAGGGTGCTAATGAAGTCCTGGGCGCAAGTACAGCTCAATCTCCTGACTCGGGGCCACTGGCCTGGGTGTCTGAGTGGCGGTAGGTGCTCCGTTTGTGTCAGACTGTGCATTTTTCTCCAGTGCGGACTACGGAATTGGTCAGGGCTCAGGGGCCTTGTCGGTTTCTCCAAACCTGGAAGGTTTAGGCCACGGTTTCGGGTGGAGTTTTCCTCGGAAAGGCAGTCCCAGTCCTGCAGTGTAGGTCCGGAGACCCAATGTTGCAGAACAATGTGAACCAGGGCTTTGGAGATCGAAGTCCACAAACATAAACTCGGATTAAGCTTAGGTGCTAGGTGATAGCAGATGCGATTAGAAGAGGCCGAGGACTGTGCCTCGGGATTTGAAATTAGGGCGGGTGGGAGGTGGTAGCCCAGGCATTTCTGTCTGCATTGTGTGTGTTGAATGTTTGGGAATGGAGGTGTGTCCTCTCGGGGCCGGTGGAGATTCTTCCTCAATGGCGTTCTCTAGGTGCACACGAGTTTCGTGTCTTTATGGGGAAAGCGAAGGGTAATGTTTTCCGTCTCAGGCAACCCATCCAAACAGGGATTGAAGAGACTGATTCTGGGTCGGGTCATGGAAAATCAGAAAAAGGGTTAAGATTGAGGATTAGGACCATGGCATGCCTGTTTCTCTGGTGTCGGGTCCCGTTCCCGTGGGGATTTGTATGAAAGGTGCTCAGGGTGAGGGTCCCATTGTCTGCTTGTTTCCAGCATGGCCCTCCCCGGTCTTCGTGTTCTCTTGGGCCATACAATTGGGTCCTGCTCTGAGTGTTGGTCACCCATCCCTACGTCAAGCTCTCTGGCCATCTGGTAAAAGGCGAAGACTGTTGTGCTTCAGGTTTACCTCTAGGCAGGGTTTGAGGTACAGTCTGGGGACAAATGCCTGAATACACAGGCTGGATACAGATGACGTCCTCAGGCCACGGCAGATCCCACCTGCGGGTATGAGGCCTTCTCACTGTGTGGCTGACAGGAGATCGGGGTTCTGGATGAGTCAGACAGAGCATTAGAGCACAGGGCTTCAGGGGATATTGGGTGCTGTGGAGCAGGCGCTATACGATGATCCTTATGTGGGGATTTGCTCAGGTCCATACTTCCCTTCTCCTCTCTGGTGGGCAGACAGAACTCTGCCTTGTGGCTCCAGATTCACAAACTGGAATACTTGCGGACCAGTAAGGAGAGCCCGGGAGCCCGAAAACTAGAGCTACAGTTCAAGTGCATGGCAGTTCCTATGTGCAGAGGCAGAGTCGAGATCTCCAGGCCCTGAGTAAGGGTCAGGGTCCGATGCTTGATCACACTGGAATGTTGTCCATGATGCCCGAAGAATGCAGGGGTGGCCTCATGAGACCATGGAGGTTTCCCAAACTCGGGCTTGTGAGCTGCTCCAAACAGCAAGTTGTCCTTCTGCAGAACAAGGGGGAGTCCTTCTATTATTTGGCTCTAGAGGTTTTCGAATGGAACGATCAGAGCAGAGCCCTATGAGTGGATGCCTGCAAAGCCCACCTCGGGTTACCATTGAGGCCGAATAACGCGGCAGGGTTGATTTGCAGGCTCGGGGGCAAAAGGCCAAGGGTTTCGAGATGACAGCGTGTCTTATTGAGGGATAAGTGTGGCCCTATGTCCAGGGAGACCATCCAATGTGGTGTTGGTTCAGGTGCCAGGCAGGATTCCCCTACCCTGACGGTCTGACCTTGCTTCCAAGAGCAACGTTTCCTTCTGGGGACAAGATGGTTTCTGTTGTGCAGCTCAGGGAACACATGTTGGACCAAATGTTCGTACTCCAGAACAGGTCTCTGGGGACCGATGTGGGACCACCTAAACAAGGGTTCTGATGGGGTTCTAGGCGCATGTCCAGTTCATCCTGCAGACTCGGGGCCACTGCCTTGGTGTGATGCCTGTAGGTAGGTGCTCAGGGCGAGTCAGACTGTGTATTTTTCTCCTGTGCGGCCCACGGAATTGGTTAGGACTGACGGGCCCTGGAGGTTTCTCCAACAGTGGACATTTTCATCCACTGTTTAGGGCAGAGTTTTCTTCGAGAGGGTAGGCCCAGCCTTGCAGTGTTTGGCTAGAGGCCCCATCCTGGGACCAGGTGTCCAGGGCTTATGAGACAGAAGTCTGCAAAAAAACAAGTTCGGATTATGGTTAGGGGAGAAGTCATGGCATATGAGATCTGGAGATGCTGAGGTCAGTGCCTCGGGATTTGATATTAGGGCAGCTGGGAGGCAGTCACGCAGGCTGTTCTCTCTGCACTGTGTTTCTTGGATCCCACGGAACGGACCGTTGTCTTCGTGGGGCCGTGGGAGTCTCTTTCCTGCTGGGGTCTTGCCTGGAATCCAAGAACTGCTGTCATTCTGTGGAAAGGGAAGAGTGCTGTTCCCTTTCTCAGGGATCCCACCAAAAAAAGGATTGCAGAGAAGTGTCTGGGATGCGGTACCTACCTAAGACAATCCAGGGTTAGACTGGGGATTAGGGTCACGGCATGGCTTGTTGGCGGGTGCCTGGTGCAGCTCCTAATGGGGCTTGTGGAAAGCGAGCTCAGACTGAGGATCACAATGCCTGATGGCTCTAATGAGTGGGCGCATTCTCTTGGGGCATGCCACTGCCTCCCACATGTCGGTTGGACACCCATCCCCAAAGCAAGCTTTCCAGACATATGGAAGCAGGAGTAGAATGTGGTGCTTCAGTTTGACCCATAGGCAGGGATTTGAGCTGCGGTCTGGGGGTAATGCCTGAATACAAAGTTTGGAGGGAGATTCTGGCCTCGGGCCACAACAGGTGACACCTGCCTGGAATGCGGCCCATGTCTGAGTGCCTGATAGGTGATCAGGTTCCGGATGTGTTGACAGAACAATAGAGCACCAGGTTGCCTATGATATCGGGGCAAGCGCCTTGTAAGTTGATCCTCATGTGTGGATCTTTTGCAGGCCCGTACACCTCGTCTGTTTTCTGCTCCATAGGCAGAAGATTGTCTTGTGACTCCAGAATCGCAATCTGGTGTTTTGTGGGCCAGGAGTGAGAGTCCGGAAACCCTAAGGACGAGCACGGTTCAGTTCAGTGCCGAGTGCATGCTAGTTTAAATATGCCGCGGCGGATTCGAGAAATCTAGGCCCTGTGTATGGGAGGGTCCTATGTGTTCTCACGCTGGAATGTGTGTCCATGATATGGCCGAAGAATTCAGGGGTGGCCTCATGAGTCCATGGTTGTTTTCCAACTCTCGGTCATGTGAGCTGTTCCCAACAGCAAGGTGTCCCTTGGCGGGTGAAGCGGGAGTACGTTTAGATGACTCCAGGGTCCCCCTTATGGAACGATAAGATAGCAGAGCTCCCCAAATGGATGCCTGAAAACCCACCTCGTGTTACCATTGCAGCCGAGGAACATGGCACGTTCGATCTGCTGGCTCGGGGGCCACCTGCCAAGGGGACCATGGGTATCTTAAGACAGGGTATCTTATGCTGGCGAGTCACAGTGCTTGTCTGTGTCCACGGAGATCTTCCAGTGCGGTGGTAGTTCAGGAGATAGGTAGGATTCCTCTACACCCAAGGGCGGCCTTTCCATCTGGGGACAGGATGGGTTTTGTTGTGTGTCTCAGGGAACACATGTTGAACCAAATGTTGAAATTACAGAACATGTCTCTGGGGACAGATGCCTGACAACCTAAACTAGGGTGCTAATGAAGTCCTGGGCGCAAGTACAGCTCAATCTCCTGACTCGGGGCCACTGGCCTGGGTGTCTGAGTGGCGGTAGGTGCTCCGTTTGTGTCAGACTGTGCATTTTTCTCCAGTGCGGACTACGGAATTGGTCAGGGCTCAGGGGCCTTGTCGGTTTCTCCAAACCTGGAAGGTTTAGGCCACGGTTTCGGGTGGAGTTTTCCTCGGAAAGGCAGTCCCAGTCCTGCAGTGTAGGTCCGGAGACCCAATGTTGCAGAACAATGTGAACCAGGGCTTTGGAGATCGAAGTCCACAAACATAAACTCGGATTAAGCTTAGGTGCTAGGTGATAGCAGATGCGATTAGAAGAGGCCGAGGACTGTGCCTCGGGATTTGAAATTAGGGCGGGTGGGAGGTGGTAGCCCAGGCATTTCTGTCTGCATTGTGTGTGTTGAATGTTTGGGAATGGAGGTGTGTCCTCTCGGGGCCGGTGGAGATTCTTCCTCAATGGCGTTCTCTAGGTGCACACGAGTTTCGTGTCTTTATGGGGAAAGCGAAGGGTAATGTTTTCCGTCTCAGGCAACCCATCCAAACAGGGATTGAAGAGACTGATTCTGGGTCGGGTCATGGAAAATCAGAAAAAGGGTTAAGATTGAGGATTAGGACCATGGCATGCCTGTTTCTCTGGTGTCGGGTCCCGTTCCCGTGGGGATTTGTATGAAAGGTGCTCAGGGTGAGGGTCCCATTGTCTGCTTGTTTCCAGCATGGCCCTCCCCGGTCTTCGTGTTCTCTTGGGCCATACAATTGGGTCCTGCTCTGAGTGTTGGTCACCCATCCCTACGTCAAGCTCTCTGGCCATCTGGTAAAAGGCGAAGACTGTTGTGCTTCAGGTTTACCTCTAGGCAGGGTTTGAGGTACAGTCTGGGGACAAATGCCTGAATACACAGGCTGGATACAGATGACGTCCTCAGGCCACGGCAGATCCCACCTGCGGGTATGAGGCCTTCTCACTGTGTGGCTGACAGGAGATCGGGGTTCTGGATGTGTCAGACAGAGCATTAGAGCACAGGGCTTCAGGGGATATTGGGTGCTGTGGAGCAGGCGCTATACGATGATCCTTATGTGGGGATTTGCTCAGGTCCATACTTCCCTTCTCCTCTCTAGTGGGCAGACAGAACTCTGCCTTGTGGCTCCAGATTCACAAACTGGAATACTTGCGGACCAGGAAGGAGAGCCCGGGAGCCCGAAAACTAGAGCTACAGTTCAAGTGCATGGCAGTTCCTATGTGCAGAGGCAGAGTCGAGATCTCCAGGCCCTGAGTAAGGGTCAGGGTCCGATGCTTGATCACACTGGAATGTTGTCCATGATGCCCGAAGAATGCAGGGGTGGCCTCATGAGACCATGGAGGTTTCCCACACTCGGGCTTGTGAGCTGCTCCAAACAGCAAGTTGTCCTTCTGCAGAACAAGGGGGAGTCCTTCTATTATTTGGCTCTAGAGGTTTTCGAATGGAACGATCAGAGCAGAGCCCTATGAGTGGATGCCTGCAAAGCCCACCTCGGGTTACCATTGAGGCCGAATAACGCGGCAGGGTTGATTTGCAAGCTCGGGGGAAAAAGGCCAAGGGTTTCGAGATGACAGCGTGTCTTATTGAGGGATAAGTGTGGCCCTATGTCCAGGGAGACCATCCAATGTGGTGTTGGTTCAGGTGCCAGGCAGGATTCCCTACCCTGACGGTCTGACCTTGCTTCCAAGAGCAACATTTCCTTCTGGGGACAAGAGGGTTTCTGTTGTGCAGCTCAGGGAACACATGTTGGACCAAATGTTCGTACTCCAGAACAGGTCTCTGGGGACCGATGTGGGACCACCTAAACAAGGGTTCTGATGGGGTTCTAGGCGCATGTCCAGTTCATCCTGCAGACTCCGGGCCACTGCCTTGGTGTGATGCCTGTAGGTAGGTGCTCAGGGCGAGTCAGACTGTGTATTTTTCTCCTGTGCGGCCCACGGAATTGGTTAGGACTGACGGGCCCTGTAGGTTTCTCCAACAGTGGACATTTTCATCCACTGTTTAGGGCAGAGTTTTCTTCGAGAGGGTAGGCCCAGCCTTGCAGTGTTTGGCTAGAGGCCCCATCCTGGGACCAGGTGTCCAGGGCTTATGAGACAGAAGTCTGCAAAAAAACAAGTTCGGATTATGGTTAGGGGAGAAGTCATGGCATATGAGATCTGGAGATGCTGAGGTCAGTGCCTCGGGATTTGATATTAGGGCAGCTGGGAGGCAGTCACGCAGGCTGTTCTCTCTGCACTGTGTTTCTTGGATCCCACGGAACGGACCGTTGTCTTCGTGGGGCCGTGGGAGTCTCTTTCCTGCTGGGGTCTTGCCTGGAATCCAAGAACTGCTGTCATTCTGGGGAAAGGGAAGAGTGCTGTTCCCTTTCTCAGGGATCCCACCAAAACAAGGATTGCAGAGAAGTGTCTGGGATGCGGTACCTACCTAAGACAATCCAGGGTTAGACTGGGGATTAGGGTCACGGCATGGCTTGTTGGCGGGTGCCTGGTGCAGCTCCTAATGGGGCTTGTGGAAAGCGAGCTCAGACTGAGGATCACAATGCCTGATTGCTCTAATGAGTGGGCGCATTCTCTTGGGGCATGCCACTGCCTCCCACATGTCGGTTGGACAACCATCCCCAAAGCAGGCTTTCCAGACATATGGAAGCAGGAGTAGAATGTGGTGCTTCAGTTTGACCCATAGGCAGGGATTTGAGCTGCGGTCTGGGGGTAATGCCTGAATACAAAGTTTGGAGGGAGATTCTGGCCTCGGGCCACAACAGGTGACACCTGCCTGGAATGCGGCCCATGTCTGAGTGCCTGATAGGTGATCAGGTTCCGGATGTGTTGACAGAACAATAGAGCACCAGGTTGCCTATGATATCGGGGCAAGCGCCTTGTAAGTTGATCCTCATGTGTGGATCTTTTGCAGGCCCGTACACCTCGTCTGTTTTCTGCTCCATAGGCAGAAGATTGTCTTGTGACTCCAGAATCGCAATCTGGTGTTTTGTGGGCCAGGAGTGAGAGTCCGGAAACCCTAAGGACGAGCACGGTTCAGTTCAGTGCCGAGTGCATGCTAGTTTAAATATGCCGCGGCGGATTCGAGAAATCTAGGCCCTGTGTATGGGAGGGTCCTATGTGTTCTCACGCTGGAATGTGTGTCCATGATATGGCCGAAGAATTCAGGGGTGGCCTCATGAGTCCATGGTTGTTTTCCAACTCTCGGTCATGTGAGCTGTTCCCAACAGCAAGGTGTCCCTTGGCGGGTGAAGCGGGAGTACGTTTAGATGACTCCAGGGTCCCCCTTATGGAACGATAAGATAGCAGAGCTCCCCAAATGGATGCCTGAAAACCCACCTCGTGTTACCATTGCAGCCGAGGAACATGGCACGTTCGATCTGCTGGCTCGGGGGCCACCTGCCAAGGGGACCATGGGTATCTTAAGACAGGGTATCTTATGCTGGTGAGTCACAGTGCTTGTCTGTGTCCACGGAGATCTTCCAGTGCGGTGGTAGTTCAGGAGATAGGTAGGATTCCTCTACACCCAAGGGCGGCCTTTCCATCTGGGGACAGGATGGGTTTTGTTGTGTGTCTCAGGGAACACATGTTGAACCAAATGTTGAAATTACAGAACATGTCTCTGGGGACAGATGCCTGACAACCTAAACTAGGGTGCTAATGAAGTCCTGGGCGCAAGTACAGCTCAATCTCCTGACTCGGGGCCACTGGCCTGGGTGTCTGAGTGGCGGTAGGTGCTCCGTTTGTGTCAGACTGTGCATTTTTCTCCAGTGCGGACTACGGAATTGGTCAGGGCTCAGGGGCCTTGTCGGTTTCTCCAAACCTGGAAGGTTTAGGCCACGGTTTCGGGTGGAGTTTTCCTCGGAAAGGCAGTCCCAGTCCTGCAGTGTAGGTCCGGAGACCCAATGTTGCAGAACAATGTGAACCAGGGCTTTGGAGATCGAAGTCCACAAACATAAACTCGGATTAAGCTTAGGTGCTAGGTGATAGCAGATGCGATTAGAAGAGGCCGAGGACTGTGCCTCGGGATTTGAAATTAGGGCGGGTGGGAGGTGGTAGCCCAGGCATTTCTGTCTGCATTGTGTGTGTTGAATGTTTGGGAATGGAGGTGTGTCCTCTCGGGGCCGGTGGAGATTCTTCCTCAATGGCGTTCTCTAGGTGCACACGAGTTTCGTGTCTTTATGGGGAAAGCGAAGGGTAATGTTTTCCGTCTCAGGCAACCCATCCAAACAGGGATTGAAGAGACTGATTCTGGGTCGGGTCATGGAAAATCAGAAAAAGGGTTAAGATTGAGGATTAGGACCATGGCATGCCTGTTTCTCTGGTGTCGGGTCCCGTTCCCGTGGGGATTTGTATGAAAGGTGCTCAGGGTGAGGGTCCCATTGTCTGCTTGTTTCCAGCATGGCCCTCCCCGGTCTTCGTGTTCTCTTGGGCCATACAATTGGGTCCTGCTCTGAGTGTTGGTCACCCATCCCTACGTCAAGCTCTCTGGCCATCTGGTAAAAGGCGAAGACTGTTGTGCTTCAGGTTTACCTCTAGGCAGGGTTTGAGGTACAGTCTGGGGACAAATGCCTGAATACACAGGCTGGATACAGATGACGTCCTCAGGCCACGGCAGATCCCACCTGCGGGTATGAGGCCTTCTCACTGTGTGGCTGACAGGAGATCGGGGTTCTGGATGTGTCAGACAGAGCATTAGAGCACAGGGCTTCAGGGGATATTGGGTGCTGTGGAGCAGGCGCTATACGATGATCCTTATGTGGGGATTTGCTCAGGTCCATACTTCCCTTCTCCTCTCTGGTGGGCAGACAGAACTCTGCCTTGTGGCTCCAGATTCACAAACTGGAATACTTGCGGACCAGGAAGGAGAGCCCGGGAGCCCGAAAACTAGAGCTACAGTTCAAGAGCATGGCAGTTCCTATGTGCAGAGGCAGAGTCGAGATCTCCAGGCCCTGAGTAAGGGTCAGGGTCCGATGCTTGATCACACTGGAATGTTGTCCATGATGCCCGAAGAATGCAGGGGTGGCCTCATGAGACCATGGAGGTTTCCCACTCTCGGGCTTGTGAGCTGCTCCAAACAGCAAGTTGTCCTTCTGCAGAACAAGGGGGCGTCCTTCTATTATTTGGCTCTAGAGGTTTTCGAATGGAACGATCAGAGCAGAGCCCTATGAGTGGATGCCTGCAAAGCCCACCTCGGGTTACCATTGAGGCCGAATAACGCGGCAGGGTTGATTTGCAAGCTCGGGGGCAAAAGGCGTGTCTTATTGAGGGATAAGTGTGGCCCTATGTCCAGGGAGACCATCCAATGTGGTGTTGGTTCAGGTGCCAGGCAGGATTCCCCTACCCTGACGGTCTGACCTTGCTTCCAAGAGCAACGTTTCCTTCTGGGGACAAGATGGTTTCTGTTGTGCAGCTCAGGGAACACATGTTGGACCAAATGTTCGTACTCCAGAACAGGTCTCTGGGGACCGATGTGGGACCACCTAAACAAGGGTTCTGATGGGGTTCTAGGCGCATGTCCAGTTCATTCTGCAGACTCGGGGCCACTGCCTTGGTGTGATGCCTGTAGGTAGGTGCTCAGGGCGAGTCAGACTGTGTATTTTTCTCCTGTGTGGCCCACGGAAATGGTTAGGACTGACGGGCCCTGTAGGCTTCTCCAACAGTGGACATTTTCATCCACTGTTTAGGGCAGAGTTTTCTTCGAGAGGGTAGGCCCAGCCTTGCAGTGTTTGGCTAGAGGCCCCATCCTGGGACCAGGTGTCCAGGGCTTATGAGACAGAAGTCTGCAAAAAAACAAGTTCGGATTATGGTTAGGGGAGAAGTCATGGCATATGAGATCTGGAGATGCTGAGGTCAGTGCCTCGGGATTTGATATTAGGGCAGCTGGGAGGCAGTCACGCAGGCTGTTCTCTCTGCACTGTGTTTCTTGGATCCCACGGAACGGACCGTTGTCTTCGTGGGGCCGTGGGAGTCTCTTTCCTGCTGGGGTCTTGCCTGGAATCCAAGAACTGCTGTCATTCTGGGGAAAGGGAAGAGTGCTGTTCCCTTTCTCAGGGATCCCACCAAAACAAGGATTGCAGAGAAGTGTCTGGGATGCGGTACCTACCTAAGACAATCCAGGGTTAGACTGGGGATTAGGGTCACGGCATGGCTTGTTGGCGGGTGCCTGGTGCAGCTCCTAATGGGGCTTGTGGAAAGCGAGCTCAGACTGGGGATCACAATGCCTGATGGCTCTAATGAGTGGGCGCATTCTCTTGGGGCATGCCACTGCCTCCCACATGTCGGTTGGACACCCATCCCCAAAGCAGGCTTTCCAGACATATGGAAGCAGGAGTAGAATGTGGTGCTTCAGTTTGACCCATAGGCAGGGATTTGAGCTGCGGTCTGGGGGTAATGCCTGAATACAAAGTTTGGAGGGAGATTCTGGCCTCGGGCCACAACAGGTGACACCTGCCTGGAATGCGGCCCATGTCTGAGTGCCTGATAGGTGATCAGGTTCCGGATGTGTTGACAGAACAATAGAGCACCAGGTTGCCTATGATATCGGGGCAAGCGCCTTGTAAGTTGATCCTCATGTGTGGATCTTTTGCAGGCCCGTACACCTCGTCTGTTTTCTGCTCCATAGGCAGAAGATTGTCTTGTGACTCCAGAATCGCAATCTGGTGTTTTGTGGGCCAGGAGTGAGAGTCCGGAAACCCTAAGGACGAGCACGGTTCAGTTCAGTGCCGAGTGCATGCTAGTTTAAATATGCCGCGGCGGATTCGAGAAATCTAGGCCCTGTGTATGGGAGGGTCCTATGTGTTCTCACGCTGGAATGTGTGTCCATGATATGGCCGAAGAATTCAGGGGTGGCCTCATGAGTCCATGGTTGTTTTCCAACTCTCGGTCATGTGAGCTGTTCCCAACAGCAAGGTGTCCCTTGGCGGGTGAAGCGGGAGTACGTTTAGATGACTCCAGGGTCCCCCTTATGGAACGATAAGATAGCAGAGCTCCCCAAATGGATGCCTGAAAACCCACCTCGTGTTACCATTGCAGCCGAGGAACATGGCACGTTCGATCTGCTGGCTCGGGGGCCACCTGCCAAGGGGACCATGGGTATCTTAAGACAGGGTATCTTATGCTGGTGAGTCACAGTGCTTGTCTGTGTCCACGGAGATCTTCCAGTGCGGCGGTAGTTCAGGAGATAGGTAGGATTCCTCTACACCCAAGGGCGGCCTTTCCATCTGGGGACAGGATGGGTTTTGTTGTGTGTCTCAGGGAACACATGTTGAACCAAATGTTGAAATTACAGAACATGTCTCTGGGGACAGATGCCTGACAACCTAAACTAGGGTGCTAATGAAGTCCTGGGCGCAAGTACAGCTCAATCTCCTGACTCGGGGCCACTGGCCTGGGTGTCTGAGTGGCGGTAGGTGCTCCGTTTGTGTCAGACTGTGCATTTTTCTCCAGTGCGGACTACGGAATTGGTCAGGGCTCAGGGACCTTGTCGGTTTCTCCAAACCTGGAAGGTTTAGGCCACGGTTTCGGGTGGAGTTTTCCTCGGAAAGGCAGTCCCAGTCCTGCAGTGTAGGTCCGGAGACCCAATGTTGCAGAACAATGTGAACCAGGGCTTTGGAGATCGAAGTCCACAAACATAAACTCGGATTAAGCTTAGGTGCTAGGTGATAGCAGATGCGATTAGAAGAGGCCGAGGACTGTGCCTCGGGATTTGAAATTAGGGCGGGTGGGAGGTGGTAGCCCAGGCATTTCTGTCTGCATTGTGTGTGTTGAATGTTTGGGAATGGAGGTGTGTCCTCTCGGGGCCGGTGGAGATTCTTCCTCAATGGCGTTCTCTAGGTGCACACGAGTTTCGTGTCTTTATGGGGAAAGCGAAGGGTAATGTTTTCCGTCTCAGGCAACCCATCCAAACAGGGATTGAAGAGACTGATTCTGGGTCGGGTCATGGAAAATCACAAAAAGGGTTAAGATTGAGGATTAGGACCATGGCATGCCTGTTTCTCTGGTGTCGGGTCCCGTTCCCGTGGGGATTTGTATGAAAGGTGCTCAGGGTGAGGGTCCCATTGTCTGCTTGTTTCCAGCATGGCCCTCCCCGGTCTTCGTGTTCTCTTGGGCCATACAATTGGGTCCTGCTCTGAGTGTTGGTCACCCATCCCTACGTCAAGCTCTCTGGCCATCTGGTAAAAGGCGAAGACTGTTGTGCTTCAGGTTTACCTCTAGGCAGGGTTTGAGGTACAGTCTGGGGACAAATGCCTGAATACACAGGCTGGATACAGATGACGTCCTCAGGCCACGGCAGATCC
Source organism: Mustela nivalis (assembly GCF_964662115.1). NCBI lineage: Eukaryota > Metazoa > Chordata > Mammalia > Carnivora > Mustelidae > Mustela > Mustela nivalis. The sequence continues at coordinate 20,627,795 of NC_139041.1, read as the reverse complement.
CACCTGCGGGTATGAGGCCTTCTCACTGTGTGGCTGACAGGAGATCGGGGTTCTGGATGTGTCAGACAGAGCATTAGAGCACAGGGCTTCAGGGGATATTGGGTGCTGTGGAGCAGGCGCTATACGATGATCCTTATGTGGGGATTTGCTCAGGTCCATACTTCCCTTCTCCTCTCTGGTGGGCAGACAGAACTCTGCCTTGTGGCTCCAGATTCACAAACTGGAATACTTGCGGACCAGGAAGGAGAGCCCGGGAGCCCGAAAACTAGAGCTACAGTTCAAGAGCATGGCAGTTCCTATGTGCAGAGGCAGAGTCGAGATCTCCAGGCCCTGAGTAAGGGTCAGGGTCCGATGCTTGATCACACTGGAATGTTGTCCATGATGCCCGAAGAATGCAGGGGTGGCCTCATGAGACCATGGAGGTTTCCCACTCTCGGGCTTGTGAGCTGCTCCAAACAGCAAGTTGTCCTTCTGCAGAACAAGGGGGCGTCCTTCTATTATTTGGCTCTAGAGGTTTTCGAATGGAACGATCAGAGCAGAGCCCTATGAGTGGATGCCTGCAAAGCCCACCTCGGGTTACCATTGAGGCCGAATAACGCGGCAGGGTTGATTTGCAAGCTCGGGGGCAAAAGGCGTGTCTTATTGAGGGATAAGTGTGGCCCTATGTCCAGGGAGACCATCCAATGTGGTGTTGGTTCAGGTGCCAGGCAGGATTCCCCTACCCTGACGGTCTGACCTTGCTTCCAAGAGCAACGTTTCCTTCTGGGGACAAGATGGTTTCTGTTGTGCAGCTCAGGGAACACATGTTGGACCAAATGTTCGTACTCCAGAACAGGTCTCTGGGGACCGATGTGGGACCACCTAAACAAGGGTTCTGATGGGGTTCTAGGCGCATGTCCAGTTCATTCTGCAGACTCGGGGCCACTGCCTTGGTGTGATGCCTGTAGGTAGGTGCTCAGGGCGAGTCAGACTGTGTATTTTTCTCCTGTGTGGCCCACGGAAATGGTTAGGACTGACGGGCCCTGTAGGTTTCTCCAACAGTGGACATTTTCATCCACTGTTTAGGGCAGAGTTTTCTTCGAGAGGGTAGGCCCAGCCTTGCAGTGTTTGGCTAGAGGCCCCATCCTGGGACCAGGTGTCCAGGGCTTATGAGACAGAAGTCTGCAAAAAAACAAGTTCGGATTATGGTTAGGGGAGAAGTCATGGCATATGAGATCTGGAGATGCTGAGGTCAGTGCCTCGGGATTTGATATTAGGGCAGCTGGGAGGCAGTCACGCAGGCTGTTCTCTCTGCACTGTGTTTCTTGGATCCCACGGAACGGACCGTTGTCTTCGTGGGGCCGTGGGAGTCTCTTTCCTGCTGGGGTCTTGCCTGGAATCCAAGAACTGCTGTCATTCTGGGGAAAGGGAAGAGTGCTGTTCCCTTTCTCAGGGATCCCACCAAAACAAGGATTGCAGAGAAGTGTCTGGGATGCGGTACCTACCTAAGACAATCCAGGGTTAGACTGGGGATTAGGGTCACGGCATGGCTTGTTGGCGGGTGCCTGGTGCAGCTCCTAATGGGGCTTGTGGAAAGCGAGCTCAGACTGAGGATCACAATGCCTGATGGCTCTAATGAGTGGGCGCATTCTCTTGGGGCATGCCACTGCCTCCCACATGTCGGTTGGACACCCATCCCCAAAGCAAGCTTTCCAGACATATGGAAGCAGGAGTAGAATGTGGTGCTTCAGTTTGACCCATAGGCAGGGATTTGAGCTGCGGTCTGGGGGTAATGCCTGAATACAAAGTTTGGAGGGAGATTCTGGCCTCGGGCCACAACAGGTGACACCTGCCTGGAATGCGGCCCATGTCTGAGTGCCTGATAGGTGATCAGGTTCCGGATGTGTTGACAGAACAATAGAGCACCAGGTTGCCTATGATATCGGGGCAAGCGCCTTGTAAGTTGATCCTCATGTGTGGATCTTTTGCAGGCCCGTACACCTCGTCTGTTTTCTGCTCCATAGGCAGAAGATTGTCTTGTGACTCCAGAATCGCAATCTGGTGTTTTGTGGGCCAGGAGTGAGAGTCCGGAAACCCTAAGGACGAGCACGGTTCAGTTCAGTGCCGAGTGCATGCTAGTTTAAATATGCCGCGGCGGATTCGAGAAATCTAGGCCCTGTGTATGGGAGGGTCCTATGTGTTCTCACGCTGGAATGTGTGTCCATGATATGGCCGAAGAATTCAGGGGTGGCCTCATGAGTCCATGGTTGTTTTCCAACTCTCGGTCATGTGAGCTGTTCCCAACAGCAAGGTGTCCCTTGGCGGGTGAAGCGGGAGTACGTTTAGATGACTCCAGGGTCCCCCTTATGGAACGATAAGATAGCAGAGCTCCCCAAATGGATGCCTGAAAACCCACCTCGTGTTACCATTGCAGCCGAGGAACATGGCACGTTCGATCTGCTGGCTCGGGGGCCACCTGCCAAGGGGACCATGGGTATCTTAAGACAGGGTATCTTATGCTGGCGAGTCACAGTGCTTGTCTGTGTCCACGGAGATCTTCCAGTGCGGCGGTAGTTCAGGAGATAGGTAGGATTCCTCTACACCCAAGGGCGGCCTTTCCATCTGGGGACAGGATGGGTTTTGTTGTGTGTCTCAGGGAACACATGTTGAACCAAATGTTGAAATTACAGAACATGTCTCTGGAGACAGATGCCTGACAACCTAAACTAGGGTGCTAATGAAGTCCTGGGCGCAAGTACAGCTCAATCTCCTGACTCGGGGCCACTGGCCTTGGTGTCTGAGTGGCGGTAGGTGCTCCGTTTGTGTCAGACTGTGCATTTTTCTCCAGTGCGGACTACGGAATTGGTCAGGGCTCAGGGACCTTGTCGGTTTCTCCAAACCTGGAAGGTTTAGGCCACGGTTTCGGGTGGAGTTTTCCTCGGAAAGGCAGTCCCAGTCCTGCAGTGTAGGTCCGGAGACCCAATGTTGCAGAACAATGTGAACCAGGGCTTTGGAGATCGAAGTCCACAAACATAAACTCGGATTAAGCTTAGGTGCTAGGTGATAGCAGATGCGATTAGAAGAGGACGAGGACTGTGCCTCGGGATTTGAAATTAGGGCGGGTGGGAGGTGGTAGCCCAGGCATTTCTGTCTGCATTGTGTGTGTTGAATGTTTGGGAATGGAGGTGTGTCCTCTCGGGGCCGGTGGAGATTCTTCCTCAATGGCGTTCTCTAGGTGCACACGAGTTTCATGTCTTTATGGGGAAAGCGAAGGGTAATGTTTTCCGTCTCAGGCAACCCATCCAAACAGGGATTGAAGAGACTGATTCTGGGTCGGGTCATGGAAAATCACAAAAAGGGTTAAGATTGAGGATTAGGACCATGGCATGCCTGTTTCTCTGGTGTCGGGTCCCGTTCCCGTGGGGATTTGTATGAAAGGTGCTCAGGGTGAGGGTCCCATTGTCTGCTTGTTTCCAGCATGGCCCTCCCCGGTCTTCGTGTTCTCTTGGGCCATACAATTGGGTCCTGCTCTGAGTGTTGGTCACCCATCCCTACGTCAAGCTCTCTGGCCATCTGGTAAAAGGCGAAGACTGTTGTGCTTCAGGTTTACCTCTAGGCAGGGTTTGAGGTACAGTCTGGGGACAAATGCCTGAATACACAGGCTGGATACAGATGACGTCCTCAGGCCACGGCAGATCCCACCTGCGGGTATGAGGCCTTCTCACTGTGTGGCTGACAGGAGATCGGGGTTCTGGATGTGTCAGACAGAGCATTAGAGCACAGGGCTTCAGGGGATATTGGGTGCTGTGGAGCAGGCGCTATACGATGATCCTTATGTGGGGATTTGCTCAGGTCCATACTTCCCTTCTCCTCTCTGGTGGGCAGACAGAACTCTGCCTTGTGGCTCCAGATTCACAAACTGGAATACTTGCGGACCAGGAAGGAGAGCCCGGGAGCCCGAAAACTAGAGCTACAGTTCAAGTGCATGGCAGTTCCTATGTGCAGAGGCAGAGTCGAGATCTCCAGGCCCTGAGTAAGGGTCAGGGTCCGATGCTTGATCACACTGGAATGTTGTCCATGATGCCCGAAGAATGCACGGGTGGCCTCATGAGACCATGGAGGTTTCCCACACTCGGGCTTGTGAGCTGCTCCATACAGCAAGTTGTCCTTCTGCAGAACAAGGGGGAGTCCTTCTATTATTTGGCTCTAGAGGTTTTCGAATGGAACGATCAGAGCAGAGCCCTATGAGTGTATGCCTGCAAAGCCCACCTCGGGTTACCATTGAGGCCGAATAACGCGGCAGGGTTGATTTGCAGGCTCGGGGGCAAAAGGCCAAGGGTTTCGAGATGACAGCGTGTCTTATTGAGGGATAAGTGTGGCCCTATGTCCAGGGAGACCATCCAATGTGGTGTTGGTTCAGGTGCCAGGCAGGATTCCCCTACCCTGACGGTCTGACCTTGCTTCCAAGAGCAACGTTTCCTTCTGGGGACAAGATGGTTTCTGTTGTGCAGCTCAGGGAACACATGTTGGACCAAATGTTCGTACTCCAGAACAGGTCTCTGGGGACCGATGTGGGACCACCTAAACAAGGGTTCTGATGGGGTTCTAGGCGCATGTCCAGTTCATCCTGCAGACTCGGGGCCACTGCCTTGGTGTGATGCCTGTAGGTAGGTGCTCAGGGCGAGTCAGACTGTGTATTTTTCTCCTGTGCGGCCCACGGAATTGGTTAGGACTGACGGGCCCTGTAGGTTTCTCCAACAGTGGACATTTTCATCCACTGTTTAGGGCAGAGTTTTCTTCGAGAGGGTAGGCCCAGCCTTGCAGTGTTTGGCTAGAGGCCCCATCCTGGGACCAGGTGTCCAGGGCTTATGAGACAGAAGTCTGCAAAAAAACAAGTTCGGATTATGGTTAGGGGAGAAGTCATGGCATATGAGTTCTGGAGATGCTGAGGTCAGTGCCTCGGGATTTGATATGAGGGCAGCTGGGAGGCAGTCACGCAGGCTGTTCTCTCTGCACTGTGTTTCTTGGATCCCACGGAACGGACCGTTGTCTTCGTGGGGCCGTGGGAGTCTCTTTCCTGCTGGGGTCTTGCCTGGAATCCAAGAACTGCTGTCATTCTGGGGAAAGGGAAGAGTGCTGTTCCCTTTCTCAGGGATCCCACCAAAACAAGGATTGCAGAGAAGTGTCTGGGATGCGGTACCTACCTAAGACAATCCAGGGTTAGACTGGGGATTAGGGTCACGGCATGGCTTGTTGGCGGGTGCCTGGTGCAGCTCCTAATGGGGCTTGTGGAAAGCGAGCTCAGACTGAGGATCACAATGCCTGATGGCTCTAATGAGTGGGCGCATTCTCTTGGGGCATGCCACTGCCTCCCACATGTCGGTTGGACACCCATCCCCAAAGCAAGCTTTCCAGACATATGGAAGCAGGAGTAGAATGTGGTGCTTCAGTTTGACCCATAGGCAGGGATTTGAGCTGCGGTCTGGGGGTAATGCCTGAATACAAAGTTTGGAGGGAGATTCTGGCCTCGGGCCACAACAGGTGACACCTGCCTGGAATGCGGCCCATGTCTGAGTGCCTGATAGGTGATCAGGTTCCGGATGTGTTGACAGAACAATAGAGCACCAGGTTGCCTATGATATCGGGGCAAGCGCCTTGTAAGTTGATCCTCATGTGTGGATCTTTTGCAGGCCCGTACACCTCGTCTGTTTTCTGCTCCATAGGCAGAAGATTGTCTTGTGACTCCAGAATCGCAATCTGGTGTTTTGTGGGCCAGGAGTGAGAGTCCGGAAACCCTAAGGACGAGCACGGTTCAGTTCAGTGCCGAGTGCATGCTAGTTTAAATATGCCGCGGCGGATTCGAGAAATCTAGGCCCTGTGTATGGGAGGGTCCTATGTGTTCTCACGCTGGAATGTGTGTCCATGATATGGCCGAAGAATTCAGGGGTGGCCTCATGAGTCCATGGTTGTTTTCCAACTCTCGGTCATGTGAGCTGTTCCCAACAGCAAGGTGTCCCTTGGCGGGTGAAGCGGGAGTACGTTTAGATGACTCCAGGGTCCCCCTTATGGAACGATAAGATAGCAGAGCTCCCCAAATGGATGCCTGAAAACCCACCTCGTGTTACCATTGCAGCCGAGGAACATGGCACGTTCGATCTGCTGGCTCGGGGGCCACCTGCCAAGGGGACCATGGGTATCTTAAGACAGGGTATCTTATGCTGGCGAGTCACAGTGCTTGTCTGTGTCCACGGAGATCTTCCAGTGCGGCGGTAGTTCAGGAGATAGGTAGGATTCCTCTACACCCAAGGGCGGCCTTTCCATCTGGGGACAGGATGGGTTTTGTTGTGTGTCTCAGGGAACACATGTTGAACCAAATGTTGAAATTACAGAACATGTCTCTGGGGACAGATGCCTGACAACCTAAACTAGGGTGCTAATGAAGTCCTGGGCGCAAGTACAGCTCAATCTCCTGACTCGGGGCCACTGGCCTGGGTGTCTGAGTGGCGGTAGGTGCTCCGTTTGTGTCAGACTGTGCATTTTTCTCCAGTGCGGACTACGGAATTGGTCAGGGCTCAGGGGCCTTGTCGGTTTCTCCAAACCTGGAAGGTTTAGGCCACGGTTTCGGGTGGAGTTTTCCTCGGAAAGGCAGTCCCAGTCCTGCAGTGTAGGTCCGGAGACCCAATGTTGCAGAACAATGTGAACCAGGGCTTTGGAGATCGAAGTCCACAAACATAAACTCGGATTAAGCTTAGGTGCTAGGTGATAGCAGATGCGATTAGAAGAGGCCGAGGACTGTGCCTCGGGATTTGAAATTAGGGCGGGTGGGAGGTGGTAGCCCAGGCATTTCTGTCTGCATTGTGTGTGTTGAATGTTTGGGAATGGAGGTGTGTCCTCTCGGGGCCGGTGGAGATTCTTCCTCAATGGCGTTCTCTAGGTGCACACGAGTTTCGTGTCTTTATGGGGAAAGCGAAGGGTAATGTTTTCCGTCTCAGGCAACCCATCCAAACAGGGATTGAAGAGACTGATTCTGGGTCGGGTCATGGAAAATCAGAAAAAGGGTTAAGATTGAGGATTAGGACCATGGCATGCCTGTTTCTCTGGTGTCGGGTCCCGTTCCCGTGGGGATTTGTATGAAAGGTGCTCAGGGTGAGGGTCCCATTGTCTGCTTGTTTCCAGCATGGCCCTCCCCGGTCTTCGTGTTCTCTTGGGCCATACAATTGGGTCCTGCTCTGAGTGTTGGTCACCCATCCCTACGTCAAGCTCTCTGGCCATCTGGTAAAAGGCGAAGACTGTTGTGCTTCAGGTTTACCTCTAGGCAGGGTTTGAGGTACAGTCTGGGGACAAATGCCTGAATACACAGGCTGGATACAGATGACGTCCTCAGGCCACGGCAGATCCCACCTGCGGTTATGAGGCCTTCTCACTGTGTGGCTGACAGGAGATCGGGGTTCTGGATGAGTCAGACAGAGCATTAGAGCACAGGGCTTCAGGGGATATTGGGTGCTGTGGAGCAGGCGCTATACGATGATCCTTATGTGGGGATTTGCTCAGGTCCATACTTCCCTTCTCCTCTCTAGTGGGCAGACAGAACTCTGCCTTGTGGCTCCAGATTCACAAACTGGAATACTTGCGGACCAGGAAGGAGAGCCCGGGAGCCCGAAAACTAGAGCTACAGTTCAAGTGCATGGCAGTTCCTATGTGCAGAGGCAGAGTCGAGATCTCCAGGCCCTGAGTAAGGGTCAGGGTCCGATGCTTGATCACACTGGAATGTTGTCCATGATGCCCGAAGAATGCAGGGGTGGCCTCATGAGACCATGGAGGTTTCCCACACTCGGGCTTGTGAGCTGCTCCAAACAGCAAGTTGTCCTTCTGCAGAACAAGGGGGAGTCCTTCTATTATTTGGCTCTAGAGGTTTTCGAATGGAACGATCAGAGCAGAGCCCTATGAGTGGATGTCTGCAAAGCCCACCTCGGGTTACCATTGAGGCCGAATAACGCGGCAGGGTTGATTTGCAAGCTCGGGGGAAAAAGGCCAAGGGTTTCGAGATGACAGCGTGTCTTATTGAGGGATAAGTGTGGCCCTATGTCCAGGGAGACCATCCAATGTGGTGTTGGTTCAGGTGCCAGGCAGGATTCCCCTACCCTGACGGTCTGACCTTGCTTCCAAGAGCAACGATTCCTTCTGGGGACAAGATGGTTTCTGTTGTGCAGCTCAGGGAACACATGTTGGACCAAATGTTCGTACTCCAAAACAGGTCTCTGGGGACCGATGTGGGACCACCTAAACAAGGGTTCTGATGGGGTTCTAGGCGCATGTCCAGTTCATCCTGCAGACTCGGGGCCACTGCCTTGGTGTGATGCCTGTAGGTAGGTGCTCAGGGCGAGTCAGACTGTGTATTTTTCTCCTGTGCGGCCCACGGAATTGGTTAGGACTGACGGGCCCTGTAGGTTTCTCCAACAGTGGACATTTTCATCCACTGTTTAGGGCAGAGTTTTCTTCGAGAGGGTAGGCCCAGCCTTGCAGTGTTTGGCTAGAGGCCCCATCCTGGGACCAGGTGTCCAGGGCTTATGAGACAGAAGTCTGCAAAAAAACAAGTTCGGATTATGGTTAGGGGAGAAGTCATGGCATATGAGATCTGGAGATGCTGAGGTCAGTGCCTCGGGATTTGATATTAGGGCAGCTGGGAGGCAGTCACGCAGGCTGTTCTCTCTGCACTGTGTTTCTTGGATCCCACGGAACGGACCGTTGTCTTCGTGGGGCCGTGGGAGTCTCTTTCCTGCTGGGGTCTTGCCTGGAATCCAAGAACTGCTGTCATTCTGGGGAAAGGGAAGAGTGCTGTTCCCTTTCTCAGGGATCCCACCAAAACAAGGATTGCAGAGAAGTGTCTGGGATGCGGTACCTACCTAAGACAATCCAGGGTTAGACTGGGGATTAGGGTCACGGCATGGCTTGTTGGCGGGTGCCTGGTGCAGCTCCTAATGGGGCTTGTGGAAAGCGAGCTCAGACTGAGGATCACAATGCCTGATGGCTCTAATGAGTGGGCGCATTCTCTTGGGGCATGCCACTGCCTCCCACATGTCGGTTGGACACCCATCCCCAAAGCAAGCTTTCCAGACATATGGAAGCAGGAGTAGAATGTGGTGCTTCAGTTTGACCCATAGGCAGGGATTTGAGCTGCGGTCTGGGGGTAATGCCTGAATACAAAGTTTGGAGGGAGATTCTGGCCTCGGGCCACAACAGGTGACACCTGCCTGGAATGCGGCCCATGTCTGAGTGCCTGATAGGTGATCAGGTTCCGGATGTGTTGACAGAACAATAGAGCACCAGGTTGCCTATGATATCGGGGCAAGCGCCTTGTAAGTTGATCCTCATGTGTGGATCTTTTGCAGGCCCGTACACCTCGTCTGTTTTCTGCTCCATAGGCAGAAGATTGTCTTGTGACTCCAGAATCGCAATCTGGTGTTTTGTGGGCCAGGAGTGAGAGTCCGGAAACCCTAAGGACGAGCACGGTTCAGTTCAGTGCCGAGTGCATGCTAGTTTAAATATGCCGCGGCGGATTCGAGAAATCTAGGCCCTGTGTATGGGAGGGTCCTATGTGTTCTCACGCTGGAATGTGTGTCCATGATATGGCCGAAGAATTCAGGGGTGGCCTCATGAGTCCATGGTTGTTTTCCAACTCTCGGTCATGTGAGCTGTTCCCAACAGCAAGGTGTCCCTTGGCGGGTGAAGCGGGAGTACGTTTAGATGACTCCAGGGTCCCCCTTATGGAACGATAAGATAGCAGAGCTCCCCAAATGGATGCCTGAAAACCCACCTCGTGTTACCATTGCAGCCGAGGAACATGGCACGTTCGATCTGCTGGCTCGGGGGCCACCTGCCAAGGGGACCATGGGTATCTTAAGACAGGGTATCTTATGCTGGCGAGTCACAGTGCTTGTCTGTGTCCACGGAGATCTTCCAGTGCGGCGGTAGTTCAGGAGATAGGTAGGATTCCTCTACACCCAAGGGCGGCCTTTCCATCTGGGGACAGGATGGGTTTTGTTGTGTGTCTCAGGGAACACATGTTGAACCAAATGTTGAAATTACAGAACATGTCTCTGGGGACAGATGCCTGACAACCTAAACTAGGGTGCTAATGAAGTCCTGGGCGCAAGTACAGCTCAATCTCCTGACTCGGGGCCACTGGCCTGGGTGTCTGAGTGGCGGTAGGTGCTCCGTTTGTGTCAGACTGTGCATTTTTCTCCAGTGCGGACTACGGAATTGGTCAGGGCTCAGGGGCCTTGTCGGTTTCTCCAAACCTGGAAGGTTTAGGCCACGGTTTCGGGTGGAGTTTTCCTCGGAAAGGCAGTCCCAGTCCTGCAGTGTAGGTCCGGAGACCCAATGTTGCAGAACAATGTGAACCAGGGCTTTGGAGATCGAAGTCCACAAACATAAACTCGGATTAAGCTTAGGTGCTAGGTGATAGCAGATGCGATTAGAAGAGGCCGAGGACTGTGCCTCGGGATTTGAAATTAGGGCGGGTGGGAGGTGGTAGCCCAGGCATTTCTGTCTGCATTGTGTGTGTTGAATGTTTGGGAATGGAGGTGTGTCCTCTCGGGGCCGGTGGAGATTCTTCCTCAATGGCGTTCTCTAGGTGCACACGAGTTTCGTGTCTTTATGGGGAAAGCGAAGGGTAATGTTTTCCGTCTCAGGCAACCCATCCAAACAGGGATTGAAGAGACTGATTCTGGGTCGGGTCATGGAAAATCAGAAAAAGGGTTAAGATTGAGGATTAGGACCATGGCATGCCTGTTTCTCTGGTGTCGGGTCCCGTTCCCGTGGGGATTTGTATGAAAGGTGCTCAGGGTGAGGGTCCCATTGTCTGCTTGTTTCCAGCATGGCCCTCCCCGGTCTTCGTGTTCTCTTGGGCCATACAATTGGGTCCTGCTCTGAGTGTTGGTCACCCATCCCTACGTCAAGCTCTCTGGCCATCTGGTAAAAGGCGAAGACTGTTGTGCTTCAGGTTTACCTCTAGGCAGGGTTTGAGGTACAGTCTGGGGACAAATGCCTGAATACACAGGCTGGATACAGATGACGTCCTCAGGCCACGGCAGATCCCACCTGCGGTTATGAGGCCTTCTCACTGTGTGGCTGACAGGAGATCGGGGTTCTGGATGAGTCAGACAGAGCATTAGAGCACAGGGCTTCAGGGGATATTGGGTGCTGTGGAGCAGGCGCTATACGATGATCCTTATGTGGGGATTTGCTCAGGTCCATACTTCCCTTCTCCTCTCTAGTGGGCAGACAGAACTCTGCCTTGTGGCTCCAGATTCACAAACTGGAATACTTGCGGACCAGGAAGGAGAGCCCGGGAGCCCGAAAACTAGAGCTACAGTTCAAGTGCATGGCAGTTCCTATGTGCAGAGGCAGAGTCGAGATCTCCAGGCCCTGAGTAAGGGTCAGGGTCCGATGCTTGATCACACTGGAATGTTGTCCATGATGCCCGAAGAATGCAGGGGTGGCCTCATGAGACCATGGAGGTTTCCCACACTCGGGCTTGTGAGCTGCTCCAAACAGCAAGTTGTCCTTCTGCAGAACAAGGGGGAGTCCTTCTATTATTTGGCTCTAGAGGTTTTCGAATGGAACGATCAGAGCAGAGCCCTATGAGTGGATGTCTGCAAAGCCCACCTCGGGTTACCATTGAGGCCGAATAACGCGGCAGGGTTGATTTGCAAGCTCGGGGGAAAAAGGCCAAGGGTTTCGAGATGACAGCGTGTCTTATTGAGGGATAAGTGTGGCCCTATGTCCAGGGAGACCATCCAATGTGGTGTTGGTTCAGGTGCCAGGCAGGATTCCCCTACCCTGACGGTCTGACCTTGCTTCCAAGAGCAACGATTCCTTCTGGGGACAAGATGGTTTCTGTTGTGCAGCTCAGGGAACACATGTTGGACCAAATGTTCGTACTCCAAAACAGGTCTCTGGGGACCGATGTGGGACCACCTAAACAAGGGTTCTGATGGGGTTCTAGGCGCATGTCCTGTTCATCCTGCAGACTCGGGGCCACTGCCTTGGTGTGATGCCTGTAGGTAGGTGCTCAGGGCGAGTCAGACTGTGTATTTTTCTCCTGTGCGGCCCACGGAATTGGTTAGGACTGACGGGCCCTGTAGGTTTCTCCAACAGTGGACATTTTCATCCACTGTTTAGGGCAGAGTTTTCTTCGAGAGGGTAGGCCCAGCCTTGCAGTGTTTGGCTAGAGGCCCCATCCTGGGACCAGGTGTCCAGGGCTTATGAGACAGAAGTCTGCAAAAAAACAAGTTCGGATTATGGTTAGGGGACAAGTCATGGCATATGAGATCTGGAGATGCTGAGGTCAGTGCCTCGGGATTTGATATTAGGGCAGCTGGGAGGCAGTCACGCAGGCTGTTCTCTCTGCACTGTGTTTCTTGGATCCCACGGAACGGACCGTTGTCTTCGTGGGGCCGTGGGAGTCTCTTTCCTGCTGGGGTCTTGCCTGGAATCCAAGAACTGCTGTCATTCTGGGGAAAGGGAAGAGTGCTGTTCCCTTTCTCAGGGATCCCACCAAAACAAGGATTGCAGAGAAGTGTCTGGGATGCGGTACCTACCTAAGACAATCCAGGGTTAGACTGGGGATTAGGGTCACGGCATGGCTTGTTGGCGGGTGCCTGGTGCAGCTCCTAATGGGGCTTGTGGAAAGCGAGCTCAGACTGAGGATCACAATGCCTGATGGCTCTAATGAGTGGGCGCATTCTCTTGGGGCATGCCACTGCCTCCCACATGTCGGTTGGACACCCATCCCCAAAGCAAGCTTTCCAGACATATGGAAGCAGGAGTAGAATGTGGTGCTTCAGTTTGACCCATAGGCAGGGATTTGAGCTGCGGTCTGGGGGTAATGCCTGAATACAAAGTTTGGAGGGAGATTCTGGCCTCGGGCCACAACAGGTGACACCTGCCTGGAATGCGGCCCATGTCTGAGTGCCTGATAGGTGATCAGGTTCCGGATGTGTTGACAGAACAATAGAGCACCAGGTTGCCTATGATATCGGGGCAAGCGCCTTGTAAGTTGATCCTCATGTGTGGATCTTTTGCAGGCCCGTACACCTCGTCTGTTTTCTGCTCCATAGGCAGAAGATTGTCTTGTGACTCCAGAATCGCAATCTGGTGTTTTGTGGGCCAGGAGTGAGAGTCCGGAAACCCTAAGGACGAGCACGGTTCAGTTCAGTGCCGAGTGCATGCTAGTTTAAATATGCCGCGGCGGATTCGAGAAATCTAGGCCCTGTGTATGGGAGGGTCCTATGTGTTCTCACGCTGGAATGTGTGTCCATGATATGGCCGAAGAATTCAGGGGTGGCCTCATGAGTCCATGGTTGTTTTCCAACTCTCGGTCATGTGAGCTGTTCCCAACAGCAAGGTGTCCCTTGGCGGGTGAAGCGGGAGTACGTTTAGATGACTCCAGGGTCCCCCTTATGGAACGATAAGATAGCAGAGCTCCCCAAATGGATGCCTGAAAACCCACCTCGTGTTACCATTGCAGCCGAGGAACATGGCACGTTCGATCTGCTGGCTCGGGGGCCACCTGCCAAGGGGACCATGGGTATCTTAAGACAGGGTATCTTATGCTGGCGAGTCACAGTGCTTGTCTGTGTCCACGGAGATCTTCCAGTGCGGCGGTAGTTCAGGAGATAGGTAGGATTCCTCTACACCCAAGGGCGGCCTTTCCATCTGGGGACAGGATGGGTTTTGTTGTGTGTCTCAGGGAACACATGTTGAACCAAATGTTGAAATTACAGAACATGTCTCTGGGGACAGATGCCTGACAACCTAAACTAGGGTGCTAATGAAGTCCTGGGCGCAAGTACAGCTCAATCTCCTGACTCGGGGCCACTGGCCTGGGTGTCTGAGTGGCGGTAGGTGCTCCGTTTGTGTCAGACTGTGCATTTTTCTCCAGTGCGGACTACGGAATTGGTCAGGGCTCAGGGGCCTTGTCGGTTTCTCCAAACCTGGAAGGTTTAGGCCACGGTTTCGGGTGGAGTTTTCCTCGGAAAGGCAGTCCCAGTCCTGCAGTGTAGGTCCGGAGACCCAATGTTGCAGAACAATGTGAACCAGGGCTTTGGAGATCGAAGTCCACAAACATAAACTCGGATTAAGCTTAGGTGCTAGGTGATAGCAGATGCGATTAGAAGAGGCCGAGGACTGTGCCTCGGGATTTGAAATTAGGGCGGGTGGGAGGTGGTAGCCCAGGCATTTCTGTCTGCATTGTGTGTGTTGAATGTTTGGGAATGGAGGTGTGTCCTCTCGGGGCCGGTGGAGATTCTTCCTCAATGGCGTTCTCTAGGTGCACACGAGTTTCGTGTCTTTATGGGGAAAGCGAAGGGTAATGTTTTCCGTCTCAGGCAACCCATCCAAACAGGGATTGAAGAGACTGATTCTGGGTCGGGTCATGGAAAATCAGAAAAAGGGTTAAGATTGAGGATTAGGACCATGGCATGCCTGTTTCTCTGGTGTCGGGTCCCGTTCCCGTGGGGATTTGTATGAAAGGTGCTCAGGGTGAGGGTCCCATTGTCTGCTTGTTTCCAGCATGGCCCTCCCCGGTCTTCGTGTTCTCTTGGGCCATACAATTGGGTCCTGCTCTGAGTGTTGGTCACCCATCCCTACGTCAAGCTCTCTGGCCATCTGGTAAAAGGAGAAGACTGTTGTGCTTCAGGTTTACCTCTAGGCAGGGTTTGAGGTACAGTCTGGGGACAAATGCCTGAATACACAGGCTGGATACAGATGACGTCCTCAGGCCACGGCAGATCCCACCTGCGGGTATGAGGCCTTCTCACTGTGTGGCTGACAGGAGATCGGGGTTCTGGATGTGTCAGACAGAGCATTAGAGCACAGGGCTTCAGGGGATATTGGGTGCTGTGGAGCAGGCGCTATACGATGATCCTTATGTGGGGATTTGCTCAGGTCCATACTTCCCTTCTCCTCTCTAGTGGGCAGACAGAACTCTGCCTTGTGGCTCCAGATTCACAAACTGGAATACTTGCGGACCAGGAAGGAGAGCCCGGGAGCCCGAAAACTAGAGCTACAGTTCAAGTGCATGGCAGTTCCTATGTGCAGAGGCAGAGTCGAGATCTCCAGGCCCTGAGTAAGGGTCAGGGTCCGATGCTTGATCACACTGGAATGTTGTCCATGATGCCCGAAGAATGCAGGGGTGGCCTCATGAGACCATGGAGGTTTCCCACACTCGGGCTTGTGAGCTGCTCCAAACAGCAAGTTGTCCTTCTGCAGAACAAGGGGGAGTCCTTCTATTATTTGGCTCTAGAGGTTTTCGAATGGAACGATCAGAGCAGAGCCCTATGAGTGGATGCCTGCAAAGCCCACCTCGGGTTACCATTGAGGCCGAATAACGCGGCAGGGTTGATTTGCAAGCTCGGGGGAAAAAGGCCAAGGGTTTCGAGATGACAGCGTGTCTTATTGAGGGGTAAGTTTTGCCCTATGTCCAGGGAGACCATCCAATGTGGTGTTGGTTCAGGTGACAGGCAGGATTCCCCTACCCTGACGGTCTGACCTTGCTTCCAAGAGCAACGATTCCTTCTGGGGACAAGATGGTTTCTGTTGTGCAGCTCAGGGAACACATGTTGGACCAAATGTTCGTACTCCAGAACAGGTCTCTGGGGACCGATGTGGGACCACCTAAACAAGGGTTCTGATGGGGTTATAGGCGCATGTCCAGTTCATCCTGCAGACTCGGGGCCACTGCCTTGGTGTGATGCCTGTAGGTAGGTGCTCAGGGCGAGTCAGACTGTGTATTTTTCTCCTGTGCGGCCCACGGAATTGGTTAGGACTGACGGGCCCTGTAGGTTTCTCCAACAGTGGACATTTTCATCCACTGTTTAGGGCAGAGTTTTCTTCGAGAGGGTAGGCCCAGCCTTGCAGTGTTTGGCTAGAGGCCCCATCCTGGGACCAGGTGTCCAGGGCTTATGAGACAGAAGTCTGCAAAAAAACAAGTTCGGATTATGGTTAGGGGAGAAGTCATGGCATATGAGATCTGGAGATGCTGAGGTCAGTGCCTCGGGATTTGATATTAGGGCAGCTGGGAGGCAGTCACGCAGGCTGTTCTCTCTGCACTGTGTTTCTTGGATCCCACGGAACGGACCGTTGTCTTCGTGGGGCCGTGGGAGTCTCTTCCTGCTGGGGTCTTGCCTGGAATCCAAGAACTGCTGTCATTCTGGGGAAAGGGAAGAGTGCTGTTCCCTTTCTCAGGGATCCCACCAAAACAAGGATTGCAGAGAAGTGTCTGGGATGCGGTACCTACCTAAGACAATCCAGGGTTAGACTGGGGATTAGGGTCACGGCATGGCTTGTTGGCGGGTGCCTGGTGCAGCTCCTAATGGGGCTTGTGGAAAGCGAGCTCAGACTGAGGATCACAATGCCTGATGGCTCTAATGAGTGGGCGCATTCTCTTGGGGCATGCCACTGCCTCCCACATGTCGGTTGGACACCCATCCCCAAAGCAGGCTTTCCAGACATATGGAAGCAGGAGTAGAATGTGGTGCTTCAGTTTGACCCATAGGCAGGGATTTGAGCTGCGGTCTCGGGGTAATGCCTGAATACAAAGTTTGGAGGGAGATTCTGGCCTCGGGCCACAACAGGTGACACCTGCCTGGGATGCGGCCCATGTCTGAGTGCCTGATAGGTGATCAGGTTCCGGATGTGTTGACAGAACAATAGAGCACCAGGTTGCCTATGATATCGGGGCAAGCGCCTTGTAAGTTGATCCTCATGTGTGGATCTTTTGCAGGCCCGTACACCTCGTCTGTTTTCTGCTCCATAGGCAGAAGATTGTCTTGTGACTCCAGAATCGCAATCTGGTGTTTTGTGGGCCAGGAGTGAGAGTCCGGAAACCCTAAGGACGAGCACGGTTCAGTTCAGTGCCGAGTGCATGCTAGTTTAAATATGCCGCGGCGGATTCGAGAAATCTAGGCCCTGTGTATGGGAGGGTCCTATGTGTTCTCACGCTGGAATGTGTGTCCATGATATGGCCGAAGAATTCAGGGGTGGCCTCATGAGTCCATGGTTGTTTTCCAACTCTCGGTCATGTGAGCTGTTCCCAACAGCAAGGTGTCCCTTGGCGGGTGAAGCGGGAGTACGTTTAGATGACTCCAGGGTCCCCCTTATGGAACGATAAGATAGCAGAGCTCCCCAAATGGATGCCTGAAAACCCACCTCGTGGTACCATTGCAGCCGAGGAACATGGCACGTTCGTTCTGCTGGCTCGGGGGCCACCTGCCAAGGGGACCATGGGTATCTTAAGACAGGGTATCTTATGCTGGCGAGTCACAGTGCTTGTCTGTGTCCACGGAGATCTTCCAGTGCGGCGGTAGTTCAGGAGATAGGTAGGATTCCTCTACACCCAAGGGCGGCCTTTCCATCTGGGGACAGGATGGGTTTTGTTGTGTGTCTCAGGGAACACATGTTGAACCAAATGTTGAAATTACAGAACATGTCTCTGGGGACAGATGCCTGACAACCTAAACTAGGGTGCTAATGAAGTCCTGGGCGCAAGTACAGCTCAATCTCCTGACTCGGGGCCACTGGCCTGGGTGTCTGAGTGGCGGTAGGTGCTCCGTTTGTGTCAGACTGTGCATTTTTCTCCAGTGCGGACTACGGAATTGGTCAGGGCTCAGGGGCCTTGTCGGTTTCTCCAAACCTGGAAGGTTTAGGCCACGGTTTCGGGTGGAGTTTTCCTCGGAAAGGCAGTCCCAGTCCTGCAGTGTAGGTCCGGAGACCCAATGTTGCAGAACAATGTGAACCAGGGCTTTGGAGATCGAAGTCCACAAACATAAACTCGGATTAAGCTTAGGTGCTAGGTGATAGCAGATGCGATTAGAAGAGGCCGAGGACTGTGCCTCGGGATTTGAAATTAGGGCGGGTGGGAGGTGGTAGCCCAGGCATTTCTGTCTGCATTGTGTGTGTTGAATGTTTGGGAATGGAGGTGTGTCCTCTCGGGGCCGGTGGAGATTCTTCCTCAATGGCGTTCTCTAGGTGCACACGAGTTTCGTGTCTTTATGGGGAAAGCGAAGGGTAATGTTTTCCGTCTCAGGCAACCCATCCAAACAGGGATTGAAGAGACTGATTCTGGGTCGGGTCATGGAAAATCAGAAAAAGGGTTAAGATTGAGGATTAGGACCATGGCATGCCTGTTTCTCTGGTGTCGGGTCCCGTTCCCGTGGGGATTTGTATGAAAGGTGCTCAGGGTGAGGGTCCCATTGTCTGCTTGTTTCCAGCATGGCCCTCCCCGGTCTTCGTGTTCTCTTGGGCCATACAATTGGGTCCTGCTCTGAGTGTTGGTCACCCATCCCTACGTCAAGCTCTCTGGCCATCTGGTAAAAGGCGAAGACTGTTGTGCTTCAGGTTTACCTCTAGGCAGGGTTTGAGGTACAGTCTGGGGACAAATGCCTGAATACACAGGCTGGATACAGATGACGTCCTCAGGCCACGGCAGATCCCACCTGCGGGTATGAGGCCTTCTCACTGTGTGGCTGACAGGAGATCGGGGTTCTGGATGTGTCAGACAGAGCATTAGAGCACAGGGCTTCAGGGGATATTGGGTGCTGTGGAGCAGGCGCTATACGATGATCCTTATGTGGGGATTTGCTCAGGTCCATACTTCCCTTCTCCTCTCTGGTGGGCAGACAGAACTCTGCCTTGTGGCTCCAGATTCACAAACTGGAATACTTGCGGACCAGGAAGGAGAGCCCGGGAGCCCGAAAACTAGAGCTACAGTTCAAGAGCATGGCAGTTCCTATGTGCAGAGGCAGAGTCGAGATCTCCAGGCCCTGAGTAAGGGTCAGGGTCCGATGCTTGATCACACTGGAATGTTGTCCATGATGCCCGAAGAATGCAGGGGTGGCCTCATGAGACCATGGAGGTTTCCCACTCTCGGGCTTGTGAGCTGCTCCAAACAGCAAGTTGTCCTTCTGCAGAACAAGGGGGCGTCCTTCTATTATTTGGCTCTAGAGGTTTTCGAATGGAACGATCAGAGCAGAGCCCTATGAGTGGATGCCTGCAAAGCCCACCTCGGGTTACCATTGAGGCCGAATAACGCGGCAGGGTTGATTTGCAGGCTCGGGGGCAAAAGGCCAAGGGTTTCGAGATGACAGCGTGTCTTATTGAGGGATAAGTGTGGCCCTATGTCCAGGGAGACCATCCAATGTGGTGTTGGTTCAGGTGCCAGGCAGGATTCCCCTACCCTGACGGTCTGACCTTGCTTCCAAGAGCAACGATTCCTTCTGGGGACAAGATGGTTTCTGTTGTGCAGCTCAGGGAACACATGTTGGACCAAATGTTCGTACTCCAGAACAGGTCTCTGGGGACCGATGTGGGACCACCTAAACAAGGGTTCTGATGGGGTTCTAGGCGCATGTCCAGTTCATTCTGCAGACTCGGGGCCACTGCCTTGGTGTGATGCCTGTAGGTAGGTGCTCAGGGCGAGTCAGACTGTGTATTTTTCTCCTGTGCGGCCCACGAAATTGGTTAGGAATGACGGGCCCTGTAGGTTTCTCCAACAGTGGACATTTTCATCCACTGTTTAGGGCAGAGTTTTCTTCGAGAGGGTAGGCCCAGCCTTGCAGTGTTTGGCTAGAGGCCCCATCCTGGGACCAGGTGTCCAGGGCTTATGAGACAGAAGTCTGCAAAAAAACAAGTTCGGATTATGGTTAGGGGAGAAGTCATGGCATATGAGTTCTGGAGATGCTGAGGTCAGTGCCTCGGGATTTGATATTAGGGCAGCTGGGAGGCAGTCACGCAGGCTGTTCTCTCTGCACTGTGTTTCTTGGATCCCACGGAACGGACCGTTGTCTTCGTGGGGCCGTGGGAGTCTCTTTCCTGCTGGGGTCTTGCCTGGAATCCAAGAACTGCTGTCATTCTGGGGAAAGGGAAGAGTGCTGTTCCCTTTCTCAGGGATCCCACCAAAAAAAGGATTGCAGAGAAGTGTCTGGGATGCGGTACCTACCTAAGACAATCCAGGGTTAGACTGGGGATTAGGGTCACGGCATGGCTTGTTGGCGGGTGCCTGGTGCAGCTCCTAATGGGGCTTGTCGAAAGCAAGCTCAGCCTGAGGATCACAATGCCTGATGGCTCTAATGAGTGGGCGCATTCTCTTGGGGCATGCCACTGCCTCCCACATGTCGGTTGGACACCCATCCCCAAAGCAGGCTTTCCAGACATATGGAAGCAGGAGTAGAATGTGGTGCTTCAGTTTGACCCATAGGCAGGGATTTGAGCTGCGGTCTCGGGGTAATGCCTGAATACAAAGTTTGGAGGGAGATTCTGGCCTCGGGCCACAACAGGTGACACCTGCCTGGAATGCGGCCCATGTCTGAGTGCCTGATAGGTGATCAGGTTCCGGATGTGTTGACAGAACAATAGAGCACCAGGTTGCCTATGATATCGGGGCAAGCGCCTTGTAAGTTGATCCTCATGTGTGGATCTTTTGCAGGCCCGTACACCTCCTCTGTTTTCTGCTCCATAGGCAGAAGATTGTCTTGTGACTCCAGAATCGCAATCTGGTGTTTTGTGGGCCAGGAGTGAGAGTCCGGAAACCCTAAGGACGAGCACGGTTCAGTTCAGTGCCGAGTGCATGCTAGTTTAAATATGCCGCGGCGGATTCGAGAAATCTAGGCCCTGTGTATGGGAGGGTCCTATGTGTTCTCACGCTGGAATGTGTGTCCATGATATGGCCGAAGAATTCAGGGGTGGCCTCATGAGTCCATGGTTGTTTTACAACTCTCGGTCATGTGAGCTGTTCCCAACAGCAAGGTGTCCCTTGGCGGGTGAAGCGGGAGTACGTTTAGATGACTCCAGGGTCCCCCTTATGGAACGATAAGATAGCAGAGCTCCCCAAATGGATGCCTGAAAACCCACCTCGTGTTACCATTGCAGCCGAGGAACATGGCACGTTCATTCTGCTGGCTCGGGGGCCACCTGCCAAGGGGACCATGGGTATCTTAAGACAGGGTATCTTATGCTGGCGAGTCACAGTGCTTGTCTGTGTCCACGGAGATCTTCCAGTGCGGCGTTAGTTCAGGAGATAGGTAGGATTCCTCTACACCCAAGGGCGGCCTTTCCATCTGGGGACAGGATGGGTTTTGTTGTGTGTCTCAGGGAACACATGTTGAACCAAATGTTGAAATTACAGAACATGTCTCTGGGGACAGATGCCTGACAACCTAAACTAGGGTGCTAATGAAGTCCTGGGCGCAAGTACAGCTCAATCTCCTGACTCGGGGCCACTGGCCTGGGTGTCTGAGTGGCGGTAGGTGCTCCGTTTGTGTCAGACTGTGCATTTTTCTCCAGTGCGGACTACGGAATTGGTCAGGGCTCAGGGGCCTTGTCGGTTTCTCCAAACCTGGAATGTTTAGGCCACGGTTTCGGGTGGAGTTTTCCCTGGAAAGGCAGTCCCAGTCCTGCAGTGTAGGTCCGGAGACCCAATGTTGCAGAACAATGTGAACCAGGGCTTTGGAGATCGAAGTCCACAAACATAAACTCGGATTAAGCTTAGGTGCTAGGTGATAGAGGATGCGATTAGAAGAGGCCGAGGACTGTGCCTCGGGATTTGAAATTAGGGCGGGTGGGAGGTGGTAGCCCAGGCATTTCTGTCTGCATTGTGTGTGTTGAATGTTTGGGAATGGAGGTGTGTCCTCTCGGGGCCGGTGGAGATTCTTCCTCAATGGCGTTCTCTAGGTGCACACGAGTTTCGTGTCTTTATGGGGAAAGCGAAGGGTAATGTTTTCCGTCTCAGGCAACCCATCCAAACAGGGATTGAAGAGACTGATTCTGGGTCGGGTCATGGAAAATCACAAAAAGGGTTAAGATTGAGGATTAGGACCATGGCATGCCTGTTTCTCTGGTGTCGGGTCCCGTCCCGTGGGGATTTGTATGAAAGGTGCTCAGGGTGAGGGTCCCATTGTCTGCTTGTTTCCAGCATGGCCCTCCCCGGTCTTCGTGTTCTCTTGGGCCATACAATTGGGTCCTGCTCTGAGTGTTGGTCACCCATCCCTACGTCAAGCTCTCTGGCCATCTGGTAAAAGGAGAAGACTGTTGTGCTTCAGGTTTACCTCTAGGCAGGGTTTGAGGTACAGTCTGGGGACAAATGCCTGAATACACAGGCTGGATACAGATGACGTCCTCAGGCCACGGCAGATCCCACCTGCGGGTATGAGGCCTTCTCACTGTGTGGCTGACAGGAGATCGGGGTTCTGGATGTGTCAGACAGAGCATTAGAGCACAGGGCTTCAGGGGATATTGGGTGCTGTGGAGCAGGCGCTATACGATGATCCTTATGTGGGGATTTGCTCAGGTCCATACTTCCCTTCTCCTCTCTGGTGGGCAGACAGAACTCTGCCTTGTGGCTCCAGATTCACAAACTGGAATACTTGCGGACCAGGAAGGAGAGCCCGGGAGCCCGAAAACTAGAGCTACAGTTCAAGTGCATGGCAGTTCCTATGTGCAGAGGCAGAGTCGAGATCTCCAGGCCCTGAGTAAGGGTCAGGGTCCGATGCTTGATCACACTGGAATGTTGTCCATGATGCCCGAAGAATGCACGGGTGGCCTCATGAGACCATGGAGGTTTCCCACTCTCGGGCTTGTGAGCTGCTCCATACAGCAAGTTGTCCTTCTGCAGAACAAGGGGGCGTCCTTCTATTATTTGGCTCTAGAGGTTTTCGAATGGAACGATCAGAGCAGAGCCCTATGAGTGGATGCCTGCAAAGCCCACCTCGGGTTACCATTGAGGCCGAATAACGCGGCAGGGTTGATTTGCAGGCTCGGGGGCAAAAGGCCAAGGGTTTCGAGATGACAGCGTGTCTTATTGAGGGATAAGTGTGGCCCTATGTCCAGGGAGACCATCCAATGTGGTGTTGGTTCAGGTGCCAGGCAGGATTCCCCTACCCTGACGGTCTGACCTTGCTTCCAAGAGCAAAGTTTCCTTCTGGGGACAAGATGGTTTCTGTTGTGCAGCTCAGGGAACACATGTTGGACCAAATGTTCGTACTCCAGAACAGGTCTCTGGGGACCGATGTGGGACCACCTAAACAAGGGTTCTGATGGGGTTCTAGGCGCATGTCCAGTTCATTCTGCAGACTCGGGGCCACTGCCTTGGTGTGATGCCTGTAGGTAGGTGCTCAGGGCGAGTCAGACTGTGTATTTTTCTCCTGTGCGGCCCACGGAATTGGTTAGGACTGACGGGCCCTGTAGGTTTCTCCAACAGTGGACATTTTCATCCACTGTTTAGGGCAGAGTTTTCTTCGAGAGGGTAGGCCCAGCCTTGCAGTATTTGGCGAGAGGCCCCATCCTGGGACCAGGTGTCCAGGGCTTATGAGACAGAAGTCTGCAAAAAAACAAGTTCGGATTATGGTTAGGGGAGAAGTCATGGCATATGAGATCTGGAGATGCTGAGGTCAGTGCCTCGGGATTTGATATTAGGGCAGCTGGGAGGCAGTCACGCAGGCTGTTCTCTCTGCACTGTGTTTCTTGGATCCCACGGAACGGACCGTTGTCTTCGTGGGGCCGTGGGAGTCTCTTTCCTGCTGGGGTCTTGCCTGGAATCCAAGAACTGCTGTCATTCTGGGGAAAGGGAAGTGTGCTGTTCCCTTTCTCAGGGATCCCACCAAAACAAGGATTGCAGAGAAGTGTCTGGGATGCGGTACCTACCTAAGACAATCCAGGGTTAGACTGGGGATTAGGGTCACGGCATGGCTTGTTGGCGGGTGCCTGGTGCAGCTCCTAATGGGGCTTGTGGAAAGCGAGCTCAGACTGAGGATCACAATGCCTGATGGCTCTAATGAGTGGGCGCATTCTCTTGGGGCATGCCACTGCCTCCCACATGTCGGTTGGACACCCATCCCCAAAGCAAGCTTTCCAGACATATGGAAGCAGGAGTAGAATGTGGTGCTTCAGTTTGACCCATAGGCAGGGATTTGAGCTGCGGTCTGGGGGTAATGCCTGAATACAAAGTTTGGAGGGAGATTCTGGCCTCGGGCCACAACAGGTGACACCTGCCTGGAATGCGGCCCATGTCTGAGTGCCTGATAGGTGATCAGGTTCCGGATGTGTTGACAGAACAATAGAGCACCAGGTTGCCTATGATATCGGGGCAAGCGCCTTGTAAGTTGATCCTCATGTGTGGATCTTTTGCAGGCCCGTACACCTCGTCTGTTTTCTGCTCCATAGGCAGAAGATTGTCTTGTGACTCCAGAATCGCAATCTGGTGTTTTGTGGGCCAGGAGTGAGAGTCCGGAAACCCTAAGGACGAGCACGGTTCAGTTCAGTGCCGAGTGCATGCTAGTTTAAATATGCCGCGGCGGATTCGAGAAATCTAGGCCCTGTGTATGGGAGGGTCCTATGTGTTCTCACGCTGGAATGTGTGTCCATGATATGGCCGAAGAATTCAGGGGTGGCCTCATGAGTCCATGGTTGTTTTCCAACTCTCGGTCATGTGAGCTGTTCCCAACAGCAAGGTGTCCCTTGGCGGGTGAAGCGGGAGTACGTTTAGATGACTCCAGGGTCCCCCTTATGGAACGATAAGATAGCAGAGCTCCCCAAATGGATGCCTGAAAACCCACCTCGTGTTACCATTGCAGCCGAGGAACATGGCACGTTCGATCTGCTGGCTCGGGGGCCACCTGCCAAGGGGACCATGGGTATCTTAAGACAGGGTATCTTATGCTGGCGAGTCACAGTGCTTGTCTGTGTCCACGGAGATCTTCCAGTGCGGTGGTAGTTCAGGAGATAGGTAGGATTCCTCTACACCCAAGGGCGGCCTTTCCATCTGGGGACAGGATGGGTTTTGTTGTGTGTCTCAGGGAACACATGTTGAACCAAATGTTGAAATTACAGAACATGTCTCTGGGGACAGATGCCTGACAACCTAAACTAGGGTGCTAATGAAGTCCTGGGCGCAAGTACAGCTCAATCTCCTGACTCGGGGCCACTGGCCTGGGTGTCTGAGTGGCGGTAGGTGCTCCGTTTGTGTCAGACTGTGCATTTTTCTCCAGTGCGGACTACGGAATTGGTCAGGGCTCAGGGGCCTTGTCGGTTTCTCCAAACCTGGAAGGTTTAGGCCACGGTTTCGGGTGGAGTTTTCCTCGGAAAGGCAGTCCCAGTCCTGCAGTGTAGGTCCGGAGACCCAATGTTGCAGAACAATGTGAACCAGGGCTTTGGAGATCGAAGTCCACAAACATAAACTCGGATTAAGCTTAGGTGCTAGGTGATAGCAGATGCGATTAGAAGAGGCCGAGGACTGTGCCTCGGGATTTGAAATTAGGGCGGGTGGGAGGTGGTAGCCCAGGCATTTCTGTCTGCATTGTGTGTGTTGAATGTTTGGGAATGGAGGTGTGTCCTCTCGGGCCGGTGGAGATTCTTCCTCAATGGCGTTCTCTAGGTGCACACGAGTTTCGTGTCTTTATGGGGAAAGCGAAGGGTAATGTTTTCCGTCTCAGGCAACCCATCCAAACAGGGATTGAAGAGACTGATTCTGGGTCGGGTCATGGAAAATCACAAAAAGGGTTAAGATTGAGGATTAGGACCATGGCATGCCTGTTTCTCTGGTGTCGGGTCCCGTTCCCGTGGGGATTTGTATGAAAGGTGCTCAGGGTGAGGGTCCCATTGTCTGCTTGTTTCCAGCATGGCCCTCCCCGGTCTTCGTGTTCTCTTGGGCCATACAATTGGGTCCTGCTCTGAGTGTTGGTCACCCATCCCTACGTCAAGCTCTCTGGCCATCTGGTAAAAGGAGAAGACTGTTGTGCTTCAGGTTTACCTCTAGGCAGGGTTTGAGGTACAGTCTGGGGACAAATGCCTGAATACACAGGCTGGATACAGATGACGTCCTCAGGCCACGGCAGATCCCACCTGCGGGTATGAGGCCTTCTCACTGTGTGGCTGACAGGAGATCGGGGTTCTGGATGTGTCAGACAGAGCATTAGAGCACAGGGCTTCAGGGGATATTGGGTGCTGTGGAGCAGGCGCTATACGATGATCCTTATGTGGGGATTTGCTCAGGTCCATACTTCCCTTCTCCTCTCTGGTGGGCAGACAGAACTCTGCCTTGTGGCTCCAGATTCACAAACTGGAATACTTGCGGACCAGGAAGGAGAGCCCGGGAGCCCGAAAACTAGAGCTACAGTTCAAGTGCATGGCAGTTCCTATGTGCAGAGGCAGAGTCGAGATCTCCAGGCCCTGAGTAAGGGTCAGGGTCCGATGCTTGATCACACTGGAATGTTGTCCATGATGCCCGAAGAATGCAGGGGTGGCCTCATGACACCATGGAGGTTTCCCACACTCGGGCTTGTGAGCTGCTCCATACAGCAAGTTGTCCTTCTGCAGAACAAGGAAGAGTCCTTCTATTATTTGGCTCTAGAGGTTTTCGAATGGAACGATCAGAGCAGAGCCCTATGAGTGGATGCCTGCAAAGCCCACCTCGGGTTACCATTGAGGCCGAATAACGCGGCAGGGTTGATTTGCAGGCTCGGGGGCAAAAGGCCAAGGGTTTCGAGATGACAGCGTCTCTTATTGAGGGATAAGTGTGGCCCTATGTCCAGGGAGACCATCCAATGTGGTGTTGGTTCAGGTGCCAGGCAGGATTCCCCTACCCTGACGGTCTGACCTTGCTTCCAAGAGCAACGTTTCCTTCTGGGGACAAGATGGTTTCTGTTGTGCAGCTCAGGGTACACATGTTGGACCAAATGTTCGTACTCCAGAACAGGTCTCTGGGGACCGATGTGGGACCACCTAAACAAGGGTTCTGATGGGGTTCTAGGCGCATGTCCAGTTCATTCTGCAGACTCGGGGCCACTGCCTTGGTGTGATGCCTGTAGGTAGGTGCTCAGGGCGAGTCAGACTGTGTATTTTTCTCCTGTGCGGCCCACGGAATTGGTTAGGACTGACGGGCCCTGTAGGTTTCTCCAACAGTGGACATTTTCATCCACTGTTTAGGGCAGAGTTTTCTTCGAGAGGGTAGGCCCAGCCTTGCAGTGTTTGGCTAGAGGCCCCATCCTGGGACCAGGTGTCCAGGGCTTATGAGACAGAAGTCTGCAAAAAAACAAGTTCGGATTATGGTTACGGGAGAAGTCATGGCATATGAGTTCTGGAGATGCTGAGGTCAGTGCCTCGGGATTTGATATTAGGGCAGCTGGGAGGCAGTCACGCAGGCTGTTCTCTCTGCACTGTGTTTCTTGGATCCCACGGAACGGACCGTTGTCTTCGTGGGGCCGTGGGAGTCTCTTTCCTGCTGGGGTCTTGCCTGGAATCCAAGAACTGCTGTCATTCTGGGGAAAGGGAAGTGTGCTGTTCCCTTTCTCAGGGATCCCACCAAAACAAGGATTGCAGAGAAGTGTCTGGGATGCGGTACCTACCTAAGACAATCCAGGGTTAGACTGGGGATTAGGGTCACGGCATGGCTTGTTGGCGGGTGCCTGGTGCAGCTCCTAATGGGGCTTGTGGAAAGCGAGCTCAGACTGAGGATCACAATGCCTGATGGCTCTAATGAGTGGGCGCATTCTCTTGGGGCATGCCACTGCCTCCCACATGTCGGTTGGACACCCATCCCCAAAGCAAGCTTTCCAGACATATGGAAGCAGGAGTAGAATGTGGTGCTTCAGTTTGACCCATAGGCAGGGATTTGAGCTGCGGTCTGGGGGTAATGCCTGAATACAAAGTTTGGAGGGAGATTCTGGCCTCGGGCCACAACAGGTGACACCTGCCTGGAATGCGGCCCATGTCTGAGTGCCTGATAGGTGATCAGGTTCCGGATGTGTTGACAGAACAATAGAGCACCAGGTTGCCTATGATATCGGGGCAAGCGCCTTGTAAGTTGATCCTCATGTGTGGATCTTTTGCAGGCCCGTACACCTCGTCTGTTTTCTGCTCCATAGGCAGAAGATTGTCTTGTGACTCCAGAATCGCAATCTGGTGTTTTGTGGGCCAGGAGTGAGAGTCCGGAAACCCTAAGGACGAGCACGGTTCAGTTCAGTGCCGAGTGCATGCTAGTTTAAATATGCCGCGGCGGATTCGAGAAATCTAGGCCCTGTGTATGGGAGGGTCCTATGTGTTCTCACGCTGGAATGTGTGTCCATGATATGGCCGAAGAATTCAGGGGTGGCCTCATGAGTCCATGGTTGTTTTCCAACTCTCGGTCATGTGAGCTGTTCCCAACAGCAAGGTGTCCCTTGGCGGGTGAAGCGGGAGTACGTTTAGATGACTCCAGGGTCCCCCTTATGGAACGATAAGATAGCAGAGCTCCCCAAATGGATGCCTGAAAACCCACCTCGTGTTACCATTGCAGCCGAGGAACATGGCACGTTCGATCTGCTGGCTCGGGGGCCACCTGCCAAGGGGACCATGGGTATCTTAAGACAGGGTATCTTATGCTGGCGAGTCACAGTGCTTGTCTGTGTCCACGGAGATCTTCCAGTGCGGTGGTAGTTCAGGAGATAGGTAGGATTCCTCTACACCCAAGGGCGGCCTTTCCATCTGGGGACAGGATGGGTTTTGTTGTGTGTCTCAGGGAACACATGTTGAACCAAATGTTGAAATTACAGAACATGTCTCTGGGGACAGATGCCTGACAACCTAAACTAGGGTGCTAATGAAGTCCTGGGCGCAAGTACAGCTCAATCTCCTGACTCGGGGCCACTGGCCTGGGTGTCTGAGTGGCGGTAGGTGCTCCGTTTGTGTCAGACTGTGCATTTTTCTCCAGTGCGGACTACGGAATTGGTCAGGGCTCAGGGGCCTTGTCGGTTTCTCCAAACCTGGAAGGTTTAGGCCACGGTTTCGGGTGGAGTTTTCCTCGGAAAGGCAGTCCCAGTCCTGTAGTGTAGGTCCGGAGACCCAATGTTGCAGAACAATGTGAACCAGGGCTTTGGAGATCGAAGTCCACAAACATAAACTCGGATTAAGCTTAGGTGCTAGGTGATAGCAGATGCGATTAGAAGAGGCCGAGGACTGTGCCTCGGGATTTGAAATTAGGGCGGGTGGGAGGTGGTAGCCCAGGCATTTCTGTCTGCATTGTGTGTGTTGAATGTTTGGGAATGGAGGTGTGTCCTCTCGGGGCCGGTGGAGATTCTTCCTCAATGGCGTTCTCTAGGTGCACACGAGTTTCGTGTCTTTATGGGGAAAGCGAAGGGTAATGTTTTCCGTCTCAGGCAACCCATCCAAACAGGGATTGAAGAGACTGATTCTGGGTCGGGTCATGGAAAATCACAAAAAGGGTTAAGATTGAGGATTAGGACCATGGCATGCCTGTTTCTCTGGTGTCGGGTCCCGTTCCCGTGGGGATTTGTATGAAAGGTGCTCAGGGTGAGGGTCCCATTGTCTGCTTGTTTCCAGCATGGCCCTCCCCGGTCTTCGTGTTCTCTTGGGCCATACAATTGGGTCCTGCTCTGAGTGTTGGTCACCCATCCCTACGTCAAGCTCTCTGGCCATCTGGTAAAAGGAGAAGACTGTTGTGCTTCAGGTTTACCTCTAGGCAGGGTTTGAGGTACAGTCTGGGGACAAATGCCTGAATACACAGGCTGGATACAGATGACGTCCTCAGGCCACGGCAGATCCCACCTGCGGGTATGAGGCCTTCTCACTGTGTGGCTGACAGGAGATCGGGGTTCTGGATGTGTCAGACAGAGCATTAGAGCACAGGGCTTCAGGGGATATTGGGTGCTGTGGAGCAGGCGCTATACGATGATCCTTATGTGGGGATTTGCTCAGGTCCATACTTCCCTTCTCCTCTCTGGTGGGCAGACAGAACTCTGCCTTGTGGCTCCAGATTCACAAACTGGAATACTTGCGGACCAGGAAGGAGAGCCCGGGAGCCCGAAAACTAGAGCTACAGTTCAAGTGAATGGCAGTTCCTATGTGCAGAGGCAGAGTCGAGATCTCCAGGCCCTGAGTAAGGGTCAGGGTCCGATGCTTGATCACACTGGAATGTTGTCCATGATGCCCGAAGAATGCACGGGTGGCCTCATGAGACCATGGAGGTTTCCCACTCTCGGGCTTGTGAGCTGCTCCAAATAGCAAGTTGTCCTTCTGCAGAACAAGGGGGCGTCCTTCTATTATTTGGCTCTAGAGGTTTTCGAATGGATGGATCAGAGCAGAGCCCTATGAGTGGATGCCTGCAAAGCCCACCTCGGGTTACCATTGAGGCCGAATAACGCGGCAGGGTTGATTTGCAGGCTCGGGGGCAAAAGGCCAAGGGTTTCGAGATGACAGCGTGTCTTATTGAGGGATAAGTGTGGCCCTATTTCCAGGGAGACCATCCAATGTGGTGTTGGTTCAGGTGCCAGGCAGGATTCCCCTACCCTGACGGTCTGACCTTGCTTCCAAGAGCAACGTTTCCTTCTGGGGACAAGATGGTTTCTGTTGTGCAGCTCAGGGAACACATGTTGGACCAAATGTTCAAACTCCAGAACAGGTCTCTGGGGACCGATGTGGGACCACCTAAACAAGGGTTCTGATGGGGTTCTAGGCGCATGTCCAGTTCATTCTGCAGACTCGGGGCCACTGCCTTGGTGTGATGCCTGTAGGTAGGTGCTCAGGGCGAGTCAGACTGTGTATTTTTCTCCTGTGCGGCCCACGGAATTGGTTAGGACTGACGGGCCCTGTAGGTTTCTCCAACAGTGGACATTTTCATCCACTGTTTAGGGCAGAGTTTTCTTCGAGAGGGTAGGCCCAGCCTTGCAGTGTTTGGCTAGAGGCCCCATCCTGGGACCAGGTGTCCAGGGCTTATGAGACAGAAGTCTGCAAAAAAACAAGTTCGGATTATGGTTACGGGAGAAGTCATGGCATATGAGTTCTGGAGATGCTGAGGTCAGTGCCTCGGGATTTGATATTAGGGCAGCTGGGAGGCAGTCACGCAGGCTGTTCTCTCTGCACTGTGTTTCTTGGATCCCACGGAACGGACCGTTGTCTTCGTGGGGCCGTGGGAGTCTCTTTCCTGCTGGGGTCTTGCCTGGAATCCAAGAACTGCTGTCATTCTGGGGAAAGGGAAGTGTGCTGTTCCCTTTCTCAGGGATCCCACCAAAACAAGGATTGCAGAGAAGTGTCTGGGATGCGGTACCTACCTAAGACAATCCAGGGTTAGACTGGGGATTAGGGTCACGGCATGGCTTGTTGGCGGGTGCCTGGTGCAGCTCCTAATGGGGCTTGTGGAAAGCGAGCTCAGACTGAGGATCACAATGCCTGATGGCTCTAATGAGTGGGCGCATTCTCTTGGGGCATGCCACTGCCTCCCACATGTCGGTTGGACACCCATCCCCAAAGCAAGCTTTCCAGACATATGGAAGCAGGAGTAGAATGTGGTGCTTCAGTTTGACCCATAGGCAGGGATTTGAGCTGCGGTCTGGGGGTAATGCCTGAATACAAAGTTTGGAGGGAGATTCTGGCCTCGGGCCACAACAGGTGACACCTGCCTGGAATGCGGCCCATGTCTGAGTGCCTGATAGGTGATCAGGTTCCGGATGTGTTGACAGAACAATAGAGCACCAGGTTGCCTATGATATCGGGGCAAGCGCCTTGTAAGTTGATCCTCATGTGTGGATCTTTTGCAGGCCCGTACACCTCGTCTGTTTTCTGCTCCATAGGCAGAAGATTGTCTTGTGACTCCAGAATCGCAATCTGGTGTTTTGTGGGCCAGGAGTGAGAGTCCGGAAACCCTAAGGACGAGCACGGTTCAGTTCAGTGCCGAGTGCATGCTAGTTTAAATATGCCGCGGCGGATTCGAGAAATCTAGGCCCTGTGTATGGGAGGGTCCTATGTGTTCTCACGCTGGAATGTGTGTCCATGATATGGCCGAAGAATTCAGGGGTGGCCTCATGAGTCCATGGTTGTTTTCCAAACTCGGTCATGTGAGCTGTTCCCAACAGCAAGGTGTCCCTTGGCGGGTGAAGCGGGAGTACGTTTAGATGACTCCAGGGTCCCCCTTATGGAACGATAAGATAGCAGAGCTCCCCAAATGGATGCCTGAAAACCCACCTCGTGTTACCATTGCAGCCGAGGAACATGGCACGTTCGATCTGCTGGCTCGGGGGCCACCTGCCAAGGGGACCATGGGTATCTTAAGACAGGGTATCTTATGCTGGCGAGTCACAGTGCTTGTCTGTGTCCACGGAGATCTTCCAGTGTGGTGGTAGTTCAGGAGATAGGTAGGATTCCTCTACACCCAAGGGCGGCCTTTCCATCTGGGGACAGGATGGGTTTTGTTGTGTGTCTCAGGGAACACATGTTGAACCAAATGTTGAAATTACAGAACATGTCTCTGGGGACAGATGCCTGACAACCTAAACTAGGGTGCTAATGAAGTCCTGGGCGCAAGTACAGCTCAATCTCCTGACTCGGGGCCACGGGCCTGGGTGTCTGAGTGGCGGTAGGTGCTCCGTTTGTGTCAGACTGTGCATTTTTCTCCAGTGCGGACTACGGAATTGGTCAGGGCTCAGGGGCCTTGTCGGTTTCTCCAAACCTGGAAGGTTTAGGCCACGGTTTCGGGTGGAGTTTTCCTCGGAAAGGCAGTCCCAGTCCTGCAGTGTAGGTCCGGAGACCCAATGTTGCAGAACAATGTGAACCAGGGCTTTGGAGATCGAAGTCCACAAACATAAACTCGGATTAAGCTTAGGTGCTAGGTGATAGCAGATGCGATTAGAAGAGGCCGAGGACTGTGCCTCGGGATTTGAAATTAGGGCGGGTGGGAGGTGGTAGCCCAGGCATTTCTGTCTGCATTGTGTGTGTTGTATGTTTGGGAATGGAGGTGTGTCCTCTCGGGGCCGGTGGAGATTCTTCCTCAATGGCGTTCTCTAGGTGCACACGAGTTTCGTGTCTTTATGGGGAAAGCGAAGGGTAATGTTTTCCGTCTCAGGCAACCCATCCAAACAGGGATTGAAGAGACTGATTCTGGGTCGGGTCATGGAAAATCACAAAAAGGGTTAAGATTGAGGATTAGGACCATGGCATGCCTGTTTCTCTGGTGTCGGGTCCCGTTCCCGTGGGGATTTGTATGAAAGGTGCTCAGGGTGAGGGTCCCATTGTCTGCTTGTTTCCAGCATGGCCCTCCCCGGTCTTCGTGTTCTCTTGGGCCATACAATTGGGTCCTGCTCTGAGTGTTGGTCACCCATCCCTACGTCAAGCTCTCTGGCCATCTGGTAAAAGGAGAAGACTGTTGTGCTTCAGGTTTACCTCTAGGCAGGGTTTGAGGTACAGTCTGGGGACAAATGCCTGAATACACAGGCTGGATACAGATGACGTCCTCAGGCCACGGCAGATCCCACCTGCGGGTATGAGGCCTTCTCACTGTGTGGCTGACAGGAGATCGGGGTTCTGGATGTGTCAGACAGAGCATTAGAGCACAGGGCTTCAGGGGATATTGGGTGCTGTGGAGCAGGCGCTATACGATGATCCTTATGTGGGGATTTGCTCAGGTCCATACTTCCCTTCTCCTCTCTGGTGGGCAGACAGAACTCTGCCTTGTGGCTCCAGATTCACAAACTGGAATACTTGTGGACCAGGAAGGAGAGCCCGGGAGCCCGAAAACTAGAGCTACAGTTCAAGAGCATGGCAGTTCCTATGTGCAGAGGCAGAGTCGAGATCTCCAGGCCCTGAGTAAGGGTCAGGGTCCGATGCTTGATCACACTGGAATGTTGTCCATGATGCCCGAAGAATGCAGGGGTGGCCTCATGAGACCATGGAGGTTTCCCACACTCGGGCTTGTGAGCTGCTCCATACAGCAAGTTGTCCTTCTGCAGAACAAGGGGGAGTCCTTCTATTATTTGGCTCTAGAGGTTTTCGAATGGAACGATCAGAGCAGAGCCCTATGAGTGGATGCCTGCAAAGCCCACCTCGGGTTACCATTGAGGCCGAATAACGCGGCAGGGTTGATTTGCAGGCTCGGGGGCAAAAGGCCAAGGGTTTCGAGATGACAGCGTCTCTTATTGAGGGATAAGTGTGGCCCTATGTCCAGGGAGACCATCCAATGTGGTTTTGGTTCAGGTGCCAGGCAGGATTCCCCTACCCTGACGGTCTGACCTTGCTTCCAAGAGCAACGTTTCCTTCTGGGGACAAGATGGTTTCTGTTGTGCAGCTCAGGGTACACATGTTGGACCAAATGTTCGTACTCCAGAACAGGTCTCTGGGGACCGATGTGGGACCACCTAAACAAGGGTTCTGATGGGGTTCTAGGCGCATGTCCAGTTCATTCTGCAGACTCGGGGCCACTGCCTTGGTGTGATGCCTGTAGGTAGGTGGTCAGGGCGAGTCAGACTGTGTATTTTTCTCCTGTGCGGCCCACGGAATTGGTTAGGACTGACGGGCCCTGTAGGTTTCTCCAACAGTGGACATTTTCATCCACTGTTTAGGGCAGAGTTTTCTTCGAGAGGGTAGGCCCAGCCTTGCAGTGTTTGGCTAGAGGCCCCATCCTGGGACCAGGTGTCCAGGGCTTATGAGACAGAAGTCTGCAAAAAAACAAGTTCGGATTATGGTTAGGGGACAAGTCATGGCATATGAGATCTGGAGATGCTGAGGTCAGTGCCTCGGGATTTGATATTAGGGCAGCTGGGAGGCAGTCACGCAGGCTGTTCTCTCTGCACTGTGTTTCTTGGATCCCACGGAACGGACCGTTGTCTTCGTGGGGCCGTGGGAGTCTCTTTCCTGCTGGGGTCTTGCCTGGAATCCAAGAACTGCTGTCATTCTGGGGAAAGGGAAGAGTGCTGTTCCCTTTCTCAGGGATCCCACCAAAACAAGGATTGCAGAGAAGTGTCTGGGATGCGGTACCTACCTAAGACAATCCAGGGTTAGACTGGGGATTAGGGTCACGGCATGGCTTGTTGGCGGGTGCCTGGTGCAGCTCCTAATGGGGCTTGTGGAAAGCGAGCTCAGACTGAGGATCACAATGCCTGATGGCTCTAATGAGTGGGCGCATTCTCTTGGGGCATGCCACTGCCTCCCACATGTCGGTTGGACACCCATCCCCAAAGCAAGCTTTCCAGACATATGGAAGCAGGAGTAGAATGTGGTGCTTCAGTTTGACCCATAGGCAGGGATTTGAGCTGCGGTCTGGGGGTAATGCCTGAATACAAAGTTTGGAGGGAGATTCTGGCCTCGGGCCACAACAGGTGACACCTGCCTGGAATGCGGCCCATGTCTGAGTGCCTGATAGGTGATCAGGTTCCGGATGTGTTGACAGAACAATAGAGCACCAGGTTGCCTATGATATCGGGGCAAGCGCCTTGTAAGTTGATCCTCATGTGTGGATCTTTTGCAGGCCCGTACACCTCGTCTGTTTTCTGCTCCATAGGCAGAAGATTGTCTTGTGACTCCAGAATCGCAATCTGGTGTTTTGTGGGGCAGGAGTGAGAGTCCGGAAACCCTAAGGACGAGCACGGTTCAGTTCAGTGCCGAGTGCATGCTAGTTTAAATATGCCGCGGCGGATTCGAGAAATCTAGGCCCTGTGTATGGGAGGGTCCTATGTGTTCTCACGCTGGAATGTGTGTCCATGATATGGCCGAAGAATTCAGGGGTGGCCTCATGAGTCTATGGTTGTTTTCCAAACTCGGTCATGTGAGCTGTTCCCAACAGCAAGGTGTCCCTTGGCGGGTGAAGCGGGAGTACGTTTAGATGACTCCAGGGTCCCCCTTATGGAACGATAAGATAGCAGAGCTCCCCAAATGGATGCCTGAAAACCCACCTCGTGTTACCATTGCAGCCGAGGAACATGGCACGTTCGATCTGCTGGCTCGGGGGCCACCTGCCAAGGGGACCATGGGTATCTTAAGACAGGGTATCTTATGCTGGCGAGTCACAGTGCTTGTCTGTGTCCACGGAGATCTTCCAGTGTGGTGGTAGTTCAGGAGATAGGTAGGATTCCTCTACACCCAAGGGCGGCCTTTCCATCTGGGGACAGGATGGGTTTTGTTGTGTGTCTCAGGGAACACATGTTGAACCAAATGTTGAAATTACAGAACATGTCTCTGGGGACAGATGCCTGACAACCTAAACTAGGGTGCTAATGAAGTCCTGGGCGCAAGTACAGCTCAATCTCCTGACTCGGGGCCACTGGCCTGGGTGTCTGAGTGGCGGTAGGTGCTCCGTTTGTGTCAGACTGTGCATTTTTCTCCAGTGCGGACTACGGAATTGGTCAGGGCTCAGGGGCCTTGTCGGTTTCTCCAAACCTGGAAGGTTTAGGCCACGGTTTCGGGTGGAGTTTTCCTCGGAAAGGCAGTCCCAGTCCTGCAGTGTAGGTCCGGAGACCCAATGTTGCAGAACAATGTGAACCAGGGCTTTGGAGATCGAAGTCCACAAACATAAACTCGGATTAAGCTTAGGTGCTAGGTGATAGCAGATGCGATTAGAAGAGGCCGAGGACTGTGCCTCGGGATTTGAAATTAGGGCGGGTGGGAGGTGGTAGCCCAGGCATTTCTGTCTGCATTGTGTGTGTTGAATGTTTGGGAATGGAGGTGTGTCCTCTCGGGGCCGGTGGAGATTCTTCCTCAATGGCGTTCTCTAGGTGCACACGAGTTTCGTGTCTTTATGGGGAAAGCGAAGGGTAATGTTTTCCGTCTCAGGCAACCCATCCAAACAGGGATTGAAGAGACTGATTCTGGGTCGGGTCATGGAAAATCACAAAAAGGGTTAAGATTGAGGATTAGGACCATGGCATGCCTGTTTCTCTGGTGTCGGGTCCCGTTCCCGTGGGGATTTGTATGAAAGGTGCTCAGGGTGAGGGTCCCATTGTCTGCTTGTTTCCAGCATGGCCCTCCCCGGTCTTTGTGTTCTCTTGGGCCATACAATTGGGTCCTGCTCTGAGTGTTGGTCACCCATCCCTACGTCAAGCTCTCTGGCCATCTGGTAAAAGGAGAAGACTGTTGTGCTTCAGGTTTACCTCTAGGCAGGGTTTGAGGTACAGTCTGGGGACAAATGCCTGAATACACAGGCTGGATACAGATGACGTCCTCAGGCCACGGCAGATCCCACCTGCGGGTATGAGGCCTTCTCACTGTGTGGCTGACAGGAGTTCGGGGTTCTGGATGTGTCAGACAGAGCATTAGAGCACAGGGCTTCAGGGGATATTGGGTGCTGTCGAGCAGGCGCTATACGATGATCCTTATGTGGGGATTTGCTCAGGTCCATACTTCCCTTCTCCTCTCTGGTGGGCAGACAGAACTCTGCCTTGTGGCTCCAGATTCACAAACTGGAATACTTGCGGACCAGGAAGGAGAGCCCGGGAGCCCGAAAACTAGAGCTACAGTTCAAGTGCATGGCAGTTCCTATGTGCAGAGGCAGAGTCGAGATCTCCAGGCCCTGAGTAAGGGTCAGGGTCCGATGCTTGATCACACTGGAATGTTGTCCATGATGCCCGAAGAATGCAGGGGTGGCCTCATGAGACCATGGAGGTTTCCCACTCTCGGGCTTGTGAGCTGCTCCAAACAGCAAGTTGTCCTTCTGCAGAACAAGGGGGCGTCCTTCTATTATTTGGCTCTAGAGGTTTTCGAATGGAACGATCAGAGCAGAGCCCTATGAGTGGATGCCTGCAAAGCCCACCTCGGGTTACCATTGAGGCCGAATAACGCGGCAGGGTTGATTTGCAGGCTCGGGGGCAAAAGGCCAAGGGTTTCGAGATGACAGCGTGTCTTATTGAGGGATAAGTGTGGCCCTAGGTCCAGGGAGACCATCCAATGTGGTGTTGGTTCAGGTGCCAGGCAGGATTGCCCTACCCTGACGGTCTGACCTTGCTTCCAAGAGCAACGTTTCCTGCTGGGGACAAGATGGTTTCTGTTGTGCAGCTCAGGGAACACATGTTGGACCAAATGTTCGTACTCCAGAACAGGTCTCTGGGGACCGATGTGGGACCACCTAAACAAGGGTTCTGATGGGGTTCTAGGCGCATGTCCAGTTCATTCTGCAGACTCGGGTCCACTGCCTTGGTGTGATGCCTGTAGGTAGGTGCTCAGGGCGAGTCAGACTGTGTATTTTTCTCCTGTGCGGCCCACGGAATTGGTTAGGACTGACGGGCCCTGTAGGTTTCTCCAACAGTGGACATTTTCATCCACTGTTTAGGGCAGAGTTTTCTTCGAGAGGGTAGGCCCAGCCTTGCAGTGTTTGGCGAGAGGCCCCATCCTGGGACCAGGTGTCCAGGCCTTATGAGACAGAAGTCTGCAAAAAAACAAGTTCGGATTATGGTTAGGGGAGAAGTCATGGCATATGAGTTCTGGAGATGCTGAGGTCAGTGCCTCGGGATTTGATATTAGGGCAGCTGGGAGGCAGTCACGCAGGCTGTTCTCTCTGCACTGTGTTTCTTGGATCCCACGGAACGGACCGTTGTCTTCGTGGGGCCGTGGGAGTCTCTTTCCTGCTGGGGTCTTGCCTGGAATCCAAGAACTGCTGTCATTCTGGGGAAAGGGAAGAGTGCTGTTCCCTTTCTCAGGGATCCCACCAAAACAAGGATTGCAGAGAGTGTCTGGGATGCGGTACCTACCTAAGACAATCCAGGGTTAGACTGGTGATTAGGGTCACGGCATGGCTTGTTGGCGGGTGCCTGGTGCAGCTCCTAATGGGGCTTGTGGAAAGCGAGCTCAGACTGAGGATCACAATGCCTGATGGCTCTAATGAGTGGGCGCATTTTCTTGGGGCATGCCACTGCCTCCCACATGTCGGTTGGACACCCATCCCCAAAGCAAGCTTTCCAGACATATGGAAGCAGGAGTAGAATGTGGTGCTTCAGTTTGACCCATAGGCAGGGATTTGAGCTGCGGTCTGGGGGTAATGCCTGAATACAAAGTTTGGAGGGAGATTCTGGCCTCGGGCCACAACAGGTGACACCTGCCTGGAATGCGGCCCATGTCTGAGTGCCTGATAGGTGATCAGGTTCCGGATGTGTTGACAGAACAATAGAGCACCAGGTTGCCTATGATATCGGGGCAAGCGCCTTGTAAGTTGATCCTCATGTGTGGATCTTTTGCAGGCCCGTACACCTCGTCTGTTTTCTGCTCCATAGGCAGAAGATTGTCTTGTGACTCCAGAATCGCAATCTGGTGTTTTGTGGGCCAGGAGTGAGAGTCCGGAAACCCTAAGGACGAGCACGGTTCAGTTCAGTGCCGAGTGCATGCTAGTTTAAATATGCCGCGGCGGATTCGAGAAATCTAGGCCCTGTGTATGGGAGGGTCCTATGTGTTCTCACGCTGGAATGTGTGTCCATGATATGGCCGAAGAATTCAGGGGTGGCCTCATGAGTCCATGGTTGTTTTCCAACTCTCGGTCATGTTAGCTGTTCCCAACAGCAAGGTGTCCCTTGGCGGGTGAAGCGGGAGTACGTTTAGATGACTCCAGGGTCCCCCTTATGGAACGATAAGATAGCAGAGCTCCCCAAATGGATGCCTGAAAACCCACCTCGTGTTACCATTGCAGCCGAGGAACATGGCACGTTCGATCTGCTGGCTCGGGGGCCACCTGCCAAGGGGACCATGGGTATCTTAAGACAGGGTATCTTATGCTGGCGAGTCACAGTGCTTGTCTGTGTCCACGGAGATCTTCCAGTGCGGCGGTAGTTCAGGAGATAGGTAGGATTCCTCTACACCCAAGGGCGGCCTTTCCATCTGGGGACAGGATGGGTTTTGTTGTGTGTCTCAGGGAACACATGTTGAACCAAATGTTGAAATTACAGAACATGTCTCTGGGGACAGATGCCTGACAACCTAAACTAGGGTGCTAATGAAGTCCTGGGCGCAAGTACAGCTCAATCTCCTGACTCGGGGCCACTGGCCTGGGTGTCTGAGTGGCGGTAGGTGCTCCGTTTGTGTCAGACTGTGCATTTTTCTCCAGTGCGGACTACGGAATTGGTCAGGGCTCAGGGGCCTTGTCGGTTTCTCCAAACCTGGAAGGTTTAGGCCACGGTTTCGGGTGGAGTTTTCCTCGGAAAGGCAGTCCCAGTCCTGCAGTGTAGGTCCGGAGACCCAATGTTGCAGAACAATGTGAACCAGGGCTTTGGAGATCGAAGTCCACAAACATAAACTCGGATTAAGCTTAGGTGCTAGGTGATAGCAGATGCGATTAGAAGAGGCCGAGGACTGTGCCTCGGGATTTGAAATTAGGGCGGGTGGGAGGTGGTAGCCCAGGCATTTCTGTCTGCATTGTGTGTGTTGAATGTTTGGGAATGGAGGTGTGTCCTCTCGGGGCCGGTGGAGATTCTTCCTCAATGGCATTCTCTAGGTGCACACGAGTTTCGTGTCTTTATGGGGAAAGCGAAGGGTAATGTTTTCCGTCTCAGGCAACCCATCCAAACAGGGATTGAAGAGACTGATTCTGGGTCGGGTCATGGAAAATCACAAAAAGGGTTAAGATTGAGGATTAGGACCATGGCATGCCTGTTTCTCTGGTGTCGGGTCCCGTTCCCGTGGGGATTTGTATGAAAGGTGCTCAGGGTGAGGGTCCCATTGTCTGCTTGTTTCCAGCATGGCCCTCCCCGGTCTTCGTGTTCTCTTGGGCCATACAATTGGGTCCTGCTCTGAGTGTTGGTCACCCATCCCTACGTCAAGCTCTCTGGCCATCTGGTAAAAGGAGAAGACTGTTGTGCTTCAGGTTTACCTCTAGGCAGGGTTTGAGGTACAGTCTGGGGACAAATGCCTGAATACACAGGCTGGATACAGATGACGTCCTCAGGCCACGGCAGATCCCACCTGCGGGTATGAGGCCTTCTCACTGTGTGGCTGACAGGAGATCGGGGTTCTGGATGTGTCAGACAGAGCATTAGAGCACAGGGCTTCAGGGGATAATGGGTGCTGTGGAGCAGGCGCTATACGATGATCCTTATGTGGGGATTTGCTCAGGTCCATACTTCCCTTCTCCTCTCTGGTGGGCAGACAGAACTCTGCCTTGTGGCTCCAGATTCACAAACTGGAATACTTGTGGACCAGGAAGGAGAGCCCGGGAGCCCGAAAACTAGAGCTACAGTTCAAGAGCATGGCAGTTCCTATGTGCAGAGGCAGAGTCGAGATCTCCAGGCCCTGAGTAAGGGTCAGGGTCCGATGCTTGATCACACTGGAATGTTGTCCATGATGCCCGAAGAATGCAGGGGTGGCCTCATGAGACCATGGAGGTTTCCCACTCTCGGGCTTGTGAGCTGCTCCAAACAGCAAGTTGTCCTTCTGCAGAACAAGGGGGCGTCCTTCTATTATTTGGCTCTAGAGGTTTTCGAATGGAACGATCAGAGCAGAGCCCTATGAGTGGATGCCTGCAAAGCCCACCTCGGGTTACCATTGAGGCCGAATAACGCGGCAGGGTTGATTTGCAGGCTCGGGGGCAAAAGGCCAAGGGTTTCGAGATGACAGCGTGTCTTATTGAGGGATAAGTGTGGCCCTAGGTCCAGGGAGACCATCCAATGTGGTGTTGGTTCAGGTGCCAGGCAGGATTGCCCTACCCTGACGGTCTGACCTTGCTTCCAAGAGCAACGATTCCTTCTGGGGACAAGATGGTTTCTGTTGTGCAGCTCAGGGAACACATGTTGGACCAAATGTTCGTACTCCAGAACAGGTCTCTGGGGACCGATGTGGGACCACCTAAACAAGGGTTCTGATGGGGTTCTAGGCGCATGTCCAGTTCATTCTGCAGACTCGGGGCCACTGCCTTGGTGTGATGCCTGTAGGTAGGTGCTCAGGGCGAGTCAGACTGTGTATTTTTCTCCTGTGCGGCCCACGGAATTGGTTAGGACTGACGGGCCCTGTAGGTTTCTCCAACAGTGGACATTTTCATCCACTGTTTAGGGCAGAGTTTTCTTCGAGAGGGTAGGCCCAGCCTTGCAGTGTTTGGCGAGAGGCCCCATCCTGGGACCAGGTGTCCAGGGCTTATGAGACAGAAGTCTGCAAAAAAACAAGTTCGGATTATGGTTAGGGGAGAAGTCATGGCATATGAGTTCTGGAGATGCTGAGGTCAGTGCCTCGGGATTTGATATTAGGGCAGCTGGGAGGCAGTCCCGCAGGCTGTTCTCTCTGCACTGTGTTTCTTGGATCCCACGGAACGGACCGTTGTCTTCGTGGGGCCGTGGGAGTCTCTTTCCTGCTGGGGTCTTGCCTGGAATCCAAGAACTGCTGTCATTCTGGGGAAAGGGAAGAGTGCTGTTCCCTTTCTCAGGGATCCCACCAAAACAAGGATTGCAGAGAAGTGTCTGGGATGCGGTACCTACCTCAGACAATCCAGGGTTAGACTGGGGATTAGGGT
Source organism: Mustela nivalis (assembly GCF_964662115.1). Classification (NCBI taxonomy): domain Eukaryota; kingdom Metazoa; phylum Chordata; class Mammalia; order Carnivora; family Mustelidae; genus Mustela; species Mustela nivalis. The sequence goes on along the minus strand of NC_139041.1, from coordinate 20,585,593 downwards.
CACGGCATGGCTTGTTGGCGGGTGCCTGGTGCAGCTCCTAATGGGGCTTGTGGAAAGCGAGCTCAGACTGAGGATCACAATGCCTGATGGCTCTAATGAGTGGGCGCATTCTCTTGGGGCATGCCACTGCCTCCCACATGTCGGTTGGACACCCATCCCCAAAGCAAGCTTTCCAGACATATGGAAGCAGGAGTAGAATGTGGTGCTTCAGTTTGACCCATAGGCAGGGATTTGAGCTGCGGTCTGGGGGTAATGCCTGAATACAAAGTTTGGAGGGAGATTCTGGCCTCGGGCCACAACAGGTGACACCTGCCTGGAATGCGGCCCATGTCTGAGTGCCTGATAGGTGATCAGGTTCCGGATGTGTTGACAGAAAAATAGAGCACCAGGTTGCCTATGATATCGGGGCAAGCGCCTTGTAAGTTGATCCTCATGTGTGGATCATTTGCAGGCCCGTACACCTCGTCTGTTTTCTGCTCCATAGGCAGAAGATTGTCTTGTGACTCCAGAATCGCAATCTGGTGTTTTGTGGGCCAGGAGTGAGAGTCCGGAAACCCTAAGGACGAGCACGGTTCAGTTCAGTGCCGAGTGCATGCTAGTTTAAATATGCCGCGGCGGATTCGAGAAATCTAGGCCCTGTGTATGGGAGGGTCCTATGTGTTCTCACGCTGGAATGTGTGTCCATGATATGGCCGAAGAATTCAGGGGTGGCCTCATGAGTCCATGGTTGTTTTCCAACTCTCGGTCATGTGAGCTGTTCCCAACAGCAAGGTGTCCCTTGGCGGGTGAAGCGGGAGTACGTTTAGATGACTCCAGGGTCCCCCTTATGGAACGATAAGATAGCAGAGCTCCCCAAATGGATGCCTGAAAACCCACCTCGTGTTACCATTGCAGCCGAGGAACATGGCACGTTCGATCTGCTGGCTCGGGGGCCACCTGCCAAGGGGACCATGGGTATCTTAAGACAGGGTATCTTATGCTGGCGAGTCACAGTGCTTGTCTGTGTCCACGGAGATCTTCCAGTGCGGTGGTAGTTCAGGAGATAGGTAGGATTCCTCTACACCCAAGGGCGGCCTTTCCATCTGGGGACAGGATGGGTTTTGTTGTGTGTCTCAGGGAACACATGTTGAACCAAATGTTGAAATTACAGAACATGTCTCTGGGGACAGATGCCTGACAACCTAAACTAGGGTGCTAATGAAGTCCTGGGCGCAAGTACAGCTCAATCTCCTGACTCGGGGCCACTGGCCTGGGTGTCTGAGTGGCGGTAGGTGCTCCGTTTGTGTCAGACTGTGCATTTTTCTCCAGTGCGGACTACGGAATTGGTCAGGGCTCAGGGGCCTTGTCGGTTTCTCCAAACCTGGAAGGTTTAGGCCACGGTTTCGGGTGGAGTTTTCCTCGGAAAGGCAGTCCCAGTCCTGTAGTGTAGGTCCGGAGACCCAATGTTGCAGAACAATGTGAACCAGGGCTTTGGAGATCGAAGTCCACAAACATAAACTCGGATTAAGCTTAGGTGCTAGGTGATAGCAGATGCGATTAGAAGAGGCCGAGGACTGTGCCTCGGGATTTGAAATTAGGGCGGGTGGGAGGTGGTAGCCCAGGCATTTCTGTCTGCATTGTGTGTGTTGAATGTTTGGGAATGGAGGTGTGTCCTCTCGGGGCCGGTGGAGATTCTTCCTCAATGGCGTTCTCTAGGTGCACACGAGTTTCGTGTCTTTATGGGGAAAGCGAAGGGTAATGTTTTCCGTCTCAGGCAACCCATCCAAACAGGGATTGAAGAGACTGATTCTGGGTCGGGTCATGGAAAATCACAAAAAGGGTTAAGATTGAGGATTAGGACCATGGCATGCCTGTTTCTCTGGTGTCGGGTCCCGTTCCCGTGGGGATTTGTATGAAAGGTGCTCAGGGTGAGGGTCCCATTGTCTGCTTGTTTCCAGCATGGCCCTCCCCGGTCTTCGTGTTCTCTTGGGCCATACAATTGGGTCCTGCTCTGAGTGTTGGTCACCCATCCCTACGTCAAGCTCTCTGGCCATCTGGTAAAAGGAGAAGACTGTTGTGCTTCAGGTTTACCTCTAGGCAGGGTTTGAGGTACAGTCTGGGGACAAATGCCTGAATACACAGGCTGGATACAGATGACGTCCTCAGGCCACGGCAGATCCCACCTGCGGGTATGAGGCCTTCTCACTGTGTGGCTGACAGGAGATCGGGGTTCTGGATGTGTCAGACAGAGCATTAGAGCACAGGGCTTCAGGGGATATTGGGTGCTGTGGAGCAGGCGCTATACGATGATCCTTATGTGGGGATTTGCTCAGGTCCATACTTCCCTTCTCCTCTCTGGTGGGCAGACAGAACTCTGCCTTGTGGCTCCAGATTCACAAACTGGAATACTTGCGGACCAGGAAGGAGAGCCCGGGAGCCCGAAAACTAGAGCTACAGTTCAAGTGAATGGCAGTTCCTATGTGCAGAGGCAGAGTCGAGATCTCCAGGCCCTGAGTAAGGGTCAGGGTCCGATGCTTGATCACACTGGAATGTTGTCCATGATGCCCGAAGAATGCACGGGTGGCCTCATGAGACCATGGAGGTTTCCCACTCTCGGGCTTGTGAGCTGCTCCAAATAGCAAGTTGTCCTTCTGCAGAACAAGGGGGCGTCCTTCTATTATTTGGCTCTAGAGGTTTTCGAATGGATGGATCAGAGCAGAGCCCTATGAGTGGATGCCTGCAAAGCCCACCTCGGGTTACCATTGAGGCCGAATAACGCGGCAGGGTTGATTTGCAGGCTCGGGGGCAAAAGGCCAAGGGTTTCGAGATGACAGCGTGTCTTATTGAGGGATAAGTGTGGCCCTATTTCCAGGGAGACCATCCAATGTGGTGTTGGTTCAGGTGCCAGGCAGGATTCCCCTACCCTGACGGTCTGACCTTGCTTCCAAGAGCAACGTTTCCTTCTGGGGACAAGATGGTTTCTGTTGTGCAGCTCAGGGAACACATGTTGGACCAAATGTTCAAACTCCAGAACAGGTCTCTGGGGACCGATGTGGGACCACCTAAACAAGGGTTCTGATGGGGTTCTAGGCGCATGTCCAGTTCATTCTGCAGACTCGGGGCCACTGCCTTGGTGTGATGCCTGTAGGTAGGTGCTCAGGGCGAGTCAGACTGTGTATTTTTCTCCTGTGCGGCCCACGGAATTGGTTAGGACTGACGGGCCCTGTAGGTTTCTCCAACAGTGGACATTTTCATCCACTGTTTAGGGCAGAGTTTTCTTCGAGAGGGTAGGCCCAGCCTTGCAGTATTTGGCGAGAGGCCCCATCCTGGGACCAGGTGTCCAGGGCTTATGAGACAGAAGTCTGCAAAAAAACAAGTTCGGATTATGGTTAGGGGAGAAGTCATGGCATATGAGATCTGGAGATGCTGAGGTCAGTGCCTCGGGATTTGATATTAGGGCAGCTGGGAGGCAGTCACGCAGGCTGTTCTCTCTGCACTGTGTTTCTTGGATCCCACGGAACGGACCGTTGTCTTCGTGGGGCCGTGGGAGTCTCTTTCCTGCTGGGGTCTTGCCTGGAATCCAAGAACTGCTGTCATTCTGGGGAAAGGGAAGTGTGCTGTTCCCTTTCTCAGGGATCCCACCAAAACAAGGATTGCAGAGAAGTGTCTGGGATGCGGTACCTACCTAAGACAATCCAGGGTTAGACTGGGGATTAGGGTCACGGCATGGCTTGTTGGCGGGTGCCTGGTGCAGCTCCTAATGGGGCTTGTGGAAAGCGAGCTCAGACTGAGGATCACAATGCCTGATGGCTCTAATGAGTGGGCGCATTCTCTTGGGGCATGCCACTGCCTCCCACATGTCGGTTGGACACCCATCCCCAAAGCAAGCTTTCCAGACATATGGAAGCAGGAGTAGAATGTGGTGCTTCAGTTTGACCCATAGGCAGGGATTTGAGCTGCGGTCTGGGGGTAATGCCTGAATACAAAGTTTGGAGGGAGATTCTGGCCTCGGGCCACAACAGGTGACACCTGCCTGGAATGCGGCCCATGTCTGAGTGCCTGATAGGTGATCAGGTTCCGGATGTGTTGACAGAACAATAGAGCACCAGGTTGCCTATGATATCGGGGCAAGCGCCTTGTAAGTTGATCCTCATGTGTGGATCTTTTGCAGGCCCGTACACCTCGTCTGTTTTCTGCTCCATAGGCAGAAGATTGTCTTGTGACTCCAGAATCGCAATCTGGTGTTTTGTGGGCCAGGAGTGAGAGTCCGGAAACCCTAAGGACGAGCACGGTTCAGTTCAGTGCCGAGTGCATGCTAGTTTAAATATGCCGCGGCGGATTCGAGAAATCTAGGCCCTGTGTATGGGAGGGTCCTATGTGTTCTCACGCTGGAATGTGTGTCCATGATATGGCCGAAGAATTCAGGGGTGGCCTCATGAGTCCATGGTTGTTTTCCAACTCTCGGTCATGTGAGCTGTTCCCAACAGCAAGGTGTCCCTTGGCGGGTGAAGCGGGAGTACGTTTAGATGACTCCAGGGTCCCCCTTATGGAACGATAAGATAGCAGAGCTCCCCAAATGGATGCCTGAAAACCCACCTCGTGTTACCATTGCAGCCGAGGAACATGGCACGTTCGATCTGCTGGCTCGGGGGCCACCTGCCAAGGGGACCATGGGTATCTTAAGACAGGGTATCTTATGCTGGCGAGTCACAGTGCTTGTCTGTGTCCACGGAGATCTTCCAGTGCGGTGGTAGTTCAGGAGATAGGTAGGATTCCTCTACACCCAAGGGCGGCCTTTCCATCTGGGGACAGGATGGGTTTTGTTGTGTGTCTCAGGGAACACATGTTGAACCAAATGTTGAAATTACAGAACATGTCTCTGGGGACAGATGCCTGACAACCTAAACTAGGGTGCTAATGAAGTCCTGGGCGCAAGTACAGCTCAATCTCCTGACTCGGGGCCACTGGCCTGGGTGTCTGAGTGGCGGTAGGTGCTCCGTTTGTGTCAGACTGTGCATTTTTCTCCAGTGCGGACTACGGAATTGGTCAGGGCTCAGGGGCCTTGTCGGTTTCTCCAAACCTGGAAGGTTTAGGCCACGGTTTCGGGTGGAGTTTTCCTCGGAAAGGCAGTCCCAGTCCTGCAGTGTAGGTCCGGAGACCCAATGTTGCAGAACAATGTGAACCAGGGCTTTGGAGATCGAAGTCCACAAACATAAACTCGGATTAAGCTTAGGTGCTAGGTGATAGCAGATGCGATTAGAAGAGGCCGAGGACTGTGCCTCGGGATTTGAAATTAGGGCGGGTGGGAGGTGGTAGCCCAGGCATTTCTGTCTGCATTGTGTGTGTTGTATGTTTGGGAATGGAGGTGTGTCCTCTCGGGGCCGGTGGAGATTCTTCCTCAATGGCGTTCTCTAGGTGCACACGAGTTTCGTGTCTTTATGGGGAAAGCGAAGGGTAATGTTTTCCGTCTCAGGCAACCCATCCAAACAGGGATTGAAGAGACTGATTCTGGGTCGGGTCATGGAAAATCACAAAAAGGGTTAAGATTGAGGATTAGGACCATGGCATGCCTGTTTCTCTGGTGTCGGGTCCCGTTCCCGTGGGGATTTGTATGAAAGGTGCTCAGGGTGAGGGTCCCATTGTCTGCTTGTTTCCAGCATGGCCCTCCCCGGTCTTCGTGTTCTCTTGGGCCATACAATTGGGTCCTGCTCTGAGTGTTGGTCACCCATCCCTACGTCAAGCTCTCTGGCCATCTGGTAAAAGGAGAAGACTGTTGTGCTTCAGGTTTACCTCTAGGCAGGGTTTGAGGTACAGTCTGGGGACAAATGCCTGAATACACAGGCTGGATACAGATGACGTCCTCAGGCCACGGCAGATCCCACCTGCGGGTATGAGGCCTTCTCACTGTGTGGCTGACAGGAGATCGGGGTTCTGGATGTGTCAGACAGAGCATTAGAGCACAGGGCTTCAGGGGATATTGGGTGCTGTGGAGCAGGCGCTATACGATGATCCTTATGTGGGGATTTGCTCAGGTCCATACTTCCCTTCTCCTCTCTGGTGGGCAGACAGAACTCTGCCTTGTGGCTCCAGATTCACAAACTGGAATACTTGTGGACCAGGAAGGAGAGCCCGGGAGCCCGAAAACTAGAGCTACAGTTCAAGAGCATGGCAGTTCCTATGTGCAGAGGCAGAGTCGAGATCTCCAGGCCCTGAGTAAGGGTCAGGGTCCGATGCTTGATCACACTGGAATGTTGTCCATGATGCCCGAAGAATGCAGGGGTGGCCTCATGAGACCATGGAGGTTTCCCACACTCGGGCTTGTGAGCTGCTCCATACAGCAAGTTGTCCTTCTGCAGAACAAGGGGGAGTCCTTCTATTATTTGGCTCTAGAGGTTTTCGAATGGAACGATCAGAGCAGAGCCCTATGAGTGGATGCCTGCAAAGCCCACCTCGGGTTAACATTGAGGCCGAATAACGCGGCAGGGTTGATTTGCAGGCTCGGGGGCAAAAGGCCAAGGGTTTCGAGATGACAGCGTCTCTTATTGAGGGATAAGTGTGGCCCTATGTCCAGGGAGACCATCCAATGTGGTTTTGGTTCAGGTGCCAGGCAGGATTCCCCTACCCTGACGGTCTGACCTTGCTTCCAAGAGCAACGTTTCCTTCTGGGGACAAGATGGTTTCTGTTGTGCAGCTCAGGGTACACATGTTGGACCAAATGTTCGTACTCCAGAACAGGTCTCTGGGGACCGATATGGGACCACCTAAACAAGGGTTCTGATGGGGTTCTAGGCGCATGTCCAGTTCATTCTGCAGACTCGGGGCCACTGCCTTGGTGTGATGCCTGTAGGTAGGTGGTCAGGGCGAGTCAGACTGTGTATTTTTCTCCTGTGCGGCCCACGGAATTGGTTAGGACTGACGGGCCCTGTAGGTTTCTCCAACAGTGGACATTTTCATCCACTGTTTAGGGCAGAGTTTTCTTCGAGAGGGTAGGCCCAGCCTTGCAGTGTTTGGCTAGAGGCCCCATCCTGGGACCAGGTGTCCAGGGCTTATGAGACAGAAGTCTGCAAAAAAACAAGTTCGGATTATGGTTAGGGGACAAGTCATGGCATATGAGTTCTGGAGATGCTGAGGTCAGTGCCTCGGGATTTGATATTAGGGCAGCTGGGAGGCAGTCACGCAGGCTGTTCTCTCTGCACTGTGTTTCTTGGATCCCACGGAACGGACCGTTGTCTTCGTGGGGCCGTGGGAGTCTCTTTCCTGCTGGGGTCTTGCCTGGAATCCAAGAACTGCTGTCATTCTGGGGAAAGGGAAGAGTGCTGTTCCCTTTCTCAGGGATCCCACCAAAACAAGGATTGCAGAGAAGTGTCTGGGATGCGGTACCTACCTAAGACAATCCAGGGTTAGACTGGGGATTAGGGTCACGGCATGGCTTGTTGGCGGGTGCCTGGTGCAGCTCCTAATGGGGCTTGTGGAAAGCGAGCTCAGACTGAGGATCACAATGCCTGATGGCTCTAATGAGTGGGCGCATTCTCTTGGGGCATGCCACTGCCTCCCACATGTCGGTTGGACACCCATCCCCAAAGCAAGCTTTCCAGACATATGGAAGCAGGAGTAGAATGTGGTGCTTCAGTTTGACCCATAGGCAGGGATTTGAGCTGCGGTCTGGGGGTAATGCCTGAATACAAAGTTTGGAGGGAGATTCTGGCCTCGGGCCACAACAGGTGACACCTGCCTGGAATGCGGCCCATGTCTGAGTGCCTGATAGGTGATCAGGTTCCGGATGTGTTGACAGAACAATAGAGCACCAGGTTGCCTATGATATCGGGGCAAGCGCCTTGTAAGTTGATCCTCATGTGTGGATCTTTTGCAGGCCCGTACACCTCGTCTGTTTTCTGCTCCATAGGCAGAAGATTGTCTTGTGACTCCAGAATCGCAATCTGGTGTTTTGTGGGGCAGGAGTGAGAGTCCGGAAACCCTAAGGACGAGCACGGTTCAGTTCAGTGCCGAGTGCATGCTAGTTTAAATATGCCGCGGCGGATTCGAGAAATCTAGGCCCTGTGTATGGGAGGGTCCTATGTGTTCTCACGCTGGAATGTGTGTCCATGATATGGCCGAAGAATTCAGGGGTGGCCTCATGAGTCTATGGTTGTTTTCCAAACTCGGTCATGTGAGCTGTTCCCAACAGCAAGGTGTCCCTTGGCGGGTGAAGCGGGAGTACGTTTAGATGACTCCAGGGTCCCCCTTATGGAACGATAAGATAGCAGAGCTCCCCAAATGGATGCCTGAAAACCCACCTCGTGTTACCATTGCAGCCGAGGAACATGGCACGTTCGATCTGCTGGCTCGGGGGCCACCTGCCAAGGGGACCATGGGTATCTTAAGACAGGGTATCTTATGCTGGCGAGTCACAGTGCTTGTCTGTGTCCACGGAGATCTTCCAGTGCGGCGGTAGTTCAGGAGATAGGTAGGATTCCTCTACACCCAAGGGCGGCCTTTCCATCTGGGGACAGGATGGGTTTTGTTGTGTGTCTCAGGGAACACATGTTGAACCAAATGTTGAAATTACAGAACATGTCTCTGGGGACAGATGCCTGACAACCTAAACTAGGGTGCTAATGAAGTCCTGGGCGCAAGTACAGCTCAATCTCCTGACTCGGGGCCACTGGCCTGGGTGTCTGAGTGGCGGTAGGTGCTCCGTTTGTGTCAGACTGTGCATTTTTCTCCAGTGCGGACTACGGAATTGGTCAGGGCTCAGGGGCCTTGTCGGTTTCTCCAAACCTGGAAGGTTTAGGCCACGGTTTCGGGTGGAGTTTTCCTCGGAAAGGCAGTCCCAGTCCTGCAGTGTAGGTCCGGAGACCCAATGTTGCAGAACAATGTGAACCAGGGCTTTGGAGATCGAAGTCCACAAACATAAACTCGGATTAAGCTTAGGTGCTAGGTGATAGCAGATGCGATTAGAAGAGGCCGAGGACTGTGCCTCGGGATTTGAAATTAGGGCGGGTGGGAGGTGGTAGCCCAGGCATTTCTGTCTGCATTGTGTGTGTTGAATGTTTGGGAATGGAGGTGTGTCCTCTCGGGGCCGGTGGAGATTCTTCCTCAATGGCGTTCTCTAGGTGCACACGAGTTTCGTGTCTTTATGGGGAAAGCGAAGGGTAATGTTTTCCGTCTCAGGCAACCCATCCAAACAGGGATTGAAGAGACTGATTCTGGGTCGGGTCATGGAAAATCACAAAAAGGGTTAAGATTGAGGATTAGGACCATGGCATGCCTGTTTCTCTGGTGTCGGGTCCCGTTCCCGTGGGGATTTGTATGAAAGGTGCTCAGGGTGAGGGTCCCATTGTCTGCTTGTTTCCAGCATGGCCCTCCCCGGTCTTTGTGTTCTCTTGGGCCATACAATTGGGTCCTGCTCTGAGTGTTGGTCACCCATCCCTACGTCAAGCTCTCTGGCCATCTGGTAAAAGGAGAAGACTGTTGTGCTTCAGGTTTACCTCTAGGCAGGGTTTGAGGTACAGTCTGGGGACAAATGCCTGAATACACAGGCTGGATACAGATGACGTCCTCAGGCCACGGCAGATCCCACCTGCGGGTATGAGGCCTTCTCACTGTGTGGCTGACAGGAGTTCGGGGTTCTGGATGTGTCAGACAGAGCATTAGAGCACAGGGCTTCAGGGGATATTGGGTGCTGTCGAGCAGGCGCTATACGATGATCCTTATGTGGGGATTTGCTCAGGTCCATACTTCCCTTCTCCTCTCTGGTGGGCAGACAGAACTCTGCCTTGTGGCTCCAGATTCACAAACTGGAATACTTGCGGACCAGGAAGGAGAGCCCGGGAGCCCGAAAACTAGAGCTACAGTTCAAGTGCATGGCAGTTCCTATGTGCAGAGGCAGAGTCGAGATCTCCAGGCCCTGAGTAAGGGTCAGGGTCCGATGCTTGATCACACTGGAATGTTGTCCATGATGCCCGAAGAATGCAGGGGTGGCCTCATGAGACCATGGAGGTTTCCCACTCTCGGGCTTGTGAGCTGCTCCAAACAGCAAGTTGTCCTTCTGCAGAACAAGGGGGCGTCCTTCTATTATTTGGCTCTAGAGGTTTTCGAATGGAACGATCAGAGCAGAGCCCTATGAGTGGATGCCTGCAAAGCCCACCTCGGGTTACCATTGAGGCCGAATAACGCGGCAGGGTTGATTTGCAGGCTCGGGGGCAAAAGGCCAAGGGTTTCGAGATGACAGCGTGTCTTATTGAGGGATAAGTGTGGCCCTAGGTCCAGGGAGACCATCCAATGTGGTGTTGGTTCAGGTGCCAGGCAGGATTGCCCTACCCTGACGGTCTGACCTTGCTTCCAAGAGCAACGTTTCCTTCTGGGGACAAGATGGTTTCTGTTGTGCAGCTCAGGGAACACATGTTGGACCAAATGTTCGTACTCCAGAACAGGTCTCTGGGGACCGATGTGGGACCACCTAAACAAGGGTTCTGATGGGGTTCTAGGCGCATGTCCAGTTCATTCTGCAGACTCGGGTCCACTGCCTTGGTGTGATGCCTGTAGGTAGGTGCTCAGGGCGAGTCAGACTGTGTATTTTTCTCCTGTGCGGCCCACGGAATTGGTTAGGACTGACGGGCCCTGTAGGTTTCTCCAACAGTGGACATTTTCATCCACTGTTTAGGGCAGAGTTTTCTTCGAGAGGGTAGGCCCAGCCTTGCAGTGTTTGGCGAGAGGCCCCATCCTGGGACCAGGTGTCCAGGCCTTATGAGACAGAAGTCTGCAAAAAAACAAGTTCGGATTATGGTTAGGGGAGAAGTCATGGCATATGAGTTCTGGAGATGCTGAGGTCAGTGCCTCGGGATTTGATATTAGGGCAGCTGGGAGGCAGTCACGCAGGCTGTTCTCTCTGCACTGTGTTTCTTGGATCCCACGGAACGGACCGTTGTCTTCGTGGGGCCGTGGGAGTCTCTTTCCTGCTGGGGTCTTGCCTGGAATCCAAGAACTGCTGTCATTCTGGGGAAAGGGAAGAGTGCTGTTCCCTTTCTCAGGGATCCCAACAAAACAAGGATTGCAGAGAGTGTCTGGGATGCGGTACCTACCTAAGACAATCCAGGGTTAGACTGGGGATTAGGGTCACGGCATGGCTTGTTGGCGGGTGCCTGGTGCAGCTCCTAATGGGGCTTGTGGAAAGCGAGCTCAGACTGAGGATCACAATGCCTGATGGCTCTAATGAGTGGGCGCATTTTCTTGGGGCATGCCACTGCCTCCCACATGTCGGTTGGACACCCATCCCCAAAGCAAGCTTTCCAGACATATGGAAGCAGGAGTAGAATGTGGTGCTTCAGTTTGACCCATAGGCAGGGATTTGAGCTGCGGTCTGGGGGTAATGCCTGAATACAAAGTTTGGAGGGAGATTCTGGCCTCGGGCCACAACAGGTGACACCTGCCTGGAATGCGGCCCATGTCTGAGTGCCTGATAGGTGATCAGGTTCCGGATGTGTTGACAGAACAATAGAGCACCAGGTTGCCTATGATATCGGGGCAAGCGCCTTGTAAGTTGATCCTCATGTGTGGATCTTTTGCAGGCCCGTACACCTCCTCTGTTTTCTGCTCCATAGGCAGAAGATTGTCTTGTGACTCCAGAATCGCAATCTGGTGTTTTGTGGGCCAGGAGTGAGAGTCCGGAAACCCTAAGGACGAGCACGGTTCAGTTCAGTGCCGAGTGCATGCTAGTTTAAATATGCCGCGGCGGATTCGAGAAATCTAGGCCCTGTGTATGGGAGGGTCCTATGTGTTCTCACGCTGGAATGTGTGTCCATGATATGGCCGAAGAATTCAGGGGTGGCCTCATGAGTCCATGGTTGTTTTCCAACTCTCGGTCATGTTAGCTGTTCCCAACAGCAAGGTGTCCCTTGGCGGGTGAAGCGGGAGTACGTTTAGATGACTCCAGGGTCCCCCTTATGGAACGATAAGATAGCAGAGCTCCCCAAATGGATGCCTGAAAACCCACCTCGTGTTACCATTGCAGCCGAGGAACATGGCACGTTCGATCTGCTGGCTCGGGGGCCACCTGCCAAGGGGACCATGGGTATCTTAAGACAGGGTATCTTATGCTGGCGAGTCACAGTGCTTGTCTGTGTCCACGGAGATCTTCCAGTGCGGCGGTAGTTCAGGAGATAGGTAGGATTCCTCTACACCCAAGGGCGGCCTTTCCATCTGGGGACAGGATGGGTTTTGTTGTGTGTCTCAGGGAACACATGTTGAACCAAATGTTGAAATTACAGAACATGTCTCTGGGGACAGATGCCTGACAACCTAAACTAGGGTGCTAATGAAGTCCTGGGCGCAAGTACAGCTCAATCTCCTGACTCGGGCCACTGGCCTGGGTGTCTGAGTGGCGGTAGGTGCTCCGTTTGTGTCAGACTGTGCATTTTTCTCCAGTGCGGACTACGGAATTGGTCAGGGCTCAGGGGCCTTGTCGGTTTCTCCAAACCTGGAAGGTTTAGGCCACGGTTTCGGGTGGAGTTTTCCTCGGAAAGGCAGTCCCAGTCCTGCAGTGTAGGTCCGGAGACCCAATGTTGCAGAACAATGTGAACCAGGGCTTTGGAGATCGAAGTCCACAAACATAAACTCGGATTAAGCTTAGGTGCTAGGTGATAGCAGATGCGATTAGAAGAGGCCGAGGACTGTGCCTCGGGATTTGAAATTAGGGCGGGTGGGAGGTGGTAGCCCAGGCATTTCTGTCTGCATTGTGTGTGTTGAATGTTTGGGAATGGAGGTGTGTCCTCTCGGGGCCGGTGGAGATTCTTCCTCAATGGCGTTCTCTAGGTGCACACGAGTTTCGTGTCTTTATGGGGAAAGCGAAGGGTAATGTTTTCCGTCTCAGGCAACCCATCCAAACAGGGATTGAAGAGACTGATTCTGGGTCGGGTCATGGAAAATCACAAAAAGGGTTAAGATTGAGGATTAGGACCATGGCATGCCTGTTTCTCTGGTGTCGGGTCCCGTTCCCGTGGGGATTTGTATGAAAGGTGCTCAGGGTGAGGGTCCCATTGTCTGCTTGTTTCCAGCATGGCCCTCCCCGGTCTTCGTGTTCTCTTGGGCCATACAATTGGGTCCTGCTCTGAGTGTTGGTCACCCATCCCTACGTCAAGCTCTCTGGCCATCTGGTAAAAGGAGAAGACTGTTGTGCTTCAGGTTTACCTCTAGGCAGGGTTTGAGGTACAGTCTGGGGACAAATGCCTGAATACACAGGCTGGATACAGATGACGTCCTCAGGCCACGGCAGATCCCACCTGCGGGTATGAGGCCTTCTCACTGTGTGGCTGACAGGAGATCGGGGTTCTGGATGTGTCAGACAGAGCATTAGAGCACAGGGCTTCAGGGGATAATGGGTGCTGTGGAGCAGGCGCTATACGATGATCCTTATGTGGGGATTTGCTCAGGTCCATACTTCCCTTCTCCTCTCTGGTGGGCAGACAGAACTCTGCCTTGTGGCTCCAGATTCACAAACTGGAATACTTGTGGACCAGGAAGGAGAGCCCGGGAGCCCGAAAACTAGAGCTACAGTTCAAGAGCATGGCAGTTCCTATGTGCAGAGGCAGAGTCGAGATCTCCAGGCCCTGAGTAAGGGTCAGGGTCCGATGCTTGATCACACTGGAATGTTGTCCATGATGCCCGAAGAATGCAGGGGTGGCCTCATGAGACCATGGAGGTTTCCCACTCTCGGGCTTGTGAGCTGCTCCAAACAGCAAGTTGTCCTTCTGCAGAACAAGGGGGCGTCCTTCTATTATTTGGCTCTAGAGGTTTTCGAATGGAACGATCAGAGCAGAGCCCTATGAGTGGATGCCTGCAAAGCCCACCTCGGGTTACCATTGAGGCCGAATAACGCGGCAGGGTTGATTTGCAGGCTCGGGGGCAAAAGGCCAAGGGTTTCGAGATGACAGCGTGTCTTATTGAGGGATAAGTGTGGCCCTAGGTCCAGGGAGACCATCCAATGTGGTGTTGGTTCAGGTGCCAGGCAGGATTGCCCTACCCTGACGGTCTGACCTTGCTTCCAAGAGCAACGTTTCCTTCTGGGGACAAGATGGTTTCTGTTGTGCAGCTCAGGGAACACATGTTGGACCAAATGTTCGTACTCCAGAACAGGTCTCTGGGGACCGATGTGGGACCACCTAAACAAGGGTTCTGATGGGGTTCTAGGCGCATGTCCAGTTCATTCTGCAGACTCGGGGCCACTGCCTTGGTGTGATGCCTGTAGGTAGGTGCTCAGGGCGAGTCAGACTGTGTATTTTTCTCCTGTGCGGCCCACGGAATTGGTTAGGACTGACGGGCCCTGTAGGTTTCTCCAACAGTGGACATTTTCATCCACTGTTTAGGGCAGAGTTTTCTTCGAGAGGGTAGGCCCAGCCTTGCAGTGTTTGGCGAGAGGCCCCATCCTGGGACCAGGTGTCCAGGGCTTATGAGACAGAAGTCTGCAAAAAAACAAGTTCGGATTATGGTTAGGGGAGAAGTCATGGCATATGAGTTCTGGAGATGCTGAGGTCAGTGCCTCGGGATTTGATATTAGGGCAGCTGGGAGGCAGTCCCGCAGGCTGTTCTCTCTGCACTGTGTTTCTTGGATCCCACGGAACGGACCGTTGTCTTCGTGGGGCCGTGGGAGTCTCTTTCCTGCTGGGGTCTTGCCTGGAATCCAAGAACTGCTGTCATTCTGGGGAAAGGGAAGAGTGCTGTTCCCTTTCTCAGGGATCCCACCAAAACAAGGATTGCAGAGAAGTGTCTGGGATGCGGTACCTACCTCAGACAATCCAGGGTTAGACTGGGGATTAGGGTCACGGCATGGCTTGTTGGCGGGTGCCTGGTGCAGCTCCTAATGGGGCTTGTGGAAAGCGAGCTCAGACTGAGGATCACAATGCCTGATGGCTCTAATGAGTGGGCGCATTCTCTTGGGGCATGCCACTGCCTCCCACATGTCGGTTGGACACCCATCCCCAAAGCAAGCTTTCCAGACATATGGAAGCAGGAGTAGAATGTGGTGCTTCAGTTTGACCCATAGGCAGGGATTTGAGCTGCGGTCTGGGGGTAATGCCTGAATACAAAGTTTGGAGGGAGATTCTGGCCTCGGGCCACAACAGGTGACACCTGCCTGGAATGCGGCCCATGTCTGAGTGCCTGATAGGTGATCAGGTTCCGGATGTGTTGACAGAACAATAGAGCACCAGGTTGCCTATGATATCGGGGCAAGCGCCTTGTAAGTTGATCCTCATGTGTGGATCTTTTGCAGGCCCGTACACCTCGTCTGTTTTCTGCTCCATAGGCAGAAGATTGTCTTGTGACTCCAGAATCGCAATCTGGTGTTTTGTGGGCCAGGAGTGAGAGTCCGGAAACCCTAAGGACGAGCACGGTTCAGTTCAGTGCCGAGTGCATGCTAGTTTAAATATGCCGCGGCGGATTCGAGAAATCTAGGCCCTGTGTATGGGAGGGTCCTATGTGTTCTCACGCTGGAATGTGTGTCCATGATATGGCCGAAGAATTCAGGGGTGGCCTCATGAGTCCATGGTTGTTTTCCAACTCTCGGTCATGTGAGCTGTTCCCAACAGCAAGGTGTCCCTTGGCGGGTGAAGCGGGAGTACGTTTAGATGACTCCAGGGTCCCCCTTATGGAACGATAAGATAGCAGAGCTCCCCAAATGGATGCCTGAAAACCCACCTCGTGTTACCATTGCAGCCGAGGAACATGGCACGTTCGATCTGCTGGCTCGGGGGCCACCTGCCAAGGGGACCATGGGTATCTTAAGACAGGGTATCTTATGCTGGCGAGTCACAGTGCTTGTCTGTGTCCACGGAGATCTTCCAGTGCGGCGGTAGTTCAGGAGATAGGTAGGATTCCTCTACACCCAAGGGCGGCCTTTCCATCTGGGGACAGGATGGGTTTTGTTGTGTGTCTCAGGGAACACATGTTGAACCAAATGTTGAAATTACAGAACATGTCTCTGGGGACAGATGCCTGACAACCTAAACTAGGGTGCTAATGAAGTCCTGGGCGCAAGTACAGCTCAATCTCCTGACTCGGGGCCACTGGCCTGGGTGTCTGAGTGGCGGTAGGTGCTCCGTTTGTGTCAGACTGTGCATTTTTCTCCAGTGCGGACTACGGAATTGGTCAGGGCTCAGGGGCCTTGTCGGTTTCTCCAAACCTGGAAGGTTCAGGCCACGGTTTCGGGTGGAGTTTTCCTCGGAAAGGCAGTCCCAGTCCTGCAGTGTAGGTCCGGAGACCCAATGTTGCAGAACAATGTGAACCAGGGCTTTGGAGATCGAAGTCCACAAACATAAACTCGGATTAAGCTTAGGTGCTAGGTGATAGCAGATGCGATTAGAAGAGGCCGAGGACTGTGCCTCGGGATTTGAAATTAGGGCGGGTGGGAGGTGGTAGCCCAGGCATTTCTGTCTGCATTGTGTGTGTTGAATGTTTGGGAATGGAGGTGTGTCCTCTCGGGGCCGGTGGAGATTCTTCCTCAATGGCGTTCTCTAGGTGCACACGAGTTTCGTGTCTTTATGGGGAAAGCGAAGGGTAATGTTTTCCGTCTCAGGCAACCCATCCAAACAGGGATTGAAGAGACTGATTCTGGGTCGGGTCATGGAAAATCACAAAAAGGGTTAAGATTGAGGATTAGGACCATGGCATGCCTGTTTCTCTGGTGTCGGGTCCCGTTCCCGTGGGGATTTGTATGAAAGGTGCTCAGGGTGAGGGTCCCATTGTCTGCTTGTTTCCAGCATGGCCCTCCCCGGTCTTCGTGTTCTCTTGGGCCATACAATTGGGTCCTGCTCTGAGTGTTGGTCACCCATCCCTACGTCAAGCTCTCTGGCCATCTGGTAAAAGGAGAAGACTGTTGTGCTTCAGGTTTACCTCTAGGCAGGGTTTGAGGTACAGTCTGGGGACAAATGCCTGAATACACAGGCTGGATACAGATGACGTCCTCAGGCCACGGCAGATCCCACCTGCGGGTATGAGGCCTTCTCACTGTGTGGCTGACAGGAGTTCGGGGTTCTGGATGTGTCAGACAGAGCATTAGAGCACAGGGCTTCAGGAGATATTGGGTGCTGTCGAGCAGGCGCTATACGATGATCCTTATGTGGGGATTTGCTCAGGTCCATACTTCCCTTCTCCTCTCTGGTGGGCAGACAGAACTCTGCCTTGTGGCTCCAGATTCACAAACTGGAATACTTGCGGACCAGGAAGGAGAGCCCGGGAGCCCGAAAACTAGAGCTACAGTTCAAGTGCATGGCAGTTCCTATGTGCAGAGGCAGAGTCGAGATCTCCAGGCCCTGAGTAAGGGTCAGGGTCCGATGCTTGATCACACTGGAATGTTGTCCATGATGCCCGAAGAATGCAGGGGTGACCTCATGAGACCATGGAGGTTTCCCCCTCTCGGGCTTGTGAGCTGCTCCAAACAGCAAGTTGTCCTTCTGCAGAACAAGGGGGAGTCCTTCTATTATTTGGCTCTAGAGGTTTTCGAATGGAACGATCAGAGCAGAGCCCTATGAGTGGATGCCTGCAAAGCCCACCTCGGGTTACCATTGAGGCCGAATAACGCGGCAGGGTTGATTTGCAGGCTCGGGGGCAAAAGGCCAAGGGTTTCGAGATGACAGCGTGTCTTATTGAGGGATAAGTGTGGCCCTATGTCCAGGGAGACCATCCAATGTGGTGTTGGTTCAGGTGCCAGGCAGGATTGCCCTACCCTGACGGTCTGACCTTGCTTCCAAGAGCAACGTTTCCTTCTGGGGACAAGATGGTTTCTGTTGTGCAGCTCAGGGAACACATGTTGGACCAAATGTTCGTACTCCAGAACAGGTCTCTGGGGACCGGTGTGGGACCACCTAAACAAGGGTTCTGATGGGGTTCTAGGCGCATGTCCAGTTCATTCTGCAGACTCGGGGCCACTGCCTTGGTATGATGCCTGTAGGTAGGTGCTCAGGGCGAGTCAGACTGTGTATTTTTCTCCTGTGCGGCCCACGGAATTGGTTAGGACTGACGGGCCCTTAGGTTTCTCCAACAGTGGACATTTTCATCCACTGTTTAGGGCAGAGTTTTCTTCGAGAGGGTAGGCCCAGCCTTGCAGTGTTTGGCTAGAGGCCCCATCCTGGGACCAGGTGTCCAGGCCTTATGAGACAGAAGTCTGCAAAAAAACAAGTTCGTATTATGGTTAGGGGAGAACTCATGGCATATGAGATCTGGAGATGCTGAGGTCAGTGCCTCGGGATTTGATATTAGGGCAGCTGGGAGGCAGTCACGCAGGCTGTTCTCTCTGCACTGTGTTTCTTGGATCCCACGGAACGGACCGTTGTCTTCGTGGGGCCGTGGGAGTCTCTTTCCTGCTGGGTTCTTGCCTGGAATCCAAGAACTGCTGTCATTCTGGGGAAAGGGAAGAGTGCTGTTCCCTTTCTCAGGGATCCCACCAAAACAAGGATTGCAGCGAAGTGTCTGAGATGCGGTACCTACCTAAGACAATCCAGGGTTAGACTGGGGATTAGGGTCACGGCATGGCTTGTTGGCGGGTGCCTGGTGCAGCTCCTAATGGGGCTTGTGGAAAGCGAGCTCAGACTGAGGATCACAATGCCTGATGGCTCTTATGAGTGGGCGCATTTTCTTGGGGCATGCCACTGCCTCCCACATGTCGGTTGGACACCCATCCCCAAAGCAAGCTTTCCAGACATATGGAAGCAGGAGTAGAATGTGGTGCTTCAGTTTGACCCATAGGCAGGGATTTGAGCTGCGGTCTGGGGGTAATGCCTGAATACAAAGTTTGGAGGGAGATTCTGGCCTCGGGCCACAACAGGTGACACCTGCCTGGAATGCGGCCCATGTCTGAGTGCCTGATAGGTGATCAGGTTCCGGATGTGTTGACAGAACAATAGAGCACCAGGTTGCCTATGATATCGGGGCAAGCGCCTTGTAAGTTGATCCTCATGTGTGGATCTTTTGCAGGCCCGTACACCTCGTCTGTTTTCTGCTCCATAGGCAGAAGATTGTCTTGTGACTCCAGAATCGCAATCTGGTGTTTTGTGGGCCAGGAGTGAGAGTCCGGAAACCCTAAGGACGAGCACGGTTCAGTTCAGTGCCGAGTGCATGCTAGTTTAAATATGCCGCGGCGGATTCGAGAAATCTAGGCCCTGTGTATGGGAGGGTCCTATGTGTTCTCACGCTGAAATGTGTGTCCATGATATGGCCGAAGAATTCAGGGGTGGCCTCATGAGTCCATGGTTGTTTTCCAACTCTCGGTCATGTGAGCTGTTCCCAACAGCAAGGTGTCCCTTGGCGGGTGAAGCGGGAGTACGTTTAGATGACTCCAGGGTCCCCCTTATGGAACGATAAGATAGCAGAGCTCCCCAAATGGATGCCTGAAAACCCACCTCGTGTTACCATTGCAGCCGAGGAACATGGCACGTTCGATCTGCTGGCTCGGGGGCCACCTGCCAAGGGGACCATGGGTATCTTAAGACAGGGTATCTTATGCTGGCGAGTCACAGTGCTTGTCTGTGTCCACGGAGATCTTCCAGTGCGGTGGTAGTTCAGGAGATAGGTAGGATTCCTCTACACCCAAGGGCGGCCTTTCCATCTGGGGACAGGATGGGTTTTGTTGTGTGTCTCAGCGAACACATGTTGAACCAAATGTTGAAATTACAGAACATGTCTCTGGGGACAGATGCCTGACAACCTAAACTAGGGTGCTAATGAAGTCCTGGGCGCAAGTACAGCTCAATCTCCTGACTCGGGGCCACTGGCCTGGGTGTCTGAGTGGCGGTAGGTGCTCCGTTTGTGTCAGACTGTGCATTTTTCTCCAGTGCGGACTACGGAATTGGTCAGGGCTCAGGGGCCTTGTCGGTTTCTCCAAACCTGGAAGGTTTAGGCCACGGTTTCGGGTGGAGTTTTCCTCGGAAAGGCAGTTCCAGTCCTGCAGTGTAGGTCCGGAGACCCAATGTTGCAGAACAATGTGAACCAGGGCTTTGGAGATCGAAGTCCACAAACATAAACTCGGATTAAGCTTAGGTGCTAGGTGATAGCAGATGCGATTAGAAGAGGCCGAGGACTGTGCCTCGGGATTTGAAATTAGGGCGGGTGGGAGGTGGTAGCCCAGGCATTTCTGTCTGCATTGTGTGTGTTGAATGTTTGGGAATGGAGGTGTGTCCTCTCGGGGCCGGTGGAGATTCTTCCTCAATGGCGTTCTCTAGGTGCACACGAGTTTCGTGTCTTTATGGGGAAAGCGAAGGGTAATGTTTTCCGTCTCAGGCAACCCATCCAAACAGGGATTGAAGAGACTGATTCTGGGTCGGGTCATGGAAAATCACAAAAAGGGTTAAGATTGAGGATTAGGACCATGGCATGCCTGTTTCTCTGGTGTCGGGTCCCGTTCCCGTGGGCATTTGTATGAAAGGTGCTCAGGGTGAGGGTCCCATTGTCTGCTTGTTTCCAGCATGGCCCTCCCCGGTCTTCGTGTTCTCTTGGGCCATACAATTGGGTCCTGCTCTGAGTGTTGGTCACCCATCCCTACGTCAAGCTCTCTGGCCATCTGGTAAAAGGCGAAGACTGTTGTGCTTCAGGTTTACCTCTAGGCAGGGTTTGAGGTACAGTCTGGGGACAAATGCCTGAATACACAGGCTGGATACAGATGACGTCCTCAGGCCACGGCAGATCCCACCTGCGGGTATGAGGCCTTCTCAATGTGTGGCTGACAGGAGATCGGGGTTCTGGATGAGTCAGACAGAGCATTAGAGCACAGGGCTTCAGGGGATATTGGGTGCTGTGGAGCAGGCGCTATACGATGATCCTTATGTGGGGATTTGCTCAGGTCCATACTTCCCTTCTCCTCTCTGGTGGGCAGACAGAACTCTGCCTTGTGGCTCCAGATTCACAAACTGGAATACTTGCGGACCAGGAAGGAGAGCCCGGGAGCCCGAAAACTAGAGCTACAGTTCAAGTGCATGGCAGTTCCTATGTGCAGAGGCAGAGTCGAGATCTCCAGGCCCTGAGTAAGGGTCAGGGTCCGATGCTTGATCACACTGGAATGTTGTCCATGATTTCCGAAGAATGCAGGGGTGACCTCATGAGACCATGGAGGTTTCCCCCTCTCGGGCTTGTGAGCTGCTCCAAACAGCAAGTTGTCCTTCTGCAGAACAAGGGGGAGTCCATCTATTATTTGGCTCTAGAGGTTTTCGAATGGAACGATCAGAGCAGTGCCCTATGAGTGGATGCCTGCAAAGCCCACCTCGGGTTACCATTGAGGCCGAATAACGCGGCAGGGTTGATTTGCAGGCTCGGGGGCAAAAGGCCAAGGGTTTCGAGATGACAGCGTGTCTTATTGAGGGATAAGTGTGGCCCTATGTCCAGGGAGACCATCCAATGTGGTGTTGGTTCAGGTGCCAGGCAGGATTCCCCTACCCTGACGGTCTGACCTTGCTTCCAAGAGCAATGTTTCCTTCTGGGGACAAGATGGTTTCTGTTGTGCAGCTCAGGGAACACATGTTGGACCAAATGTTCGTACTCCAGAACAGGTCTCTGGGGACCGATGTGGGACCACCTAAACAAGGGTTCTGATGGGGTTCTAGGCGCATGTCCAGTTCATTCTGCAGACTCGGGGCCACTGCCTTGGTGTGATGCCTGTAGGTAGGTGCTCAGGGCGAGACAGACTGTGTATTTTTCTCCTGTGCGGCCCACGGAATTGGTTAGGACTGACGGGCCCTGTAGGTTTCTCCAACAGTGGACATTTTCATCCACTGTTTAGGGCAGAGTTTTCTTCGAGAGGGTAGGCCCAGCCTTGCAGTGTTTGGCTACAGGCCCCATCCTGGGACCAGGTGTCCAGGCCTTATGAGACAGAAGTCTGCAAAAAAACAAGTTCGTATTATGGTTAGGGGAGAACTCATGGCATATGAGTTCTGGAGATGCTGAGGTCAGTGCCTCGGGATTTGATATTAGGGCAGCTGGGAGGCAGTCACGCAGGCTGTTCTCTCTGCACTGTGTTTCTTGGATCCCACGGAACGGACCGTTGTCTTCGTGGGGCCGTGGGAGTCTCTTTCCTGCTGGGGTCTTGCCTGGAATCCAAGAACTGCTGTCATTCTGGGGAAAGGGAAGTGTGCTGTTCCCTTTCTCAGGGATCCCACCAAAACAAGGATTGCAGAGAAGTGTCTGGGATGCGGTACCTACCTAAGACAATCCAGGGTTAGACTGGGGATTAGGGTCACGGCATGGCTTGTTGGCGGGTGCCTGGTGCAGCTCCTAATGGGGCTTGTCGAAAGCGAGCTCAGCCTGAGGATCACAATGCCTGATGGCTCTAATGAGTGGGCGCATTCTCTTGGGGCATGCCACTGCCTCCCACATGTCGGTTGGACACCCATCCCCAAAGCAGGCTTTCCAGACATATGGAAGCAGGAGTAGAATGTGGTGCTTCAGTTTGACCCATAGGCAGGGATTTGAGCTGCGGTCTCGGGGTAATGCCTGAATACAAAGTTTGGAGGGAGATTCTGGCCTCGGGCCACAACAGGTGACACCTGCCTGGGATGCGGCCCATGTCTGAGTGCCTGATAGGTGATCAGGTTCCGGATGTGTTGACAGAACAATAGAGCACCAGGTTGCCTATGATATCGGGGCAAGCGCCTTGTAAGTTGATCCTCATGTGTGGATCTTTTGCAGGCCCGTACACCTCCTCTGTTTTCTGCTCCATAGGCAGAAGATTGTCTTGTGACTCCAGAATCGCAATCTGGTGTTTTGTGGGCCAGGAGTGAGAGTCCGGAAACCCTAAGGACGAGCACGGTTCAGTTCAGTGCCGAGTGCATGCTAGTTTAAATATGCCGCGGCGGATTCGAGAAATCTAGGCCCTGTGTATGGGAGGGTCCTATGTGTTCTCACGCTGGAATGTGTGTCCATGATATGGCCGAAGAATTCAGGGGTGGCCTCATGAGTCCATGGTTGTTTTCCAACTCTCGGTCATGTGAGCTGTTCCCAACAGCAAGGTGTCCCTTGGCGGGTGAAGCGGGAGTACGTTTAGATGACTCCAGGGTCCCCCTTATGGAACGATAAGATAGCAGAGCTCCCCAAATGGATGCCTGAAAACCCACCTCGTGTTACCATTGCAGCCGAGGAACATGGCACGTTCGTTCTGCTGGCTCGGGGGCCACCTGCCAAGGGGACCATGGGTATCTTAAGACAGGGTATCTTATGCTGGCGAGTCACAGTGCTTGTCTGTGTCCACGGAGATCTTCCAGTGCGGCGGTAGTTCAGGAGATAGGTAGGATTCCTCTACACCCAAGGGCGGCCTTTCCATCTGGGGACAGGATGGGTTTTGTTGTGTGTCTCAGGGAACACATGTTGAACCAAATGTTGAAATTACAGAACATGTCTCTGGGGACAGATGCCTGACAACCTAAACTAGGGTGCTAATGAAGTCCTGGGCGCAAGTACAGCTCAATCTCCTGACTCGGGGCCACTGGCCTGGGTGTCTGAGTGGCGGTAGGTGCTCCGTTTGTGTCAGACTGTGCATTTTTCTCCAGTGCGGACTACGGAATTGGTCAGGGCTCAGGGGCCTTGTCGGTTTCTCCAAACCTGGAAGGTTTAGGCCACGGTTTCGGGTGGAGTTTTCCTCGGAAAGGCAGTCCCAGTCCTGCAGTGTAGGTCCGGAGACCCAATGTTGCAGAACAATGTGAACCAGGGCTTTGGAGATCGAAGTCCACAAACATAAACTCGGATTAAGCTTAGGTGCTAGGTGATAGCAGATGCGATTAGAAGAGGCCGAGGACTGTGCCTCGGGATTTGAAATTAGGGCGGGTGGGAGGTGGTAGCCCAGGCATTTCTGTCTGCATTGTGTGTGTTGAATGTTTGGGAATGGAGGTGTGTCCTCTCGGGGCCGGTGGAGATTCTTCCTCAATGGCGTTCTCTAGGTGCACACGAGTTTCGTGTCTTTATGGGGAAAGCGAAGGGTAATGTTTTCCGTCTCAGGCAACCCATCCAAACAGGGATTGAAGAGACTGATTCTGGGTCGGGTCATGGAAAATCAGAAAAAGGGTTAAGATTGAGGATTAGGACCATGGCATGCCTGTTTCTCTGGTGTCGGGTCCCGTTCCCGTGGGGATTTGTATGAAAGGTGCTCAGGGTGAGGGTCCCATTGTCTGCTTGTTTCCAGCATGGCCCTCCCCGGTCTTCGTGTTCTCTTGGGCCATACAATTGGGTCCTGCTCTGAGTGTTGGTCACCCATCCCTACGTCAAGCTCTCTGGCCATCTGGTAAAAGGCGAAGACTGTTGTGCTTCAGGTTTACCTCTAGGCAGGGTTTGAGGTACAGTCTGGGGACAAATGCCTGAATACACAGGCTGGATACAGATGACGTCCTCAGGCCACGGCAGATCCCACCTGCGGGTATGAGGTCTTCTCACTGTGTGGCTGACAGGAGATCGGGGTTCTGGATGTGTCAGACAGAGCATTAGAGCACAGGGCTTCAGGGGATATTGGGTGCTGTGGAGCAGGCGCTATACGATGATCCTTATGTGGGGATTTGCTCAGGTCCATACTTCCCTTCTCCTCTCTGGTGGGCAGACAGAACTCTGCCTTGTGGCTCCAGATTCACAAACTGGAATACTTGCGGACCAGGAAGGAGAGCCCGGGAGCCCGAAAACTAGAGCTACAGTTCAAGAGCATGGCAGTTCCTATGTGCAGAGGCAGAGTCGAGATCTCCAGGCCCTGAGTAAGGGTCAGGGTCCGATGCTTGATCACACTGGAAAGTTGTCCATGATGCCCGAAGAATGCAGGGGTGGCCTCATGAGACCATGGAGGTTTCCCACTCTCGGGCTTGTGAGCTGCTCCAAACAGCAAGTTGTCCTTCTGCAGAACAAGGGGGCGTCCTTCTATTATTTGGCTCTAGAGGTTTTCGAATGGAACGATCAGAGCAGAGCCCTATGAGTGGATGCCTGCAAAGCCCACCTCGGGTTACCATTGAGGCCGAATAACGCGGCAGGGTTGATTTGCAGGCTCGGGGGCAAAAGGCCAAGGGTTTCGAGATGACAGCGTGTCTTATTGAGGGATAAGTGTGGCCCTAAGTCCAGGGAGACCATCCAATGTGGTGTTGGTTCAGGTGCCAGGCAGGATTCCCCTACCCTGACGGTCTGACCTTGCTTCCAAGAGCAACGATTCCTTCTGGGGACAAGATGGTTTCTGTTGTGCAGCTCAGGGAACACATGTTGGACCAAATGTTCGTACTCCAGAACAGGTCTCTGGGGACCGATGTGGGACCACCTAAACAAGGGTTCTGATGGGGTTCTAGGCGCATGTCCAGTTCATTCTGCAGACTCGGGGCCACTGCCTTGGTGTGATGCCTGTAGGTAGGTGCTCAGGGCGAGTCAGACTGTGTATTTTTCTCCTGTGCGGCCCACGGAATTGGTTAGGAATGACGGGCCCTGTAGGTTTCTCCAACAGTGGACATTTTCATCCACTGTTTAGGGCAGAGTTTTCTTCGAGAGGGTAGGCCCAGCCTTGCAGTGTTTGGCTAGAGGCCCCATCCTGGGACCAGGTGTCCAGGGCTTATGAGACAGAAGTCTGCAAAAAAACAAGTTCGGATTATGGTTAGGGGACAAGTCATGGCATATGAGTTCTGGAGATGCTGAGGTCAGTGCCTCGGGATTTGATATTAGGGCAGCTGGGAGGCAGTCACGCAGGCTGTTCTCTCTGCACTGTGTTTCTTGGATCCCACGGAACGGACCGTTGTCTTCGTGGGGCCGTGGGAGTCTCTTTCCTGCTGGGGTCTTGCCTGGAATCCAAGAACTGCTGTCATTCTGGGGAAAGGGAAGAGTGCTGTTCCCTCTCTCAGGGATCCCACCAAAAAAAGGATTGCAGAGAAGTGTCTGGGATGCGGTACCTACCTAAGACAATCCAGGGTTAGACTGGGGATTAGGGTCACGGCATGGCTTGTTGGCGGGTGCCTGGTGCAGCTCCTAATGGGGCTTGTCGAAAGCAAGCTCAGCCTGAGGATCACAATGCCTGATGGCTCTAATGAGTGGGCGCATTCTCTTGGGGCATGCCACTGCCTCCCACATGTCGGTTGGACACCCATCCCCAAAGCAGGCTTTCCAGACATATGGAAGCAGGAGTAGAATGTGGTGCTTCAGTTTGACCCATAGGCAGGGATTTGAGCTGCGGTCTCGGGGTAATGCCTGAATACAAAGTTTGGAGGGAGATTCTGGCCTCGGGCCACAACAGGTGACACCTGCCTGGGATGCGGCCCATGTCTGAGTGCCTGATAGGTGATCAGGTTCCGGATGTGTTGACAGAACAATAGAGCACCAGGTTGCCTATGATATCGGGGCAAGCGCCTTGTAAGTTGATCCTCATGTGTGGATCTTTTGCAGGCCCGTACACCTCCTCTGTTTTCTGCTCCATAGGCAGAAGATTGTCTTGTGACTCCAGAATCGCAATCTGGTGTTTTGTGGGCCAGGAGTGAGAGTCCGGAAACCCTAAGGACGAGCACGGTTCAGTTCAGTGCCGAGTGCATGCTAGTTTAAATATGCCGCGGCGGATTCGAGAAATCTAGGCCCTGTGTATGGGAGGGTCCTATGTGTTCTCACGCTGGAATGTGTGTCCATGATATGGCCGAAGAATTCAGGGGTGGCCTCATGAGTCCATGGTTGTTTTACAACTCTCGGTCATGTGAGCTGTTCCCAACAGCAAGGTGTCCCTTGGCGGGTGAAGCGGGAGTACGTTTAGATGACTCCAGGGTCCCCCTTATGGAACGATAAGATAGCAGAGCTCCCCAAATGGATGCCTGAAAACCCACCTCGTGTTACCATTGCAGCCGAGGAACATGGCACGTTCATTCTGCTGGCTCGGGGGCCACCTGCCAAGGGGACCATGGGTATCTTAAGACAGGGTATCTTATGCTGGCGAGTCACAGTGCTTGTCTGTGTCCACGGAGATCTTCCAGTGCGGCGTTAGTTCAGGAGATAGGTAGGATTCCTCTACACCCAAGGGCGGCCTTTCCATCTGGGGACAGGATGGGTTTTGTTGTGTGTCTCAGGGAACACATGTTGAACCAAATGTTGAAATTACAGAACATGTCTCTGGGGACAGATGCCTGACAACCTAAACTAGGGTGCTAATGAAGTCCTGGGCGCAAGTACAGCTCAATCTCCTGACTCGGGGCCACTGGCCTGGGTGTCTGAGTGGCGGTAGGTGCTCCGTTTGTGTCAGACTGTGCATTTTTCTCCAGTGCGGACTACGGAATTGGTCAGGGCTCAGGGGCCTTGTCGGTTTCTCCAAACCTGGAATGTTTAGGCCACGGTTTCGGGTGGAGTTTTCCCTGGAAAGGCAGTCCCAGTCCTGCAGTGTAGGTCCGGAGACCCAATGTTGCAGAACAATGTGAACCAGGGCTTTGGAGATCGAAGTCCACAAACATAAACTCGGATTAAGCTTAGGTGCTAGGTGATAGCAGATGCGATTAGAAGAGGCCGAGGACTGTGCCTCGGGATTTGAAATTAGGGCGGGTGGGAGGTGGTAGCCCAGGCATTTCTGTCTGCATTGTGTGTGTTGAATGTTTGGGAATGGAGGTGTGTCCTCTCGGGGCCGGTGGAGATTCTTCCTCAATGGCGTTCTCTAGGTGCACACGAGTTTCGTGTCTTTATGGGGAAAGCGAAGGGTAATGTTTTCCGTCTCAGGCAACCCATCCAAACAGGGATTGAAGAGACTGATTCTGGGTCGGGTCATGGAAAATCACAAAAAGGGTTAAGATTGAGGATTAGGACCATGGCATGCCTGTTTCTCTGGTGTCGGGTCCCGTCCCGTGGGGATTTGTATGAAAGGTGCTCAGGGTGAGGGTCCCATTGTCTGCTTGTTTCCAGCATGGCCCTCCCCGGTCTTCGTGTTCTCTTGGGCCATACAATTGGGTCCTGCTCTGAGTGTTGGTCACCCATCCCTACGTCAAGCTCTCTGGCCATCTGGTAAAAGGAGAAGACTGTTGTGCTTCAGGTTTACCTCTAGGCAGGGTTTGAGGTACAGTCTGGGGACAAATGCCTGAATACACAGGCTGGATACAGATGACGTCCTCAGGCCACGGCAGATCCCACCTGCGGGTATGAGGCCTTCTCACTGTGTGGCTGACAGGAGATCGGGGTTCTGGATGTGTCAGACAGAGCATTAGAGCACAGGGCTTCAGGGGATATTGGGTGCTGTGGAGCAGGCGCTATACGATGATCCTTATGTGGGGATTTGCTCAGGTCCATACTTCCCTTCTCCTCTCTGGTGGGCAGACAGAACTCTGCCTTGTGGCTCCAGATTCACAAACTGGAATACTTGCGGACCAGGAAGGAGAGCCCGGGAGCCCGAAAACTAGAGCTACAGTTCAAGTGCATGGCAGTTCCTATGTGCAGAGGCAGAGTCGAGATCTCCAGGCCCTGAGTAAGGGTCAGGGTCCGATGCTTGATCACACTGGAATGTTGTCCATGATGCCCGAAGAATGCACGGGTGGCCTCATGAGACCATGGAGGTTTCCCACTCTCGGGCTTGTGAGCTGCTCCATACAGCAAGTTGTCCTTCTGCAGAACAAGGGGGCGTCCTTCTATTATTTGGCTCTAGAGGTTTTCGAATGGAACGATCAGAGCAGAGCCCTATGAGTGGATGCCTGCAAAGCCCACCTCGGGTTACCATTGAGGCCGAATAACGCGGCAGGGTTGATTTGCAGGCTCGGGGGCAAAAGGCCAAGGGTTTCGAGATGACAGCGTGTCTTATTGAGGGATAAGTGTGGCCCTATGTCCAGGGAGACCATCCAATGTGGTGTTGGTTCAGGTGCCAGGCAGGATTCCCCTACCCTGACGGTCTGACCTTGCTTCCAAGAGCAAAGTTTCCTTCTGGGGACAAGATGGTTTCTGTTGTGCAGCTCAGGGAACACATGTTGGACCAAATGTTCGTACTCCAGAACAGGTCTCTGGGGACCGATGTGGGACCACCTAAACAAGGGTTCTGATGGGGTTCTAGGCGCATGTCCAGTTCATTCTGCAGACTCGGGGCCACTGCCTTGGTGTGATGCCTGTAGGTAGGTGCTCAGGGCGAGTCAGACTGTGTATTTTTCTCCTGTGCGGCCCACGGAATTGGTTAGGACTGACGGGCCCTGTAGGTTTCTCCAACAGTGGACATTTTCATCCACTGTTTAGGGCAGAGTTTTCTTCGAGAGGGTAGGCCCAGCCTTGCAGTATTTGGCGAGAGGCCCCATCCTGGGACCAGGTGTCCAGGGCTTATGAGACAGAAGTCTGCAAAAAAACAAGTTCGGATTATGGTTAGGGGAGAAGTCATGGCATATGAGATCTGGAGATGCTGAGGTCAGTGCCTCGGGATTTGATATTAGGGCAGCTGGGAGGCAGTCACGCAGGCTGTTCTCTCTGCACTGTGTTTCTTGGATCCCACGGAACGGACCGTTGTCTTCGTGGGGCCGTGGGAGTCTCTTTCCTGCTGGGGTCTTGCCTGGAATCCAAGAACTGCTGTCATTCTGGGGAAAGGGAAGTGTGCTGTTCCCTTTCTCAGGGATCCCACCAAAACAAGGATTGCAGAGAAGTGTCTGGGATGCGGTACCTACCTAAGACAATCCAGGGTTAGACTGGGGATTAGGGTCACGGCATGGCTTGTTGGCGGGTGCCTGGTGCAGCTCCTAATGGGGCTTGTGGAAAGCGAGCTCAGACTGAGGATCACAATGCCTGATGGCTCTAATGAGTGGGCGCATTCTCTTGGGGCATGCCACTGCCTCCCACATGTCGGTTGGACACCCATCCCCAAAGCAAGCTTTCCAGACATATGGAAGCAGGAGTAGAATGTGGTGCTTCAGTTTGACCCATAGGCAGGGATTTGAGCTGCGGTCTGGGGGTAATGCCTGAATACAAAGTTTGGAGGGAGATTCTGGCCTCGGGCCACAACAGGTGACACCTGCCTGGAATGCGGCCCATGTCTGAGTGCCTGATAGGTGATCAGGTTCCGGATGTGTTGACAGAACAATAGAGCACCAGGTTGCCTATGATATCGGGG
Source organism: Mustela nivalis (assembly GCF_964662115.1). NCBI lineage: Eukaryota > Metazoa > Chordata > Mammalia > Carnivora > Mustelidae > Mustela > Mustela nivalis. Next base: position 20,555,598 of record NC_139041.1, on the reverse strand, counting down.
CAAGCGCCTTGTAAGTTGATCCTCATGTGTGGATCTTTTGCAGGCCCGTACACCTCGTCTGTTTTCTGCTCCATAGGCAGAAGATTGTCTTGTGACTCCAGAATCGCAATCTGGTGTTTTGTGGGCCAGGAGTGAGAGTCCGGAAACCCTAAGGACGAGCACGGTTCAGTTCAGTGCCGAGTGCATGCTAGTTTAAATATGCCGCGGCGGATTCGAGAAATCTAGGCCCTGTGTATGGGAGGGTCCTATGTGTTCTCACGCTGGAATGTGTGTCCATGATATGGCCGAAGAATTCAGGGGTGGCCTCATGAGTCCATGGTTGTTTTCCAACTCTCGGTCATGTGAGCTGTTCCCAACAGCAAGGTGTCCCTTGGCGGGTGAAGCGGGAGTACGTTTAGATGACTCCAGGGTCCCCCTTATGGAACGATAAGATAGCAGAGCTCCCCAAATGGATGCCTGAAAACCCACCTCGTGTTACCATTGCAGCCGAGGAACATGGCACGTTCGATCTGCTGGCTCGGGGGCCACCTGCCAAGGGGACCATGGGTATCTTAAGACAGGGTATCTTATGCTGGCGAGTCACAGTGCTTGTCTGTGTCCACGGAGATCTTCCAGTGCGGTGGTAGTTCAGGAGATAGGTAGGATTCCTCTACACCCAAGGGCGGCCTTTCCATCTGGGGACAGGATGGGTTTTGTTGTGTGTCTCAGGGAACACATGTTGAACCAAATGTTGAAATTACAGAACATGTCTCTGGGGACAGATGCCTGACAACCTAAACTAGGGTGCTAATGAAGTCCTGGGCGCAAGTACAGCTCAATCTCCTGACTCGGGGCCACTGGCCTGGGTGTCTGAGTGGCGGTAGGTGCTCCGTTTGTGTCAGACTGTGCATTTTTCTCCAGTGCGGACTACGGAATTGGTCAGGGCTCAGGGGCCTTGTCGGTTTCTCCAAACCTGGAAGGTTTAGGCCACGGTTTCGGGTGGAGTTTTCCTCGGAAAGGCAGTCCCAGTCCTGCAGTGTAGGTCCGGAGACCCAATGTTGCAGAACAATGTGAACCAGGGCTTTGGAGATCGAAGTCCACAAACATAAACTCGGATTAAGCTTAGGTGCTAGGTGATAGCAGATGCGATTAGAAGAGGCCGAGGACTGTGCCTCGGGATTTGAAATTAGGGCGGGTGGGAGGTGGTAGCCCAGGCATTTCTGTCTGCATTGTGTGTGTTGAATGTTTGGGAATGGAGGTGTGTCCTCTCGGGGCCGGTGGAGATTCTTCCTCAATGGCGTTCTCTAGGTGCACACGAGTTTCGTGTCTTTATGGGGAAAGCGAAGGGTAATGTTTTCCGTCTCAGGCAACCCATCCAAACAGGGATTGAAGAGACTGATTCTGGGTCGGGTCATGGAAAATCACAAAAAGGGTTAAGATTGAGGATTAGGACCATGGCATGCCTGTTTCTCTGGTGTCGGGTCCCGTTCCCGTGGGGATTTGTATGAAAGGTGCTCAGGGTGAGGGTCCCATTGTCTGCTTGTTTCCAGCATGGCCCTCCCCGGTCTTCATGTTCTCTTGGGCCATACAATTGGGTCCTGCTCTGAGTGTTGGTCACCCATCCCTACGTCAAGCTCTCTGGCCATCTGGTAAAAGGAGAAGACTGTTGTGCTTCAGGTTTACCTCTAGGCAGGGTTTGAGGTACAGTCTGGGGACAAATGCCTGAATACACAGGCTGGATACAGATGACGTCCTCAGGCCACGGCAGATCCCACCTGCGGGTATGAGGCCTTCTCACTGTGTGGCTGACAGGAGATCGGGGTTCTGGATGTGTCAGACAGAGCATTAGAGCACAGGGCTTCAGGGGATATTGGGTGCTGTGGAGCAGGCGCTATACGATGATCCTTATGTGGGGATTTGCTCAGGTCCATACTTCCCTTCTCCTCTCTGGTGGGCAGACAGAACTCTGCCTTGTGGCTCCAGATTCACAAACTGGAATACTTGCGGACCAGGAAGGAGAGCCCGGGAGCCCGAAAACTAGAGCTACAGTTCAAGTGCATGGCAGTTCCTATGTGCAGAGGCAGAGTCGAGATCTTCAGGCCCTGAGTAAGGGTCAGGGTCCGATGCTTGATCACACTGGAATGTTGTCCATGATGCCCGAAGAATGCACGGGTGGCCTCATGAGACCATGGAGGTTTCCCACTCTCGGGCTTGTGAGCTGCTCCAAATAGCACGTTGTCCTTCTGCAGAACAAGGGGGCGTCCTTCTATTATTTGGCTCTAGAGGTTTTCGAATGGATGGATCAGAGCAGAGCCCTATGAGTGGATGCCTGCAAAGCCCACCTCGGGTTACCATTGAGGCCGAATAACGCGGCAGGGTTGATTTGCAGGCTCGGGGGCAAAAGGCCAAGGGTTTCGAGATGACAGCGTGTCTTATTGAGGGATAAGTGTGGCCCTATTTCCAGGGAGACCATCCAATGTGGTGTTGGTTCAGGTGCCAGGCAGGATTCCCCTACCCTGACGGTCTGACCTTGCTTCCAAGAGCAACGTTTCCTTCTGGGGACAAGATGGTTTCTGTTGTGCAGCTCAGGGAACACATGTTGGACCAAATGTTCAAACTCCAGAACAGGTCTCTGGGGACCGATGTGGGACCACCTAAACAAGGGTTCTGATGGGGTTCTAGGCGCATGTCCAGTTCATTCTGCAGACTCGGGGCCACTGCCTTGGTGTGATGCCTGTAGGTAGGTGCTCAGGGCGAGTCAGACTGTGTATTTTTCTCCTGTGCGGCCCACGGAATTGGTTAGGACTGACGGGCCCTGTAGGTTTCTCCAACAGTGGACATTTTCATCCACTGTTTAGGGCAGAGTTTTCTTCGAGAGGGTAGGCCCAGCCTTGCAGTGTTTGGCTAGAGGCCCCATCCTGGGACCAGGTGTCCAGGGCTTATGAGACAGAAGTCTGCAAAAAAACAAGTTCGGATTATGGTTAGGGGACAAGTCATGGCATATGAGTTCTGGAGATGCTGAGGTCAGTGCCTCGGGATTTGATATTAGGGCAGCTGGGAGGCAGTCACGCAGGCTGTTCTCTCTGCACTGTGTTTCTTGGATCCCACGGAACGGACCGTTGTCTTCGTGGGGCCGTGGGAGTCTCTTTCCTGCTGGGGTCTTGCCTGGAATCCAAGAACTGCTGTCATTCTGGGGAAAGGGAAGTGTGCTGTTCCCTTTCTCAGGGATCCCACCAAAACAAGGATTGCAGAGAAGTGTCTGGGATGCGGTACCTACCTAAGACAATCCAGGGTTAGACTGGGGATTAGGGTCACGGCATGGCTTGTTGGCGGGTGCCTGGTGCAGCTCCTAATGGGGCTTGTGGAAAGCGAGCTCAGACTGAGGATCACAATGCCTGATGGCTCTAATGAGTGGGCGCATTCTCTTGGGGCATGCCACTGCCTCCCACATGTCGGTTGGACACCCATCCCCAAAGCAAGCTTTCCAGACATATGGAAGCAGGAGTAGAATGTGGTGCTTCAGTTTGACCCATAGGCAGGGATTTGAGCTGCGGTCTGGGGGTAATGCCTGAATACAAAGTTTGGAGGGAGATTCTGGCCTCGGGCCACAACAGGTGACACCTGCCTGGAATGCGGCCCATGTCTGAGTGCCTGATAGGTGATCAGGTTCCGGATGTGTTGACAGAACAATAGAGCACCAGGTTGCCTATGATATCGGGGCAAGCGCCTTGTAAGTTGATCCTCATGTGTGGATCTTTTGCAGGCCCGTACACCTCGTCTGTTTTCTGCTCCATAGGCAGAAGATTGTCTTGTGACTCCAGAATCGCAATCTGGTGTTTTGTGGGCCAGGAGTGAGAGTCCGGAAACCCTAAGGACGAGCACGGTTCAGTTCAGTGCCGAGTGCATGCTAGTTTAAATATGCCGCGGCGGATTCGAGAAATCTAGGCCCTGTGTATGGGAGGGTCCTATGTGTTCTCACGCTGGAATGTGTGTCCATGATATGGCCGAAGAATTCAGGGGTGGCCTCATGAGTCCATGGTTGTTTTCCAACTCTCGGTCATGTGAGCTGTTCCCAACAGCAAGGTGTCCCTTGGCGGGTGAAGCGGGAGTACGTTTAGATGACTCCAGGGTCCCCCTTATGGAACGATAAGATAGCAGAGCTCCCCAAATGGATGCCTGAAAACCCACCTCGTGTTACCATTGCAGCCGAGGAACATGGCACGTTCGATCTGCTGGCTCGGGGGCCACCTGCCAAGGGGACCATGGGTATCTTAAGACAGGGTATCTTATGCTGGCGAGTCACAGTGCTTGTCTGTGTCCACGGAGATCTTCCAGTGCGGTGGTAGTTCAGGAGATAGGTAGGATTCCTCTACACCCAAGGGCGGCCTTTCCATCTGGGGACAGGATGGGTTTTGTTGTGTGTCTCAGGGAACACATGTTGAACCAAATGTTGAAATTACAGAACATGTCTCTGGGGACAGATGCCTGACAACCTAAACTAGGGTGCTAATGAAGTCCTGGGCGCAAGTACAGCTCAATCTCCTGACTCGGGGCCACTGGCCTGGGTGTCTGAGTGGCGGTAGGTGCTCCGTTTGTGTCAGACTGTGCATTTTTCTCCAGTGCGGACTACGGAATTGGTCAGGGCTCAGGGGCCTTGTCGGTTTCTCCAAACCTGGAAGGTTTAGGCCACGGTTTCGGGTGGAGTTTTCCTCGGAAAGGCAGTCCCAGTCCTGCAGTGTAGGTCCGGAGACCCAATGTTGCAGAACAATGTGAACCAGGGCTTTGGAGATCGAAGTCCACAAACATAAACTCGGATTAAGCTTAGGTGCTAGGTGATAGCAGATGCGATTAGAAGAGGCCGAGGACTGTGCCTCGGGATTTGAAATTAGGGCGGGTGGGAGGTGGTAGCCCAGGCATTTCTGTCTGCATTGTGTGTGTTGAATGTTTGGGAATGGAGGTGTGTCCTCTCGGGGCCGGTGGAGATTCTTCCTCAATGGCGTTCTCTAGGTGCACACGAGTTTCGTGTCTTTATGGGGAAAGCGAAGGGTAATGTTTTCCGTCTCAGGCAACCCATCCAAACAGGGATTGAAGAGACTGATTCTGGGTCGGGTCATGGAAAATCACAAAAAGGGTTAAGATTGAGGATTAGGACCATGGCATGCCTGTTTCTCTGGTGTCGGGTCCCGTTCCCGTGGGGATTTGTATGAAAGGTGCTCAGGGTGAGGGTCCCATTGTCTGCTTGTTTCCAGCATGGCCCTCCCCGGTCTTCATGTTCTCTTGGGCCATACAATTGGGTCCTGCTCTGAGTGTTGGTCACCCATCCCTACGTCAAGCTCTCTGGCCATCTGGTAAAAGGAGAAGACTGTTGTGCTTCAGGTTTACCTCTAGGCAGGGTTTGAGGTACAGTCTGGGGACAAATGCCTGAATACACAGGCTGGATACAGATGACGTCCTCAGGCCACGGCAGATCCCACCTGCGGGTATGAGGCCTTCTCACTGTGTGGCTGACAGGAGATCGGGGTTCTGGATGTGTCAGACAGAGCATTAGAGCACAGGGCTTCAGGGGATATTGGGTGCTGTGGAGCAGGCGCTATACGATGATCCTTATGTGGGGATTTGCTCAGGTCCATACTTCCCTTCTCCTCTCTGGTGGGCAGACAGAACTCTGCCTTGTGGCTCCAGATTCACAAACTGGAATACTTGCGGACCAGGAAGGAGAGCCCGGGAGCCCGAAAACTAGAGCTACAGTTCAAGTGCATGGCAGTTCCTATGTGCAGAGGCAGAGTCGAGAACTTCAGGCCCTGAGTAAGGGTCAGGGTCCGATGCTTGATCACACTGGAATGTTGTCCATGATGCCCGAAGAATGCACGGGTGGCCTCATGAGACCATGGAGGTTTCCCACTCTCGGGCTTGTGAGCTGCTCCAAATAGCACGTTGTCCTTCTGCAGAACAAGGGGGCGTCCTTCTATTATTTGGCTCTAGAGGTTTTCGAATGGATGGATCAGAGCAGAGCCCTATGAGTGGATGCCTGCAAAGCCCACCTCGGGTTACCATTGAGGCCGAATAACGCGGCAGGGTTGATTTGCAGGCTCGGGGGCAAAAGGCCAAGGGTTTCGAGATGACAGCGTGTCTTATTGAGGGATAAGTGTGGCCCTATTTCCAGGGAGACCATCCAATGTGGTGTTGGTTCAGGTGCCAGGCAGGATTCCCCTACCCTGACGGTCTGACCTTGCTTCCAAGAGCAACGTTTCCTTCTGGGGACAAGATGGTTTCTGTTGTGCAGCTCAGGGAACACATGTTGGACCAAATGTTCAAACTCCAGAACAGGTCTCTGGGGACCGATGTGGGACCACCTAAACAAGGGTTCTGATGGGGTTCTAGGCGCATGTCCAGTTCATTCTGCAGACTCGGGGCCACTGCCTTGGTGTGATGCCTGTAGGTAGGTGCTCAGGGCGAGTCAGACTGTGTATTTTTCTCCTGTGCGGCCCACGGAATTGGTTAGGACTGACGGGCCCTGTAGGTTTCTCCAACAGTGGACATTTTCATCCACTGTTTAGGGCAGAGTTTTCTTCGAGAGGGTAGGCCCAGCCTTGCAGTGTTTGGCTAGAGGCCCCATCCTGGGACCAGGTGTCCAGGGCTTATGAGACAGAAGTCTGCAAAAAAACAAGTTCGGATTATGGTTAGGGGACAAGTCATGGCATATGAGTTCTGGAGATGCTGAGGTCAGTGCCTCGGGATTTGATATTAGGGCAGCTGGGAGGCAGTCACGCAGGCTGTTCTCTCTGCACTGTGTTTCTTGGATCCCACGGAACGGACCGTTGTCTTCGTGGGGCCGTGGGAGTCTCTTTCCTGCTGGGGTCTTGCCTGGAATCCAAGAACTGCTGTCATTCTGGGGAAAGGGAAGTGTGCTGTTCCCTTTCTCAGGGATCCCACCAAAACAAGGATTGCAGAGAAGTGTCTGGGATGCGGTACCTACCTAAGACAATCCAGGGTTAGACTGGGGATTAGGGTCACGGCATGGCTTGTTGGCGGGTGCCTGGTGCAGCTCCTAATGGGGCTTGTGGAAAGCGAGCTCAGACTGAGGATCACAATGCCTGATGGCTCTAATGAGTGGGCGCATTCTCTTGGGGCATGCCACTGCCTCCCACATGTCGGTTGGACACCCATCCCCAAAGCAAGCTTTCCAGACATATGGAAGCAGGAGTAGAATGTGGTGCTTCAGTTTGACCCATAGGCAGGGATTTGAGCTGCGGTCTGGGGGTAATGCCTGAATACAAAGTTTGGAGGGAGATTCTGGCCTCGGGCCACAACAGGTGACACCTGCCTGGAATGCGGCCCATGTCTGAGTGCCTGATAGGTGATCAGGTTCCGGATGTGTTGACAGAACAATAGAGCACCAGGTTGCCTATGATATCGGGGCAAGCGCCTTGTAAGTTGATCCTCATGTGTGGATCTTTTGCAGGCCCGTACACCTCGTCTGTTTTCTGCTCCATAGGCAGAAGATTGTCTTGTGACTCCAGAATCGCAATCTGGTGTTTTGTGGGCCAGGAGTGAGAGTCCGGAAACCCTAAGGACGAGCACGGTTCAGTTCAGTGCCGAGTGCATGCTAGTTTAAATATGCCGCGGCGGATTCGAGAAATCTAGGCCCTGTGTATGGGAGGGTCCTATGTGTTCTCACGCTGGAATGTGTGTCCATGATATGGCCGAAGAATTCAGGGGTGGCCTCATGAGTCCATGGTTGTTTTCCAACTCTCGGTCATGTGAGCTGTTCCCAACAGCAAGGTGTCCCTTGGCGGGTGAAGCGGGAGTACGTTTAGATGACTCCAGGGTCCCCCTTATGGAACGATAAGATAGCAGAGCTCCCCAAATGGATGCCTGAAAACCCACCTCGTGTTACCATTGCAGCCGAGGAACATGGCACGTTCGATCTGCTGGCTCGGGGGCCACCTGCCAAGGGGACCATGGGTATCTTAAGACAGGGTATCTTATGCTGGCGAGTCACAGTGCTTGTCTGTGTCCACGGAGATCTTCCAGTGCGGTGGTAGTTCAGGAGATAGGTAGGATTCCTCTACACCCAAGGGCGGCCTTTCCATCTGGGGACAGGATGGGTTTTGTTGTGTGTCTCAGGGAACACATGTTGAACCAAATGTTGAAATTACAGAACATGTCTCTGGGGACAGATGCCTGACAACCTAAACTAGGGTGCTAATGAAGTCCTGGGCGCAAGTACAGCTCAATCTCCTGACTCGGGGCCACTGGCCTGGGTGTCTGAGTGGCGGTAGGTGCTCCGTTTGTGTCAGACTGTGCATTTTTCTCCAGTGCGGACTACGGAATTGGTCAGGGCTCAGGGGCCTTGTCGGTTTCTCCAAACCTGGAAGGTTTAGGCCACGGTTTCGGGTGGAGTTTTCCTCGGAAAGGCAGTCCCAGTCCTGCAGTGTAGGTCCGGAGACCCAATGTTGCAGAACAATGTGAACCAGGGCTTTGGAGATCGAAGTCCACAAACATAAACTCGGATTAAGCTTAGGTGCTAGGTGATAGCAGATGCGATTAGAAGAGGCCGAGGACTGTGCCTCGGGATTTGAAATTAGGGCGGGTGGGAGGTGGTAGCCCAGGCATTTCTGTCTGCATTGTGTGTGTTGAATGTTTGGGAATGGAGGTGTGTCCTCTCGGGGCCGGTGGAGATTCTTCCTCAATGGCGTTCTCTAGGTGCACACGAGTTTCGTGTCTTTATGGGGAAAGCGAAGGGTAATGTTTTCCGTCTCAGGCAACCCATCCAAACAGGGATTGAAGAGACTGATTCTGGGTCGGGTCATGGAAAATCACAAAAAGGGTTAAGATTGAGGATTAGGACCATGGCATGCCTGTTTCTCTGGTGTCGGGTCCCGTTCCCGTGGGGATTTGTATGAAAGGTGCTCAGGGTGAGGGTCCCATTGTCTGCTTGTTTCCAGCATGGCCCTCCCCGGTCTTCGTGTTCTCTTGGGCCATACAATTGGGTCCTGCTCTGAGTGTTGGTCACCCATCCCTACGTCAAGCTCTCTGGCCATCTGGTAAAAGGAGAAGACTGTTGTGCTTCAGGTTTACCTCTAGGCAGGGTTTGAGGTACAGTCTGGGGACAAATGCCTGAATACACAGGCTGGATACAGATGACGTCCTCAGGCCACGGCAGATCCCACCTGCGGGTATGAGGCCTTCTCACTGTGTGGCTGACAGGAGATCGGGGTTCTGGATGTGTCAGACAGAGCATTAGAGCACAGGGCTTCAGGGGATATTGGGTGCTGTGGAGCAGGCGCTATACGATGATCCTTATGTGGGGATTTGCTCAGGTCCATACTTCCCTTCTCCTCTCTGGTGGGCAGACAGAACTCTGCCTTGTGGCTCCAGATTCACAAACTGGAATACTTGCGGACCAGGAAGGAGAGCCCGGGAGCCCGAAAACTAGAGCTACAGTTCAAGTGCATGGCAGTTCCTATGTGCAGAGGCAGAGTCGAGATCTCCAGGCCCTGAGTAAGGGTCAGGGTCCGATGCTTGATCACACTGGAATGTTGTCCATGATGCCCGAAGAATGCAGGGGTGGCCTCATGAGACCATGGAGGTTTCCCACACTCGGGCTTTGAGCTGCTCCATACAGCAAGTTGTCCTTCTGCAGAACAAGGAAGAGTCCTTCTATTATTTGGCTCTAGAGGTTTTCGAATGGAACGATCAGAGCAGAGCCCTATGAGTGGATGCCTGCAAAGCCCACCTCGGGTTACCATTGAGGCCGAATAACGCGGCAGGGTTGATTTGCAGGCTCGGGGGCAAAAGGCCAAGGGTTTCGAGATGACAGCGTCTCTTATTGAGGGATAAGTGTGGCCCTATGTCCAGGGAGACCATCCAATGTGGTGTTGGTTCAGGTGCCAGGCAGGATTCCCCTACCCTGACGGTCTGACCTTGCTTCCAAGAGCAACGTTTCCTTCTGGGGACAAGATGGTTTCTGTTGTGCAGCTCAGGGTACACATGTTGGACCAAATGTTCGTACTCCAGAACAGGTCTCTGGGGACCGATGTGGGACCACCTAAACAAGGGTTCTGATGGGGTTCTAGGCGCATGTCCAGTTCATTCTGCAGACTCGGGGCCACTGCCTTGGTGTGATGCCTGTAGGTAGGTGCTCAGGGCGAGTCAGACTGTGTATTTTTCTCCTGTGCGGCCCACGGAATTGGTTAGGACTGACGGGCCCTGTAGGTTTCTCCAACAGTGGACATTTTCATCCACTGTTTAGGGCAGAGTTTTCTTCGAGAGGGTAGGCCCAGCCTTGCAGTGTTTGGCTAGAGGCCCCATCCTGGGACCAGGTGTCCAGGCCTTATGAGACAGAAGTCTGCAAAAAAACAAGTTCGGATTATGGTTAGGGGACAAGTCATGGCATATGAGATCTGGAGATGCTGAGGTCAGTGCCTCGGGATTTGATATTAGGGCAGCTGGGAGGCAGTCACGCAGGCTGTTCTCTCTGCACTGTGTTTCTTGGATCCCACGGAACGGACCGTTGTCTTCGTGGGGCCGTGGGAGTCTCTTTCCTGCTGGGGTCTTGCCTGGAATCCAAGAACTGCTGTCATTCTGGGGAAAGGGAAGAGTGCTGTTCCCTTTCTCAGGGATCCCACCAAAACAAGGATTGCAGAGAAGTGTCTGGGATGCGGTACCTACCTAAGACAATCCAGGGTTAGACTGGGGATTAGGGTCACGGCATGGCTTGTTGGCGGGTGCCTGGTGCAGCTCCTAATGGGGCTTGTGGAAAGCGAGCTCAGACTGAGGATCACAATGCCTGATGGCTCTAATGAGTGGGCGCATTCTCTTGGGGCATGCCACTGCCTCCCACATGTCGGTTGGACACCCATCCCCAAAGCAAGCTTTCCAGACATATGGAAGCAGGAGTAGAATGTGGTGCTTCAGTTTGACCCATAGGCAGGGATTTGAGCTGCGGTCTGGGGGTAATGCCTGAATACAAAGTTTGGAGGGAGATTCTGGCCTCGGGCCACAACAGGTGACACCTGCCTGGAATGCGGCCCATGTCTGAGTGCCTGATAGGTGATCAGGTTCCGGATGTGTTGACAGAACAATAGAGCACCAGGTTGCCTATGATATCGGGGCAAGCGCCTTGTAAGTTGATCCTCATGTGTGGATCTTTTGCAGGCCCGTACACCTCGTCTGTTTTCTGCTCCATAGGCAGAAGATTGTCTTGTGACTCCAGAATCGCAATCTGGTGTTTTGTGGGCCAGGAGTGAGAGTCCGGAAACCCTAAGGACGAGCACGGTTCAGTTCAGTGCCGAGTGCATGCTAGTTTAAATATGCCGCGGCGGATTCGAGAAATCTAGGCCCTGTGTATGGGAGGGTCCTATGTGTTCTCACGCTGGAATGTGTGTCCATGATATGGCCGAAGAATTCAGGGGTGGCCTCATGAGTCCATGGTTGTTTTCCAACTCTCGGTCATGTGAGCTGTTCCCAACAGCAAGGTGTCCCTTGGCGGGTGAAGCGGGAGTACGTTTAGATGACTCCAGGGTCCCCCTTATGGAACGATAAGATAGCAGAGCTCCCCAAATGGATGCCTGAAAACCCACCTCGTGTTACCATTGCAGCCGAGGAACATGGCACGTTCGATCTGCTGGCTCGGGGGCCACCTGCCAAGGGGACCATGGGTATCTTAAGACAGGGTATCTTATGCTGGCGAGTCACAGTGCTTGTCTGTGTCCACGGAGATCTTCCAGTGCGGTGGTAGTTCAGGAGATAGGTAGGATTCCTCTACACCCAAGGGCGGCCTTTCCATCTGGGGACAGGATGGGTTTTGTTGTGTGTCTCAGGGAACACATGTTGAACCAAATGTTGAAATTACAGAACATGTCTCTGGGGACAGATGCCTGACAACCTAAACTAGGGTGCTAATGAAGTCCTGGGCGCAAGTACAGCTCAATCTCCTGACTCGGGGCCACTGGCCTGGGTGTCTGAGTGGCGGTAGGTGCTCCGTTTGTGTCAGACTGTGCATTTTTCTCCAGTGCGGACTACGGAATTGGTCAGGGCTCAGGGGCCTTGTCGGTTTCTCCAAACCTGGAAGGTTTAGGCCACGGTTTCGGGTGGAGTTTTCCTCGGAAAGGCAGTCCCAGTCCTGTAGTGTAGGTCCGGAGACCCAATGTTGCAGAACAATGTGAACCAGGGCTTTGGAGATCGAAGTCCACAAACATAAACTCGGATTAAGCTTAGGTGCTAGGTGATAGCAGATGCGATTAGAAGAGGCCGAGGACTGTGCCTCGGGATTTGAAATTAGGGCGGGTGGGAGGTGGTAGCCCAGGCATTTCTGTCTGCATTGTGTGTGTTGAATGTTTGGGAATGGAGGTGTGTCCTCTCGGGGCCGGTGGAGATTCTTCCTCAATGGCGTTCTCTAGGTGCACACGAGTTTCGTGTCTTTATGGGGAAAGCGAAGGGTAATGTTTTCCGTCTCAGGCAACCCATCCAAACAGGGATTGAAGAGACTGATTCTGGGTCGGGTCATGGAAAATCACAAAAAGGGTTAAGATTGAGGATTAGGACCATGGCATGCCTGTTTCTCTGGTGTCGGGTCCCGTTCCCGTGGGGATTTGTATGAAAGGTGCTCAGGGTGAGGGTCCCATTGTCTGCTTGTTTCCAGCATGGCCCTCCCCGGTCTTCGTGTTCTCTTGGGCCATACAATTGGGTCCTGCTCTGAGTGTTGGTCACCCATCCCTACGTCAAGCTCTCTGGCCATCAGGTAAAAGGAGAAGACTGTTGTGCTTCAGGTTTACCTCTAGGCAGGGTTTGAGGTACAGTCTGGGGACAAATGCCTGAATACACAGGCTGGATACAGATGACGTCCTCAGGCCACGGCAGATCCCACCTGCGGGTATGAGGCCTTCTCACTGTGTGGCTGACAGGAGATCGGGGTTCTGGATGTGTCAGACAGAGCATTAGAGCACAGGGCTTCAGGGGATATTGGGTGCTGTGGAGCAGGCGCTATACGATGATCCTTATGTGGGGATTTGCTCAGGTCCATACTTCCCTTCTCCTCTCTGGTGGGCAGACAGAACTCTGCCTTGTGGCTCCAGATTCACAAACTGGAATACTTGCGGACCAGGAAGGAGAGCCCGGGAGCCCGAAAACTAGAGCTACAGTTCAAGTGAATGGCAGTTCCTATGTGCAGAGGCAGAGTCGAGATCTCCAGGCCCTGAGTAAGGGTCAGGGTCCGATGCTTGATCACACTGGAATGTTGTCCATGATGCCCGAAGAATGCACGGGTGGCCTCATGAGACCATGGAGGTTTCCCACTCTCGGGCTTGTGAGCTGCTCCAAATAGCAAGTTGTCCTTCTGCAGAACAAGGGGGCGTCCTTCTATTATTTGGCTCTAGAGGTTTTCGAATGGATGGATCAGAGCAGAGCCCTATGAGTGGATGCCTGCAAAGCCCACCTCGGGTTACCATTGAGGCCGAATAACGCGGCAGGGTTGATTTGCAGGCTCGGGGGCAAAAGGCCAAGGGTTTCGAGATGACAGCGTGTCTTATTGAGGGATAAGTGTGGCCCTATTTCCAGGGAGACCATCCAATGTGGTGTTGGTTCAGGTGCCAGGCAGGATTCCCCTACCCTGACGGTCTGACCTTGCTTCCAAGAGCAACGTTTCCTTCTGGGGACAAGATGGTTTCTGTTGTGCAGCTCAGGGAACACATGTTGGACCAAATGTTCAAACTCCAGAACAGGTCTCTGGGGACCGATGTGGGACCACCTAAACAAGGGTTCTGATGGGGTTCTAGGCGCATGTCCAGTTCATTCTGCAGACTCGGGGCCACTGCCTTGGTGTGATGCCTGTAGGTAGGTGCTCAGGGCGAGTCAGACTGTGTATTTTTCTCCTGTGCGGCCCACGGAATTGGTTAGGACTGACGGGCCCTGTAGGTTTCTCCAACAGTGGACATTTTCATCCACTGTTTAGGGCAGAGTTTTCTTCGAGAGGGTAGGCCCAGCCTTGCAGTGTTTGGCTAGAGGCCCCATCCTGGGACCAGGTGTCCAGGGCTTATGAGACAGAAGTCTGCAAAAAAACAAGTTCGGATTATGGTTACGGGAGAAGTCATGGCATATGAGTTCTGGAGATGCTGAGGTCAGTGCCTCGGGATTTGATATTAGGGCAGCTGGGAGGCAGTCACGCAGGCTGTTCTCTCTGCACTGTGTTTCTTGGATCCCACGGAACGGACCGTTGTCTTCGTGGGGCCGTGGGAGTCTCTTTCCTGCTGGGGTCTTGCCTGGAATCCAAGAACTGCTGTCATTCTGGGGAAAGGGAAGTGTGCTGTTCCCTTTCTCAGGGATCCCACCAAAACAAGGATTGCAGAGAAGTGTCTGGGATGCGGTACCTACCTAAGACAATCCAGGGTTAGACTGGGGATTAGGGTCACGGCATGGCTTGTTGGCGGGTGCCTGGTGCAGCTCCTAATGGGGCTTGTGGAAAGCGAGCTCAGACTGAGGATCACAATGCCTGATGGCTCTAATGAGTGGGCGCATTCTCTTGGGGCATGCCACTGCCTCCCACATGTCGGTTGGACACCCATCCCCAAAGCAAGCTTTCCAGACATATGGAAGCAGGAGTAGAATGTGGTGCTTCAGTTTGACCCATAGGCAGGGATTTGAGCTGCGGTCTGGGGGTAATGCCTGAATACAAAGTTTGGAGGGAGATTCTGGCCTCGGGCCACAACAGGTGACACCTGCCTGGAATGCGGCCCATGTCTGAGTGCCTGATAGGTGATCAGGTTCCGGATGTGTTGACAGAACAATAGAGCACCAGGTTGCCTATGATATCGGGGCAAGCGCCTTGTAAGTTGATCCTCATGTGTGGATCTTTTGCAGGCCCGTACACCTCGTCTGTTTTCTGCTCCATAGGCAGAAGATTGTCTTGTGACTCCAGAATCGCAATCTGGTGTTTTGTGGGCCAGGAGTGAGAGTCCGGAAACCCTAAGGACGAGCACGGTTCAGTTCAGTGCCGAGTGCATGCTAGTTTAAATATGCCGCGGCGGATTCGAGAAATCTAGGCCCTGTGTATGGGAGGGTCCTATGTGTTCTCACGCTGGAATGTGTGTCCATGATATGGCCGAAGAATTCAGGGGTGGCCTCATGAGTCCATGGTTGTTTTCCAACTCTCGGTCATGTGAGCTGTTCCCAACAGCAAGGTATCCCTTGGCGGGTGAAGCGGGAGTACGTTTAGATGACTCCAGGGTCCCCCTTATGGAACGATAAGATAGCAGAGCTCCCCAAATGGATGCCTGAAAACCCACCTCGTGTTACCATTGCAGCCGAGGAACATGGCACGTTCGATCTGCTGGCTCGGGGGCCACCTGCCAAGGGGACCATGGGTATCTTAAGACAGGGTATCTTATGCTGGCGAGTCACAGTGCTTGTCTGTGTCCACGGAGATCTTCCAGTGCGGTGGTAGTTCAGGAGATAGGTAGGATTCCTCTACACCCAAGGGCGGCCTTTCCATCTGGGGACAGGATGGGTTTTGTTGTGTGTCTCAGGGAACACATGTTGAACCAAATGTTGAAATTACAGAACATGTCTCTGGGGACAGATGCCTGACAACCTAAACTAGGGTGCTAATGAAGTCCTGGGCGCAAGTACAGCTCAATCTCCTGACTCGGGGCCACTGGCCTGGGTGTCTGAGTGGCGGTAGGTGCTCCGTTTGTGTCAGACTGTGCATTTTTCTCCAGTGCGGACTACGGAATTGGTCAGGGCTCAGGGGCCTTGTCGGTTTCTCCAAACCTGGAAGGTTTAGGCCACGGTTTCGGGTGGAGTTTTCCTCGGAAAGGCAGTCCCAGTCCTGCAGTGTAGGTCCGGAGACCCAATGTTGCAGAACAATGTGAACCAGGGCTTTGGAGATCGAAGTCCACAAACATAAACTCGGATTAAGCTTAGGTGCTAGGTGATAGCAGATGCGATTAGAAGAGGCCGAGGACTGTGCCTCGGGATTTGAAATTAGGGCGGGTGGGAGGTGGTAGCCCAGGCATTTCTGTCTGCATTGTGTGTGTTGAATGTTTGGGAATGGAGGTGTGTCCTCTCGGGGCCGGTGGAGATTCTTCCTCAATGGCGTTCTCTAGGTGCACACGAGTTTCGTGTCTTTATGGGGAAAGCGAAGGGTAATGTTTTCCGTCTCAGGCAACCCATCCAAACAGGGATTGAAGAGACTGATTCTGGGTCGGGTCATGGAAAATCACAAAAAGGGTTAAGATTGAGGATTAGGACCATGGCATGCCTGTTTCTCTGGTGTCGGGTCCCGTTCCCGTGGGGATTTGTATGAAAGGTGCTCAGGGTGAGGGTCCCATTGTCTGCTTGTTTCCAGCATGGCCCTCCCCGGTCTTCGTGTTCTCTTGGGCCATACAATTGGGTCCTGCTCTGAGTGTTGGTCACCCATCCCTACGTCAAGCTCTCTGGCCATCAGGTAAAAGGAGAAGACTGTTGTGCTTCAGGTTTACCTCTAGGCAGGGTTTGAGGTACAGTCTGGGGACAAATGCCTGAATACACAGGCTGGATACAGATGACGTCCTCAGGCCACGGCAGATCCCACCTGCGGGTATGAGGCCTTCTCACTGTGTGGCTGACAGGAGATCGGGGTTCTGGATGTGTCAGACAGAGCATTAGAGCACAGGGCTTCAGGGGATATTGGGTGCTGTGGAGCAGGCGCTATACGATGATCCTTATGTGGGGATTTGCTCAGGTCCATACTTCCCTTCTCCTCTCTGGTGGGCAGACAGAACTCTGCCTTGTGGCTCCAGATTCACAAACTGGAATACTTGTGGACCAGGAAGGAGAGCCCGGGAGCCCGAAAACTAGAGCTACAGTTCAAGTGCATGGCAGTTCCTATGTGCAGAGGCAGAGTCGAGATCTCCAGGCCCTGAGTAAGGGTCAGGGTCCGATGCTTGATCACACTGGAATGTTGTCCATGATGCCCGAAGAATGCAGGGGTGGCCTCATGAGACCATGGAGGTTTCCCACACTCGGGCTTGTGAGCTGCTCCATACAGCAAGTTGTCCTTCTGCAGAACAAGGGGGAGTCCTTCTATTATTTGGCTCTAGAGGTTTTCGAATGGAACGATCAGAGCAGAGCCCTATGAGTGGATGCCTGCAAAGCCCACCTCGGGTTACCATTGAGGCCGAATAACGCGGCAGGGTTGATTTGCAGGCTCGGGGGCAAAAGGCCAAGGGTTTCGAGATGACAGCGTCTCTTATTGAGGGATAAGTGTGGCCCTATGTCCAGGGAGACCATCCAATGTGGTGTTGGTTCAGGTGCCAGGCAGGATTCCCCTACCCTGACGGTCTGACCTTGCTTCCAAGAGCAACGTTTCCTTCTGGGGACAAGATGGTTTCTGTTGTGCAGCTCAGGGTACACATGTTGGACCAAATGTTCGTACTCCAGAACAGGTCTCTGGGGACCGATGTGGGACCACCTAAACAAGGGTTCTGATGGGGTTCTAGGCGCATGTCCAGTTCATTCTGCAGACTCGGGGCCACTGCCTTGGTGTGATGCCTGTAGGTAGGTGCTCAGGGCGAGTCAGACTGTGTATTTTTCTCCTGTGCGGCCCACGGAATTGGTTAGGACTGACGGGCCCTGTAGGTTTCTCCAACAGTGGACATTTTCATCCACTGTTTAGGGCAGAGTTTTCTTCGAGAGGGTAGGCCCAGCCTTGCAGTGTTTGGCTAGAGGCCCCATCCTGGGACCAGGTGTCCAGGGCTTATGAGACAGAAGTCTGCAAAAAAACAAGTTCGGATTATGGTTAGGGGACAAGTCATGGCATATGAGATCTGGAGATGCTGAAGTCAGTGCCTCGGGATTTGATATTAGGGCAGCTGGGAGGCAGTCACGCAGGCTGTTCCCTCTGCACTGTGTTTCTTGGATCCCACGGAACGGACCGTTGTCTTCGTGGGGCCATGGGAGTCTCTTTCCTGCTGGGGTCTTGCCTGGAATCCAAGAACTGCTGTCATTCTGGGGAAAGGGAAGAGTGCTGTTCCCTTTCTCAGGGATCCCACCAAAACAAGGATTGCAGAGAAGTGTCTGGGATGCGGTACCTACCTAAGACAATCCAGGGTTAGACTGGGGATTAGGGTCACGGCATGGCTTGTTGGCGGGTGCCTGGTGCAGCTCCTAATGGGGCTTGTGGAAAGCGAGCTCAGACTGAGGATCACAATGCCTGATGGCTCTAATGAGTGGGCGCATTCTCTTGGGGCATGCCACTGCCTCCCACATGTCGGTTGGACACCCATCCCCAAAGCAAGCTTTCCAGACATATGGAAGCAGGATTAGAATGTGGTGCTTCAGTTTGACCCATAGGCAGGGATTTGAGCTGCGGTCTGGGGGTAATGCCTGAATACAAAGTTTGGAGGGAGATTCTGGCCTCGGGCCACAACAGGTGACACCTGCCTGGAATGCGGCCCATGTCTGAGTGCCTGATAGGTGATCAGGTTCCGGATGTGTTGACAGAACAATAGAGCACCAGGTTGCCTATGATATCGGGGCAAGCGCCTTGTAAGTTGATCCTCATGTGTGGATCTTTTGCAGGCCCGTACACCTCGTCTGTTTTCTGCTCCATAGGCAGAAGATTGTCTTGTGACTCCAGAATCGCAATCTGGTGTTTTGTGGGGCAGGAGTGAGAGTCCGGAAACCCTAAGGACGAGCACGGTTCAGTTCAGTGCCGAGTGCATGCTAGTTTAAATATGCCGCGGCGGATTCGAGAAATCTAGGCCCTGTGTATGGGAGGGTCCTATGTGTTCTCACGCTGGAATGTGTGTCCATGATATGGCCGAAGAATTCAGGGGTGGCCTCATGAGTCTATGGTTGTTTTCCAACTCTCGGTCATGTGAGCTGTTCCCAACAGCAAGGTGTCCCTTGGCGGGTGAAGCGGGAGTACGTTTAGATGACTCCAGGGTCCCCCTTATGGAACGATAAGATAGCAGAGCTCCCCAAATGGATGCCTGAAAACCCACCTCGTGTTACCATTGCAGCCGAGGAACATGGCACGTTCGATCTGCTGGCTCGGGGGCCACCTGCCAAGGGGACCATGGGTATCTTAAGACAGGGTATCTTATGCTGGCGAGTCACAGTGCTTGTCTGTGTCCACGGAGATCTTCCAGTGTGGTGGTAGTTCAGGAGATAGGTAGGATTCCTCTACACCCAAGGGCGGCCTTTCCATCTGGGGACAGGATGGGTTTTGTTGTGTGTCTCAGGGAACACATGTTGAACCAAATGTTGAAATTACAGAACATGTCTCTGGGGACAGATGCCTGACAACCTAAACTAGGGTGCTAATGAAGTCCTGGGCGCAAGTACAGCTCAATCTTCTGACTCGGGGCCACTGGCCTGGGTGTCTGAGTGGCGGTAGGTGCTCCGTTTGTGTCAGACTGTGCATTTTTCTCCAGTGCGGACTACGGAATTGGTCAGGGCTCAGGGGCCTTGTCGGTTTCTCCAAACCTGGAAGGTTTAGGCCACGGTTTCGGGTGGAGTTTTCCTCGGAAAGGCAGTCCCAGTCCTGCAGTGTAGGTCCGGAGACCCAATGTTGCAGAACAATGTGAACCAGGGCTTTGGAGATCGAAGTCCACAAACATAAACTCGGATTAAGCTTAGGTGCTAGGTGATAGCAGATGCGATTAGAAGAGGCCGAGGACTGTGCCTCGGGATTTGAAATTAGGGCGGGTGGGAGGTGGTAGCCCAGGCATTTCTGTCTGCATTGTGTGTGTTGAATGTTTGGGAATGGAGGTGTGTCCTCTCGGGGCCGGTGGAGATTCTTCCTCAATGGCGTTCTCTAGGTGCACACGAGTTTCGTGTCTTTATGGGGAAAGCGAAGGGTAATGTTTTCCGTCTCAGGCAACCCATCCAAACAGGGATTGAAGAGACTGATTCTGGGTCGGGTCATGGAAAATCACAAAAAGGGTTAAGATTGAGGATTAGGACCATGGCATGCCTGTTTCTCTGGTGTCGGGTCCCGTTCCCGTGGGGATTTGTATGAAAGGTGCTCAGGGTGAGGGTCCCATTGTCTGCTTGTTTCCAGCATGGCCCTCCCCGGTCTTCGTGTTCTCTTGGGCCATACAATTGGGTCCTGCTCTGAGTGTTGGTCACCCATCCCTACGTCAAGCTCTCTGGCCATCTGGTAAAAGGAGAAGACTGTTGTGCTTCAGGTTTACCTCTAGGCAGGGTTTGAGGTACAGTCTGGGGACAAATGTCTGAATACACAGGCTGGATACAGATGACGTCCTCAGGCCACGGCAGATCCCACCTGCGGGTATGAGGCCTTCTCACTGTGTGGCTGACAGGAGTTCGGGGTTCTGGATGTGTCAGACAGAGCATTAGAGCACAGGGCTTCAGGGGATATTGGGTGCTGTGGAGCAGGCGCTATACGATGATCCTTATGTGGGGATTTGCTCAGGTCCATACTTCCCTTCTCCTCTCTGGTGGGCAGACAGAACTCTGCCTTGTGGCTCCAGATTCACAAACTGGAATACTTGCGGACCAGGAAGGAGAGCCCGGGAGCCCGAAAACTAGAGCTACAGTTCAAGAGCATGGCAGTTCCTATGTGCAGAGGCAGAGTCGAGATCTCCAGGCCCTGAGTAAGGGTCAGGGTCCGATGCTTGATCACACTGGAATGTTGTCCATGATGCCCGAAGAATGCAGGGGTGGCCTCATGAGACCATGGAGGTTTCCCACTCTCGGGCTTGTGAGCTGCTCCAAACAGCAAGTTGTCCTTCTGCAGAACAAGGGGGCGTCCTTCTATTATTTGGCTCTAGAGTTTTTCGAATGGAACGATCAGAGCAGAGCCCTATGAGTGGATGCCTGCAAAGCCCACCTCGGGTTACCATTGAGGCCGAATAACGCGGCAGGGTTGATTTGCAGGCTCGGGGGCAAAAGGCCAAGGGTTTCGAGATGACAGCGTGTCTTATTGAGGGATAAGTGTGGCCCTAGGTCCAGGGAGACCATCCAATGTGGTGTTGGTTCAGGTGCCAGGCAGGATTGCCCTACCCTGACGGTCTGACCTTGCTTCCAAGAGCAACGTTTCCTGCTGGGGACAAGATGGTTTCTGTTGTGCAGCTCAGGGAACACATGTTGGACCAAATGTTCGTACTCCAGAACAGGTCTCTGGGGACCGATGTGGGACCACCTAAACAAGGGTTCTGATGGGGTTCTAGGCGCATGTCCAGTTCATTCTGCAGACTCGGGTCCACTGCCTTGGTGTGATGCCTGTAGGTAGGTGCTCAGGGCGAGTCAGACTGTGTATTTTTCTCCTGTGCGGCCCACGGAATTGGTTAGGACTGACGGGCCCTGTAGGTTTCTCCAACAGTGGACATTTTCATCCACTGTTTAGGGCAGAGTTTTCTTCGAGAGGGTAGGCCCAGCCTTGCAGTGTTTGGCGAGAGGCCCCATCCTGGGACCAGGTGTCCAGGCCTTATGAGACAGAAGTCTGCAAAAAAACAAGTTCGGATTATGGTTAGGGGAGAAGTCATGGCATATGAGTTCTGGAGATGCTGAGGTCAGTGCCTCGGGATTTGATATTAGGGCAGCTGGGAGGCAGTCACGCAGGCTGTTCTCTCTGCACTGTGTTTCTTGGATCCCACGGAACGGACCGTTGTCTTCGTGGGGCCGTGGGAGTCTCTTTCCTGCTGGGGTCTTGCCTGGAATCCAAGAACTGCTGTCATTCTGGGGAAAGGGAAGAGTGCTGTTCCCTTTCTCAGGGATCCCACCAAAACAAGGATTGCAGAGAGTGTCTGGGATGCGGTACCTACCTAAGACAATCCAGGGTTAGACTGGGGATTAGGGTCACGGCATGGCTTGTTGGCGGGTGCCTGGTGCAGCTCCTAATGGGGCTTGTGGAAAGCGAGCTCAGACTGAGGATCACAATGCCTGATGGCTCTAATGAGTGGGCGCATTTTCTTGGGGCATGCCACTGCCTCCCACATGTCGGTTGGACACCCATCCCCAAAGCAAGCTTTCCAGACATATGGAAGCAGGAGTAGAATGTGGTGCTTCAGTTTGACCCATAGGCAGGGATTTGAGCTGCGGTCTGGGGGTAATGCCTGAATACAAAGTTTGGAGGGAGATTCTGGCCTCGGGCCACAACAGGTGACACCTGCCTGGAATGCGGCCCATGTCTGAGTGCCTGATAGGTGATCAGGTTCCGGATGTGTTGACAGAACAATAGAGCACCAGGTTGCCTATGATATCGGGGCAAGCGCCTTGTAAGTTGATCCTCATGTGTGGATCTTTTGCAGGCCCGTACACCTCGTCTGTTTTCTGCTCCATAGGCAGAAGATTGTCTTGTGACTCCAGAATCGCAATCTGGTGTTTTGTGGGCCAGGAGTGAGAGTCCGGAAACCCTAAGGACGAGCACGGTTCAGTTCAGTGCCGAGTGCATGCTAGTTTAAATATGCCGCGGCGGATTCGAGAAATCTAGGCCCTGTGTATGGGAGGGTCCTATGTGTTCTCACGCTGGAATGTGTGTCCATGATATGGCCGAAGAATTCAGGGGTGGCCTCATGAGTCCATGGTTGTTTTCCAACTCTCGGTCATGTTAGCTGTTCCCAACAGCAAGGTGTCCCTTGGCGGGTGAAGCGGGAGTACGTTTAGATGACTCCAGGGTCCCCCTTATGGAACGATAAGATAGCAGAGCTCCCCAAATGGATGCCTGAAAACCCACCTCGTGTTACCATTGCAGCCGAGGAACATGGCACGTTCGATCTGCTGGCTCGGGGGCCACCTGCCAAGGGGACCATGGGTATCTTAAGACAGGGTATCTTATGCTGGCGAGTCACAGTGCTTGTCTGTGTCCACGGAGATCTTCCAGTGCGGCGGTAGTTCAGGAGATAGGTAGGATTCCTCTACACCCAAGGGCGGCCTTTCCATCTGGGGACAGGATGGGTTTTGTTGTGTGTCTCAGGGAACACATGTTGAACCAAATGTTGAAATTACAGAACATGTCTCTGGGGACAGATGCCTGACAACCTAAACTAGGGTGCTAATGAAGTCCTGGGCGCAAGTACAGCTCAATCTCCTGACTCGGGGCCACTGGCCTGGGTGTCTGAGTGGCGGTAGGTGCTCCGTTTGTGTCAGACTGTGCATTTTTCTCCAGTGCGGACTACGGAATTGGTCAGGGCTCAGGGGCCTTGTCGGTTTCTCCAAACCTGGAAGGTTTAGGCCACGGTTTCGGGTGGAGTTTTCCTCGGAAAGGCAGTCCCAGTCCTGCAGTGTAGGTCCGGAGACCCAATGTTGCAGAACAATGTGAACCAGGGCTTTGGAGATCGAAGTCCACAAACATAAACTCGGATTAAGCTTAGGTGCTAGGTGATAGCAGATGCGATTAGAAGAGGCCGAGGACTGTGCCTCGGGATTTGAAATTAGGGCGGGTGGGAGGTGGTAGCCCAGGCATTTCTGTCTGCATTGTGTGTGTTGAATGTTTGGGAATGGAGGTGTGTCCTCTCGGGGCCGGTGGAGATTCTTCCTCAATGGCGTTCTCTAGGTGCACACGAGTTTCGTGTCTTTATGGGGAAAGCGAAGGGTAATGTTTTCCGTCTCAGGCAACCCATCCAAACAGGGATTGAAGAGACTGATTCTGGGTCGGGTCATGGAAAATCACAAAAAGGGTTAAGATTGAGGATTAGGACCATGGCATGCCTGTTTCTCTGGTGTCGGGTCCCGTTCCCGTGGGGATTTGTATGAAAGGTGCTCAGGGTGAGGGTCCCATTGTCTGCTTGTTTCCAGCATGGCCCTCCCCGGTCTTCGTGTTCTCTTGGGCCATACAATTGGGTCCTGCTCTGAGTGTTGGTCACCCATCCCTACGTCAAGCTCTCTGGCCATCTGGTAAAAGGAGAAGACTGTTGTGCTTCAGGTTTACCTCTAGGCAGGGTTTGAGGTACAGTCTGGGGACAAATGCCTGAATACACAGGCTGGATACAGATGACGTCCTCAGGCCACGGCAGATCCCACCTGCGGGTATGAGGCCTTCTCAATGTGTGGCTGACAGGAGATCGGGGTTCTGGATGAGTCAGACAGAGCATTAGAGCACAGGGCTTCAGGGGATATTGGGTGCTGTGGAGCAGGCGCTATACGATGATCCTTATGTGGGGATTTGCTCAGGTCCATACTTCCCTTCTCCTCTCTGGTGGGCAGACAGAACTCTGCCTTGTGGCTCCAGATTCACAAACTGGAATACTTGCGGACCAGGAAGGAGAGCCCGGGAGCCCGAAAACTAGAGCTACAGTTCAAGAGCATGGCAGTTCCTATGTGCAGAGGCAGAGTCGAGATCTCCAGGCCCTGAGTAAGGGTCAGGGTCCGATGCTTGATCACACTGGAATGTTGTCCATGATGCCCGAAGAATGCAGGGGTGGCCTCATGAGACCATGGAGGTTTCCCACTCTCGGGCTTGTGAGCTGCTCCAAACAGCAAGTTGTCCTTCTGCAGAACAAGGGGGCGTCCTTCTATTATTTGGCTCTAGAGGTTTTCGAATGGAACGATCAGAGCAGAGCCCTATGAGTGGATGCCTGCAAAGCCCACCTCGGGTTACCATTGAGGCCGAATAACGCGGCAGGGTTGATTTGCAGGCTCGGGGGCAAAAGGCCAAGGGTTTCGAGATGACAGCGTGTCTTATTGAGGGATAAGTGTGGCCCTAGGTCCAGGGAGACCATCCAATGTGGTGTTGGTTCAGGTGCCAGGCAGGATTGCCCTACCCTGACGGTCTGACCTTGCTTCCAAGAGCAACGTTTCCTTCTGGGGACAAGATGGTTTCTGTTGTGCAGCTCAGGGAACACATGTTGGACCAAATGTTCGTACTCCAGAACAGGTCTCTGGGGACCGATGTGGGACCACCTAAACAAGGGTTCTGATGGGGTTCTAGGCGCATGTCCAGTTCATTCTGCAGACTCGGGGCCACTGCCTTGGTGTGATGCCTGTAGGTAGGTGCTCAGGGCGAGTCAGACTGTGTATTTTTCTCCTGTGCGGCCCACGGAATTGGTTAGGACTGACGGGCCCTGTAGGTTTCTCCAACAGTGGACATTTTCATCCACTGTTTAGGGCAGAGTTTTCTTCGAGAGGGTAGGCCCAGCCTTGCAGTGTTTGGCTAGAGGCCCCATCCTGGGACCAGGTGTCCAGGCCTTATGAGACAGAAGTCTGCAAAAAAACAAGTTCGGATTATGGTTAGGGGAGAAGTCATGGCATATGAGTTCTGGAGATGCTGAGGTCAGTGCCTCGGGATTTGATATTAGGGCAGCTGGGAGGCAGTCACGCAGGCTGTTCTCTCTGCACTGTGTTTCTTGGATCCCACGGAACGGACCGTTGTCTTCGTGGGGCCGTGGGAGTCTCTTTCCTGCTGGGGTCTTGCCTGGAATCCAAGAACTGCTGTCATTCTGGGGAAAGGGAAGAGTGCTGTTCCCTTTCTCAGGGATCCCACCAAAACAAGGATTGCAGAGAAGTGTCTGGGATGCGGTACCTACCTCAGACAATCCAGGGTTAGACTGGGGATTAGGGTCACGGCATGGCTTGTTGGCGGGTGCCTGGTGCAGCTCCTAATGGGGCTGGTGGAAAGCGAGCTCAGACTGAGGATCACAATGCCTGATGGCTCTAATGAGTGGGCGCATTCTCTTGGGGCATGCCACTGCCTCCCACATGTCGGTTGGACACCCATCCCCAAAGCAAGCTTTCCAGACATATGGAAGCAGGAGTAGAATGTGGTGCTTCAGTTTGACCCATAGGCAGGGATTTGAGCTGCGGTCTGGGGGTAATGCCTGAATACAAAGTTTGGAGGGAGATTCTGGCCTCGGGCCACAACAGGTGACACCTGCCTGGAATGCGGCCCATGTCTGAGTGCCTGATAGGTGATCAGGTTCCGGATGTGTTGACAGAACAATAGAGCACCAGGTTGCCTATGATATCGGGGCAAGCGCCTTGTAAGTTGATCCTCATGTGTGGATCTTTTGCAGGCCCGTACACCTCGTCTGTTTTCTGCTCCATAGGCAGAAGATTGTCTTGTGACTCCAGAATTGCAATCTGGTGTTTTGTGGGCCAGGAGTGAGAGTCCGGAAACCCTAAGGACGAGCACGGTTCAGTTCAGTGCCGAGTGCATGCTAGTTTAAATATGCCGCGGCGGATTCGAGAAATCTAGGCCCTGTGTATGGGAGGGTCCTATGTGTTCTCACGCTGGAATGTGTGTCCATGATATGGCCGAAGAATTCAGGGGTGGCCTCATGAGTCCATGGTTGTTTTCCAACTCTCGGTCATGTGAGCTGTTCCCAACAGCAAGGTGTCCCTTGGCGGGTGAAGCGGGAGTACGTTTAGATGACTCCAGGGTCCCCCTTATGGAACGATAAGATAGCAGAGCTCCCCAAATGGATGCCTGAAAACCCACCTCGTGTTACCATTGCAGCCGAGGAACATGGCACGTTCGATCTGCTGGCTCGGGGACCACCTGCCAAGGGGACCATGGGTATCTTAAGACAGGGTATCTTATGCTGGCGAGTCACAGTGCTTGTCTGTGTCCACGGAGATCTTCCAGTGCGGCGGTAGTTCAGGAGATAGGTAGGATTCCTCTACACCCAAGGGCGGCCTTTCCATCTGGGGACAGGATGGGTTTTGTTGTGTGTCTCAGGGAACACATGTTGAACCAAATGTTGAAATTACAGAACATGTCTCTGGGGACAGATGCCTGACAACCTAAACTAGGGTGCTAATGAAGTCCTGGGCGCAAGTACAGCTCAATCTCCTGACTCGGGGCCACTGGCCTGGGTGTCTGAGTGGCGGTAGGTGCTCCGTTTGTGTCAGACTGTGCATTTTTCTCCAGTGCGGACTACGGAATTGGTCAGGGCTCAGGGGCCTTGTCGGTTTCTCCAAACCTGGAAGGTTTAGGCCACGGTTTCGGGTGGAGTTTTCCTCGGAAGGGCAGTCCCAGTCCTGCAGTGTAGGTCCGGAGACCCAATGTTGCAGAACAATGTGAACCAGGGCTTTGGAGATCGAAGTCCACAAACATAAACTCGGATTAAGCTTAGGTGCTAGGTGATAGCAGATGCGATTAGAAGAGGCCGAGGACTGTGCCTCGGGATTTGAAATTAGGGCGGGTGGGAGGTGGTAGCCCAGGCATTTCTGTCTGCATTGTGTGTGTTGAATGTTTGGGAATGGAGGTGTGTCCTCTCGGGGCCGGTGGAGATTCTTCCTCAATGGCGTTCTCTAGGTGCACACGAGTTTCGTGTCTTTATGGGGAAAGCGAAGGGTAATGTTTTCCGTCTCAGGCAACCCATCCAAACAGGGATTGAAGAGACTGATTCTGGGTCGGGTCATGGAAAATCACAAAAAGGGTTAAGATTGAGGATTAGGACCATGGCATGCCTGTTTCTCTGGTGTCGGGTCCCGTTCCCGTGGGGATTTGTATGAAAGGTGCTCAGGGTGAGGGTCCCATTGTCTGCTTGTTTCCAGCATGGCCCTCCCCGGTCTTCGTGTTCTCTTGGGCCATACAATTGGGTCCTGCTCTGAGTGTTGGTCACCCATCCCTACGTCAAGCTCTCTGGCCATCTGGTAAAAGGCGAAGACTGTTGTGCTTCAGGTTTACCTCTAGGCAGGGTTTGAGGTACAGTCTGGGGACAAATGCCTGAATACACAGGCTGGATACAGATGACGTCCTCAGGCCACGGCAGATCCCACCTGCGGGTATGAGCCTTCTCACTGTGTGGCTGACAGGAGTTCGGGGTTCTGGATGTGTCAGACAGAGCATTAGAGCACAGGGCTTCAGGGGATAATGGGTGCTGTGGAGCAGGCGCTATACGATGATCCTTATGTGGGAATTTGCTCAGGTCCATACTTCCCTTCTCCTCTCTGGTGGGCAGACAGAACTCTGCCTTGTGGCTCCAGATTCACAAACTGGAATACTTGTGGACCAGGAAGGAGAGCCCGGGAGCCCGAAAACTAGAGCTACAGTTCAAGAGCATGGCAGTTCCTATGTGCAGAGGCAGAGTCGAGATCTCCAGGCCCTGAGTAAGGGTCAGGGTCCGATGCTTGATCACACTGGAATGTTGTCCATGATGCCCGAAGAATGCAGGGGTGGCCTCATGAGACCATGGAGGTTTCCCACTCTCGGGCTTGTGAGCTGCTCCAAACAGCAAGTTGTCCTTCTGCAGAACAAGGGGGCGTCCTTCTATTATTTGGCTCTAGAGGTTTTCGAATGGAACGATCAGAGCAGAGCCCTATGAGTGGATGCCTGCAAAGCCCACCTCGGGTTACCATTGAGGCCGAATAACGCGGCAGGGTTGATTTGCAGGCTCGGGGGCAAAAGGCCAAGGGTTTCGAGATGACAGCGTGTCTTATTGAGGGATAAGTGTGGCCCTAGGTCCAGGGAGACCATCCAATGTGGTGTTGGTTCAGGTGCCAGGCAGGATTGCCCTACCCTGACGGTCTGACCTTGCTTCCAAGAGCAACGTTTCCTTCTGGGGACAAGATGGTTTCTGTTGTGCAGCTCAGGGAACACATGTTGGACCAAATGTTCGTACTCCAGAACAGGTCTCTGGGGACCGATGTGGGACCACCTAAACAAGGGTTCTGATGGGGTTCTAGGCGCATGTCCAGTTCATTCTGCAGACTCGGGGCCACTGCCTTGGTGTGATGCCTGTAGGTAGGTGCTCAGGGCGAGTCAGACTGTGTATTTTTCTCCTGTGCGGCCCACGGAATTGGTTAGGACTGACGGGCCCTGTAGGTTTCTCCAACAGTGGACATTTTCATCCACTGTTTAGGGCAGAGTTTTCTTCGAGAGGGTAGGCCCAGCCTTGCAGTGTTTGGCGAGAGGCCCCATCCTGGGACCAGGTGTCCAGGGCTTATGAGACAGAAGTCTGCAAAAAAACAAGTTCGGATTATGGTTAGGGGAGAAGTCATGGCATATGAGTTCTGGAGATGCTGAGGTCAGTGCCTCGGGATTTGATATTAGGGCAGCTGGGAGGCAGTCCCGCAGGCTGTTCTCTCTGCACTGTGTTTCTTGGATCCCACGGAACGGACCGTTGTCTTCGTGGGGCCGTGGGAGTCTCTTTCCTGCTGGGGTCTTGCCTGGAATCCAAGAACTGCTGTCATTCTGGGGAAAGGGAAGAGTGCTGTTCCCTTTCTCAGGGATCCCACCAAAACAAGGATTGCAGAGAAGTGTCTGGGATGCGGTACCTACCTCAGACAATCCAGGGTTAGACTGGGGATTAGGGTCACGGCATGGCTTGTTGGCGGGTGCCTGGTGCAGCTCCTAATGGGGCTTGTGGAAAGCGAGCTCAGACTGAGGATCACAATGCCTGATGGCTCTAATGAGTGGGCGCATTCTCTTGGGGCATGCCACTGCCTCCCACATGTCGGTTGGACACCCATCCCCAAAGCAAGCTTTCCAGACATATGGAAGCAGGAGTAGAATGTGGTGCTTCAGTTTGACCCATAGGCAGGGATTTGAGCTGCGGTCTGGGGGTAATGCCTGAATACAAAGTTTGGAGGGAGATTCTGGCCTCGGGCCACAACAGGTGACACCTGCCTGGAATGCGGCCCATGTCTGAGTGCCTGATAGGTGATCAGGTTCCGGATGTGTTGACAGAACAATAGAGCACCAGGTTGCCTATGATATCGGGGCAAGCGCCTTGTAAGTTGATCCTCATGTGTGGATCTTTTGCAGGCCCGTACACCTCGTCTGTTTTCTGCTCCATAGGCAGAAGATTGTCTTGTGACTCCAGAATCGCAATCTGGTGTTTTGTGGGCCAGGAGTGAGAGTCCGGAAACCCTAAGGACGAGCACGGTTCAGTTCAGTGCCGAGTGCATGCTAGTTTAAATATGCCGCGGCGGATTCGAGAAATCTAGGCCCTGTGTATGGGAGGGTCCTATGTGTTCTCACGCTGGAATGTGTGTCCATGATATGGCCGAAGAATTCAGGGGTGGCCTCATGAGTCCATGGTTGTTTTCCAACTCTCGGTCATGTGAGCTGTTCCCAACAGCAAGGTGTCCCTTGGCGGGTGAAGCGGGAGTACGTTTAGATGACTCCAGGGTCCCCCTTATGGAACGATAAGATAGCAGAGCTCCCCAAATGGATGCCTGAAAACCCACCTCGTGTTACCATTGCAGCCGAGGAACATGGCACGTTCGATCTGCTGGCTCGGGGGCCACCTGCCAAGGGGACCATGGGTATCTTAAGACAGGGTATCTTATGCTGGCGAGTCACAGTGCTTGTCTGTGTCCACGGAGATCTTCCAGTGCGGCGGTAGTTCAGGAGATAGGTAGGATTCCTCTACACCCAAGGGCGGCCTTTCCATCTGGGGACAGGATGGGTTTTGTTGTGTGTCTCAGGGAACACATGTTGAACCAAATGTTGAAATTACAGAACATGTCTCTGGGGACAGATGCCTGACAACCTAAACTAGGGTGCTAATGAAGTCCTGGGCGCAAGTACAGCTCAATCTCCTGACTCGGGGCCACTGGCCTGGGTGTCTGAGTGGCGGTAGGTGCTCCGTTTGTGTCAGACTGTGCATTTTTCTCCAGTGCGGACTACGGAATTGGTCAGGGCTCAGGGGCCTTGTCGGTTTCTCCAAACCTGGAAGGTTCAGGCCACGGTTTCGGGTGGAGTTTTCCTCGGAAAGGCAGTCCCAGTCCTGCAGTGTAGGTCCGGAGACCCAATGTTGCAGAACAATGTGAACCAGGGCTTTGGAGATCGAAGTCCACAAACATAAACTCGGATTAAGCTTAGGTGCTAGGTGATAGCAGATGCGATTAGAAGAGGCCGAGGACTGTGCCTCGGGATTTGAAATTAGGGCGGGTGGGAGGTGGTAGCCCAGGCATTTCTGTCTGCATTGTGTGTGTTGAATGTTTGGGAATGGAGGTGTGTCCTCTCGGGGCCGGTGGAGATTCTTCCTCAATGGCGTTCTCTAGGTGCACACGAGTTTCGTGTCTTTATGGGGAAAGCGAAGGGTAATGTTTTCCGTCTCAGGCAACCCATCCAAACAGGGATTGAAGAGACTGATTCTGGGTCGGGTCATGGAAAATCACAAAAAGGGTTAAGATTGAGGATTAGGACCATGGCATGCCTGTTTCTCTGGTGTCGGGTCCCGTTCCCGTGGGGATTTGTATGAAAGGTGCTCAGGGTGAGGGTCCCATTGTCTGCTTGTTTCCAGCATGGCCCTCCCCGGTCTTCGTGTTCTCTTGGGCCATACAATTGGGTCCTGCTCTGAGTGTTGGTCACCCATCCCTACGTCAAGCTCTCTGGCCATCTGGTAAAAGGAGAAGACTGTTGTGCTTCAGGTTTACCTCTAGGCAGGGTTTGAGGTACAGTCTGGGGACAAATGCCTGAATACACAGGCTGGATACAGATGACGTCCTCAGGCCACGGCAGATCCCACCTGCGGGTATGAGGCCTTCTCACTGTGTGGCTGACAGGAGTTCGGGGTTCTGGATGTGTCAGACAGAGCATTAGAGCACAGGGCTTCAGGGGATATTGGGTGCTGTCGAGCAGGCGCTATACGATGATCCTTATGTGGGAATTTGCTCAGGTCCATACTTCCCTTCTCCTCTCTGGTGGGCAGACAGAACTCTGCCTTGTGGCTCCAGATTCACAAACTGGAATACTTGCGGACCAGGAAGGAGAGCCCGGGAGCCCGAAAACTAGAGCTACAGTTCAAGTGCATGGCAGTTCCTATGTGCAGAGGCAGAGTCGAGATCTCCAGGCCCTGAGTAAGGGTCAGGGTCCGATGCTTGATCACACTGGAATGTTGTCCATGATGCCCGAAGAATGCAGGGGTGACCTCATGAGACCATGGAGGTTTCCCCCTCTCGGGCTTGTGAGCTGCTCCAAACAGCAAGTTGTCCTTCTGCAGAACAAGGGGGAGTCCTTCTATTATTTGGCTCTAGAGGTTTTCGAATGGAACGATCAGAGCAGAGCCCTATGAGTGGATGCCTGCAAAGCCCACCTCGGGTTACCATTGAGGCCGAATAACGCGGCAGGGTTGATTTGCAGGCTCGGGGGCAAAAGGCCAAGGGTTTCGAGATGACAGCGTGTCTTATTGAGGGATAAGTGTGGCCCTAGGTCCAGGGAGACCATCCAATGTGGTGTTGGTTCAGGTGCCAGGCAGGATTGCCCTACCCTGACGGTCTGACCTTGCTTCCAAGAGCAACGTTTCCTTCTGGGGACAAGATGGTTTCTGTTGTGCAGCTCAGGGAACACATGTTGGACCAAATGTTCGTACTCCAGAACAGGTCTCTGGGGACCGGTGTGGGACCACCTAAACAAGGGTTCTGATGGGGTTCTAGGCGCATGTCCAGTTCATTCTGCAGACTCGGGGCCACTGCCTTGGTGTGATGCCTGTAGGTAGGTGCTCAGGGCGAGTCAGACTGTGTATTTTTCTCCTGTGCGGCCCACGGAATTGGTTAGGACTGACGGGCCCTTAGGTTTCTCCAACAGTGGACATTTTCATCCACTGTTTAGGGCAGAGTTTTCTTCGAGAGGGTAGGCCCAGCCTTGCAGTGTTTGGCTAGAGGCCCCATCCTGGGACCAGGTGTCCAGGCCTTATGAGACAGAAGTCTGCAAAAAAACAAGTTCGTATTATGGTTAGGGGAGAACTCATGGCATATGAGATCTGGAGATGCTGAGGTCAGTGCCTCGGGATTTGATATTAGGGCAGCTGGGAGGCAGTCACGCAGGCTGTTCTCTCTGCACTGTGTTTCTGGGATCCCACGGAACGGACCGTTGTCTTCGTGGGGCCGTGGGAGTCTCTTTCCTGCTGGGTTCTTGCCTGGAATCCAAGAACTGCTGTCATTCTGGGGAAAGGGAAGAGTGCTGTTCCCTTTCTCAGGGATCCCACCAAAACAAGGATTGCAGCGAAGTGTCTGAGATGCGGTACCTACCTAAGACAATCCAGGGTTAGACTGGGGATTAGGGTCACGGCATGGCTTGTTGGCGGGTGCCTGGTGCAGCTCCTAATGGGGCTTGTGGAAAGCGAGCTCAGACTGAGGATCACAATGCCTGATGGCTCTAATGAGTGGGCGCATTCTCTTGGGGCATGCCACTGCCTCCCACATGTCGGTTGGACACCCATCCCCAAAGCAAGCTTTCCAGACATATGGAAGCAGGAGTAGAATGTGGTGCTTCAGTTTGACCCATAGGCAGGGATTTGAGCTGCGGTCTGGGGGTAATGCCTGAATACAAAGTTTGGAGGGAGATTCTGGCCTCGGGCCACAACAGGTGACACCTGCCTGGAATGAGGCCCATGTCTGAGTGCCTGATAGGTGATCAGGTTCCGGATGTGATGACAGAACAATAGAGCACCAGGTTGCCTATGATATCGGGGCAAGCGCCTTGTAAGTTGATCCTCATGTGTGGATCTTTTGCAGGCCCGTACACCTCGTCTGTTTTCTGCTCCATAGGCAGAAGATTGTCTTGTGACTCCAGAATCGCAATCTGGTGTTTTGTGGGCCAGGAGTGAGAGTCCGGAAACCCTAAGGACGAGCACGGTTCAGTTCAGTGCCGAGTGCATGCTAGTTTAAATATGCCGCGGCGGATTCGAGAAATCTAGGCCCTGTGTATGGGAGGGTCCTATGTGTTCTCACGCTGAAATGTGTGTCCATGATATGGCCGAAGAATTCAGGGGTGGCCTCATGAGTCCATGGTTGTTTTCCAACTCTCGGTCATGTGAGCTGTTCCCAACAGCAAGGTGTCCCTTGGCGGGTGAAGCGGGAGTACGTTTAGATGACTCCAGGGTCCCCCTTATGGAACGATAAGATAGCAGAGCTCCCCAAATGGATGCCTGAAAACCCACCTCGTGTTACCATTGCAGCCGAGGAACATGGCACGTTCGATCTGCTGGCTCGGGGGCCACCTGCCAAGGGGACCATGGGTATCTTAAGACAGGGTATCTTATGCTGGCGAGTCACAGTGCTTGTCTGTGTCCACGGAGATCTTCCAGTGCGGTGGTAGTTCAGGAGATAGGTAGGATTCCTCTACACCCAAGGGCGGCCTTTCCATCTGGGGACAGGATGGGTTTTGTTGTGTGTCTCAGCGAACACATGTTGAACCAAATGTTGAAATTACAGAACATGTCTCTGGGGACAGATGCCTGACAACCTAAACTAGGGTGCTAATGAAGTCCTGGGCGCAAAAACAGCTCAATCTCATGACTCGGGGCCACTGGCCTGGGTGTCTGAGTGGCGGTAGGTGCTCCGTTTGTGTCAGACTGTGCATTTTTCTCCAGTGCGGACTACGGAATTGGTCAGGGCTCAGGGGCCTTGTCGGTTTCTCCAAACCTGGAAGGTTTAGGCCACGGTTTCGGGTGGAGTTTTCCTCGGAAAGGCAGTCCCAGTCCTGCAGTGTAGGTCCGGAGACCCAATGTTGCAGAACAATGTGAACCAGGGCTTTGGAGATCGAAGTCCACAAACATAAACTCGGATTAAGCTTAGGTGCTAGGTGATAGCAGATGCGATTAGAAGAGGCCGAGGACTGTGCCTCGGGATTTGAAATTAGGGCGGGTGGGAGGTGGTAGCCCAGGCATTTCTGTCTGCATTGTGTGTGTTGAATGTTTGGGAATGGAGGTGTGTCCTCTCGGGGCCGGTGGAGATTCTTCCTCAATGGCGTTCTCTAGGTGCACACGAGTTTCGTGTCTTTATGGGGAAAGCGAAGGGTAATGTTTTCCGTCTCAGGCAACCCATCCAAACAGGGATTGAAGAGACTGATTCTGGGTCGGGTCATGGAAAATCACAAAAAGGGTTAAGATTGAGGATTAGGACCATGGCATGCCTGTTTCTCTGGTGTCGGGTCCCGTTCCCGTGGGGATTTGTATGAAAGGTGCTCAGGGTGAGGGTCCCATTGTCTGCTTGTTTCCAGCATGGCCCTCCCCGGTCTTCGTGTTCTCTTGGGCCATACAATTGGGTCCTGCTCTGAGTGTTGGTCACCCATCCCTACGTCAAGCTCTCTGGCCATCTGGTAAAAGGAGAAGACTGTTGTGCTTCAGGTTTACCTCTAGGCAGGGTTTGAGGTACAGTCTGGGGACAAATGCCTGAATACACAGGCTGGATACAGATGACGTCCTCAGGCCACGGCAGATCCCACCTGCGGGTATGAGGCCTTCTCAATGTGTGGCTGACAGGAGATCGGGGTTCTGGATGAGTCAGACAGAGCATTAGAGCACAGGGCTTCAGGGGATATTGGGTGCTGTCGAGCAGGCGCTATACGATGATCCTTATGTGGGGATTTGCTCAGGTCCATACTTCCCTTCTCCTCTCTGGTGGGCAGACAGAACTCTGCCTTGTGGCTCCAGATTCACAAACTGGAATACTTGCGGACCAGGAAGGAGAGCCCGGGAGCCCGAAAACTAGAGCTACAGTTCAAGTGCATGGCAGTTCCTATGTGCAGAGGCAGAGTCGAGATCTCCAGGCCCTGAGTAAGGGTCAGGGTCCGATGCTTGATCACACTGGAATGTTGTCCATGATTTCCGAAGAATGCAGGGGTGACCTCATGAGACCATGGAGGTTTCCCCCTCTCGGGCTTGTGAGCTGCTCCAAACAGCAAGTTGTCCTTCTGCAGAACAAGGGGGAGTCCATTTATTATTTGGCTCTAGAGGTTTTCGAATGGAACGATCAGAGCAGTGCCCTATGAGTGGATGCCTGCAAAGCCCACCTCGGGTTACCATTGAGGCCGAATAACGCGGCAGGGTTGATTTGCAGGCTCGGGGGCAAAAGGCCAAGGGTTTCGAGATGACAGCGTGTCTTATTGAGGGATAAGTGTGGCCCTATGACCAGGGAGACCATCCAATGTGGTGTTGGTTCAGGTGCCAGGCAGGATTCCCCTACCCTGACGGTCTGACCTTGCTTCCAAGAGCAATGTTTCCTTCTGGGGACAAGATGGTTTCTGTTGTGCAGCTCAGGGAACACATGTTGGACCAAATGTTCGTACTCCAGAACAGGTCTCTGGGGACCGATGTGGGACCACCTAAACAAGGGTTCTGATGGGGTTCTAGGCGCATGTCCAGTTCATTCTGCAGACTCGGGGCCACTGCCTTGGTGTGATGCCTGTAGGTAGGTGCTCAGGGCGAGACAGACTGTGTATTTTTCTCCTGTGCGGCCCACGGAATTGGTTAGGACTGACGGGCCCTGTAGGTTTCTCCAACAGTGGACATTTTCATCCACTGTTTAGGGCAGAGTTTTCTTCGAGAGGGTAGGCCCAGCCTTGCAGTGTTTGGCTACAGGCCCCATCCTGGGACCAGGTGTCCAGGCCTTATGAGACAGAAGTCTGCAAAAAAACAAGTTCGTATTATGGTTAGGGGAGAACTCATGGCATATGAGTTCTGGAGATGCTGAGGTCAGTGCCTCGGGATTTGATATTAGGGCAGCTGGGAGGCAGTCACGCAGGCTGTTCTCTCTGCACTGTGTTTCTTAGATCCCACGGAACGGACCGTTGTCTTCGTGGGGCCGTGGGAGTCTCTTTCCTGCTGGGTTCTTGCCTGGAATCCAAGAACTGCTGTCATTCTGGGGAAAGGGAAGAGTGCTGTTCCCTTTCTCAGGGATCCCACCAAAACAAGGATTGCAGAGAAGTGTCTGGGATGCGGTACCTACCTAAGACAATCCAGGGTTAGACTGGGGATTAGGGTCACGGCATGGCTTGTTGGCGGGTGCCTGGTGCAGCTCCTAATGGGGCTGGTGGAAAGCGAGCTCAGACTGAGGATCACAATGCCTGATGGCTCTAATGAGTGGGCGCATTCTCTTGGGGCATGCCACTGCCTCCCACATGTCGGTTGGACACCCATCCCCAAAGCAAGCTTTCCAGACATATGGAAGCAGGAGTAGAATGTGGTGCTTCAGTTTGACCCATAGGCAGGGATTTGAGCTGCGGTCTCGGGGTAATGCCTGAATACAAAGTTTGGAGGGAGATTCTGGCCTCGGGCCACAACAGGTGACACCTGCCTGGAATGCGGCCCATGTCTGAGTGCCTGATAGGTGATCAGGTTCCGGATGTGTTGACAGAACAATAGAGCACCAGGTTGCCTATGATATCGGGGCAAGCGCCTTGTAAGTTGATCCTCATGTGTGGATCTTTTGCAGGCCCGTACACCTCGTCTGTTTTCTGCTCCATAGGCAGAAGATTGTCTTGTGACTCCAGAATCGCAATCTGGTGTTTTGTGGGCCAGGAGTGAGAGTCCGGAAACCCTAAGGACGAGCACGGTTCAGTTCAGTGCCGAGTGCATGCTAGTTTAAATATGCCGCGGCGGATTCGAGAAATCTAGGCCCTGTGTATGGGAGGGTCCTATGTGTTCTCACGCTGGAATGTGTGTCCATGATATGGCCGAAGAATTCAGGGGTGGCCTCATGAGTCCATGGTTGTTTTCCAACTCTCGGTCATGTGAGCTGTTCCCAACAGCAAGGTGTCCCTTGGCGGGTGAAGCGGGAGTACGTTTAGATGACTCCAGGGTCCCCCTTATGGAACGATAAGATAGCAGAGCTCCCCAAATGGATGCCTGAAAACCCACCTCGTGTTACCATTGCAGCCGAGGAACATGGCACGTTCGATCTGCTGGCTCGGGGGCCACCTGCCAAGGGGACCATGGGTATCTTAAGACAGGGTATCTTATGCTGGCGAGTCACAGTGCTTGTCTGTGTCCACGGAGATCTTCCAGTGCGGTGGTAGTTCAGGAGATAGGTAGGATTCCTCTACACCCAAGGGCGGCCTTTCCATCTGGGGACAGGATGGGTTTTGTTGTGTGTCTCAGCGAACACATGTTGAACCAAATGTTGAAATTACAGAACATGTCTCTGGGGACAGATGCCTGACAACCTAAACTAGGGTGCTAATGAAGTCCTGGGCGCAAGTACAGCTCAATCTCCTGACTCGGGGCCACTGGCCTGGGTGTCTGAGTGGCGGTAGGTGCTCCGTTTGTGTCAGACTGTGCATTTTTCTCCAGTGCGGACTACGGAATTGGTCAGGGCTCAGGGGCCTTGTCGGTTTCTCCAAACCTGGAAGGTTCAGGCCACGGTTTCGGGTGGAGTTTTCCTCGGAAAGGCAGTCCCAGTCCTGCAGTGTAGGTCCGGAGACCCAATGTTGCAGAACAATGTGAACCAGGGCTTTGGAGATCGAAGTCCACAAACATAAACTCGGATTAAGCTTAGGTGCTAGGTGATAGCAGATGCGATTAGAAGAGGCCGAGGACTGTGCCTCGGGATTTGAAATTAGGGCGGGTGGGAGGTGGTAGCCCAGGCATTTCTGTCTGCATTGTGTGTGTTGAATGTTTGGGAATGGAGGTGTGTCCTCTCGGGGCCGGTGGAGATTCTTCCTCAATGGCGTTCTCTAGGTGCACACGAGTTTCGTGTCTTTATGGGGAAAGCGAAGGGTAATGTTTTCCGTCTCAGGCAACCCATCCAAACAGGGATTGAAGAGACTGATTCTGGGTCGGGTCATGGAAAATCACAAAAAGGGTTAAGATTGAGGATTAGGACCATGGCATGCCTGTTTCTCTGGTGTCGGGTCCCGTTCCCGTGGGGATTTGTATGAAAGGTGCTCAGGGTGAGGGTCCCATTGTCTGCTTGTTTCCAGCATGGCCCTCCCCGGTCTTCGTGTTCTCTTGGGCCATACAATTGGGTCCTGCTCTGAGTGTTGGTCACCCATCCCTACGTCAAGCTCTCTGGCCATCTGGTAAAAGGAGAAGACTGTTGTGCTTCAGGTTTACCTCTAGGCAGGGTTTGAGGTACAGTCTGGGGACAAATGCCTGAATACACAGGCTGGATACAGATGACGTCCTCAGGCCACGGCAGATCCCACCTGCGGGTATGAGGCCTTCTCACTGTGTGGCTGACAGAAGTTCGGGGTTCTGGATGTGTCAGACAGAGCATTAGAGCACAGGGCTTCAGGGGATATTGGGTGCTGTCGAGCAGGCGCTATACGATGATCCTTATGTGGGGATTTGCTCAGGTCCATACTTCCCTTCTCCTCTCTGGTGGGCAGACAGAACTCTGCCTTGTGGCTCCAGATTCACAAACTGGAATACTTGCGGACCAGGAAGGAGAGCCCGGGAGCCCGAAAACTAGAGCTACAGTTCAAGTGCATGGCAGTTCCTATGTGCAGAGGCAGAGTCGAGATCTCCAGGCCCTGAGTAAGGGTCAGGGTCCGATGCTTGATCACACTGGAATGTTGTCCATGATGCCCGAAGAATGCAGGGGTGGCCTCATGAGACCATGGAGGTTTCCCACTCTCGGGCTTGTGAGCTGCTCCAAACAGCAAGTTGTCCTTCTGCAGAACAAGGGGGAGTCCTTCTATTATTTGGCTCTAGAGGTTTTCGAATGGAACGATCAGAGCAGAGCCCTATGAGTGGATGCCTGCAAAGCCCACCTCGGGTTACCATTGAGGCCGAATAACGCGGCAGGGTTGATTTGCAGGCTCGGGGGCAAAAGGCCAAAAGTTTCGAGATGACAGCGTGTCTTATTGAGGGATAAGTGTGGCCCTATGTCCAGGGAGACCATCCAATGTGGTGTTGGTTCAGGTGCCAGGCAGGATTCCCCTACCCTGACGGTCTGACCTTGCTTCCAAGAGCAACGTTTCCTTCTGGGGACAAGATTGTTTCTGTTGTGCAGCTCAGGGAACACATGTTGGACCAAATGTTCGTACTCCAGAACAGGTCTCTGGGGTCCGATGTGGGACCACCTAAACAAGGGTTCTGATGGGGTTCTAGGCGCATGTCCAGTTCATTCTGCAGACTCGGGGCCACTGCCTTGGTGTGATGCCTGTAGGTAGGTGCTCAGGGCGAGACAGACTGTGTATTTTTCTCCTGTGCGGCCCACGGAATTGGTTAGGACTGACGGGCCCTGTAGGTTTCTCCAACAGTGGACATTTTCATCCACTGTTTAGGGCAGAGTTTTCTTCGAGAGGGTAGGCCCAGCCTTGCAGTGTTTGGCTAGAGGCCCCATCCTGGGACCAGGTGTCCAGGCCTTATGAGACAGAAGTCTGCAAAAAAACAAGTTCGGATTATGGTTAGGGGAGAAGTCATGGCATATGAGATCTGGAGATGCTGAGGTCAGTGCCTCGGGATTTGATATTAGGGCAGCTGGGAGGCAGTCACGCAGGCTGTTCTCTCTGCACTGTGTTTCTTGGATCCCACGGAACGGACCGTTGTCTTCGTGGGGCCGTGGGAGTCTCTTTCCTGCTGGGGTCTTGCCTGGAATCCAAGAACTGCTGTCATTCTGGGGAAAGGGAAGAGTGCTGTTCCCTTTCTCAGGGATCCCACCAAAACAAGGATTGCAGAGAAGTGTCTGGGATGCGGTACCTACCTAAGACAATCCAGGGTTAGACTGGGGATTAGGGTCACGGCATGGCTTGTTGGCGGGTGCCTGGTGCAGCTCCTAATGGGGCTTGTGGAAAGCGAGCTCAGACTGAGGATCACAATGCCTGATGGCTCTAATGAGTGGGCGCATTCTCTTGGGGCATGCCACTGCCTCCCACATGTCGGTTGGACACCCATCCCCAAAGCAAGCTTTCCAGACATATGGAAGCAGGAGTAGAATGTGGTGCTTCAGTTTGACCCATAGGCAGGGATTTGAGCTGCGGTCTCGGGGTAATGCCTGAATACAAAGTTTGGAGGGAGATTCTGGCCTCGGGCCACAACAGGTGACACCTGCCTGGTATGCGGCCCATGTCTGAGTGCCTGATAGGTGATCAGGTTCCGGATGTGTTGACAGAACAATAGAGCACCAGGTTGCCTATGATATCGGGGCAAGCGCCTTGTAAGTTGATCCTCATGTGTGGATCTTTTGCAGGCCCGTACACCTCGTCTGTTTTCTGCTCCATAGGCAGAAGATTGTCTTGTGACTCCAGAATCGCAATCTGGTGTTTTGTGGGCCAGGAGTGAGAGTCCGGAAACCCTAAGGACGAGCACGGTTCAGTTCAGTGCCGAGTGCATGCTAGTTTAAATATGCCGCGGCGGATTCGAGAAATCTAGGCCCTGTGTATGGGAGGGTCCTATGTGTTCTCACGCTGGAATGTGTGTCCATGATATGGCCGAAGAATTCAGGGGTGGCCTCATGAGTCCATGGTTGTTTTCCAACTCTCGGTCATGTGAGCTGTTCCCAACAGCAAGGTGTCCCTTGGCGGGTGAAGCGGGAGTACGTTTAGATGACTCCAGGGTCCCCCTTATGGAACGATAAGATAGCAGAGCTCCCCAAATGGATGCCTGAAAACCCACCTCGTGTTACCATTGCAGCCGAGGAACATGGCACGTTCGATCTGCTGGCTCGGGGGCCACCTGCCAAGGGGACCATGGGTATCTTAAGACAGGGTATCTTATGCTGGCGAGTCACAGTGCTTGTCTATGTCCACGGAGATCTTCCAGTGTGGTGGTAGTTCAGGAGATAGGTAGGATTCCTCTACACCCAAGGGCGGCCTTTCCATCTGGGGACAGGATGGGTTTTGTTGTGTGTCTCAGGGAACACATGTTGAACCAAATGTTGAAATTACAGAACATGTCTCTGGGGACAGATGCCTGACAACCTAAACTAGGGTGCTAATGAAGTCCTGGGCGCAAGTACAGCTCAATCTCCTGACTCGGGGCCACTGGCCTGGGTGTCTGAGTGGCGGTAGGTGCTCCGTTTGTGTCAGACTGTGCATTTTTCTCCAGTGCGGACTACGGAATTGGTCAGGGCTCAGGGGCCTTGTCGGTTTCTCCAAACCTGGAAGGTTCAGGCCACGGTTTCGGGTGGAGTTTTCCTCGGAAAGGCAGTCCCAGTCCTGCAGTGTAGGTCCGGAGACCCAATGTTGCAGAACAATGTGAACCAGGGCTTTGGAGATCGAAGTCCACAAACATAAACTCGGATTAAGCTTAGGTGCTAGGTGATAGCAGATGCGATTAGAAGAGGCCGAGGACTGTGCCTCGGGATTTGAAATTAGGGCGGGTGGGAGGTGGTAGCCCAGGCATTTCTGTCTGCATTGTGTGTGTTGAATGTTTGGGAATGGAGGTGTGTCCTCTCGGGGCCGGTGGAGATTCTTCCTCAATGGCGTTCTCTAGGTGCACACGAGTTTCGTGTCTTTATGGGGAAAGCGCAGGGTAATGTTTTCCGTCTCAGGCAACCCATCCAAACAGGGATTGAAGAGACTGATTCTGGGTCGGGTCATGGAAAATCACAAAAAGGGTTAAGATTGAGGATTAGGACCATGGCATGCCTGTTTCTCTGGTGTCGGGTCCCGTTCCCGTGGGGATTTGTATGAAAGGTGCTCAGGGTGAGGGTCCCATTGTCTGCTTGTTTCCAGCATGGCCCTCCCCGGTCTTCGTGTTCTCTTGGGCCATACAATTGGGTCCTGCTCTGAGTGTTGGTCACCCATCCCTACGTCAAGCTCTCTGGCCATCTGGTAAAAGGAGAAGACTGTTGTGCTTCAGGTTTACCTCTAGGCAGGGTTTGAGGTACAGTCTGGGGACAAATGCCTGAATACACAGGCTGGATACAGATGACGTCCTCAGGCCACGGCAGATCCCACCTGCGGGTATGAGGCCTTCTCACTGTGTGGCTGACAGGAGTTCGGGGTTCTGGATGTGTCAGACAGAGCATTAGAGCACAGGGCTTCAGGGGATATTGGGTGCTGTCGAGCAGGCGCTATACGATGATCCTTATGTGGGGATTTGCTCAGGTCCATACTTCCCTTCTCCTCTCTGGTGGGCAGACAGAACTCTGCCTTGTGGCTCCAGATTCACAAACTGGAATACTTGCGGACCAGGAAGGAGAGCCCGGGAGCCCGAAAACTCGAGCTACAGTTCAAGTGCATGGCAGTTCCTATGTGCAGAGGCAGAGTCGAGATCTCCAGGCCCTGAGTAAGGGTCAGGGTCCGATGCTTGATCACACTGGAATGTTGTCCATGATGCCTGAAGAATGCAGGGGTGGCCTCATGAGACCATGGAGGTTTCCCACTCTCGGGCTTGTGAGCTGCTCCAAACAGCAAGTTGTCCTTCTGCAGAACAAGGGGGAGTCCTTCTATTATTTGGCTCTAGAGGTTTTCGAATGGAACGATCAGAGCAGAGCCCTATGAGTGGATGCCTGCAAAGCCCACCTCGGGTTACCATTGAGGCCGAATAACGCGGCAGGGTTGATTTGCAGGCTCGGGGGCAAAAGGCCAAGGGTTTCGAGATGACAGCGTGTCTTATTGAGGGATAAGTGTGGCCCTATGTCCAGGGAGACCATCCAATGTGGTGTTGGTTCAGGTGCCAGGCAGGATTCCCCTACCCTGACGGTCTGACCTTGCTTCCAAGAGCAACGTTTCCTTCTGGGGACAAGATGGTTTCTGTTGTGCAGCTCAGGGAACACATGTTGGACCAAATGTTCGTACTCCAGAACAGGTCTCTGGGGACCGATGTGGGACCACCAAAACAAGGGTTCTGATGGGGTTCTAGGCGCATGTCCTGTTCATTCTGCAGACTCGGGCCACTGCCTTGGTGTGATGCCTCTAGGTAGGTGCTCAGGGCGAGTCAGACTGTGTATTTTTCTCCTGTGCGGCCCACGGAATTGGTTAGGACTGACGGGCCCTGTAGGTTTCTCCAACAGTGGACATTTTCATCCACTGTTTAGGGCAGAGTTTTCTTCGAGAGGGTAGGCCCAGCCTTGCAGTGTTTGGCTAGAGGCCCCATCCTGGGACCAGGTGTCCAGGGCTTATGAGACAGAAGTCTGCAAAAAAACAAGTTCGGATTATGGTTAGGGGAGAAGTCATGGCATATGAGATCTGGAGATGCTGAGGTCTGTGCCTCGGGATTTGATATTAGGGCAGCTGGGAGGCAGTCACGCAGGCTGTTCTCTGCACTGTGTTTCTTGGATCCCACGGAACGGACCGTTGTCTTCGTGGGGCCGTGGGAGTCTCTTTCCTGCTGGGGTCTTGCCTGGAATCCAAGAACTGCTGTCATTCTGGGGAAAGGGAAGAGTGCTGTTCCCTTTCTCAGGGATCCCACCAAAACAAGGATTGAAGAGAAGTGTCTGGGAT
Organism: Mustela nivalis; assembly: GCF_964662115.1. Lineage (NCBI taxonomy): Eukaryota > Metazoa > Chordata > Mammalia > Carnivora > Mustelidae > Mustela > Mustela nivalis. The sequence goes on along the minus strand of NC_139041.1, from coordinate 20,511,671 downwards.
GCGGTACCTACCTAAGACAATCCAGGGTTAGACTGGGGATTAGGGTCACGGCATGGCTTGTTGGCGGGTGCCTGGTGCAGCTCCTAATGGGGCTTGTCGAAAGCGAGCTCAGACTGAGGATCACAATGCCTGATGGCTCTAATGAGTGGGCGCATTCTCTTGGGGCATGCCACTGCCTCCCACATGTCGGTTGGACACCCATCCCCAAAGCAAGCTTTCCAGACATATGGAAGCAGGAGTAGAATGTGGTGCTTCAGTTTGACCCATAGGCAGGGATTTGAGCTGCGGTCTCGGGGTAATGCCTGAATACAAAGTTTGGAGGGAGATTCTGGCCTCGGGCCACAACAGGTGACACCTGCCTGGAATGCGGCCCATGTCTGAGTGCCTGATAGGTGATCAGGTTCCGGATGTGTTGACAGAACAATAGAGCACCAGGTTGCCTATGATATCGGGGCAAGCGCCTTGTAAGTTGATCCTCATGTGTGGATCTTTTGCAGGCCCGTACACCTCGCCTGTTTTCTGCTCCTTAGGCAGAAGATTGTCTTGTGACTCCAGAATCGCAATCTGGTGTTTTGTGGGCCAGGAGTGAGAGTCCGGAAACCCTAAGGACGAGCACGGTTCAGTTCAGTGCCGAGTGCATGCTAGTTTAAATATGCCGCGGCGGATTCGAGAAATCTAGGCCCTGTGTATGGGAGGGTCCTATGTGTTCTCACGCTGGAATGTGTGTCCATGATATGGCCGAAGAATTCAGGGGTGGCCTCATGAGTCCATGGTTGTTTTCCAACTCTCGGTCATGTGAGCTGTTCCCAACAGCAAGGTGTCCCTTGGCGGGTGAAGCGGGAGTACGTTTAGATGACTCCAGGGTCCCCCTTATGGAACGATAAGATAGCAGAGCTCCCCAAATGGATGCCTGAAAACCCACCTCGTGTTACCATTGCAGCCGAGGAACATGGCACGTTCTATCTGCTGGCTCGGGGGCCACCTGCCAAGGGGACCATGGGTATCTTAAGACAGGGTATCTTATGCTGGCGAGTCACAGTGCTTGTCTGTGTCCACGGAGATCTTCCAGTGCGGCGGTAGTTCAGGAGATAGGTAGGATTCCTCTACACCCAAGGGCGGCCTTTCCATCTGGGGACAGGATGGGTTTTGTTGTGTGTCTCAGGGAACACATGTTGAACCAAATGTTGAAATTACAGAACATGTCTCTGGGGACAGATGCCTGACAACCTAAACTAGGGTGCTAATGAAGTCCTGGGCGCAAGTACAGCTCAATCTCCTGACTCGGGGCCACTGGCCTGGGTGTCTGAGTGGCGGTAGGTGCTCCGTTTGTGTCAGACTGTGCATTTTTCTCCAGTGCGGACTACGGAATTGGTCAGGGCTCAGGGGCCTTGTCGGTTTCTCCAAACCTGGAAGGTTTAGGCCACGGTTTCGGGTGGAGTTTTCCTCGGAAAGGCAGTCCCAGTCCTGCAGTGTAGGTCTGGAGACCCAATGTTGCAGAACAATGTGAACCAGGGCTTTGGAGATCGAAGTCCACAAACATAAACTCGGATTAAGCTTAGGTGCTAGGTGATAGCAGATGCGATTAGAAGAGGCCGAGGACTGTGCCTCGGGATTTGAAATTAGGGCGGGTGGGAGGTGGTAGCCCAGGCATTTCTGTCTGCATTGTGTGTGTTGAATGTTTGGGAATGGAGGTGTGTCCTCTCGGGGCCGGTGGAGATTCTTCCTCAATGGCGTTCTCTAGGTGCACACGAGTTTCGTGTCTTTATGGGGAAAGCGAAGGGTAATGTTTTCCGTCTCAGGCAACCCATCCAAACAGGGATTGAAGAGACTGATTCTGGGTCGGGTCATGGAAAATCACAAAAAGGGTTAAGATTGAGGATTAGGACCATGGCATGCCTGTTTCTCTGGTGTCGGGTCCCGTTCCCGTGGGGATTTGTATGAAAGGTGCTCAGGGTGAGGGTCCCATTGTCTGCTTGTTTCCAGCATGGCCCTCCCCGGTCTTCGTGTTCTCTTGGGCCATACAATTGGGTCCTGCTCTGAGTGTTGGTCACCCATCCCTACGTCAAGCTCTCTGGCCATCTGGTAAAAGGAGAAGACTGTTGTGCTTCAGGTTTACCTCTAGGCAGGGTTTGAGGTACAATCGGGGGACAAATGCCTGAATACACAGGCTGGATACAGATGACGTCCTCAGGCCACGGCAGATCCCACCTGCGGGTATGAGGCCTTCTCACTGTGTGGCTGACAGGAGATCGGGGTTCTGGATGAGTCAGACAGAGCATTAGAGCACAGGGCTTCAGGGGATATTGGGTGCTGTCGAGCAGGCGCTATACGATGATCCTAATGTGGGGATTTGCTCAGGTCCATACTTCCCTTCTCCTCTCTGGTGGGCAGACAGAACTCTGCCTTGTGGCTCCAGATTCACAAACTGGAATACTTGCGGACCAGGAATGAGAGCCCGGGAGCCCGAAAACTAGAGCTACAGTTCAAGTGCATGGCAGTTCCTATGTGCAGAGGCAGAGTCGAGATCTCCAGGCCCTGAGTAAGGGTCAGGGTCCGATGCTTGATCACACTGGAATGTTGTCCATGATGCCCGAAGAATGCAGGGGTGGCCTCATGAGACCATGGAGGTTTCCCACTCTCGGGCTTGTGAGCTGCTCCAAACAGCAAGTTGTCCTTCTGCAGAACAAGGGGGAGTCCTTCTATTATTTGGCTCTAGAGGTTTTCGAATGGAACGATCAGAGCAGAGCCCTATGAGTGGATGCCTGCAAAGCCCACCTCGGGTTACCATTGAGGCCGAATAACGCGGCAGGGTTGATTTGCAGGCTCGGGGGCAAAAGGCCAAGGGTTTCGAGATGGCAGCGTGTCTTATTGAGGGATAAGTGTGGCCCTATGTCCAGGGAGACCATCCAATGTGGTGTTGGTTCAGGTGCCAGGCAGGATTGCCCTACCCTGACGGTCTGACCTTGCTTCCAAGAGCAACGTTTCCTTCTGGGGACAAGATGGTTTCTGTTGTGCAGCTCAGGGAACACATGTTGGACCAAATGTTCGTACTCCAGAACAGGTCTCTGGGGACCGATGTGGGACCACCTAAACAAGGGTTCTGATGGGGTTCTAGGCGCATGTCCAGTTCATTCTGCAGACTCGGGGCCACTCCATTGGTGTGATGCCTGTAGGTAGGTGCTCAGGGCGAGTCAGACTGTGTATTTTTCTCCTGTGCGGCCCACGGAATTTGTTAGGACTGACGGGCCCTGTAGGTTTCTCCAACAGTGGACATTTTCATCCACTGTTTAGGGCAGAGTTTTCTTCGAGAGGGTAGGCCCAGCCTTGCAGTGTTTGGCTAGAAGCCCCATCCTGGGACCAGGTGTCCAGGGCTTATGAGAAAAAGTCTGCAAAAAAACAAGTTCGGATTATGGTTAGGGGAGAAGTCATGGCATATGAGATCTGGAGATGCTGAGGTCTGTGCCTCGGGATTTGATATTAGGGCAGCTGGGAGGCAGTCACGCAGGCTGTTCTCTCTGCACTGTGTTTCTTGGATCCCACGGAACGGACCGTTGTCTTCGTGGGGCCGTGGGAGTCTCTTTCCTGCTGGGGTCTTGCCTGGTATCCAAGAACTGCTGTCATTCTGGGGAAAGGGAAGAGTGCTGTTCCCTTTCTCAGGGATCCCACCAAAACAAGGATTGCAGAGAAGTGTCTGGGATTCGGTACCTACCTAAGACAATCCAGGGTTAGACTGGGGATTAGGGTCACGGCATGGCTTGTTGGCGGGTGCCTGGGGCAGCTCCTAATGGGGCTTGTCGAAAGCGAGCTCAGACTGAGGATCACAATGCCTGATGGCTCTAATGAGTGGGCGCATTCTCTTGGGGCATGCCACTGCCTCCCACATGTCGGTTGGACACCCATCCCCAAAGCAAGCTTTCCAGACATATGAAAGCAGGAGTAGAATGTGGTGCTTCAGTTTGACCCATAGGCAGGGATTTGAGCTGCGGTCTCGGGGTAATGCCTGAATACAAAGTTTGGAGGGAGATTCTGGCCTCGGGCCACAACAGGTGACACCTGCCTGGAATGCGGCCCATGTCTGAGTGCCTGATAGGTGATCAGGTTCCGGATGTGTTGACAGAACAATAGAGCACCAGGTTGCCTATGATATCGGGGCAAGCGCCTTGTAAGTTGATCCTCATGTGTGGATCTTTTGCAGGCCCGTACACCTCGCCTGTTTTCTGCTCCATAGGCAGAAGATTGTCTTGTGACTCCAGAATCGCAATCTGGTGTTTTGTGGGCCAGGAGTGAGAGTCCGGAAACCCTAAGGACGAGCACGGTTCAGTTCAGTGCCGAGTGCATGCTAGTTTAAATATGCCGCGGCGGATTCGAGAAATCTAGGCCCTGTGTATGGGAGGGTCCTATGTGTTCTCACGCTGGAATGTGTGTCCATGATATGGCCGAAGAATTCAGGGGTGGCCTCATGAGTCCATGGTTGTTTTCCAACTCTCGGTCATGTGAGCTGTTCCCAACAGCAAGGTGTCCCTTGGCGGGTGAAGCGGGAGTACGTTTAGATGACTCCAGGGTCCCCCTTATGGAACGATAAGATAGCAGAGCTCCCCAAATGGATGCCTGAAAACCCACCTCGTGTTACCATTGCAGCCGAGGAACATGGCACGTTCGATCTGCTGGCTCGGGGGCCACCTGCCAAGGGGACCATGGGTATCTTAAGACAGGGTATCTTATGCTGGCGAGTCACAGTGCTTGTCTGTGTCCACGGAGATCTTCCAGTGCGGTGGTAGTTCAGGAGATAGGTAGGATTCCTCTACACCCAAGGGCGGCCTTTCCATCTGGGGACAGGATGGGTTTTGTTGTGTGTCTCAGGGAACACATGTTGATCCAAATGTTGAAATTACAGAACATGTCTCTGGGGACAGATGCCTGACAACCTAAACTAGGGTGCTAATGAAGTCCTGGGCGCAAGTACAGCTCAATCTCCTGACTCGGGGCCACTGGCCTGGGTGTCTGAGTGGCGGTAGGTGCTCCGTTTGTGTCAGACTGTGCATTTTTCTCCAGTGCGGACTACGGAATTGGTCAGGGCTCAGGGGCCTTGTCGGTTTCTCCAAACCTGGAAGGTTTAGGCCACGGTTTCGGGTGGAGTTTTCCTCGGAAAGGCAGTCCCAGTCCTGCAGTGTAGGTCCGGAGACCCAATGTTGCAGAACAATGTGAACCAGGGCTTTGGAGATCGAAGTCCACAAACATAAACTCGGATTAAGCTTAGGTGCTAGGTGATAGCAGATGCGATTAGAAGAGGCCGAGGACTGTGCCTCGGGATTTGAAATTAGGGCGGGTGGGAGGTGGTAGCCCAGGCATTTCTGTCTGCATTGTGTGTGTTGAATGTTTGGGAATGGAGGTGTGTCCTCTCGGGGCCGGTGGAGATTCTTCCTCAATGGCGTTCTCTAGGTGCACACGAGTTTCGTGTCTTTATGGGGAAAGCGAAGGGTAATGTTTTCCGTCTCAGGCAACCCATCCAAACAGGGATTGAAGAGACTGATTCTGGGTCGGGTCATGGAAAATCACAAAAAGGGTTAAGATTGAGGATTAGGACCATGGCATGCCTGTTTCTCTGGTGTCGGGTCCCGTTCCCGTGGGGATTTGTATGAAAGGTGCTCAGGGTGAGGGTCCCATTGTCTGCTTGTTTCCAGCATGGCCCTCCCCGGTCTTCGTGTTCTCTTGGGCCATACAATTGGGTCCTGCTCTGAGTGTTGGTCACCCATCCCTACGTCAAGCTCTCTGGCCATCTGGTAAAAGGAGAAGACTGTTGTGCTTCAGGTTTACCTCTAGGCAGGGTTTGAGGTACAGTCTGGGGACAAATGCCTGAATACACAGGCTGGATACAGATGACGTCCTCAGGCCACGGCAGATCCCACCTGCGGGTATGAGGCCTTCTCACTGTGTGGCTGACAGGAGATCGGGGTTCTGGATGAGTCAGACAGAGCATTAGAGCACAGGGCTTCAGGGGATATTGGGTGCTGTCGAGCAGGCGCTATACGATGATCCTTATGTGGGGATTTGCTCAGGTCCATACTTCCCTTCTCCTCTCTGGTGGGCAGACAGAACTCTGCCTTGTGGCTCCAGATTCACAAACTGGAATACTTGCGGACCAGGAAGGAGAGCCCGGGAGCCCGAAAACTAGAGCTACAGTTCAAGTGCATGGCAGTTCCTATGTGCAGAGGCAGAGTCGAGATCTCCAGGCCCTGAGTAAGGGTCAGGGTCCGATGCTTGATCACACTGGAATGTTGTCCATGATGCCCGAAGAATGCAGGGGTGGCCTCATGAGACCATGGAGGTTTCCCACTCTCGGGCTTGTGAGGTGCTCCAAACAGCAAGTTGTCCTTCTGCAGAACAAGGGGGAGTCCTTCTATTATTTGGCTCTAGAGGTTTTCGAATGGAACGATCAGAGCAGAGCCCTATGAGTGGATGCCTGCAAAGCCCACCTCGGGTTACCATTGAGGCCGAATAACGCGGCAGGGTTGATTTGCAGGCTCGGGGGCAAAAGGCCAAGGGTTTCGAGATGGCAGCGTGTCTTATTGAGGGATAAGTGTGGCCCTATGTTCAGGGAGACCATCCAATGTGGTGTTGGTTCAGGTGCCAGGCAGGATTGCCCTATTCTGACGGTCTGACCTTACTTCCAAGAGCAACGTTTCCTTCTGGGGACAAGATGGTTTCTGTTGTGCAGCTCAGGGAACACATGTTGGACCAAATGTTCGTACTCCAGAACAGGTCTCTGGGGACCGATGTGGGACCACCTAAACAAGGGTTCAGATGGGGTTCTAGGCGCATGTCCAGTTCATTCTGCAGACTCGGGGCCACTGCCTTGGTGTGATGTCTGTAGGTAGGTGCTCAGGGCGAGTTAGACTGTGTATTTTTCTCCTGTGCGGCCCACGGAATTGGTTAGGACCGACGGGCCCTGGAGTTTTCTCCAACAGTGGACATTTTCATCCACTGTTTAGGGCAGAGTTTTCTTCGAGAGGGTAGGCCCAGCCTTGCAGTGTTTGGCTAGAAGCCCCATCCTGGGAATAGGTGTCCAGGGCTTTGAGAAAAAGTCTGCAAAAAAACAAGTTCGGATTATGGTTAGGGGAGAAGTCATGGCATATGAGATCTGGAGATGCTGAGGTCTGTGCCTCGGGATTTGATATTAGGGCAGCTGGGAGACAGTCATGCAGGCTGTTCTCTCTGCACTGTGTTTCTTGGATCCCACGGAACGGACCGTTGTCTTCGTGGGGCCGTGGGAGTCTCTTTCCTGCTGGGGTCTTGCCTGGAAATCAAGAACTGCTGTCATTCTGGGGAAAGGGAAGAGTGCTGTTCCCTTTCTCAGGGATCCCACCAAAACAAGGATTGCAGAGAAGTGTCTGGGATGCGGTACCTACCTAAGACAATCCAGGGTTAGACTGGGGATTAGGGTCACGGCATGGCTTGTTGGCGGGTGCCTGGGGCAGCTCCTAATGGGGCTTGTCGAAAGCGAGCTCAGACTGAGGATCACAATGCCTGATGGCTCTAATGAGTGGGCGCATTCTCTTGGGGCATGCCACTGCCTCCCACATGTCGGTTGGACACCCATCCCCAAAGCAAGCTTTCCAGACATATGAAAGCAGGAGTAGAATGTGGTGCTTCAGTTTGACCCATAGGCAGGGATTTGAGCTGCGGTCTCGGGGTAATGCCTGAATACAAAGTTTGGAGGGAGATTCTGGCCTCGGGCCACAACAGGTGACACCTGCCTGGAATGCGGCCCATGTCTGAGTGCCTGATAGGTGATCAGGTTCCGGATGTGTTGACAGAACAATAGAGCACCAGGTTGCCTATGATATCGGGGCAAGCGCCTTGTAAGTTGATCCTCATGTGTGGATCTTTTGCAGGCCCGTACACCTCGCCTGTTTTCTGCTCCTTAGGCAGAAGATTGTCTTGTGACTCCAGAATCGCAATCTGGTGTTTTGTGGGCCAGGAGTGAGAGTCCGGAAACCCTAAGGACGAGCACGGTTCAGTTCAGTGCCGAGTGCATGCTAGTTTAAATATGCCGCGGCGGATTCGAGAAATCTAGGCCCTGTGTATGGGAGGGTCCTATGTGTTCTCACGCTGGAATGTGTGTCCATGATATGGCCGAAGAATTCAGGGGTGGCCTCATGAGTCCATGGTTGTTTTCCAACTCTCGGTCATGTGAGCTGTTCCCAACAGCAAGGTGTCCCTTGGCGGGTGAAGCGGGAGTACGTTTAGATGACTCCAGGGTCCCCCTTATGGAACGATAAGATAGCAGAGCTCCCCAAATGGATGCCTGAAAACCCACCTCGTGTTACCATTGCAGCCGAGGAACATGGCACGTTCGATCTGCTGGCTCGGGGGCCACCTGCCAAGGGGACCATGGGTATCTTAAGACAGGGTATCTTATGCTGGCGAGTCACAGTGCTTGTCTGTGTCCACGGAGATCTTCCAGTGCGGTGGTAGTTCAGGAGATAGGTAGGATTCCTCTACACCCAAGGGCGGCCTTTCCATCTGGGGACAGGATGGGTTTTGTTGTGTGTCTCAGGGAACACATGTTGAACCAAATGTTGAAATTACAGAACATGTCTCTGGGGACAGATGCCTGACAACCTAAACTAGGGTGCTAATGAAGTCCTGGGCGCAAGTACAGCTCAATCTCCTGACTCGGGGCCACTGGCCTGGGTGTCTGAGTGGCGGTAGGTGCTCCGTTTGTGTCAGACTGTGCATTTTTCTCCAGTGCGGACTACGGAATTGGTCAGGGCTCAGGGGCCTTGTCGGTTTCTCCAAACCTGGAAGGTTTAGGCCACGGTTTCGGGTGGAGTTTTCCTCGGAAAGGCAGTCCCAGTCCTGCAGTGTAGGTCCGGAGACCCAATGTTGCAGAACAATGTGAACCAGGGCTTTGGAGATCGAAGTCCACAAACATAAACTCGGATTAAGCTTAGGTGCTAGGTGATAGCAGATGCGATTAGAAGAGGCCGAGGACTGTGCCTCGGGATTTGAAATTAGGGCGGGTGGGAGGTGGTAGCCCAGGCATTTCTGTCTGCATTGTGTGTGTTGAATGTTTGGGAATGGAGGTGTGTCCTCTCGGGGCCGGTGGAGATTCTTCCTCAATGGCGTTCTCTAGGTGCACACGAGTTTCGTGTCTTTATGGGGAAAGCGAAGGGTAATGTTTTCCGTCTCAGGCAACCCATCCAAACAGGGATTGAAGAGACTGATTCTGGGTCGGGTCATGGAAAATCACAAAAAGGGTTAAGATTGAGGATTAGGACCATGGCATGCCTGTTTCTCTGGTGTCGGGTCCCGTTCCCGTGGGGATTTGTATGAAAGGTGCTCAGGGTGAGGGTCCCATTGTCTGCTTGTTTCCAGCATGGCCCTCCCCGGTCTTCGTGTTCTCTTGGGCCATACAATTGGGTCCTGCTCTGAGTGTTGGTCACCCATCCCTACGTCAAGCTCTCTGGCCATTTGGTAAAAGGAGAAGACTGTTGTGCTTCAGGTTTACCTCTAGGCAGGGTTTGAGGTACAGTCTGGGGACAAATGCCTGAATACACAGGCTGGATACAGATGACGTCCTCAGGCCACGGCAGATCCCACCTGCGGGTATGAGGCCTTCTCACTGTGTGGCTGACAGGAGTTCGGGGTTCTGGATGTGTCAGACAGAGCATTAGAGCACAGGGCTTCAGGGGATATTGGGTGCTGTCGAGCAGGCGCTATACGATGATCCTTATGTGGGGATTTGCTCAGGTCCATACTTCCCTTCTCCTCTCTGGTGGGCAGACAGAACTCTGCCTTGTGGCTCCAGATTCACAAACTGGAATACTTGCGGACCAGGAAGGAGAGCCCGGGAGCCCGAAAACTAGAGCTACAGTTCAAGTGCATGGCAGTTCCTATGTGCAGAGGCAGAGTCGAGATCTCCAGGCCCTGAGTAAGGGTCAGGGTCCGATGCTTGATCACACTGGAATGTTGTCCATGATGCCCGAAGAATGCAGGGGTGGCCTCATGAGACCATGGAGGTTTCCCACTCTCGGGCTTGTGAGCTGCTCCAAACAGCAAGTTGTCCTTCTGCAGAACAAGGGGGAGTCCTTCTATTATTTGGCTCTAGAGGTTTTCGAATGGAACGATCAGAGCAGAGCCCTATGAGTGGATGCCTGCAAAGCCCACCTCGGGTTACCATTGAGGCCGAATAACGCGGCAGGGTTGATTTGCAGGCTCGGGGGCAAAAGGCCAAGGGTTTCGAGATGGCAGCGTGTCTTATTGAGGGATAAGTGTGGCCCTATGTCCAGGGAGACCATCCAATGTGGTGTTGGTTCAGGTGCCAGGCAGGATTGCCCTACCCTGACGGTCTGACCTTGCTTCCAAGAGCAACGTTTCCTTCTGGGGACAAGATGGTTTCTGTTGTGCAGCTCAGGGAACACATGTTGGACCAAATGTTCGTACTCCAGAACAGGTCTCTGGGGACCGATGTGGGACCACCTAAACAAGGGTTCAGATGGGGTTCTAGGCGCATGTCCAGTTCATTCTGCAGACTCGGGGCCACTGCCTTGGTGTGATGTCTGTAGGTAGGTGCTCAGGGCGAGTCAGACTGTGTATTTTTCTCCTGTGCGGCCCACGGAATTGGTTAGGACTGACGGGCCCTGGAGGTTTCTCCAACAGTGGACATTTTCATCCACTGTTTAGGGCAGAGTTTTCTTCGAGAGGGTAGGCCCAGCCTTGCAGTGTTTGGCTAGAAGCCCCATCCTGGGACCAGGTGTCCAGGGCTTATGAGAAAAAGTCTGCAAAAAAACAAGTTCGGATTATGGTTAGGGGAGAAGTCATGGCATATGAGATCTGGAGATGCTGAGGTCTGTGCCTCGGGATTTGATATTAGGGCAGCTGGGAGGCAGTCACGCAGGCTGTTCTCTCTGCACTGTGTTTCTTGGATCCCACGGAACGGACCGTTGTCTTCGTGGGGCCGTGGGTGTCTCTTTCCTGCTGGGGTCTTGCCTGGAATCCAAGAACTGCTGTCATTCTGGTGAAAGGGAAGAGTGCTGTTCCCTTTCTCAGGGATCCCACCAAAACAAGGATTGCAGAGAAGTGTCTGGGATGCGGTCCCTACCTAAGACAATCCAGGGTTAGACTGGGGATTAGGGTCACGGCATGGCTTGTTGGCGGGTGCCTGGTGCAGCTCCTAATGGGGCTTGTCGAAAGCGAGCTCAGACTGAGGATCACAATGCCTGATGGCTCTAATGAGTGGGCGCATTCTCTTGGGGCATGCCACTGCCTCCCACATGTCGGTTGGACACCCATCCCCAAAGCAAGCTTTCCAGACATATGGAAGCAGGATTAGAATGTGGTGCTTCAGTTTGACCCATAGGCAGGGATTTGAGCTGCGGTCTCGGGGTAATGCCTGAATACAAAGTTTGGAGGGAGATTCTGGCCTCGGGCCACAACAGGTGACACCTGCCTGGAATGCGGCCCATGTCTGAGTGCCTGATAGGTGATCAGGTTCCGGATGTGTTGACAGAACAATAGAGCACCAGGTTTCCTATGATATCGGGGCAAGCGCCTTGTAAGTTGATCCTCATGTGTGGATCTTTTGCAGGCCCGTACACCTCGCCTGTTTTCTGCTCCTTAGGCAGAAGATTGTCTTGTGACTCCAGAATCGCAATCTGGTGTTTTGTGGGCCAGGAGTGAGAGTCCGGAAACCCTAAGGACGAGCACGGTTCAGTTCAGTGCCGAGTGCATGCTAGTTTAAATATGCCGCGGCGGATTCGAGAAATCTAGGCCCTGTGTATGGGAGGGTCCTATGTGTTCTCACGCTGGAATGTGTGTCCATGATATGGCCGAAGAATTCAGGGGTGGCCTCATGAGTCCATGGTTGTTTTCCAACTCTCGGTCATGTGAGCTGTTCCCAACAGCAAGGTGTCCCTTGGCGGGTGAAGCGGGAGTACGTTTAGATGACTCCAGGGTCCCCCTTATGGAACGATAAGATAGCAGAGCTCCCCAAATGGATGCCAGAAAACCCACCTCGTGTTACCATTGCAGCCGAGGAACATGGCACGTTCGATCTGCTGGCTCGGGGGCCACCTGCCAAGGGGACCATGGGTATCTTAAGACAGGGTATCTTATGCTGGCGAGTCACAGTGCTTGTCTGTGTCCACGGAGATCTTCCAGTGCGGTGGTAGTTCAGGAGATAGGTAGGATTCCTCTACACCCAAGGGCGGCCTTTCCATCTGGGGACAGGATGGGTTTTGTTGTGTGTCTCAGGGAACACATGTTGATCCAAATGTTGAAATTACAGAACATGTCTCTGGGGACAGATGCCTGACAACCTAAACTAGGGTGCTAATGAAGTCCTGGGCGCAAGTACAGCTCAATCTCCTGACTCGGGGCCACTGGCCTGGGTGTCTGAGTGGCGGTAGGTGCTCCGTTTGTGTCAGACTGTGCATTTTTCTCCAGTGCGGACTACGGAATTGGTCAGGGCTCAGGGGCCTTGTCGGTTTCTCCAAACCTGGAAGGTTTAGGCCACGGTTTCGGGTGGAGTTTTCCTCAGAAAGGCAGTCCCATTCCTGCAGTGTAGGTCCGGAGACCCAATGTTGCAGAACAATGTGAACCAGGGCTTTGGAGATCGAAGTCCACAAACATAAACTTGGATTAAGCTTAGGTGCTAGGTGATAGCAGATGCGATTAGAAGAGGCCGAGGACTGTGCCTCGGGATTTGAAATTAGGGCGGGTGGGAGGTGGTAGCCCAGGCATTTCTGTCTGCATTGTGTGTGTTGAATGTTTGGGAATGGAGGTGTGTCCTCTCGGGGCCGGTGGAGATTCTTCCTCAATGGCGTTCTCTAGGTGCACACGAGTTTCGTGTCTTTATGGGGAAAGCGCAGGGTAATGTTTTCCGTCTCAGGCAACCCATCCAAACAGGGATTGAAGAGACTGATTCTGGGTCGGGTCATGGAAAATCACAAAAAGGGTTAAGATTGAGGATTAGGACCATGGCATGCCTGTTTCTCTGGTGTCGGGTCCCGTTCCCGTGGGGATTTGTATGAAAGGTGCTCAGGGTGAGGGTCCCATTGTCTGCTTGTTTCCAGCATGGCCCTCCCCGGTCTTCGTGTTCTCTTGGGCCATACAATTGGGTCCTGCTCTGAGTGTTGGTCACCCATCCCTACGTCAAGCTCTCTGGCCATCTGGTAAAAGGAGAAGACTGTTGTGCTTCAGGTTTACCTCTAGGCAGGGTTTGAGGTACAGTCTGGGGACAAATGCCTGAATACACAGGCTGGATACAGATGACGTCCTCAGGCCACGGCAGATCCCACCTGCGGGTATGAGGCCTTCTCACTGTGTGGCTGACAGGAGATCGGGGTTCTGGATGAGTCAGACAGAGCATTAGAGCACAGGGCTTCAGGGGATATTGGGTGCTGTCGAGCAGGCGCTATACGATGATCCTTATGTGGGGATTTGCTCAGGTCCATACTTCCCTTCTCCTCTCTGGTGGGCAGACAGAACTCTGCCTTGTGGCTCCATATTCACAAACTGGAATACTTGCGGACCAGGAAGGAGAGCCCGGGAGCCCGAAAACTAGAGCTACAGTTCAAGTGCATGGCAGTTCCTATGTGCAGAGGCAGAGTCGAGATCTCCAGGCCCTGAGTAAGGGTCAGGGTCCGATGCTTGATCACACTGGAATGTTGTCCATGATGCCCGAAGAATGCAGGGGTGGCCTCATGAGACCATGGAGGTTTCCCACTCTCGGGCTTGTGAGGTGCTCCAAACAGCAAGTTGTCCTTCTGCAGAACAAGGGGGAGTCCTTCTATTATTTGGCTCTAGAGGTTTTCGAATGGAACGATCAGAGCAGAGCCCTATGAGTGGATGCCTGCAAAGCCCACCTCGGGTTACCATTGAGGCCGAATAACGCGGCAGGGTTGATTTGCAGGCTCGGGGGCAAAAGGCCAAGGGTTTCGAGATGGCAGCGTGTCTTATTGAGGGATAAGTGTGGCCCTATGTTCAGGGAGACCATCCAATGTGGTGTTGGTTCAGGTGCCAGGCAGGATTGCCCTATTCTGACGGTCTGACCTTACTTCCAAGAGCAACGTTTCCTTCTGGGGACAAGATGGTTTCTGTTGTGCAGCTCAGGGAACACATGTTGGACCAAATGTTCGTACTCCAGAACAGGTCTCTGGGGACCGATGTGGGACCACCTAAACAAGGGTTCAGATGGGGTTCTAGGCGCATGTCCAGTTCATTCTGCAGACTCGGGGCCACTGCCTTGGTGTGATGTCTGTAGGTAGGTGCTCAGGGCGAGTTAGACTGTGTATTTTTCTCCTGTGCGGCCCACGGAATTGGTTAGGACCGACGGGCCCTGGAGGTTTCTCCAACAGTGGACATTTTCATCCACTGTTTAGGGCAGAGTTTTCTTCGAGAGGGTAGGCCCAGCCTTGCAGTGTTTGGCTAGAAGCCCCATCCTGGGAATAGGTGTCCAGGGCTTTGAGAAAAAGTCTGCAAAAAAACAAGTTCGGATTATGGTTAGGGGAGAAGTCATGGCATATGAGATCTGGAGATGCTGAGGTCTGTGCCTCGGGATTTGATATTAGGGCAGCTGGGAGACAGTCATGCAGGCTGTTCTCTCTGCACTGTGTTTCTTGGATCCCACGGAACGGACCGTTGTCTTCGTGGGGCCGTGGGAGTCTCTTTCCTGCTGGGGTCTTGCCTGGAAATCAAGAACTGCTGTCATTCTGGGGAAAGGGAAGAGTGCTGTTCCCTTTCTCAGGGATCCCACCAAAACAAGGATTGCAGAGAAGTGTCTGGGATGCGGTACCTACCTAAGACAATCCAGGGTTAGACTGGGGATTAGGGTCACGGCATGGCTTGTTGGCGGGTGCCTGGGGCAGCTCCTAATGGGGCTTGTCGAAAGCGAGCTCAGACTGAGGATCACAATGCCTGATGGCTCTAATGAGTGGGCGCATTCTCTTGGGGCATGCCACTGCCTCCCACATGTCGGTTGGACACCCATCCCCAAAGCAAGCTTTCCAGACATATGAAAGCAGGAGTAGAATGTGGTGCTTCAGTTTGACCCATAGGCAGGGATTTGAGCTGCGGTCTCGGGGTAATGCCTGAATACAAAGTTTGGAGGGAGATTCTGGCCTCGGGCCACAACAGGTGACACCTGCCTGGAATGCGGCCCATGTCTGAGTGCCTGATAGGTGATCAGGTTCCGGATGTGTTGACAGAACAATAGAGCACCAGGTTGCCTATGATATCGGGGCAAGCGCCTTGTAAGTTGATCCTCATGTGTGGATCTTTTGCAGGCCCGTACACCTCGCCTGTTTTCTGCTCCTTAGGCAGAAGATTGTCTTGTGACTCCAGAATCGCAATCTGGTGTTTTGTGGGCCAGGAGTGAGAGTCCGGAAACCCTAAGGACGAGCACGGTTCAGTTCAGTGCCGAGTGCATGCTAGTTTAAATATGCCGCGGCGGATTCGAGAAATCTAGGCCCTGTGTATGGGAGGGTCCTATGTGTTCTCACGCTGGAATGTGTGTCCATGATATGGCCGAAGAATTCAGGGGTGGCCTCATGAGTCCATGGTTGTTTTCCAACTCTCGGTCATGTGAGCTGTTCCCAACAGCAAGGTGTCCCTTGGCGGGTGAAGCGGGAGTACGTTTAGATGACTCCAGGGTCCCCCTTATGGAACGATAAGATAGCAGAGCTCCCCAAATGGATGCCTGAAAACCCACCTCGTGTTACCATTGCAGCCGAGGAACATGGCACGTTCGATCTGCTGGCTCGGGGGCCACCTGCCAAGGGGACCATGGGTATCTTAAGACAGGGTATCTTATGCTGGCGAGTCACAGTGCTTGTCTGTGTCCACGGAGATCTTCCAGTGCGGTGGTAGTTCAGGAGATAGGTAGGATTCCTCTACACCCAAGGGCGGCCTTTCCATCTGGGGACAGGATGGGTTTTGTTGTGTGTCTCAGGGAACACATGTTGAACCAAATGTTGAAATTACAGAACATGTCTCTGGGGACAGATGCCTGACAACCTAAACTAGGGTGCTAATGAAGTCCTGGGCGCAAGTACAGCTCAATCTCCTGACTCGGGGCCACTGGCCTGGGTGTCTGAGTGGCGGTAGGTGCTCCGTTTGTGTCAGACTGTGCATTTTTCTCCAGTGCGGACTACGGAATTGGTCAGGGCTCAGGGGCCTTGTCGGTTTCTCCAAACCTGGAAGGTTTAGGCCACGGTTTCGGGTGGAGTTTTCCTCGGAAAGGCAGTCCCAGTCCTGCAGTGTAGGTCCGGAGACCCAATGTTGCAGAACAATGTGAACCAGGGCTTTGGAGATCCAAGTCCACAAACATAAACTCGGATTAAGCTTAGGTGCTAGGTGATAGCAGATGCGATTAGAAGAGGCCGAGGACTGTGCCTCGGGATTTGAAATTAGGGCGGGTGGGAGGTGGTAGCCCAGGCATTTCTGTCTGCATTGTGTGTGTTGAATGTTTGGGAATGGAGGTGTGTCCTCTCGGGGCCGGTGGAGATTCTTCCTCAATGGCGTTCTCTAGGTGCACACGAGTTTCGTGTCTTTATGGGGAAAGCGAAGGGTAATGTTTTCCGTCTCAGGCAACCCATCCAAACAGGGATTGAAGAGACTGATTCTGGGTCGGGTCATGGAAAATCACAAAAAGGGTTAAGATTGAGGATTAGGACCATGGCATGCCTGTTTCTCTGGTGTCGGGTCCCGTTCCCGTGGGGATTTGTATGAAAGGTGCTCAGGGTGAGGGTCCCATTGTCTGCTTGTTTCCAGCATGGCCCTCCCCGGTCTTCGTGTTCTCTTGGGCCATACAATTGGGTCCTGCTCTGAGTGTTGGTCACCCATCCCTACGTCAAGCTCTCTGGCCATTTGGTAAAAGGAGAAGACTGTTGTGCTTCAGGTTTACCTCTAGGCAGGGTTTGAGGTACAGTCTGGGGACAAATGCCTGAATACACAGGCTGGATACAGATGACGTCCTCAGGCCACGGCAGATCCCACCTGCGGGTATGAGGCCTTCTCACTGTGTGGCTGACAGGAGTTCGGGGTTCTGGATGTGTCAGACAGAGCATTAGAGCACAGGGCTTCAGGGGATATTGGGTGCTGTCGAGCAGGCGCTATACGATGATCCTTATGTGGGGATTTGCTCAGGTCCATACTTCCCTTCTCCTCTCTGGTGGGCAGACAGAACTCTGCCTTGTGGCTCCAGATTCACAAACTGGAATACTTGCGGACCAGGAAGGAGAGCCCGGGAGCCCGAAAACTAGAGCTACAGTTCAAGTGCATGGCAGTTCCTATGTGCAGAGGCAGAGTCGAGATCTCCAGGCCCTGAGTAAGGGTCAGGGTCCGATGCTTGATCACACTGGAATGTTGTCCATGATGCCCGAAGAATGCAGGGGTGGCCTCATGAGACCATGGAGGTTTCCCACTCTCGGGCTTGTGAGCTGCTCCAAACAGCAAGTTGTCCTTCTGCAGAACAAGGGGGAGTCCTTCTATTATTTGGCTCTAGAGGTTTTCGAATGGAACGATCAGAGCAGAGCCCTATGAGTGGATGCCTGCAAAGCCCACCTCGGGTTACCATTGAGGCCGAATAACGCGGCAGGGTTGATTTGCAGGCTCGGGGGCAAAAGGCCAAGGGTTTCGAGATGGCAGCGTGTCTTATTGAGGGATAAGTGTGGCCCTATGTCCAGGGAGACCATCCAATGTGGTGTTGGTTCAGGTGCCAGGCAGGATTGCCCTACCCTGACGGTCTGACCTTGCTTCCAAGAGCAACGTTTCCTTCTGGGGACAAGATGGTTTCTGTTGTGCAGCTCAGGGAACACATGTTGGACCAAATGTTCGTACTCCAGAACAGGTCTCTGGGGACCGATGTGGGACCACCTAAACAAGGGTTCAGATGGGGTTCTAGGCGCATGTCCAGTTCATTCTGCAGACTCGGGGCCACTGCCTTGGTGTGATGTCTGTAGGTAGGTGCTCAGGGCGAGTCAGACTGTGTATTTTTCTCCTGTGCGGCCCACGGAATTGGTTAGGACTGACGGGCCCTGGAGGTTTCTCCAACAGTGGACATTTTCATCCACTGTTTAGGGCAGAGTTTTCTTCGAGAGGGTAGGCCCAGCCTTGCAGTGTTTGGCTAGAAGCCCCATCCTGGGACCAGGTGTCCAGGGCTTATGAGAAAAAGTCTGCAAAAAAACAAGTTCGGATTATGGTTAGGGGAGAAGTCATGGCATATGAGATCTGGAGATGCTGAGGTCTGTGCCTCGGGATTTGATATTAGGGCAGCTGGGAGGCAGTCACGCAGGCTGTTCTCTCTGCACTGTGTTTCTTGGATCCCACGGAACGGACCGTTGTCTTCGTGGGGCCGTGGGTGTCTCTTTCCTGCTGGGGTCTTGCCTGGAATCCAAGAACTGCTGTCATTCTGGTGAAAGGGAAGAGTGCTGTTCCCTTTCTCAGGGATCCCACCAAAACAAGGATTGCAGAGAAGTGTCTGGGATGCGGTCCCTACCTAAGACAATCCAGGGTTAGACTGGGGATTAGGGTCACGGCATGGCTTGTTGGCGGGTGCCTGGTGCAGCTCCTAATGGGGCTTGTCGAAAGCGAGCTCAGACTGAGGATCACAATGCCTGATGGCTCTAATGAGTGGGCGCATTCTCTTGGGGCATGCCACTGCCTCCCACATGTCGGTTGGACACCCATCCCCAAAGCAAGCTTTCCAGACATATGAAAGCAGGAGTAGAATGTGGTGCTTCAGTTTGACCCATAGGCAGGGATTTGAGCTGCGGTCTGGGGGTAATGCCTGAATACAAAGTTTGGAGGGAGATTCTGGCCTCGGGCCACAACAGGTGACACCTGCCTGGAATGCGGCCCATGTCTGAGTGCCTGATAGGTGATCAGGTTCCGGATGTGTTGACAGAACAATAGAGCACCAGGTTTCCTATGATATCGGGGCAAGCGCCTTGTAAGTTGATCCTCATGTGTGGATCTTTTGCAGGCCCGTACACCTCGCCTGTTTTCTGCTCCTTAGGCAGAAGATTGTCTTGTGACTCCAGAATCGCAATCTGGTGTTTTGTGGGCCAGGAGTGAGAGTCCGGAAACCCTAAGGACGAGCACGGTTCAGTTCAGTGCCAAGTGCATGCTAGTTTAAATATGCCGCGGCGGATTCGAGAAATCTAGGCCCTGTGTATGGGAGGGTCCTATGTGTTCTCACGCTGGAATGTGTGTCCATGATATGGCCGAAGAATTCAGGGGTGGCCTCATGAGTCCATGGTTGTTTTCCAACTCTCGGTCATGTGAGCTGTTCCCAACAGCAAGGTGTCCCTTGGCGGGTGAAGCGGGAGTACGTTTAGATGACTCCAGGGTCCCCCTTATGGAACGATAAGATAGCAGAGCTCCCCAAATGGATGCCAGAAAACCCACCTCGTGTTACCATTGCAGCCGAGGAACATGGCACGTTCGATCTGCTGGCTCGGGGGCCACCTGCCAAGGGGACCATGGGTATCTTAAGACAGGGTATCTTATGCTGGCGAGTCACAGTGCTTGTCTGTGTCCACGGAGATCTTCCAGTGCGGTGGTAGTTCAGGAGATAGGTAGGATTCCTCTACACCCAAGGGCGGCCTTTCCATCTGGGGACAGGATGGGTTTTGTTGTGTGTCTCAGGGAACACATGTTGATCCAAATGTTGAAATTACAGAACATGTCTCTGGGGACAGATGCCTGACAACCTAAACTAGGGTGCTAATGAAGTCCTGGGCGCAAGTACAGCTCAATCTCCTGACTCGGGGCCACTGGCCTGGGTGTCTGAGTGGCGGTAGGTGCTCCGTTTGTGTCAGACTGTGCATTTTTCTCCAGTGCGGACTACGGAATTGGTCAGGGCTCAGGGGCCTTGTCGGTTTCTCCAAACCTGGAAGGTTTAGGCCACGGTTTCGGGTGGAGTTTTCCTCAGAAAGGCAGTCCCATTCCTGCAGTGTAGGTCCGGAGACCCAATGTTGCAGAACAATGTGAACCAGGGCTTTGGAGATCGAAGTCCACAAACATAAACTTGGATTAAGCTTAGGTGCTAGGTGATAGCAGATGCGATTAGAAGAGGCCGAGGACTGTGCCTCGGGATTTGAAATTAGGGCGGGTGGGAGGTGGTAGCCCAGGCATTTCTGTCTGCATTGTGTGTGTTGAATGTTTGGGAATGGAGGTGTGTCCTCTCGGGGCCGGTGGAGATTCTTCCTCAATGGCGTTCTCTAGGTGCACACGAGTTTCGTGTCTTTATGGGGAAAGCGCAGGGTAATGTTTTCCGTCTCAGGCAACCCATCCAAACAGGGATTGAAGAGACTGATTCTGGGTCGGGTCATGGAAAATCACAAAAAGGGTTAAGATTGAGGATTAGGACCATGGCATGCCTGTTTCTCTGGTGTCGGGTCCCGTTCCCGTGGGGATTTGTATGAAAGGTGCTCAGGGTGAGGGTCCCATTGTCTGCTTGTTTCCAGCATGGCCCTCCCCGGTCTTCGTGTTCTCTTGGGCCATACAATTGGGTCCTGCTCTGAGTGTTGGTCACCCATCCCTACGTCAAGCTCTCTGGCCATCTGGTAAAAGGAGAAGACTGTTGTGCTTCAGGTTTACCTCTAGGCAGGGTTTGAGGTACAGTCTGGGGACAAATGCCTGAATACACAGGCTGGATACAGATGACGTCCTCAGGCCACGGCAGATCCCACCTGCGGGTATGAGGCCTTCTCACTGTGTGGCTGACAGGAGATCGGGGTTCTGGATGTGTCAGACAGAGCATTAGAGCACAGGGCTTCAGGGGATATTAGGTGCTGTCGAGCCGGCGCTATACGATGATCCTTATGTGGGGATTTGCTCAGGTCCATACTTCCCTTCTCCTCTCTGGGGGGCAGACAGAACTCTGCCTTGTGGCTCCATATTCACAAACTGGAATACTTGCGGACCAGGAATGAGAGCCCGGGAGCCCGAAAACTAGAGCTACAGTTCAAGTGCATGGCAGTTCCTATGTGCAGAGGCAGAGTCGAGATCTCCAGGCCTTGAGTAAGGGTCAGGGTCCGATGCTTGATCACACTGGAATGTTGTCCATGATGCCCGAAGAATGCAGGGGTGGCCTCATGAGACCATGGAGGTTTCCTTCTCTCGGGCTTGTGAGCTGCTCCAAACAGCAAGTTATCCTTCTGCAGAACAAGGGGGAGTCCTTCTATTATTTGGCTTTAGACGTTTTCGAATGGAACAATCAGAGCAGAGCCCTATGAGTGGATGCCTGCAAAGCCCACCTCGGGTTACCATTGCGGCCGAATAACGCGGCAGGGTTGATTTGCAGGCTCGGGGGCAAAAGGCCAAGGGTTTCGAGATGGCAGCGTGTCTTATTGAAAGATAAGTGTGGCCCTATGTCCAGGGAGACCATCCTATGTGGTGTTGGTTCAGGTGCCAGGCAGGATTGCCCTACCCTGACGGTCTGACCTTGCTTCCAAGAGCAACGTTTCCTTCTGGGGACAAGATGGTTTCTGTTGTGCAGCTCAGGGAACACATGTTGGACCAAATGTTCGTACTCCAGAACAGGTCTCTGGGGACCGATGTGGGACCACCTAAACAAGGGTTCTGATGGGGTTCTAGGCGCATGTCCAGTTCATTCTGCAGACTCGGGGCCACTGCCTTGGTGTGATGCCTGTAGGTAGGTGCTCAGGGCGAGTCAGACTGTGTATTTTTCTCCTGTGCGGCCCACGGAATTGGTTAGGACTGACGGGCCCTGTAGGTTTCTCCAACAGTGGACATTTTCATCCACTGTTTAGGGCAGAGTTTTCTTCGAGAGGGTAGGCCCAGCCTTGCAGTGTTTGGCTAGAGGCCCCATCCTGGGACCAGGTGTCCAGGCCTTATGAGACAGAAGTCTGCAAAAAAACAAGTTCGGATTATGGTTAGGGGAAAAGTCATGGCATATGAGATCTGGAGATGCTGAGGTCAGTGCCTCGGGATTTGATATTAGGGCAGCTGGGAGGCAGTCACGCAGGCTGTTCTCTCTGCACTGTGTTTCTTGGATCCCACTGAACGGACCGTTGTCTTCGTGGGGCCGTGGGAGTCTCTTTCCTGCTGGGGTCTTGCCTGGAATCCAAGAACTGCTGTCATTCTGGGGAAAGGGAAGAGTGCTGTTCCCTTTCTCAGGGATCCCACCAAAACAAGGATTGCAGAGAAGTGTCTGGGATGCGGTACCTACCTAAGACAATCCAGGGTTAGACTGGGGATTAGGGTCACGGCATGGCTTGTTGGCGGGTGCCTGGTGCAGCTCCTAATGGGGCTTGTGGAAAGGGAGCTCAGACTGAGGATCACAATGCCTGATGGCTCTAATGAGTGGGCGCATTCCCTTGGGGCATGCCACTGCCTCCCACATGTCGGTTGGACACCCATCCCCAAAGCAAGCTTTCCAGACATATGGAAGCAGGAGTAGAATGTGGTGCTTCAGTTTGACCCATAGGCAGGGATTTGAGCTGCGGTCTCGGGGTAATGCCTGAATACAAAGTTTGGAGGGAGATTCTGGCCTCGGGCCACAACAGGTGACACCGGCCTGGAATGCGGCCCATGTCTGAGTGCCTGATAGGTGATCAGGTTCCGGATGTGTTGACAGAACAATAGAGCACCAGGTTGCCTATGATATCGGGGCAAGCGCCTTGTAAGTTGATCCTCATGTGTGGATCTTTTGCAGGCCCGTTCACGTCGTCTGTTTTCTGCTCCATAGGCAGAAGATTGTCTTGTGACTCCAGAATCGCAATCTGGTGTTTTGTGGGCCAGGAGTGAGAGTCCGGAAACCCTAAGGACGAGCACGGTTCAGTTCAGTGCCGAGTGCATGCTAGTTTAAATATGCCGCGGCGGATTCGAGAAATCTAGGCCCTGTGTATGGGAGGGTCCTATGTGTTCTCACGCTGGAATGTGTGTCCATGATATGGCCGAAGAATTCAGGGGTGGCCTCATGAGTCCATGGTTGTTTTCCAACTCTCGGTCATGTGAGCTTTTCCCAACAGCAAGGTGTCCCTTGGCGGGTGAAGCAGGAGTACTTTTAGATGACTCCAGGGTCCCCCTTATGGAACGATAAGATAGCAGAGCTCCCCAAATGGATGCCTGAAAACCCACCTCGTGTTACCATTGCAGCCGAGGAACATGGCACGTTCGATCTGCTGGCTCGGGGGCCACCTGCCAAGGGGACCATGGGTATCTTAAGACAGGGTATCTTATGCTGGCGAGTCACAGTGCTTGTCTGTTTCCACGGAGATCTTCCAGTGTGGTGGTAGTTCAGGAGATAGGTAGGATTCCTCTACACCCAAGGGCGGCCTTTCCATCTGGGGACAGGATGGGTTTTGTTGTGTGTCTCAGGGAACACATGTTGAACCAAATGTTGAAATTATAGAACATGTCTCTGGGGACAGATGCCTGACAACCTAAACTAGGGTGCTAATGAAGTCCTGGGCGCAAGTACAGCTCAATCTCCTGACTCGGGGCCACTGGCCTGGGTGTCTGAGTGGCGGTAGGTGCTCCGTTTGTGTCAGACTGTGCATTTTTCTCCAGTGCGGACTACGGAATTGGTCAGGGCTCAGGGGCCTTGTCGGTTTCTCCAAACCTGGAAGTTTTAGGCCACGGTTTCGGGTAGAGTTTTCCTCGGAAAGGCAATCCCAGTCCTGCAGTGTAGGTCCGGAGACCCAATGTTGCAGAACAATGTGAACCAGGGCTTTGGAGATCGAAGTCCACAAACATAAACTCGGATTAAGCTTAGGTGCTAGGTGATAGCAGATGCGATTAGAAGAGGCCGAGGACTGTGCCTCGGGATTTGAAATTAGGGCGGGTGGGAGGTGGTAGCCCAGGCATTTCTGTCTGCATTGTGTGTGTTGAATGTTTGGGAATGGAGGTGTGTCCTCTCGGGGCCGGTGGAGATTCTTCCTCAATGGCGTTCTCTAGGTGCACACGAGTTTCGTGTCTTTATGGGGAAAGCGAAGGGTAATGTTTTCCGTCTCAGGCAACCCATCCAAACAGGGATTGAAGAGACTGATTCTGGGTCGGGTCATGGAAAATCACAAAAAGGGTTAAGATTGAGGATTAGGACCATGGCATGCCTGTTTCTCTGGTGTCGGGTCCCGTTCCCGTGGGGATTTGTATGAAAGGTGCTCAGGGTGAGGGTCCCATTGTCTGCTTGTTTCCAGCATGGCCCTCCCCGGTCTTCGTGTTCTCTTGGGCCATACAATTGGGTCCTGCTCTAAGTTTTGGTCACCCATCCCTAGGTCAAGCTCTCTGGCCATCTGGTAAAAGGAGAAGACTGTTGTGCTTCAGGTTTACCTCTAGGCAGGGTTTGAGGTACAGTCTGGGGACAAATGCCTGAATACACAGGCTGGATACAGATGACGTCCTCAGGCCACGGCAGATCCCACCTGCGGGTATGAGGCCTTCTCACTGTGTGGCTGACAGGAGATCGGGGTTCTGGATGTGTCAGACAGAGCATTAGAGCACAGGGCTTCAGGGGATATTGGGTGCTGTGGAGCAGGCGCTATACGATGATCCTTATGTGGGGATTTGCTCAGGTCCATACTTCCCTTCTCCTCTCTGGTGGGCAGACAGAACTCTGCCTTGTGGCTCCAGATTCACAAACTGGAATACTTGCGGACCAGGAAGGAGAGCCCGGGAGCCCGAAAACTAGAGCTACAGTTCAAGTGCATGGCAGTTCCTATGTGCAGAGGCAGAGTCGAGATCTCCAGGCCCTGAGTAAGGTCAGGGTCCGATGCTTGATCACACTGGAATTTTGTCCATGATGCCCGAAGAATGCAGGGGTGGCCTCATGAGACCACGGAGGTTTCCCACTCTCGGGCTTGTGAGCTGCTCCAAACAGCAAGTTGTCCTTCTGCAGAACAAGGGGGAGTCCTTCTATTATTTGGCTCTAGAGGTTTTCGAATGGAACGATCAGAGCAGAGCTCTATGAGTGGATGCCTGCAAAGCCCACCCCGAGTTACCATTGAGGCCGAAAAACGCGGCAGGGTTGATTTGCAGGCTCGGGGGCAAAAGGCCAAGGGTTTCGAGATGACAGCGTGTCTTATTGAGGGGTAAGTGTTGCCCTATGTCCAGGGAGACCATCCAATGTGGTGTTGGTTCAGGTGCCAGGCAGGATTGCCCTACCCTGACGGTCTGACCTTGCTTCCAAGAGCAACGATTCCTTCTGGGGACAAGATGGTTTCTGTTGTGCAGCTCAGGGAACACATGTTGGACCAAATGTTCGTACTCCAGAACAGGTCTCTGGGGACCGATGTGGGACCACCTAAACAAGGGTTCTGATGGGGTTCTAGGCGCATGTCCAGTTCATTCTGCAGACTCGGGGCCACTGCCTTGGTGTGATGCCTGTAGGTAGGTGCACAGGGCGAGTCAGACTGTGTATTTTTCTCCTGTGCGGCCCACGGAATTGGTTAGGACTGACGGGCCCTGTAGGTTTCTCCAACAGTGGACATTTTCATCCACTGTTTATGGCAGAGTTTTCTTCGAGAGGGTAGGCCCAGCCTTGCAGTGTTTGGCTAGAGGCCCCATCCTGGGACCAGGTGTCCATGGCTTATGAGACAGAAGTCTGCAAAAAAAACAAGTTCGGATTATGGTTAGGGGAGAAGTCATGGCATATGAGATCTGGAGATGCTGAGGTCAGTGCCTCGGGATTTGATATTAGGGCAGCTTGGAGGCAGTCACGCAGGCTGTTCTCTCTGCACTGTGTTTCTTGGATCCCACGGAACGGACCGTTGTCTTCGTGGGGCCGTGGGAGTCTCTTTCCTGCTGGGGTCTTGCCTGGAATCCAAGAACTGCTGTCATTCTGGGGAAAGGGAAGAGTGCTGTTCTCTTTTCAGGGATCCCACCAAAACAAGGATTGCAGAAAAGTGTCTGGGATGCGGTACCTACCTAAGACAATCCAGGGTTAAGACTGGGGATTAGGGTCACGGCATGGATTGTTGGCGGGTGCCTGGTGCAGCTCCTAGGGGCTTGTGGAAAGCGATCTCAGACTGAGGATCACAATGCCTGATAGCTCTAATGAGTGGGCGCATTCTCTTGGGGCATGCCACTGCCTCCCACATGTCGGTTGGACACCCATCCCCAAAGCTAGCTTTCCAGACATATGGAAGCAGGAGTAGAATGTGGTGTTTCAGTTTGACCCATAGGCAGGGATTTGAGCTGCGGTCTGGGGGTAATACAGACTGAATACAAAGTTTGGAGGGAGATTCTGGCCTCGGGCCACAACAGGTGACACCTGCCTGGTATGCGGCCCATGTCTGAGTGCCTGATAGGTGATCAGGTTCCGGATGTGTTGACAGAACAATAGAGAACCAGGTTGCCTATGATATCGGGGCAGTGGGAGGTCGTTGTCAAGCGCCTTGTAAGTTGATCCTCATGTGTGGATCTTTTGCAGGCCCGTACACCTCGTCTGTTTTCTGCTCCATAGGCAGAAGATTGTCTTGTGACTCCAGAAACGCAATCTGGTGTTTTGTGGGCCAGGAGTGAGAGTCCGGAAACCCTAAGGACGAGCACGGTTCAGTTCAGTGCCGAGTGCATGCTAGTTTAAATATGCCGCGGCGGATTCGAGAAATCTAGGCCCTGTGTATGGGAGGGTCCTATGTGTTCTCACGCTGGAATGTGTGTCCATGATATGGCCGAAGAATTCAGGGGTGGCCTCATGAGTCCATGGTTGTTTTCCAACTCTCGGTCATGTGAGCTTTTCCCAACAGCAAGGTGTCCCTTGGCGGGTGAAGCGGGAGTACGTTTAGATGACTCCAGGGTCCCCCTTATGGAACGATAAGATAGCAGAGCTCCCCAAATGGATGCCTGAAAACCCACCTCGTGTTACCATTGCAGCCGAGGAACATGGCATGTTCGATCTGCTGGCTCGGGGGCCACCTGCCAAGGGGACCATGAGTATCTTAAGACAGGGTAATTTATGCTGGCGAGTCACAGTGCTTGTCTGTGTCCACGGAGATCTTCCAGTGTGGTGGTAGTTCAGGAGATAGGTAGGATTCCTCTACACCCAAGGGCGGCCTTCCATCTGGGGACAGGATGGGATTTGTTGTGTGTCTCAGGGAACACATGTTGAACCAAATGTTGAAATTACAGAACATGTCTCTGGGGACAGATGCCTGACAACCTAAACTAGGGTGCTAATGAAGTCCTGGGCGCAAGTACAGCTCAATCTCCTGACTCAAGGCCACTGGCCTTGGTGTCTGAGTGGCGGTAGGTGCTCCGTTTGTGTCAGACTGTGCATTTTTCTCCAGTGCGGACTACGGAATTGGTCAGGGCTCAGGGGCCTTGTCGGTTTCTCCAAACCTGGAAGTTTTAGGCCACGGTTTCGGGTGGAGTTTTCCTCGGAAAGGCAGTCCCAGTCCTGCAGTGTATGTCCGTAGACCCAATGATGCAGAGCATGTGAATCAGGGCTTTGGAGATCGAAGTCCACAAACATAAACTAGGATTAAGCTTAGGTGCTAGGTGATGGCAGATGCGTTTAGAAGAGACCGAGGACTGTGCCTCGTGATTTGAAATTAGGGCGGGTGGGAGGTGGTAGCCCAGGCTTTTCTGTCTGCATTGTGTGTGTGAATGTTTGGGAATGGAGGTGTGTCCTCACGGGGCCTTTGTAGATTCTTCCTCAATGGCGTTCTCTAGGTGCACACGAGTTTCGTGTCTTTATGGGGAAAGCGAAGGGTAATGTTTTCCGTCTCAGGCAACCCATCCAAACAGGGATTGCAGAGACGGGTTCTGGGTCGGGTCATGGAAAATCACAAGGAGCGTTAAGATTGAGGTTTAGGACCATGTCATGCCTGTTGCTCTGGTGTCAGGTCCCGTTCCCGTGGGGATTTGTATGAAAGGGGCTCCGGGTGAGGGTCCCATTGTCTGCTTGTTTCCAGCATGGCCTTCCACGGCCTTCGTGTTCTCTTGGGCCATACAATTGGTTCCTGCTTTGAGTGTTGGTCACCCATCCCTACGTCAACTCTCTGGCCAACTGGTAAAAGGAGAAGATTGTTGTGCTTCATGTTCACCTCTAGGCAGGGTTTGAGGTACAGTCTGGGGACAAATGCCTGAATACTTAGGCTGGATACAGATGACCTCCTCAGGCCACGGCAGATCCCACCGGCGGGTATGAGGCCTTCTCACTGTGTGGCTGACCGGAGTTCGGGGTTCTGGATGTGTCAGACAGAGCATAGAGCACAGGGCTTCAGGGGATATTGGGTGCTGTCGAGCAGGCGCTATACGATGATCCTTATGTGGGGATTTGCTCAGGTCCATACTTCCCTTCTCCTCTCTGGTAGGCAGACAAAACTCTGCCTTGTGGCTCCAGATTCACAAACTTTAATACTTGCTGACAAGGAATGAGAGCCCGGGAGCCCGAAAACTAGAGCTACAGTTCAAGTGCATGGCAGTTCCTATGTGCAGAGGCAGAGTCGAGATCTCCAGGCCCTGAGTAAGGGTCAGGGTCCGATGCTTGATCACACTGGAATGTTGTCCATGATGCCCGAAGAATGCAGGGGTGGCCTCATGAGACCTTGGAGGTTTCCCATTCTCGGGCTTGTGAGCTGCTCCAAACAGCAAGTTGTCCTTCTGCAGAACAAGGGGGAGTCCTTCTATTATTTGGCTCTAGAGGTTTTCGAATGGAACGATCAGAGCAGAGCCCTATGAGTGGATGCCTGCAAAGCCCACCTCGGGTTACCATTGAGGCCGAATAACGCGGCAGGGTTGATTTGCAGGCTCGGGGGCAAAAGGCCAAGGGTTTCGAGATGACAGCGTGTCTTATTGAGGGATAAGTGTGGCCCTAGGTCCAGGGAGACCATCCAATGTGGTGTTGGTTCAGGTGCCAGGCAGGATTGCCCTACCCTGACGGTCTGACCTTGCTTCCAAGAGCAACGTTTCCTGC
Organism: Mustela nivalis; assembly: GCF_964662115.1. Lineage (NCBI taxonomy): Eukaryota > Metazoa > Chordata > Mammalia > Carnivora > Mustelidae > Mustela > Mustela nivalis. The sequence continues at coordinate 20,482,783 of NC_139041.1, read as the reverse complement.
TGGGGACAAGATGGTTTCTGTTGTGCAGCTCAGGGAACACATGTTGGACCAAATGTTCGTACTCCAGAACAGGTCTCTGGGGACCGATGTGGGACCACCTAAACAAGGGTTCTGATGGGGTTCTAGGCGCATGTCCAGTTCATTCTGCAGACTCGGGGCCACTGCCTTGGTGTGATGCCTGTAGGTAGGTGCTCAGGTAGGTAGGTGCGAGTCAGACTGTGTATTTTTCTCCTGTGCGGCCAACGGAATTGGTTAGGACTGACTGGCCCTGTAGGTTTCTCCAACAGTGGACATTTTCATCCACTGTTTAGGGCAGAGTTTTCTTCAAGAGGGTAGGCCCAGCCTTGCAGTGTTTGGCTAGAGGCCCCATCCTGGGACCAGGTGTCCAGGGCTTTTGAGACAGAAGTCTGCAAAAAAACACGTTCGGATTATGGTTAGGGGAGAAGTCATGGCATATGAGATCTGGAGATGCTGAGGTCAGTGCCTCGGGATTTGATATTAGGGCAGCTGGGAGGCAGTCACGCAGGCTGTTCTCTCTGCACTGTGTTTCTTGGATCCCAAGGAATGGACCGTTGTCTTCGTGGGGCCGTGGGAGTCTCTTTCCTGCTGGGGTCTTTCCTGGAATCCAAGAACTGCTGTCATTCTGGGGAAAGGGAAGAGTGCTGTCCCCATTCTCAGGGATCCCTCCAAAACAAGGATTGCAGAGAAGTGTCTGGGATGCGGTACCTACCTAAGACAATCCAGGGTTAGACTGGGGATTAGGGTCACGGCATGGCTTGTTGGCGGGTGCCTGGTGCAGCTCCTAATGGGGCTTGTCGAAAGCGAGCTCAGTCTGAGAATCACAATGCCTGATGGCTCTAATGAGTGGGCGCATTCTCTTGGGGCATGCCACTGCCTCCCACATGTCGGTTGGACACCCATCCCCAAAGCAAGCTTTCCAGACATATGGAAGCAGGAGTAGAATGTGGTGCTTCAGTTTGACCCACAGGCAGGGATTTGAGCTGCGGTCTGGGGGTAATGCCTGAATAAAAAGTTTGGAGGGAGATTCTGGCCTCGGGCCACAACAGGTGACACCTGCCTGGTTTGCGGCCCATGTCTGAGTGCCTGATAGGTGATCAGGTTCCGGAAGTGTAGACAGAACAATAGAGAACCAGGTTGCCTACGTTATCAGGGCAGTGGGGTGTCGTTGCCAAGCGCCTTGTAAGTTGACCTCATGTGTGGATCTTTTGCAGGCCCGTACACCTCGTCTGTTTTCTGCTCCATAGGCAGAAGATTGTCTTGTGACTCCAGAATCGCAATCTGGTGTTTTGTGGGCCAGGAGTGAGAGTCCGGAAACCCTAAGGACGAGCAAGGTTCAGTTCAGTGCCGAGTGCATGCTAGTTTAAATATGCCGCGGCGGATTCGAGAAATCTAGGCCCTGTGTATGGGAGGGTCCTATGTGTTCTCACGCTGGAATGTGTGTCCATGATATGGCCGAAGAATTCAGGGGTGGCCTCATGAGTCCATGGTTGTTTTCCAACTCTCGGTCATGTGAGCTGTTCCCAACAGCAAGGTGTCCCTTGGCGGGTGAAGCGGGAGTACGTTTAGATGACTCCAGGGTCCCCCTTATGGAACGATAAGATAGCAGAGCTCCCCAAATGGATGCCTGAAAACCCATCTCGTGTTACCATTGCAGCCGAGGTACATGGCATGTTCGATCTGCTGGCTCGGGGGCCACCTGCCAAGGGGACCATGAGTATCTTAAGACAGGGTATCTTATGCTGGCGAGTCACAGTGCTTGTCTGTGTCCACGGAGATCTTCCAGTGTGGTGGTAGTTCAGGAGATAGGTAGGATTCCTCTACACCCAAGGGCGGCCTTCCATCTGGGGACAGGATGGGATTATTGTGTGGCTCAGGGAACACATGTTGAACCAAATGTTGAAATTACAGAACATGTCTCTGGGGACAGATGCCTGACAACCTAAACTAGGGTGCTAATGAAGTCCTGGGCGCAAGTACAGCTCAATCTCCTGACTCAAGGCCACTGGCCTTGGAGTCTGAGTGGCGGTAGGTGCTCCGTTTGTGTCAGACTGTGCATTTTTCTCCAGTGCGGACTACGGAATTGGTCAGGGCTCAGGGGCCTTGTCGGTTTCTCCAAACCTGGAAGTTTTAGGCCACGGTTTCGGGTGGAGTTTTCCTCGGAAAGGCAGTCCCAGTCCTGCAGTGCATGTCCGTAGACCCAATGAATCAGAGCATGTGAATCAGGGCTTTGGAGATCGAAGTCCACAAACATAAACTAGGATTAAGCTTAGGTGCTAGGTGATGGCAGATGCGTTTAGAAGAGACCGAGGACTGTGCCTCGTGATTTGAAATTAGGGCGGGTGGGAGGTGGTAGCCCAGGCTTTTCTGTCTGCATTGTGTGTGTGAATGTTTGGGAATGGAGGTGTTTCCTCACGGGGCCCTTGGAGATTCTTCCTCAATGGCGTTCTCTAGGTGCACACGAGTTTCGTGTCTTTATGGGGAAAGCGAAGGGTAATGTTTTCCGTCTCAGGCAACCCATCCAAACAGGGATTGCAGAGACGGGTTCTGGGTCGGGTCATGGAAAATCACAAGGAGCGTTAAGATTGAGGTTTAGGACCATGGCATGCCTGTTGCTCTGGTGTCAGGTCCCGTTCCCGTGGGGATTTGTATGAAAGGGGCTCAGGGTGAGGGTCCCATTGTCTGCTTGTTTCCAGCATGGCCTTCCACGGCCTTCGTGTTCTCTTGGGCCATTCAATTGGGTCCTGCTTTGAGTGTTGGTCACCCAATCCTACGTCAACTCTCTGGCCAACTGGTAAAAGGAGAAGATTGTTGTGCTTCAGGTTCACCTCTAGGCAGGGTTTGAGGTACAGTCTGGGGACAAATGCCTGAATACTTAGGCTGGATACAGATGACGTCCTCAGGCCACGGCAGATCCCACCTGCGGGTATGAGGCCTTCTCACTGTGTGGCTGACCGGAGTTCGGGGTTCTGGATGTGTCAGACAGAGCATAGAGCACAGGGCTTCAGGGGATATTGGGTGCTGTCGAGCAGGCGCTATACGATGATCCTTATGTGGGGATTTGCTCAGGTCCATACTTCCCTTCTCCTCTCTGGTAGGCAGACAGAACTTTGCCTTGTGGCTCCAGATTCACAAACTTTAATACTTGCTGACAAGGAATGAGAGCCCGGGAGCCCGAAAACTAGAGCTACAGTTCAAGTGCATGGCAGTTCCTATGTGCAGAGGCAGAGTCGAGATCTCCATGCCCTGAGTAAGGGTCAGGGTCCGATGCTTGATCACACTGGAATGTTGTCCATTATGCCCGAAGAATGCAGGGGTGGCCTCATGAGACCATGGAGGTTTCCCACTCTCGGGCTTGTGAGCTGCTCCAAACAGCAAGTTGTCCTTCTGCAGAACAAGGGGGAGTCCTTCTATTATTTGGCTCTAGAGGTTTTCGAATGGAACGATCAGAGCAGAGCCCTATGAGTGGATGCCTGCAAAGCCTACCTCGGGTTACCATTGAGGCCGAATAACGTGGCAGGGTTGATTTGCAGGCTCGGGGGCAAAAGACCAAGGTTTTGAGATGACAGCGTGTCTTATTGAGGGGTAAGTGTTGCCCTATGTCCAGGGAGACCATCCAATGTGGTGTTGGTTCAGGTGCCAGGCAGGATTGCCCTACCCTGACGGTCTGACCTTGCTTCCAAGAGCAACGTTTCCTTCTGGGGACAAGATGGTTTCTGTTGTGCAGCTCAGGGAACACATGTTGGACCAAATGTTCGTACTCCAGAACAGGTCTCTGGGGACCGATGTGGGACCACCTAAACAAGGGTTCTGATGGGGTTCTAGGCGCATGTCCAGTTCATTCTGCAGACTCGGGGCCACTGCCTTGGTGTGATGCCTGTAGGTAGGTGCTCAGGTAGGTAGGTGCGAGTCAGACTGTGTATTTTTCTCCTGTGCGGCCAACGGAATTGGTTAGGACTGACTGGCCCTGTAGGTTTCTCCAACAGTGGACATTTTCATCCACTGTTTAGGGCAGAGTTTTCTTCAAGAGGGTAGGCCCAGCCTTGCAGTGTTTGGCTAGAGGCCCCATCCTGGGACCAGGTGTCCAGGGCTTTTGAGACAGAAGTCTGCAAAAAAACACGTTCGGATTATGGTTAGGGGAGAAGTCATGGCATATGAGATCTGGAGATGCTGAGGTCAGTGCCTCGGGATTTGATATTAGGGCAGCTGGGAGGCAGTCACGCAGGCTGTTCTCTCTGCACTGTGTTTCTTGGATCCCAAGGAATGGACCGTTGTCTTCGTGGGGCCGTGGGAGTCTCTTTCCTGCTGGGGTCTTTCCTGGAATCCAAGAACTGCTGTCATTCTGGGGAAAGGGAAGAGTGCTGTCCCCATTCTCAGGGATCCCTCCAAAACAAGGATTGCAGAGAAGTGTCTGGGATGCGGTACCTACCTAAGACAATCCAGGGTTAGACTGGGGATTAGGGTCACGGCATGGCTTGTTGGCGGGTGCCTGGTGCAGCTCCTAATGGGGCTTGTCGAAAGCGAGCTCAGTCTGAGAATCACAATGCCTGATGGCTCTAATGAGTGGGCGCATTCTCTTGGGGCATGCCACTGCCTCCCACATGTCGGTTGGACACCCATCCCCAAAGCAAGCTTTCCAGACATATGGAAGCAGGAGTAGAATGTGGTGCTTCAGTTTGACCCATAGGCAGGGATTTGAGCTGCGGTCTGGGGGTAATGCCTGAATACAAAGTTTGGAGGGAGATTCTGGCCTCGGGCCACAACAGGTGACACCTGCCTGGTTTGCGGCCCATGTCTGAGTGCCTGATAGGTGATCAGGTTCCGGAAGTGTAGACAGAACAATAGAGAACCAGGTTGCCTACGTTATCAGGGCAGTGGGGGGTCGTTGCCAAGCGCCTTGTAAGTTGACCTCATGTGTGGATCTTTTGCAGGCCCGTACACCTCGTCTGTTTTCTGCTCCATAGGCAGAAGATTGTCTTGTGACTCCAGAATCGCAATCTGGTGTTTTGTGGGCCAGGAGTGAGAGTCCGGAAACCCTAAGGACGAGCACGGTTCAGTTCAGTGCCGAGTGCATGCTAGTTTAAATATGCCGCGGCGGATTCGAGAAATCTAGGCCCTGTGTATGGGAGGGTCCTATGTGTTCTCACGCTGGAATGTGTGTCCATGATATGGCCGAAGAATTCAGGGGTGGCCTCATGAGTCCATGGTTGTTTTCCAACTCTCGGTCATGTGAGCTGTTCCCAACAGCAAGGTGTCCCTTGGCGGGTGAAGCGGGAGTACGTTTAGATGACTCCAGGGTCCCCCTTATGGAACGATAAGATACAGAGCTCCCCAAATGGATGCCTGAAAACCCATCTCGTGTTACCATTGCAGCCGAGGTACATGGCATGTTCGATCTGCTGGCTCGGGGGCCACCTGCCAAGGGGACCATGGGTATCTTAAGACAGGGTATCTTATGCTGGCGAGTCACAGTGCTTGTCTGTGTCCACGGAGATCTTCCAGTGTGGTGGTAGTTCAGGAGATAGGTAGGATTCCTCTACACCCAAGGGCGGCCTTCCATCTGGGGACAGGATGGGATTTGTTGTGTGGCTCAGGGAACACATGTTGAACCAAATGTTGAAATTACAGAACATGTCTCTGGGGACAGATGCCTGACAACCTAAACTAGGGTGCTAATGAAGTCCTGGGCGCAAGTACAGCTCAATCTCCTGACTCAAGGCCACTGGCCTTGGAGTCTGAGTGGCGGTAGGTGCTCCGTTTGTGTCAGACTGTGCATTTTTCTCCAGTGCGGACTACGGAATTGGTCAGGGCTCAGGGGCCTTGTCGTTTCTCCAAACCTGGAAGTTTTAGGCCACGGTTTCGGGTGGAGTTTTCCTCGGAAAGGCAGTCCCAGTCCTGCAGTGTATGTCCGTAGACCCAATGATGCAGAGCATGTGAATCAGGGCTTTGGAGATCGAAGTCCACAAACATAAACTAGGATTAAGCTTAGGTGCTAGGTGATGGCAGATGAGACTGTGCCTCGTGATTTGAAATTAGGGCGGGTGGGAGGTGGTAGCCCAGGCTTTTCTGTCTGCATTGTGTGTGTGAATGTTTGGGAATGGAGGTGTTTCCTCACGGGGCCGTTGGAGATTCTTCCTCAATGGCGTTCTCTAGGTGCACACGAGTTTCGTGTCTTTATGGGGAGAGCGAAGGGTAATGTTTTCCGTCTCAGGCAACCCATCCAAACAGGGATTGCAGAGACGGGTTCTGGGTCGGGTCATGGAAAATCACAAGGAGCGTTAAGATTGAGGTTTAGGACCATGGCATGCCTGTTGCTCTGGTGTCAGGTCCCGTTCCCGTGGGGATTTGTATGAAAGGGGCTCAGGGTGAGGGTCCCATTGTCTGCTTGTTTCCAGCATGGCCTTCCACGGCCTTCGTGTTCTCTTGGGCCATACAATTGGTTCCTGCTTTGAGTGTTGGTCACCCAATCCTACGTCAACTCTCTGGCCAACTGGTAAAAGGAGAAGATTGTTGTGCTTCAGGTTCACCTCTAGGCAGGGTTTGAGGTACAGTCTGGGGACAAATGCCTGAATACTCAGGCTGGATACAGATGACGTCCTCAGGCCACGGCAGATCCCACCTGCGGGTATGAGGCCTTCTCACTGTGTGGCTGACCGGAGTTCGGGGTTCTGGATGTGTCAGACAGAGCATAGAGCACAGGGCTTCAGGGGATATTGGGTGCTGTCGAGCAGGCGCTATACGATGATCCTTATGTGGGGATTTGCTCAGGTCCATACTTCCCTTCTCCTCTCTGGTAGGCAGACAGAACTCTGCCTTGTGGCTCCAGATTCACAAACTTTAATACTTGCTGACAAGGAATTAGAGCCCGGGAGCCCGAAAACTAGAGCTACAGTTCAAGTGCATGGCAGTTCCTATGTGCAGAGGCAGAGTCGAGATCTCCAGGCCCTGAGTAAGGGTCAGGGTCCGATGCTTGATCACACTGGAATGTTGTCCATGATGCCCGAAGAATGCAGGGGTGGCCTCATGAGACCATGGAGGTTTCCCACTCTCGGGCTTGTGAGCTGCTCCAAACAGCAAGTTGTCCTTCTGCAGAACAAGGGGGAGTCCTTCTATTATTTGGCTCTAGAGGTTTTCGAATGGAACGATCAGAGCAGAGCCCTATGAGTGGATGCCTGCAAAGCCCACCTCGGGTTACCATTGAGGCCGAATAACGTGGCAGGGTTGATTTGCAGGCTCGGGGGCAAAAGACCAAGGTTTTGAGATGACAGCGTGTCTTATTGAGGGGTAAGTGTTGCCCTATGTCCAGGGAGACCATCCAATGTGGTGTTGGTTCAGGTGCCAGGCAGGATTGCCCTACCCTGACGGTCTGACCTTGCTTCCAAGAGCAACGTTTCCTTCTGGGGACAAGATGGTTTCTGTTGTGCAGCTCAGGGAACACATGTTGGACCAAATGTTCGTACTCCAGAACAGGTCTCTGGAGACCGATGTGGGACCACCTAAACAAGGGTTCTGATGGGGTTCTAGGCGCATGTCCAGTTCATTCTGCAGACTCGGGGCCACTGCCTTGGTGTGATGCCTGTAGGTAGGTGCTCAGGGCGAGTCAGACTGTGTATTTTTCTCCTGTGCGGCCAACGGAATTGGTTAGGACTGACGGGCCCTGTAGGTTTCTCCAACAGTGGACATTTTCATCCACTGTTTAGGGCAGAGTTTTCTTCAAGAGGGTAGGCCCAGCCTTGCAGTGTTTGGCTAGAGGCCCCATCCTGGGACCAGGTGTCCAGGGCTTTTGAGACAGAAGTCTGCAAAAAAACACGTTCGGATTATGGTTAGGGGAGAAGTCATGGCATATGAGATCTGGAGATGCTGAGGTCAGTGCCTCGGGATTTGATATTAGGGCAGCTGGGAGGCAGTCACGCAGGCTGTTCTCTCTGCACTGTGTTTCTTGGATCCCAAGGAATGGACCGTTGTCTTCGTGGGGACGTGGGAGTCTCTTTCCTGCTGCGGTCTTTCCTGGAATCCAAGAATTGCTGTCATTCTGGGGAAAGGGAAGAGTGCTGTTCCCATTCTCAGGGATCCCACCAAAACAAGGATTGCAGAGAAGTGTCTGGGATGCGGTACCTACCTAAGACAATCCAGGGTTAAGCCTGGGGATTAGGGTACGGCATGGCTTGTTGGCGGGTGCCTGGTGCAGCTCCTAATGGGGCTTGTGGAAAGCGAGCTCAGACTGAGGATCACAATGCCTGATGGCTCTAATGAGTGGGCGCATTCTCTTGGGGCATGCCACAGCCTCCCACATGTCGGTTGGACACCCATCCCCAAAGCAAGCTTTCCAGACATATGGAAGCAGGAGTAGAATGTGGTGCTTCAGTTTGACCCACAGGCAGGGATTTGAGCTGCGGTCTGGGGGTAATGCCTGAATAAAAAGTTTGGAGGGAGATTCTGGCCTCGAGCCACAACAGGTGACACCTGCCTGGTTTGCGGCCCATATCTGAGTGCCTGATAGGTGATCAGGTTCCGGATGTGTAGACAGAACAATAGAGAACCAGGTTGCCTATGATATCAGGGCAGTGGGGGGTCGTTGTCAAGCGCCTTGTAAGTTGACCTCATGTGTGGATCTTTTGCAGGCCCGTACACCTCGTCTGTTTTCTGCTCCATAGGCAGAAGATTGTCTTGTGACTCCAGAATCGCAATCTGGTGTTTTGTGGGTAGGAGTGAGAGTCCGGAAACCCTAAGGACGAGCACGGTTCAGTTCAGTGCCGAGTGCATGCTATTTTATATATGCCGTGGCGGATTCGAGAAATCTAGGCCCTGTGTATGGGAGGGTCCTATGTGTTCTCACGCTGGAATGTGTGTCCATGATATGGCCGAAGAATTCAGGGGTGGCCTCATGAGTCCATGGTTGTTTTCCAACTCTCGGTCATGTGAGCTGTTCCCAACAGCAAGGTGTCCCTTGGCGGGTGAAGCGGGAGTACGTTTAGATGACTCCAGGGTCCCCTTTATGGAACGATAAGATAGCAGAGCTCCCCAAATGGATGCCTGAAAACCCAACTCGTGTTACCATTGCAGCCGAGGAACATGTCATGTTCGATCTGCTGGCTCGGGGGCCACCTGCCAAGGGGACCATGAGTATCTTAAGACAGGGTATCTTATGCTGGCGAGTCACAGTGCTTGTCTGTGTCCACGGAGATCTTCCAGTGTGGTGGTAGTTCAGGAGATAGGTAGGATTCCTCTACACCCAAGGGCGGCCTTTCCATCTGGGGACAGGATGGGTTTTGTTGTGTGGCTCTGGGAACACATGTTGAACCAAATGTTGAAATTACAGAACATGTCTCTGGGGACAGATGCCTGACAACCTAAACTAGGGTGCTAATGAAGTCCTGGGCGCAAGTACAGCTCAATCTCTTGACTCAAGGCCACTGGCCTTGGTGTCTGAGTGGCGGTAGGTGCTCCGTTTGTGTCAGACTGTGCATTTTTCTCCAGTGCGGACTACGGAATTGGTCAGGGCTCAGGGGCCTTGTCGGTTTCTCCAAACCTGGAAGTTTTAGGCCACGGTTTCGGGTGGAGTTTTCCTCGGAAAGGCAGTCCCAGTCCTGCAGTGTATGTCCGTAGACCCAAAGATGCAGAGCATGTGAATCAGGGCTTTGGAGATCGAAGTCCACAAACATAAACTAGGATTAAGCTTAGGTGCTAGGTGATGGCAGATGCGTTTAGAAGAGACCGAGGACTGTGCCTCGTGATTTGAAATTAGGGCGGGTGGGAGGTGGTAGCCCAGGCTTTTCTGTCTGCATTGTGTGTGTGAACGTTTGGGAATGGAGGTGTGTCCTCACGGGGCCGTTGGAGATTCTTCCTCAATGGCGTTCTCTAGGTGCACACGAGTTTCGTGTCTTTATGGGGAAAGCGAAGGGTAATGTTTTCTGTCTCAGGCAACTCATCCAAACAGGGATTGCAGAGACGGGTTCTGGGTAGGGTCATGGAAAATCACAAGGAGCGTTAAGATTGAGGTTTAGGACCATGGCAAGCCTGTTGCTCTGGTGTCAGGTCCCGTTCCCGTGGGGATTTGTATGAAAGGTGCTCAGGGTGAGGGTCCCATTGTCTGCTTGTTTCCAGCATGGCCTTCCACGGCCTTCGTGTTCTCTTGGGCCATACAATTGGTTCCTGCTTTGAGTGTTGGTCACCCATCCCTACATCAACTCTCTGGCCAACTGGTAAAAGGAGAAAATTGTTGTGCTTCAGGTTCACCTCTAGGCAGGGTTTGAGGTACAGTCTCGGGACAAATGCCTGAATACACAGGCTGGATACAGATGTCGTCCTCAGGCCACGGCAGATCCCACCTGCGGGTATGAGGCCTTCTCACTGTGTGGCTGACCGGAGTTCGGGGTTCTGGATGTGTCAGACAGAGCATAGAGCACAGGGCTTCAGGGGATATTGGGTGCTGTCGAGCAGGCGCTATACGATGATCCTTATGTGGGGATTTGCTCAGGTCCATACTTCCCTTCTCCTCTCTGGTGGGCAGACAGAACTCTGCCTTGTGGCTCCAGATTCACAAACTTTAATACTTGCTGACAAGGAATGAGAGCCCGGGACCCCGAAAACTAGAGCTACAGTTCAAGTGAATGGGAGTTCCGATGTGCAGAGGCAGAGTCGAGGTCTCCAGGCCCTGAGTAAGGGTCAGGGTCCGATGCTTGATCACACTGGAATGTTGTCCATGATGCCCGAAGAATGCAGGGGTGGCCTCATGAGACCATGGAGGTTTCCCACTCTCGGGCTTGTGAGCTGCTCCAAACAGCAAGTTGTCCTTCTGCAGAACAAGGGGGAGTCCTTTTATTATTTGGCTCTAGAGGTTTTCGAATGGAACGATCAGAGCAGAGCCCTATGAGTGGATGCCTGCAACCCACCTCGGGTTACCTTTGAGACCGAATAACGCGGCAGGGTTGATGCAGGCTCGGGGGCAAAAGACCAAGGTTTCGAGATGACAGCGTGTCTTATTGAGGGGTAAGTGTTGCCCTATGTCCAGGGAGACCATCCAATGTGGTGTTGGTTCAGGTGCCAGGCAGGATTGCCCTACCCTGACGGTCTGACCTTGCTTCCAAGAGCAACGTTTCCTACTGGGGACAAGATGGTTTCTGTTGTGCAGCTCAGGGAACACAGGTTGGACCAAATGTTCGTACTCCAGAACAGGTCTCTGGGGACCGATGTGGGACCACCTAAACAAGGGTTCTGATGGGGTTCTAGGCGCATGTCCAGTTCATTCTGCAGACTCGGGGCCACTGCCTTGGTGTGATGCCTGTAGGTAGGTGCTCAGGGCGAGTCAGACTGTGTATTTTTCTCCTGTGCGGCCCACGGAATTTGTTAGGACTGACGGGCCCTGTAGGTTTCTCCAACAGTGGACATTTTCATCCACTGTTTAGGGCAGAGTTTCCTTCAAGAGGGTAGGCCCAGCCTTGCAGTGTTTGGCTAGAGGCCCCATCCTGGGACCAGGTGTCCAGGGCTTTTGAGACAGAAGTCTGCAAAAAAACACGTTCGGATTATGGTTAGGGGAGAAGTCATGGCATATGAGATCTGGAGATGCTGAGGTCAGTGCCTCGGGATTTGATATTAGGGCAGCTGGGAGGCAGTCACGCAGGCTGTTCTCTCTGCACTGTGTTTCTTGGATCCCAAGGAATGGACCGTTGTCTTCGTGGGGACGTGGGAGTCTCTTTCCTGCTGGGGTCTTTCCTGGAATCGAAGAACTGCTGTCATTCTGGGGAAAGGGAAGAGTGCTGTTCCCATTCTCAGGGATCCCACCAAAACAAGGATTGCAGAGAAGTGTCTGGGATGCGGTACCTACCTAAGACAATCCAGGGTTAGACTGGGGATTAGGGTACGGCATGGCTTGTTGGCGGGTGCCTGGTGCAGCTCCTAATGGGGCTTGTCGAAAGCGAGCTCAGACTGAGGATCACAATGCCTGATGGCTCTAATGAGTGGGCGCTTTCTCTTGGGGCATGCCACTGCCTCCCACATGTCGGTTGGACACCCATCCCCAAAGCAAGCTTTCCAGACATATGGAAGCAGGAGTAGAATGTGGTGCTTCAGTTTGACCCATAGGCAGGGATTTGAGCTGCGGTCTGGGGGTAATGCCTGAATACAAAGTTTGGAGGGAGATTCTGGCTTCGGGCCACAACAGGTGACACCTGCCTGGTATGCGGCCCATGTCTGAGTGCCTCATAGGTGATCAGGTTCCAGATGTGTTGACAGAACAATAGAGCACCAGGTTGCCTATGATATCGGGGCAAGCGCCTTGTAAGTTGATCCTCAGGTGTGGATCTTTTGCAGGCCCGTACACCTTGTCTGTTTTCTGCTCCATAGGCAGAAGATTGTCTTGTTTCTCCAGAATCGCAATCTGGTGTTTTGTGGGCCAGGAGTGAGAGTCCGGAAACCCTAAGGACGAGCACGGTTCAGTTCAGTGCCGAGTGCATGCTATTTAAATATGCCGCGGCGGATTCGAGAAATCTAGGCCCTGTGTATGGGAGGGTCCTATGTGTTCTCACGCTGGAATGTGTGTCCATGATATGGCCGAAGAATTCAGGGGTGGCCTTATGAGTCCATGGTTGTTTTCCAACTCTCGGTCATGTGAGCTGTTCCCAACAGCAAGGTGTCCCTTGGCGGGTGAAGCGGGAGTACGTTTAGATGACTCCAGGGTCCCCCTTATGGAACGATAAGATAGCAGAGCTCCCCAAATGGATGCCTGAAAACCCACCTCGTGTTACCATTGCAGCCGAGGAACATGGCACGTTTGATCTGCTGGCTCGGGGGCCACCTGCCAAGGGGACCATGGGTATCTTAAGACAGGGTATCTTATGCTGGCGAGTCACAGTGCTTGTCTGTGTCCACGGAGATCTTCCAGTGCGGTGGTAGTTCAGGAGATAGGTAGGATTCCTCTACACCCAAGGGCGGCCTTTCCATCTGGGGACAGCATGGGTTTTGTTGTGTGGCTCAGGGAACACATGTTGAACCAAATGTTGAAATTACAGAACATGACTCTGGGGACAGATGCCTGACAACCTAAACTAGGGTGCTAATGAAGTCCTGGGCGCAAGTACAGCTCAATCTCCTGACTCGGGGCCACTGGCCTGGGTGTCTGAGTGGCGGTAGGTGCTCCGTTTGTGTCAGACTGTGCATTTTTCTCCAGTGCGGACTACGGAATTGGTCAGGGCTCAGGGGCCTTGTCGGTTTTTCCAAACCTGGAAGTTTTAGGCCACGGTTTCGGGTGTAGTTTCCTCGAAAGGCAGTCCCAGTCCTGCAGTGTAGGTCCGGAGACCCAATGATGCAGAGCATGTGAATCAGGGCTTTGGAGATCGAAGTCCACAAACATAAACTCGGATTAAGCTTAGGTGCTAGGTGATGGCAGATGCGTTTAGAAGAGACCGAGGACTGTGCCTCGTGATTTGAAATTAGGGCGGGTGGGAGGTGGTAGCCCAGGCTTTTCTGTCTGCATTGTGTGTGTGAATGTTTGGGAATGGAGGTGTGTTCTCACGGGGCCGTTGGAGATTCTTCCTCAAAGGCGTTCTCTAAATGCACACGAGTTTCGTGTCTTTATGGGGATAGTGAAGGGTAATGTTTTCCGTCTCAGGCAACCCATCCAAACAGGGATTGCAGAGACGGGTTCTGGGTCGGGTCATGGAAAATCACAAGGAGGGTTAAGATTGAGGTTTAGGACCATGGCATGACTGTTTCTCTGGTGTCGGGTCCCGTTCCCGTGGGGATTTGTATGAAAGGTGCTCAGGGTGAGGGTCCAATTGTCTGCTTGTTTGCAGCATGGCCTTCCACGGCCTTCGTGTTCTCTTGGGCCATACAATTGGGTCCTGCTCTGAGTGTTGGTCACCCATCCCTACGTCAAGCTCTTTGGCCATCTGGTAAAAGGAGAAGACTGTTGTGCTTCAGGTTCACCTCTAGGCAAGGTTTGAGGTACAGTCTGGGGACAAATGCCTGAATACGCAGGCTGGATACAGATGACATCCTCAGGCCACTGCAGATACCACCTGCGGGTATGAGGCCTTCTCACTGTGTGGCTGACAGGAGATCGGGGTTCTGGATGTGTCAGACAGAGCATAGAGCACAGGGCTTCAGGGGATATTGGGTGCTGTCGAGCAGGCGCTATACGATGATCCTTATGTGGGGATTTGCTCAATTCCATACTTCCCTTCTCCTCTCTGGTGGGCAGACAGAACTCTGCCTTGTGGCTCGAGATTCACAAACTGGAATACTTGCGGACCAGGAATGAGAGACCGGGAGCCCGAAAACTAGAGCTACAGTTCAAGTGCATGGCAGTTCTTAAGTGCAGAGGATGAGTCGAGATCTCCAGGCCCTGAGTAAGGGTCAGGGTCCGATGCTTGATCACACTGGAATGTTGTCCATGATGCCCGAAGAATGCAGGGGTGGCCTCATGAGACCATGGATGTTTCCCACTCTCGGGCTTGTGAGCTGCTCCAAACAGCAAGTTGTCCTTCTGCAGAACAAGGGGGAGTCCTTCTATTATTTGGCTCTAGAGGTTTTCGAATGGAACGATCAGAGCAGAGCCCTATGAGTGGATGCCTGCAAAGCCCACCTCGGGTTACCATTGAGGCCGAAACGCGGCAGGGTTGATTTGCAGGCTTGGGGGTAAAAGCCCAAGGGTTTCAAGATGACAGCGTGTCTTATTGAGGGGTAAGTGTTGCCCTATGTCCAGGGAGACCATCCAATGTGGTGTTGGTTCAAGTGCCAGGCTGGATTGCCCTACCCTGACGGTCTGACCTTGCTTCCAAGAGCAACGTTTCCTTCTGGGGACAAGATGGTTTCTGTTGTGCAGCTCAGGGAACACATGTTGGACCAAATGTTCGTACTCCAGAACAGGTCTCTGGGGACCGATGTGGGACCACCTAAACAAGTGTTCTGATGGGGTGCTAGGCGCATGTCCAGTTCATTCTGCAGACTCGGGGCCACTGCCTTAGTGTGATGCCTGTAGGTAGGTGATCAGGGCGAGTCAGACTGTGTATTTTTCTCTTGTGCGGCCCACGGAATTGGTTAGGACTGACGGGCCCTGTAGGTTTCTCCAACAGTGGATATTTTCATCCACTGTTTAGGGCAGAGTTTTCTTTGAGAGGGTAGGCCCAGCCTTGCAGTGTTTGGCTAGAGGCCCCATCCTGGGACCAGGTGTCCAGGGCTTTTGAGACAGAAGTCTGCAAAAAAACACGTTCGGATTATGGTTAGGGGAGAAGTCATGGCATATGAGATCTGGAGATGCTGAGGTCAGTGCCTCGGGATTTGATATTAGGGCAGCTGGGAGGCAGTCACGCAGGCTGTTCTCTCTGCACTGTGTTTCTTGGATCCCAAGGAATGGACCGTTGTCTTCGTGGGGCCGTGGGAGTCTCTTTCCTGCTGGGGTCTTTCCTGGAATCCAAGAACTGCTGTCATTCTGGGGAAAGGGAAGAGTGCTGTCCCCATTCTCAGGGATCCCTCCAAAACAAGGATTGCAGAGAAGTGTCTGGGATGCGGTACCTACCTAAGACAATCCAGGGTTAGACTGGGGATTAGGGTCACGGCATGGCTTGTTGGCGGGTGCCTGGTGCAGCTCCTAATGGGGCTTGTCGAAAGCGAGCTCAGTCTGAGAATCACAATGCCTGATGGCTCTAATGAGTGGGCGCATTCTCTTGGGACATGCCACTGCCTCCCACATGTCGGTTGGACACCCATCCCCAAAGCAAGCTTTCCAGACATATGGAAGCAGGAGTAGAATGTGGTGCTTCAGTTTGACCCATAGGCAGGGATTTGAGCTGCGGTCTGGGGGTAATGCCTGAATACAAAGTTTGGAGGGAGATTCTGGCCTCGGGCCACAACAGGTGACACCTGCCTGGTTTGCGGCCCATGTCTGAGTGCCTGATAGGTGATCAGGTTCCGGAAGTGTAGACAGAACAATAGAGAACCAGGTTGCCTACGTTATCAGGGCAGTGGGGGGTCGTTGCCAAGCGCCTTGTAAGTTGACCTCATGTGTGGATCTTTTGCAGGCCCGTACACCTCGTCTGTTTTCTGCTCCATAGGCAGAAGATTGTCTTGTGACTCCAGAATCGCAATCTGGTGTTTTGTGGGCCAGGAGTGAGAGTCCGGAAACCCTAAGGACGAGCACGGTTCAGTTCAGTGCCGAGTGCATGCTAGTTTAAATATGCCGCGGCGGATTCGAGAAATCTAGGCCCTGTGTATGGGAGGGTCCTATGTGTTCTCACGCTGGAATGTGTGTCCATGATATGGCCGAAGAATTCAGGGGTGGCCTCATGAGTCCATGGTTGTTTTCCAACTCTCGGTCATGTGAGCTGTTCCCAACAGCAAGGTGTCCCTTGGCGGGTGAAGCGGGAGTACGTTTAGATGACTCCAGGGTCCCCCTTATGGAACGATAAGATAGCAGAGCTCCCCAAATGGATGCCTGAAAACCCATCTCGTGTTACCATTGCAGCCGAGGTACATGGCATGTTCGATCTGCTGGCTCGGGGGCCACCTGACAAGGGGACCATGAGTATCTTAAGACAGGGTATCTTATGCTGGCGAGTCACAGTGCTTGTCTGTGTCCACGGAGATCTTCCAGTGTGGTGGTAGTTCAGGAGATAGGTAGGATTCCTCTACACCCAAGGGCGGCCTTCCATCTGGGGACAGGATGGGATTTGTTGTGTGGCTCAGGGAACACATGTTGAACCAAATGTTGAAATTACAGAACATGTCTCTGGGGACAGATGCCTGACAACCTAAACTAGGGTGCTAATGAAGTCCTGGGCGCAAGTACAGCTCAATCTCCTGACTCAAGGCCACTGGCCTTGGAGTCTGAGTGGCGGTAGGTGCTCCGTTTGTGTCAGACTGTGCATTTTTCTCCAGTGCGGACTACGGAATTGGTCAGGGCTCAGGGGCCTTGTCGTTTCTCCAAACCTGGAAGTTTTAGGCCACGGTTTCGGGTGGAGTTTTCCTCGGAAAGGCAGTCCCAGTCCTGCAGTGTATGTCCGTAGACCCAATGATGCAGAGCATGTGAATCAGGGCTTTGGAGATCGAAGTCCACAAACATAAACTAGGATTAAGCTTAGGTGCTAGGTGATGGCAGATGCGTTTAGAAGAGACCGAGGACTGTGCCTCGTGATTTGAAATTAGGGCGGGTGGGAGGTGGTAGCCCAGGCTTTTCTGTCTGCATTGTGTGTGTGAATGTTTGGGAATGGAGGTGTTTCCTCACGGGGCCGTTGGAGATTCTTCCTCAATGGCGTTCTCTAGGTGCACACGAGTTTCGTGTCTTTATGGGGAAAGCGAAGGGTAATGTTTTCTGTCTCAGGCAACCCATCCAAACAGGGATTGCAGAGACGGGTTCTGGGTCGGGTCATGGAAAATCACAAGGAGCGTTAAGATTGAGGTTTAGGACCATGGCATGCCTGTTGCTCTGGTGTCAGGTCCCGTTCCCGTGGGGATTTGTATGAAAGGGGCTCAGGGTGAGGGTCCCATTGTCTGCTTGTTTCCAGCATGGCCTTCCACGGCCTTCGTGTTCTCTTGGGCCATACAATTGGGTCCTGCTTTGAGTGTTGGTCACCCATCCCTACGTCAACTCTCTGGCCAACTGGTAAAAGGAGAAGATTGTTGTGCTTCAGGTTCACCTCTAGGCAGGGTTTGAGGTACAGTCTGGGGACAAATGCCTGAATACTCAGGCTGGATACAGATGACGTCCTCAGGCCACGGCAGATCCCACCTGCGGGTATGAGGCCTTCTCACTGTGTGGCTGACCGGAGTTCGGGGTTCTGGATGTGTCAGACAGAGCATAGAGCACAGGGCTTCAGGGGATATTGGGTGCTGTCGAGCAGGCGCTATACGATGATCCTTATGTGGAGATTTGCCTAGGTCCATACTTCCCTTCTCCTCTCTGGTAGGCAGACAGAACTCTGCCTTGTGGCTCCAGATTCACAAACTTTAATACTTGCTGACAAGGAATTAGAGCCCGGGAGCCCGAAAACTAGAGCTACAGTTCAAGTGCATGGCAGTTCCTATGTGCAGAGGCAGAGTCGAGATCTCCAGGCCCTGAGTAAGGGTCAGGGTCCGATGCTTGATCACACTGGAATGTTGTCCATGATGCCCGAAGAATGCAGGGGTGGCCTCATGAGACCATGGAGGTTTCCCACTCTCGGGCTTGTGAGCTGCTCCAAACAGCAAGTTGTCCTTCTGCAGAACAAGGGGGAGTCCTTCTATTATTTGGCTCTAGAGGTTTTCGAATGGAACGATCAGAGCAGAGCCCTATGAGTGGATGCCTGCAAAGCCCACCTCGGGTTACCATTGAGACCGAATAACGTGGCAGGGTTGATTTGCAGGCTCGGGGGCAAAAGACCAAGGTTTTGAGATGACAGCGTGTCTTATTGAGGGGTAAGTGTTGCCCTATGTCCAGGGAGACCATCCAATGTGGTGTTGGTTCAGGTGCCAGGCAGGATTGCCCTACCCTGACGGTCTGACCGTGCTTCCAAGAGCAACGTTTCCTTCTGGGGACAAGATGGTTTCTGTTGTGCAGCTCAGGGAACACATGTTGGACCAAATGTTCGTACTCCAGAACAGGTCTCTGGAGACCGATGTGGGACCACCTAAACAAGGGTTCTGATGGGGTTCTAGGCGCATGTCCAGTTCATTCTGCAGACTCGGGGCCACTGCCTTGGTGTGATGCCTGTAGGTAGGTGCTCAGGGCGAGTCAGACTGTGTATTTTTCTCCTGTGCGGCCAACGGAATTGGTTAGGACTGACGGGCCCTGTAGGTGTCTCCAACAGTGGACATTTTCATCCACTGTTTAGGGCAGAGTTTTCTTCAAGAGGGTAGGCCCAGCCTTGCAGTGTTTGGCTAGAGGCCCCATCCTGGGACCAGGTGTCCAGGGCTTTTGAGACAGAAGTCTGCAAAAAAACACGTTCGGATTATGGTTAGGGGAGAAGTCATGGCATATGAGATCTGGAGATGCTGAGGTCAGTGCCTCGGGATTTGATATTAGGGCAGCTGGGAGGCAGTCACGCAGGCTGTTCTCTCTGCACTGTGTTTCTTGGATCCCAAGGAATGGACCGTTGTCTTCGTGGGGACGTGGGAGTCTCTTTCCTGCTGCGGTCTTTCCTGGAATCCAAGAATTGCTGTCATTCTGGGGAAAGGGAAGAGTGCTGTTCCCATTCTCAGGGATCCCACCAAAACAAGGATTGCAGAGAAGTGTCTGGGATGCGGTACCTACCTAAGACAATCCAGGGTTAAGCCTGGGGATTAGGGTACGGCATGGCTTGTTGGCGGGTGCCTGGTGCAGCTCCTAATGGGGCTTGTGGAAAGCGAGCTCAGACTGAGGATCACAATGCCTGATGGCTCTAATGAGTGGGCGCATTCTCTTGGGGCATGCCACAGCCTCCCACATGTCGGTTGGACACCCATCCCCAAAGCAAGCTTTCCAGACATATGGAAGCAGGAGTAGAATGTGGTGCTTCAGTTTGACCCACAGGCAGGGATTTGAGCTGCGGTCTGGGGGTAATGCCTGAATAAAAAGTTTGGAGGGAGATTCTGGCCTCGGGCCACAACAGGTGACACCTGCCTGGTTTGCGGCCCATATCTAAGTGCCTGATAGGTGATCAGGTTCCGGATGTGTAGACAGAACAATAGAGAACCAGGTTGCCTATGATATCAGGGCAGTGGGGGGTCGTTGTCAAGCGCCTTGTAAGTTGACCTCATGTGTGGATCTTTTGCAGGCCCGTACACCTCGTCTGTTTTCTGCTCCATAGGCAGAAGATTGTCTTGTGACTCCAGAATCGCAATCTGGTGTTTTGTGGGTAGGAGTGAGAGTCCGGAAACCCTAAGGACGAGCACGGTTCAGTTCAGTGCCGAGTGCATGCTATTTTATATATGCCGTGGCGGATTCGAGAAATCTAGGCCCTGTGTATGGGAGGGTCCTATGTGTTCTCACGCTGGAATGTGTGTCCATGATATGGCCGAAGAATTCAGGGGTGGCCTCATGAGTCCATGGTTGTTTTCCAACTCTCGGTCATGTGAGCTGTTCCCAACAGCAAGGTGTCCCTTGGCGGGTGAAGCGGGAGTACGTTTAGATGACTCCAGGGTCCCCTTTATGGAACGATAAGATAGCAGAGCTCCCCAAATGGATGCCTGAAAACCCAACTCGTGTAACCATTGCAGCCGAGGAACATGTCATGTTCGATCTGCTGGCTCGGGGGCCACCTGCCAAGGGGACCATGAGTATCTTAAGACAGGGTATCTTATGCTGGCGAGTCACAGTGCTTGTCTGTGTCCACGGAGATCTTCCAGTGTGGTGGTAGTTCAGGAGATAGGTAGGATTCCTCTACACCCAAGGGCGGCCTTTCCATCTGGGGACAGGATGGGTTTTGTTGTGTGGCTCTGGGAACACATGTTGAACCAAATGTTGAAATTACAGAACATGTCTCTGGGGACAGATGCCTGACAACCTAAACTAGGGTGCTAATGAAGTCCTGGGCGCAAGTACAGCTCAATCTCCTGACTCAAGGCCACTGGCCTTGGTGTCTGAGTGGCGGTAGGTGCTCCGTTTGTGTCAGACTGTGCATTTTTCTCCAGTGCGGACTACGGAATTGGTCAGGGCTCAGGGGCCTTGTCGGTTTCTCCAAACCTGGAAGTTTTAGGCCACGGTTTCGGGTGGAGTTTTCCTCGGAAAGGCAGTCCCAGTCCTGCAGTGTATGTCCGTAGACCCAAAGATGCAGAGCATGTGAATCAGGGCTTTGGAGATCGAAGTCCACAAACATAAACTAGGATTAAGCTTAGGTGCTAGGTGATGGCAGATGCGTTTAGAAGAGACCGAGGACTGTGCCTCGTGATTTGAAATTAGGGCGGGTGGGAGGTGGTAGCCCAGGCTTATCTGTCTGCATTGTGTGTGTGAATGTTTGGGAATGGAGGTGTGTCCTCACGGGGCCGTTGGAGATTCTTCCTCAATGGCGTTCTCTAGGTGCACACGAGTTTCGTGTCTTTATGGGGAAAGCGAAGGGTAATGTTTTCCGTCTCAGGCAACCCATCCAAACAGGGATTGCAGAGACGGGTTCTGGGTCGGGTCATGGAAAATCACAAGGAGCGTTAAGATTGAGGTTTAGGACCATGGCAAGCCTGTTGCTCTGGTGTCAGGTCCCGTTCCCGTGGGGATTTGTATGAAAGGTGCTCAGGGTGAGGGTCCCATTGTCTGCTTGTTTCCAGCATGGCCTTCCACGGCCTTCGTGTTCTCTTGGGCCATACAATTGGTTCCTGCTTTGAGTGTTGGTCACCCATCCCTACATCAACTCTCTGGCCCACTGGTAAAAGGAGAAGATTGTTGTGCTTCAGGTTCACCTCTAGGCAGGGTTTGAGGTACAGTCTCGGGACAAATGCCTGAATACACAGGCTGGATACAGATGACGTCCTCAGGCCACGGCAGATCCCACCTGCGGGTATGAGGCCTTCTCACTGTGTGGCTGACCGGAGTTCGGGGTTCTGGATGTGTCAGACAGAGCATAGAGCACAGGGCTTCAGGGGATATTGGGTGCTGTCGAGCAGGCGCTATACGATGATCCTTATGTGGGGATTTGCTCAGGTCCATACTTCCCTTCTCCTCTCTGGTGGGCAGACAGAACTCTGCCTTGTGGCTCCAGATCCACAAACTTTAATATTTGCTGACAAGGAATGAGAGCCCGGGACCCCGAAAACTAGAGCTACAGTTCAAGTGAATGGCAGTTCCGATGTGCAGAGGCAGAGTCGAGGTCTCCAGGCCCTGAGTAAGGGTCAGGGTCCGATGCTTGATCACACTGGAATGTTGTCCATGATGCCCGAAGAATGTAGGGGTGGCCTCATGAGACCATGGAGGTTTCCCACTCTCGGGCTTGTGAGCTGCTCCAAACAGCAAGTTGTCCTTCTGCAGAACAAGGGGGAGTCCTTTTATTATTTGGCTCTAGAGGTTTTCGAATGGAACGATCAGAGCAGAGCCCTATGAGTGGATGCCTGCAACCCACCTCGGGTTACCTTTGAGACCGAATAACGCGGCAGGGTTGATTTGCAGGCTCGGGGGCAAAAGACCAAGGTTTCGAGATGACAGCGTGTCTTATTGAGGGGTAAGTGTTGCCCTATGTCCAGGGAGACCATCCAATGTGGTGTTGGTTCAGGTGCCAGGCAGGATTGCCCTACCCTGACGGTCTGACCTTGCTTCCAAGAGCAACGTTTCCTACTGGGGACAAGATGGTTTCTGTTGTGTAGCTCAGGGAACACAGGTTGGACCAAATGTTCGTACTCCAGAACAGGTCTCTGGGGACCGATGTGGGACCACCTAAACAAGGGTTCTGATGGGGTTCTAGGCGCATGTCCAGTTCATTCTGCAGACTCGGGGCCACTGCCTTGGTGTGATGCCTGTAGGTAGGTGATCAGGGCGAGTCAGACTGTGTATTTTTCTCCTGTGCGGCCCACGGAATTGGTTAGGACTGACGGGCCCTGTAGGTTTCTCCAACAGTGGACATTTTCATCCACTGTTTAGGGCAGAGTTTTCTTCGAGAGGGTAGGCCCAGCCTTGCAGTGTTTGGTTAGAGGCCCCATCCTGGGACCAGGTGTCCAGGGCTTTTGAGACAGAAGTCTGCAAAAAAACACGTTCGGATTATGGTTAGGGGAGAAGTCATGGCATATGAGATCTGGAGATGCTGAGGTCAGTGCCTCGGGATTTGATATTAGGGCAGCTGGGAGGCAGTCACGCAGGCTGTTCTCTCTGCACTGTGTTTCTTGGATCCCAAGGAATGGACCGTTGTCTTCGTGGGGACGTGGGAGTCTCTTTCCTGCTGGGGTCTTTCCTGGAATCGAAGAACTGCTGTCATTCTGGGGAAAGGGAAGAGTGCTGTTCCCATTCTCAGGGATCCCACCAAAACAAGGATTGCAGAGAAGTGTCTGGGATGCGGTACCTACCTAAGACAATCCAGGGTTAAGACTTGGGATTAGGGTACGGCATGGCTTGTTGGCGGGTGCCTGGTGCAGCTCCTAATGGGGCTTGTCGAAAGCGAGCTCAGACTGAGGATCACAATGCCTGATGGCTCTAATGAGTGGGCGCTTTCTCTTGGGGCATGCCACTGCCTCCCACATGTCGGTTGGACACCCATCCCCAAAGCAAGCTTTCCAGACATATGGAAGCAGGAGTAGAATGTGGTGCTTCAGTTTGACCCATAGGCAGGGATTTGAGCTGCGGTCTGGGGGTAATACCTGAATACAAAGTTTGGAGGGAGATTCTGGCTTCGGGCCACAACAGGTGACACCTGCCTGGTATGCGGCCCATGTCTGAGTGCCTGATAGGTGATCAGGTTCCAGATGTGTTGACAGAACAATAGAGCACCAGGTTGCCTATGATATCGGGGCAAGCGCCTTGTAATTTGATCCTCATGTGTGGATCTTTTGCAGGCCCGTACACCTTGTCTGTTTTCTGCTCCATAGGCAGAAGATTGTCTTGTGACTCCAGAATCGCAATCTGGTGTTTTGTGGGCCAGGAGTGAGAGTCCGGAAACCCTAAGGACGAGCACGGTTCAGTTCAGTGCCGAGTGCATGCTAGTTTAAATATGCCGCGGCGGATTCGAGAAATCTAGGCCCTGTGTATGGGAGGGTCCTATGTGTTCTCACGCTGGAATGTGTGTCCATGATATGGCCGAAGAATTCAGGGGTGGCCTCATGAGTCCATGGTTGTTTTCCAACTCTCGGTCATGTGAGCTGTTCCCAACAGCAAGGTGTCCCTTGGCGGGTGAAGCGGGAGTACGTTTAGATGACTCCAGGGTCCCCCTTATGGAACGATAAGATAGCAGAGCTCCCCAAATGGATGCCTGAAAACCCACCTCGTGTTACCATTGCAGCCGAGGAACATAGCACGTTTGATCTGCTGGCTCGGGGGCCACCTGCCAAGGGGACCATGGGTATCTTAAGACAGGGTATCTTATGCTGGCGAGTCACAGTGCTTGTCTGTGTCCACGGAGATCTTCCAGTGCGGTGGTAGTTCAGGAGATAGGTAGGATTCCTCTAAACCCAAGGGCGGCCTTTCCATCTGGGGACAGCATGGGTTTTGTTGTGTGGCTCAGGGAACACATGTTGAACCAAATGTTGAAATTACAGAACATGTCTCTGGGGACAGATGCCTGACAACCTAAACTAGGGTGCTAATGAAGTCCTGGGCGCAAGTACAGCTCAATCTCCTGACTCGGGGCCACTGGCCTGGGTGTCTGAGTGGCGGTAGGTGCTCCGTTTGTGTCAGACTGTGCATTTTTCTCCAGTGCGGACTACGGAATTGGTCAGGGCTCAGGGGCCTTGTCGGTTTTTCCAAACCTGGAAGTTTTAGGCCACGGTTTCGGGTGTAGTTTCCTCGAAAGGCAGTCCCAGTCCTGCAGTGTAGGTCCGTAGACCCAATGATGCAGAGCATGTGAATCAGGGCTTTGGAGATCGAAGTCCACAAACATAAACTCGGATTAAGCTTAGGTGCTAGGTGATGGCAGATGCGTTTAGAAGAGACCGAGGACTGTGCCTCGTGATTTGAAATTAGGGCGGGTGGGAGGTGGTAGCCCAGGCATTTCTGTCTGCATTGTGTGTGTGAATGTTTGGGAATGGAGGTGTGTCCTCACGGGGCCGTTGTAGATTCTTCCTCAATGGCGTTCTCTAGGTGCACACGAGTTTCGTGTCTTTATGGGGAAAGCGAAGGGTAAAGTTTTCTGTCTCAGGCACCCATCCAAACAGGGATTTCAGAGACGGGTTCTGGGTCGGGTCATGGAAAATCACAAGGAGCGTTAAGATTGAGGATTAGGACCATGGCATGCCTGTTTCTCTGGTGTCGGGTCCCGTTCCCGTGGGGATTTGTATGAAAGGTGCTCAGGGTGAGGGTCCCATAGTCTGCTTGTTTCCAGCATGGCCCTCCCCGGCCTTCGTGTTCTCTTGGGCCATACAATTGGGACCTGCTCTGAGTGTTGGTCACCCATCCCTACGTCAAGCTCTCTGGCCATCTGGTAAAAGGAGAGGACTGTTGTGCTTCAGGTTCACCTCTAGGCAGGGTTTGAGGTACAGTCTGGGGACAAATGCCTGAATACACAGGCTGGATACAGATGACGTCCTCAGGCCACGGCAGATCCCACCTGCGGGTATGAGGCCTTCTCACTGTGTGGCTGACAGGAGTTCGGGGTTCTGGATGTGTCAGACAGAGCATTAGAGCACAGGGCTTCAGGGGATATTGGGTGCTGTCGAGCAGGCGCTATACGATGATCCTTATGTGGGGATTTGCTCAATTCCATACTTCCCTTCTCCTCTCTGGTGGGCAGACAGAACTCTGCCTTGTGGCTCCAGATTCACAAACTGGAATACTTGCGGACCAGGAATGAGAGCCCGGGAGCCCGAAAAATAGAGCTACATTTCAAGTGCATGGCAGTTCTTATGTGCAGAGGATGAGTCGAGATCTTCAGGCCCTGAGTAAGGGTCAGGGTCCGATGCTTGATCACACTGGAATGTTGTCCATGATGCCCGAAGAATGCAGGGGTGGCCTCATGAGACCATGGAGGTTTCCCACTCTCGGGCTTGTGAGCTGCTCCAAACACCAAGTTGTCCTTCTGCAGAACAAGGGGGAGTCCTTCTATTATTTGGCTCTAGAGGTTTTCGAATGGAACGATCAGAGCAGAGCCCTATGAGTGGATGCCTGCAAAGCCCACCTCGGGTTACCATTGAGGCCGAATAACGCGGTAGGGTTGATTTGCAGGCTCGGGGGCAAGGGGCAAGGGTTTCAAGATGACAGCGTGTCTTATTGAGGGATAAGTGTTGCCCTATGACCAGGGAGACCATCCAATGTGGTGTTGGTTCAGGTGCCAGGCAGGATTGCCCTACCCTGACGGTCTGACCTTGCTTCCAAGAGCAACGTTTCCTTCTGGGGACAAGATGGTTTCTGTTGTGCAGCTCAGGGAACACAGGTTGAACCAAATGTTCGTACTCCAGAACAGGTCTCTGGGGACCGATGTGGGACCACCTAAACAAGGGTTCTGATGGGGTTCTAGGCGCATGTCCAGTTCATTCTGCAGACTCGGGGCCACTGCCTTGATGTGATGCCTGTAGGAAGGTGCTCAGGGCGAGTCAGACTGTGTATTTTTCTCCTGTGCGGCCCACGGAATTGGTTAGGACTGACGGGCCCTGTAGGTTTCTCCAACAGTGGACATTTTCATCCACTGTTTAGGGCAGAGTTTTCTTCGAGAGGGTAGGCCCAGCCTTGCAGTGTTTGGCTAGAGGCCCCATCCTGGGACCAGGTGTCCTGGGCTTATGAGACAGAAGTCTGCAAAAAAACAAGTTCGGATTATGGTTAGGGGAGAAGTCATGGCATATGAGATCTGGAGATGCTGAGGTCAGTGCCTTGGGATTTGATATTAGGGCAGCTGGGAGGCAGTCAAGCAGGCTGTTCTCTCTGCACTGTGTTTCTTGGATCCCACGGAACGGACCGTTGTCTTCGTGGGGCCGTTGGAGTCTCTTTCCTGCTGGGGTCTTGCCTGGAATCCAAGAACTACTATCATTCTGGGGAAAGGGAAGAGTGCTGTTCCCTTTCTCAGGGATCCCACCAAAACAAGGATTGCAGAGAAGTGTCTTGGTTGCGGTACCTACCTAAGACAATCCAGGGTTAAGACTGGGGATTAGGGTCACGGCATGGCTTGTTGGCGGGTGCCTGGTGCAGCACCTAATGGGGCTTGTGGAAAGCGATCTCAGACTGAGGATCACAATGCCTGATGGCTCTAATGAGTGGGCGCATTCTCTTGGGGCATGCCACTGCCTCCCACATGTCGGTTGGACACCCATCCCCAAAGCTAGCTTTCCAGACATATGGAAGCAGAGTAGAATGTGGTGCTTCAGTTTGACCCATAGGAAGGGATTTGAGCTGCGGTCTGGGGGTAATGCCTGAATACAAAGTTTGGAGGGAGATTCTGGCCTCGGGCCACAACAGATGACACCTGCCTGGTATGCGGCCCATGTCTGAGTGCCTGATAGGTGATCAGGTTCCGGATGTGTTGACAGGAAAATAGAGCACCAGGTTGCCTATGATATCGGGGCAGTGGGGGGTCGTTGTCAAGCGCCTTGTAAGTTGATCCTCATGTGTGGATCTTTTGCAGGCCCGTACACCTCGTCTGTTTTCTGCTCCATAGGCAGAAGATTGTCTTGTGACTCCAGAATCGCAATCTGGTGTTTTGTGGGCCAGGAGTGAGAGTCCGGAAAACCCTAAGGACGAGCACGGTTCAGTTCAGTGCCGAGTGCATGCTAGTTTAAATATGCCGCGGCGGATTCGAGAAATCTAGGCCCTGTGTATGGGAGGGTCCTATGTGTTCTCACGCTGGAATGTGTGTCCATGATATGGCCGAAGAATTCAGGGGTGGCCTCATGAGTCCATGGTTGTTTTCCAACTCTCGGTCATGTGAGCTGTTCCCAACAGCAAGGTGTCCCTTGGCGGGTGAAGCGGGAGTACGTTTAGATGACTCCAGGGTCCCCCTTATGGAACGATAAGATAGCAGAGCTCCCCAAATGGATGCCTGAAAACCTACCTCGTGTTGCCATTGCAGCCGAGGAACATGGCACGTTTGATCTGCTGGCTCGGGGGCCACCTGCCATGGGGACCATGGGTATCTTAAGACAGGGTATCTTATGCTGGCGAGTCACAGTGCTTGTCTGTGTCCACGGAGATCTTCCAGTGTGGTGCTAGTTCAGGAGATAGGTTGGATTCTTCTACACCCAAGGGCGGCCTTTCCATCTGGGGACAGGATGGGTTTTGTTGTGTGGCTCAGGGAACACATGTTGAACCAAATGTTGAAATTACAGAACATGTCTCTGGGGACAGATGCCTGACAACCTAAACTAGGGTGCTAATGAAGTCCTTGGCGCAGGTCCAGCTCAATCTCCTGACTCAGGGCCACTTGCCTTGGTGTCTGACTGGAGGTAGGTGCTCCGTTTGTGTCAGACTGTGCATTTTTCTCCAGTGCGGACTACGGAATTGGTCAGGGCTCAGGGGCCTTGTCGGTTTCTCCAAACCTGGAAGTTTTAGGCCACGGTTTCGGGTGGAGTTTTCCTCGGAAAGGCAGTCCCAGTCCTGCAGTGTAGGTCCGGAGACCCAATGATGCAGGGCAATGTGAACCAGGGTTTTAGAGATCGAAGTCCACAAACATAAACTCGGATTAAGCTTAGGTGCTAGGTGATGGCAGATGCGATTGGAAGAGGCCGGGGACTGTGCCTCGGGATTTGAAATTAGGGCGGGTGGGAGGTGGTAGCCCAGGCATTTCTGTCTGCATTGTGTGTGTTGAATGTTTGGGAATGGAGGTGTGTCCTCACGGGGCCGTTGTAGATTCTTCCTCAATGGCGATCTCTAGGTGCACACGAGTTTCGTGTCTTTATGGGGAAAGCGAAGGGTAATGTTTTCCGTCTCAGGCAACCCATCCAAACAGAAATTGCAGAGACGGGTTCTGGGTCGGGTCATGGAAAATCACATGAGGGTTAAGATTGAGGATTAGGACCATGGCATGCCTGTTTCTCTGGTGTCGGGTCCCGTTCCCGTGGGGATTTGTATGAAAGGTGCTCAGGGTGAGGGTCCCATAGTCTGCTTGTTTCCAGCATGGCCCTCCACGGCCTTCGTGTTCTCTTGGGCCATACAATTGGGACCTGCTCTGAGTGTTGGTCACCCATCCCTACGTCAAGCTCTCTGGCCATCTGGTAAAAGGAGAAGACTGTTGTGCTTCAGGTTCACCTCTAGGCAGGGTTTGAGGTACAGTCTGGGGACAAATGCCTGAATACACAGGCTGGATACAGATGACGTCCTCAGGCCACGGCAGATCCCACCTGCGGGTATGAGGCCTTCTCACTGTGTGGCTGACAGGATATCGGGGTTCTGGATGTGTCAGACAGAGCATTAGAGCACAGGGCTTCAGGGGATATTGGGTGCTGTCGAGCAGGCGCTATACGATGATCCTTATGTGGGGATTTGCTCAATTCCATACTTCCCTTCTCCTCTCTGGTGGGCAGACAGAACTCTGCCTTGTGGCTCCATATTCACAAACTGGAATACTTGCGGACCAGGAATGAGAGCCCGGGAGCCCGAAAACTAGAGCTACAGTTCAAGTGCATGGCAGTTCTTAAGTGCAGAGGATGAGTCGAGATCTCCAGGCCCTGAGTAAGGGTCAGGGTCCGATGCTTGATCACTGGAATGTTGTCCATGATGCCCGAAGAATGCAGGGGTGGCCTCATGAGACCATGGATGTTTCCCACTCTCGGGCTTGTGAGCTGCTCCAAACAGCAAGTTGTCCTTCTGCAGAACAAGGGGGAGTCCTTCTATTATTTGGCTCTAGAGGTTTTCGAATGGAACGATCAGAGCAGAACCCTATGAGTGGATGCCTGCAAAGCCACCTCGGGTTACCATTGAGGCCGAATAACGCGGCAGGGTTGATTTGCAGGCTTGGGGGTAAAAGCCCAAGGGTTTCGAGATGACAGCGTGTCTTATTGAGGGGTAAGTGTTGCCCTATGTCCAGGGAGACCATCCAATATGGTGTTGGTTCAGGTGCCAGGCAGGATTGCCCTACCCTGACGGTCTGACCTTGCTTCCAAGAGCAACGTTTCCTTCTGGGGACAAGATTGTTTCTGTTGTGCAGCTCAGGGAACACAGGTTGGACCAAATGTTCATACTCCAGAACAGGTCTCTGGGGACCGATGTGGGACCACCTAAACAAGGGTTCTGATGGGGTTCTAGGCGCATGTCCAGTTCATTCTGCAGACTCGGGGCCACTGCCTTGGTGTGATGCCTGTAGGTAGGTGCTCAGGGCGAGTCAGACTGTGTATTTATCTCTTGTGCGGCCCACGGAATTGGTTAGGACTGACGGGCCCTGTAGGTTTCTCCAACAGTGGACATTTTCATCCACTGTTTAGGGCAGAGTTTTCTTCGAGAGGGTAGGCCCAGCCTTGCAGTGTTTGGCTAGAGGCCCCTCCTGGGACCAGGTGTCCAGGGCTTATGAGACAGAAGTCTGCAAAAAAACAAGTTCGGATTATGGTTAGGGGAGAAGTCATGGCATATGAGATCTGGAGATGCTGAGGTCAGTGCCTCGGGATTTGATATTAGGGCAGCTGGGAGGCAGTCACGCAGGCTGTTCTCTCTGCACTGTGTTTCTTGGATCTCATGGAACGGACCGTTGTCTTCGTGGGGCCGTGGGAGTCTCTTTCCTGCTGGGGTCTTGCCTGGAATCCAAGAACTGCTGTCATTCTGGGGAAAGGGAAGAGTGCTGTTCCCTTTCTCAGGGATCCCACCAAAACAAGGATTGCAGAGAAGTGTCTGGGATGCGGTACCTACCTAAGAAAATCCAGGGTTAAGACTGGGGATTAGGGTCACGGCATGGCTTGTTGGAGGTTGCCTGGTGCAGCTCCTAATGGGGCTTGTGGAAAGCGATCTCAGACTGAGGATCACAATGCCTGATGGCTCTAATGAGTGGGCGCATTCTCTTGGGGCATGCCACTGCCTCCCACATGTCGGTTGGACACCCATCCCCAAAGCTAGCGTTCCAGACATATGGAAGCAGGAGTAGAATGTGGTGCTTCAGTTTGACCCATAGGCAGGGATTTGAGCTGCTGTCTGGGGGTAATGCCTGAATACAAAGTTTGGAGGGAGATTCTGGCCTCGGGCCTCAACAGATGACACCTGCCTGGTATGCGGCCCATGTCTGAGTGCCTGATAGGTGATCAGGTTCCGGATGTGTTGACAGGACAATAGAGCACCAGGTTGCCTATGATATCGGGGCAGTGGGGGGTCGTTGTCAAGCGCCTTGTAAGTTGATCCTCATGTGTGGATCTTTTGCAGGCCCGTACACCTCGTCTGTTTTCTGATCCATAGGCAGAAGT
The DNA here is from genome assembly GCF_964662115.1 of Mustela nivalis. Taxonomy (NCBI): domain Eukaryota; kingdom Metazoa; phylum Chordata; class Mammalia; order Carnivora; family Mustelidae; genus Mustela; species Mustela nivalis. Next base: position 20,451,886 of record NC_139041.1, on the reverse strand, counting down.
TAGTCTTGTGACTCCAGAATCGCAATCTGGTTTTTTGTGGGCCAGGAGTGTTGGTCCGGAAAACCCTAAGGACGAGCACGGTTCAGTTCAGTGCCAAGTGCATGCTAGTTTAAATGTGCCGCGGCGGATTCGAGAAATCTAGGCCCTGTGTATGGGAGGGTCCTATGTGTTCTCACGCTGGAATGTGTGTCCATGATATGGCCGAAGAATTCAGGGGTGGCATCATGAGTCCATGGTTGTTTTCCAACTCTCGGTCATGTGAGCTGTTCCCAACAGCAAGGTGTCCCTTGGCGGGTGAAGCGGGAGTACGTTTAGATGACTCCAGGGTCCCCCTTATGGAACGATAAGATAGCAGAGCTCCCCAAATGGATGCCTGAAAACCTACCTCGTGTTGCCATTGCAGCCGAGGAACATGGCACGTTCGATCTGCTGGCTCGGGGGCCACCTGCCAAGGGGACCATGGGTATCTTAAGACAGGGTATCTTATGCTGGCGAGTCACAGTGCTTGTCTGTGTCCACGGAGATCTTCCAGTGCGGCGGTAGTTCAGGAGATAGGTAGGATTCCTCTACACCCAAGGGCGGCCTTTCCATCTGGGGACAGAATGGGTTGTTGTGTGTCTCAGGGAACACATGTTGAACCAAATGTTGAAATTACAGAACATGTCTCTGGGGACAGATGCCTGACAACCTAAACTAGGGTGCTAATGAAGTCCTTGGCGCAGGTCCAGCTCAATCTCCTGACTCAGGGCCACTGGCCTTGGTGTCTGACTGGAGGTAGATGCTCCGTTTGTGTCAGACTGTGCGGGCTACGGAATTGGTCAGGGCTCAGGGGCCTTGTCGGTTTCTCCAAACCTGGAAGTTTTAGGCCACGGTTTCGGGTGGAGTTTTCCTCGGAAAGGCAGTCCCAGTCCTGCAGTGTAGGTCCGGACACCCAATGATGCAGGGCAATGTGAACCAGGGTTTTAGAGATTGAAGTCCACAAACATAAACTCGGATTAAGCTTAGGTACTAGGTGATGGCAGATGCGATTGGAAGAGGCCGAGGACTGTGCCTCGGGATTTGAAATTAGGGCGGGTGGGAGGTGGTAGCCCAGGCATTTCTGTCTGCATTGTGTGTGTTGAATGTTTGGGAATGGAGGTGTGTCCTCACGGGGCCTTTGTAGATTCTTCCTCAATGGCGTTCTCTAGGTGCACACGAGATTCGTGTCTTTATGGGGAAAGCGAAGGGTAATGTTTTCCGTCTCAGGCAACCCATCCAAACAGAAATTGCAGAGACGGGTTCTGGGTCGGGTCATGGAAAATCACAAGGAGGGTTAAGATTGAGGATTAGGACCATGGCATGCCTGTTTCTCTGGTGTCGGGTCCCGTTCCCGTGGGGATTTGTATGAAAGGTGCTCAGGGTGAGGGTCCCATAGTCTGCTTGTTTCCAGCATGGCCCTCCACGGCCTTCGTGTTCTCTTGGGCCATACAATTGGGACCTGCTCTGAGTGTTGGTCACCCATCCCTACGTCAAGCTCTCTGGCCATCTGGTAAAAGGAGAAGACTGTTGTGCTTCAGGTTCACCTCTAGGCAGGGTTTGAGGTACAGTCTGGGGACAAATGCCTGAATACACAGGCTGGATACAGATGACGTCCTCAGGCCACGGCAGATCCCACCTGCGGGTATGAGGCCTTCTCACTGTGTGGCTGACAGGAGTTCGGGGTTCTGGATGTGTCAGACAGAGCATTAGAGCACAGGGCTTCAGGGGATATTGGGTGCTGTCGAGCAGGCGCTATACGATGATCCTTATGTGGGGATTTGCTCAATTCCATACTTCCCTTCTCCTCTCTGGTGGGCAGACAGAACTCTGCCTTGTGGCTCCATATTCACAAACTGGAATACTTGCGGACCAGGAATGAGAGCCCGGGAGCCCGAAAACTAGAGCTACAGTTCAAGTGCATGGCAGTTCTTAAGTGCAGAGGATGAGTCGAGATCTCCAGGCCCTGAGTAAGGGTCAGGGTCCGATGCTTGATCACTGGAATGTTGTCCATGATGCCCGAAGAATGCAGGGGTGGCCTCATGAGACCATGGATGTTTCCCACTCTCGGGCTTGTGAGCTGCTCCAAACACCAAGTTGTCCTTCTGCAGAACAAGGGGGAGTCCTTCTATTATTTGGCTCTAGAGGTTTTCGAATGGAACGATCAGAGCAGAACCCTATGAGTGGATGCCTGCAAAGCCACCTCGGGTTACCATTGAAGCCGAATAACGCGGCAGGGTTGATGCAGGCTTGGGGGTAAAAGCCCAAGGGTTTCGAGATGACAGCGTGTCTTATTGAGGGGTAAGTGTTGCCCTATGTCCAGGGAGACCATCCAATATGGTGTTGGTTCAGGTGCCAGGCAGGATTGCCCTACCCTGACGGTCTGACCTTGCTTCCAAGAGCAACGTTTCCTTCTGGGGACAAGATGGTTTCTGTTGTGCAGCTCAGGGAACACAGGTTGGACCAAATGTTCATACTCCAGAACAGGTCTCTGGGGACCGATGTGGGACCACCTAAACAAGGGTTCTGATGGGGTTCTAGGCGCATGTCCAGTTCATTCTGCAGACTCGGGGCCACTGCCTTGGTGTGATGCCTGTAGGTAGGTGCTCAGGGCGAGTCAGACTGTGTATTTATCTCTTGTGCGGCCCACGGAATTGGTTAGGACTGACGGGCCCTGTAGGTTTCTCCAACAGTGGACATTTTCATCCACTGTTTAGGGCAGAGTTTTCTTCGAGAGGGTAGGCCCAGCCTTGCAGTGTTTGGCTAGAGGCCCCATCCTGGGACCAGGTGTCCAGGGCTTATGAGACAGAAGTCTGCAAAAAAACAAGTTCGGATTATGGTTAGGGGAGAAGTCATGGCATATGAGATCTGGAGATGCTGAGGTCAGTGCCTCGGGATTTGATATTAGGGCAGCTGGGAGGCAGTCACGCAGGCTGTTCTCTCTGCACTGTGTTTCTTGGATCTCATGGAACGGACCGTTGTCTTCGTGGGGCCGTGGGAGTCTCTTTCCTGCTGGGGTCTTGCCTGGAATCCAAGAACTGCTGTCATTCTGGGGAAAGGGAAGAGTGCTGTTCCCTTTCTCAGGGATCCCACCAAAACAAGGATTGCAGAGAAGTGTCTGGGATGCGGTACCTACCTAAGAAAATCCAGGGTTAAGACTGGGGATTAGGGTCACGGCATGGCTTGTTGGAGGGTGCCTGGTGCAGCTCCTAATGGGGCTTGTGGAAAGCGATCTCAGACTGAGGATCACAATGCCTGATGGCTCTAATGAGTGGGCGCATTCTCTTGGGGCATGCCACTGCCTCCCACATGTCGGTTGGACGCCCATCCCCAAAGCTAGCGTTCCAGACATATGGAAGCAGGAGTAGAATGTGGTGCTTCAGTTTGACCCATAGGCAGGGATTTGAGCTGCTGTCTGGGGGTAATGCCTGAATACAAAGTTTGGAGGGAGATTCTGGCCTCGAGCCTCAACAGATGACACCTGCCTGGTATGCGGCCCATGTCTGAGTGCCTGATAGGTGATCAGGTTCCGGATGTGTTGACAGGACAATAGAGCACCAGGTTGCCTATGATATCGGGGCAGTGGGGGGTCGTTGTCAAGCGCCTTGTAAGTTGATCCTCATGTGTGGATCTTTTGCAGGCCCGTACACCTCGTCTGTTTTCTGATCCATAGGCAGAAGTTAGTCTTGTGACTCCAGAATCGCAATCTGGTTTTTTGTGGGCCAGGAGTGTTGGTCCGGAAAACCCTAAGGACGAGCACGGTTCAGTTCAGTGCCAAGTGCATGCTAGTTTAAATGTGCCGCGGCGGATTCGAGAAATCTAGGCCCTGTGTATGGGAGGGTCCTATGTGTTCTCACGCTGGAATGTGTGTCCATGATATGGCCGAAGAATTCAGGGGTGGCATCATGAGTCCATGGTTGTTTTCCAACTCTCGGTCATGTGAGCTGTTCCCAACAGCAAGGTGTCCCTTGGCGGGTGAAGCGGGAGTACGTTTAGATGACTCCAGGGTCCCCCTTATGGAACGATAAGATAGCAGAGCTCCCAAATGGATGCCTGAAAACCTACCTCGTGTTGCCATTGCAGCCGAGGAACATGGCACGTTCGATCTGCTGGCTCGGGGGCCACCTGCCAAGGGGACCATGGGTATCTTAAGACAGGGTATCTTATGCTGGCGAGTCACAGTGCTTGTCTGTGTCCACGGAGATCTTCCAGTGCGGCGGTAGTTCAGGAGATAGGTAGGATTCCTCTACACCCAAGGGCGGCCTTTCCATCTGGGGACAGGATGGGTTTGTTGTGTGGCTCAGGGAACACATGTTGAACCAAATGTTGAAATTACAGAACATGACTCTGGGGACAGATGCCTGTAAACCTAAACTAGGGTGCTAATGAAGTCCTTGGCGCAGGTCCAGCTCAATCTCCTGACTCAGGGCCACTGGCCTTGGTGTCTGACTGGAGGTAGATGCTCCGTTTGTGTCAGACTGTGCGGACTACGGAATTGGTCAGGGCTCAGGGGCCTTGTCGGTTTCTCCAAACCTGGAAGTTTTAGGCCACGGTTTCGGGTGGAGTTTTCCTCGGAAAGGCAGTCCCAGTCCTGCAGTGTAGGTCCGGACACCCAATGATGCAGGGCAATGTGAACCAGGGTTTTAGAGATTGAAGACCACAAACATAAACTCGGATTAAGCTTAGGTACTAGGTGATGGCAGATGCGATTGGAAGAGGCCGAGGACTGTGCCTCGGGATTTGAAATTAGGGCGGGTGGGAGGTGGTAGCCCAGGCATTTCTGTCTGCATTGTGTGTGTTGAATGTTTGGGAATGGAGGTGTGTCCTCACGGGGCCGTTGTAGATTCTTCCTCAATGGCGTTCTCTAGGTGCACACGAGTTTCGTGTCTTTATGGGGAAAGCGAAGGGTAATGTTTTCCGTCTCAGGCACCCATTCCAAGCAGGGATTGCAGAGACGGGTTCTGGGTCGGGTCATGGAAAATCACAAGGAGGGTTAAGATTGAAGATTAGGACCATGGCATGCCTGTTTCTCTGGTGTCGGGTCCCGTTCCCGTGGGGATTTGTATGAAAGGTGCTCAGGGTGAGGGTCCCATAGTCTGCTTGTTTCCAGCATGGCCCTCCAGGGCCTTCGTGTTCTCTTGGGCCATACAATTGAGACCTGCTCTGAGTGTTGGTCACCCATCCCTACGTCAAGCTCTTTGGCCATCTGGTAAAAGGAGAAGACTGTTGTGCTTCAGGTTCACCTCTTGGCAGGGATTGAGGTACAGTCTGGGGACAAATGCCTGAATACGCAGGCTGGATACAGATGACGTCCTCAGGCCACGGCAGATCCCACCTGCGGGTATGAGGCCTTCTCAATGTGGGGCTGACAGGTGATTGGGGTTCTGGATGTGTCAGACAGAGCATTAGAGCACAGGGCTTCAGGGGATATTGGGTACCGTCGAGCAGGCGCTATACGATGATCCTTATGTGGGGATTTGCTCAATTCCATACTTCCCTTCTCCTCTCTGGTGGGCAGACAGAACTCTGCCTTGTATCTCCAGATTCAAAAACTGGAATACTTGGGGACCAGGAATGAGAGCCCGGGAGCCCGAAAACTAGAGCTACAGTTCAAGTGCATGGCATTTCTTATGTGCAGAGGATGAGTCGAGATCTCCAGGCCCTGAGTAAGGGTCAGGGTCCGATGCTTGATCACACTGGAATGTTGTCCATGATGCCCGAAGAATGCAGGGGTGGCCTCATGAGACCATGGAGGTTTCCCACTCTCGGGCTTGTGAGCTGCTCCAAACAGCAAGTTGTCCTTCTGCAGAACAAGGGGGAGTCCTTCTATTATTTGGCTCTAGATGTTTTCGAATGGAACGATCAGAGCAGAACCCTATGAATGGATGCCTGCAAAGCCCACCTCGGGTTACCATTGAGGCCGAATAACGCGGCAGGGTTGATTTGCAGGCTCGGGGGCAAAAGGCCAAGGGTTTCGAGATGACATCGTGTCTTATTGAGGGGTAAGTGTTGCCCTATGTCCCGGGAGACCATCCAATGTGGTCTTGGTTCAGGTGCCAGGCAGGATTGCCCTACTCTGACGTTCTGACCTTGCTTCCAAGAGCAACGTTTCCTTCTGGGGACAAGATTGTTTCTGTTGTGCAGCTCAGGGAACACAGGTTGGACCAAATGTTCGTACTCCAGAACAGGTCTCTGGGGACCGATGTGGGACCACCTAAACAAGGGTTCTGATGGGGTTCTAGGCGCATGTCCAGTTCATTCTGCAGACTCGGGGCCACTGCCTTGGTGTGATGCCTGTAGGTAGGTGCTCAGGGCGAGTCTGACTGTGTATTTTTCTCCTGTGCAGCCCACGGAATTGGTTAGGACTGACGGGCCCTGTAGGTTTCTCCAACAGTGGACATTTTCATCCACTGTTTAGGGCAGAGTTTTCTTCGAGAGGGTAGGCCCAGCCTTGCAGTGTTTGGCTAGAGGCCCCATCCTGGGACCAGGTGTCCTGGGCTTATGAGACAGAAGTCTGCAAAAAAACAAGTTCGGATTATGGTTAGGGGAGAAGTCATGGCATATGAGATCTGGAGATGCTGAGGTCAGTGACTCGGGATTTGATATTAGGGCAGCTGGGAGGCAGTCACGCAGGCTGTTCTCTCTGCACTGTGTTTCTTGGATCTCATGGAACGGACCGTTGTCTTCGTGGGGCCGTGGGAGTCTCTTTCCTGCTGGGGTCTTGCCTGGAATCCAAGAACTGCTGTCATTCTGGGGAAAGGGAAGAGTGCTGTTCCCTTTCTCAGGGATCCCACCAAAACAAGGATTGCAGAGAAGTGTCTGGGATACGGTACCTACCTAAGACAATCCAGGGTTAGACTGGGGATTAGGGTCACGGCATGGCTTGTTGGCGGGCGCCTGGTGCAGCTCCTAATGGGGCTTGTGGAAAGCGAGCTCAGACTGAGGATCACAATGCCTGATGGCTCTAATGAGTGGGCGCATTCTCTTGGGGCATGCCATTGCCTCCCACATGTCGGTTGGACACCCATCCCCAAAGCAAGCTTTCCAGACATATGGAAGCAGGAGTAGAATGTGGTGCTTCAGTTTGACCCATAGGCAGGGATTTGAGCAAAGTTTGGAGGGAGATTCTGGCCTCGGGCTACAACAGGTGACACCTGCCTGGAATGCGGCCCATGCCTGAGTGCCTGATAGGTGATCAGGTTCCGGATGTGTTGACAGAACAATAGAGCACCAGGTTGCCTATGATATCGGGGCAAGGGCCTTGTAAGTTGATCCTCATGTGTGGATCTTTTGCAGGCCCGTACATCTCGTCTGTTTTCTGCTCCATAGGCAGAAGATTGTCTTGTGACTCCAGAATCGCAATCTGGTGTTTTGTGGGCCAGGAGTGAGAGTCCGGAAACCCTAAGGACGAGCACGGTTCAGTTCAGTGCCGAGTGCATGCTAGTTTAAATATGCCGCGGCGGATTCGAGAAATCTAGGCCCTGTGTATGGGAGGGTCCTATGTGTTCTCACGCTGGAATGTGTGTCCATGATATGGCCGAAGAATTCAGGGGTGGCCTCATGAGTCCATGGTTGTTTTCCAACTCTCGGTCATGTGAGCTGTTCCCAACAGCAAGGTGTCCCTTGGCGGGTGAAGCGGGAGTACGTTTAGATGACTCCAGGGTCCCCCTTATGGAACGATAAGATAGCAGAGCTCCCCAAATGGATGCCTGAAAACCCACCTCGTGTTACCATTGCAGCCGAGGAACATGGCACGTTCGATCTGCTGGCTCGGGGGCCAACTGCCAAGGGGACCATGGGTATCTTAAGACAGGGTATCTTATGCTGGCGAGTCACAGTGCTTGTCTGTGTCCACGGAGATCTTCCAGTGCGGTGGTAGTTCAGGAGATAGGTAGGATTCCTCTACACCCAAGGGCGGCCTTTCCATCTGGGGACAGGATGGGTTTTGTTGTGTGTCTCAGGGAACACATGTTGAACCAAATGTTGAAATTACAGAACATGTCTCTGGGGACAGATGCCTGACAACCTAAACTAGGGTGCTAATGAAGTCCTGGGCGCAAGTACAGCTCAATCTCCTGACTCGGGGTCCCTGTCCTGGGTGTCTGAGTGGCGGTAGGTGCTCCGTTTGTGTCAGACTGTGCATTTTTCTCCAGTGCGGACTACGGAATTGGTCAGGGCTCAGGGGCCTTGTCGGTTTCTCCAAACCTGGAAGTTTTAGGCCACGGTTTCGGGTGGAGTTTTCCTCGGAATGGCAGTCCCAGTCCTGCAGTGTAGGTCCGGAGACCCAATGTTGCAGAACAATGTGAACCAGGGCTTTGGAGATCGAAGTCCACAAACATAAACTCGGATTAAGCTTAGGTGCTAAGTGATGGCAGATGCGATTGGAAGAGGCCGAGGACTGTGCCTCGGGATTTGAAATTAGGGCGGGTGGGAGGTGGTAGCCCAGGCATTTCTGTCTGCATTGTGTGTGTTGAATGTTTGGGAATGGAGGTGTGTCCTCTCGGGGCCGGTGGAGATTCTTCTTCAATGGCGTTCTCTAGGTGCACAAGAGTTTCGTGTCTTTATGAGGAAAGCGAAGGGTAATGATTTCCGACTCAGGCAACCCATCCAAACAGGGATTGAAGAGACTGATTCTGGGTCGGAAAATGGAAAATCACAAAAAGGGGTTAAATTGAGGATTAGGACCATGGCATGCCTGTTTCTCTGGTGTCGGGTCCCGTTCCCGTGGGGATTTGTATGAAAGGTGCTCAGGGTGAGGGTCCCATTGTCTGCTTGTTTCCAGCATGGCCCTCCCCGGTCTTCGTGTTCTCTTGGGCCATACAATTGGGTCCTGCTCTGAGTGTTGGTCACCCATCCCTACGTCAAGCTCTCTGGCCATCTGGTAAAAGGAGAAGACTGTTGTGCTTCAGGTTTACCTCTAGGCAGGGTTTGAGGTACAGTCTGGGGACAAATGCCTGAATACACAGGCTGGATACAGATGACGTCCTCAGGCCACGGCAGATCCCACCTGCGGGTATGAGGCCTTCTCACTGTGTGGCTGACAGGAGATCGGGGTTCTGGATGAGTCAGACAGAGCATTAGAGCACAGGGCTTCAGGGGATATTGGGTGCTGTCGAGCAGGCGCTATACGATGATCCTTATGTGGGGATTTGATCAGGTCCATACTTCCCTTCACCTCTCTGGTGGGCAGACAGAACTCTGCCTTGTGGCTCCAGATTCACAAACTGGAATACTTGCGAACCAGGAAGGAGAGCCCGGGAGCCCGAAAACTAGAGCTACAGTTCAAGTGCATGGCAGTTCCTATGTGCAGAGGCAGAGTCGAGATCTCCAGGCCCTGAGTAAGGGTCAGGGTCCGATGCTTGATCACACTGGAATGTTGTCCATGATGCCCGAAGAATGCAGGGGTGGCCTCATGAGACCATGGAGGTTTCCCACTCTCGGGCTTGTGAGCTGCTCCAAACAGCAAGTTGTCCTTCTGCAGAACAAGGGGGAGTCCTTCTATTATTTGGCTCTAGAGGTTTTCGAATGGAACGATTAGAGCAGAGCCCTATGAGTGGATGCCTGCAAAGCCCACCTCGGGTTACCATTGAGGCCGAATAACGCGGCAGGGTTGATTTGCAGGCTCGGGGGCAAAAGGCCAAGGGTTTCGAGAGGACAGCGTGTCTTATTGAGGGATAAGTGTTGCCCTATGTCCAGGGAGACCATCCAATGTGGTGTTGGTTCAGGTGCCAGGCTGGATTCCCCTACCCTGACGGTCTGACCTTGCTTCCAAGAGCAACGTTTCCTTCTGGGGACAAGATGGTTTCTGTTGTGCAGCTCAGGGAACACAGGTTGGACCAAATGTTCGTACTCCAGAACAGGTCTCTGGGGACCGATGTGGGACCACCTAAACAAGGGTTCTGATGGGGTTCTAGGCGCATGTCCAGTTCATCCTGCAGACTCGGGGCCACTGCCTTGGTGTGATGCCTGTAGGTAGGTGCTCAGGGCGAGTCAGACTGTGTATTTTTCTCCTGTGCGGCCCACGGAATTGGTTAGGACTGACGGGCCCTGTAGGTTTCTCCAACAGTGGACATTTTCATCCACTGTTTAGGGCAGAGTTTTCTTCGAGAGGGTAGGCCCAGCCTTGCAGTGTTTGGCTAGAGGCCCCATCCTGGGACCAGGTGTCCAGGGCTTATGAAACAGAAGTCTGCAAAAAAACAAGTTCGGATTATGGTTAGGGGAGAAGTCATGGCATATGAGATCTGGAGATGCTGAGGTCAGTGCCTCGGGATTTGATATTAGGGCAGCTGGGAGGCAGTCACGCAGGCTGTTCCTTCTGCACTGTGTTTCTTGGATCCCACGGAACGGACCGTTGTCTTCGTGGGGCCGTGGGAGTCTCTTTCCTGCTGGGGTCTTGCCTGGAATCCAAGAACTGCTGTCATTCTGGGGAAAGGGAAGAGTGCTGTTCCCTTTCTCAGGGATCCCACCAAAACAAGGATTGCAAAGAAGTGTCTGGGATGCGGTACCTACCTAAGACAATCCAGGTTTAGACTGGGGATTAGGGTCACGGCATGGCTTGTTGGCGGGTGCCTGGTGCAGCTCCTAATGGGGCTTGTCGAAAGCGAGCTCAGACTGAGGATCACAATGCCTGATGGCTCTAATGAGTGGGCGCATTCTCTTGGGGCATGCCACTGCCTCCCACATGTCGGTTGGACACCCATCCCCAAAGAGAGCTTTCCAGACATATGGAAGCAGGAGTAGAATGTGATGCTTCAGTTTGACCCATAGGCAGGGATTTGAGCTGCGGTCTCGGGGTAATGCCTGAATACAAAGTTTGGAGGGAGATTCTGGCCTCGGGCCACAACAGGTGACACCTGCCTGGAATGCGGCCCATGTCTGAGTGCCTGATAGGTGATCAGGTTCCGGACGTGTTGACAGAACAATAGAGCACCAGGTTGCCTATGATATCGGGGCAAGCGCCTTGTAAGTTGATCCTCATGTGTGGATCTTTTGCAGGCCCGTACACCTCGTCTGTTTTCTGCTCCATAGGCAGAAGATTGTCTTGTGACTCCAGAATCGCAATCTGGTGTTTTGTGGGCCAGGAGTGAGAGTCCGGAAACCCTAAGGACGAGCACGGTTCAGTTCAGTGCCGAGTGCATGCTAGTTTAAATATGCCGCGGCGGATTCGAGAAATCTAGGCCCTGTGTATGGGAGGGTCCTATGTGTTCTCACGCTGGAATGTGTGTCCATGATATGGCCGAAGAATTCAGGGGTGGCCTCATGAGTCCATGGTTGTTTTCCAACTCTCGGTCATGTGAGCTGTTCCCAACAGCAAGGTGTCCCTTGGCGGGTGAAGCGGGAGTACGTTTAGATGACTCCAGGGTCCCCCTTATGGAACGATAAGATAGCAGAGCTCCCCAAATGGATGCCTGCAAACCCACCTCGTGTTACCATTGCAGGCGAGGAACATGGCACGTTTGATCTGCTGGCTCGGGGGCCACCTGCCAAGGGGACCATGGGTATCTTAAGACAGGGTATCTTATGCTGGCGAGTCACAGTGCTTGTCTGTGTCCACGGAGATCTTCCAGTGTGGTGGTAGTTCAGGAGATAGGTAGGATTCCTCTACACCCAAGAGCGGCCTTTCCATCTGGGGACAGGATGGGTTTTGTTGTGTGTCTCAGGGAACACATGTTGAACCAAATGTTGAAATTACAGAACATGTCTCTGGGGACAGATGCCTGACAACCTAAACTAGGGTGCTAATGAAGTCCTGGGCGCAAGTACAGCTCAATCTCCTGACTCGGGGCCACTGGCCTGGGTTCTGAGTGGCGGTAGGTGCTCCGTTTGTGTCAGACTGTGCATTTTTCTCCAGTGCGGACTACGGAATTGGTCAGGGCTCAGGGGCCTTGTCGGTTTCTCCAAACCTGGAAGGTTCAGGCCACGGTTTCGGGTGGAGTTTTCCTCGAAAAGGCAGTCCCAGTCCTGCAGTGTAGGTCCGGAGACCCAATGTTGCAGAACAATGTGAACCAGGGCTTTGGAGATCGAAGTCCACAAACATAAACTCGGATTAAGCTTAGGTGCTAGGTGATAGCAGATGCGATTAGAAGAGGCCGAGGACTGTGCCTCGGGATTTGAAATTAGGGCGGGTGGGAGGTGGTAGCCCAGGCATTTCTGTCTGCATTGTGTGTGTTGAATGTTTGGGAATGGAGGTGTGTCCTCACGGGGCCGGTGGAGATTCTTCCTCAATGGCGTTCTCTAGGTGCACACGAGTTTCGTGTCTTTATGGGGAAAGCGAAGGGAAATGTTTTCCGTCTCAGGCAACTCATCCAAACAGGGATTGAAGAGACTGATTCTGGGTCGGGTCATGGAAAATCACAAAAAGGGTTAAGATTGAGGATTAGGACCATGGCATGCCTGTTTCTCTGGTGTCGGGTCCCGTTCCCGTGGGGATTTGTATGAAAGGTGCTCAGGGTGAGGGTCCCATTGTCTGCTTGTTTCCAGCATGGCCCTCCCCGGTCTTCGTGTTCTCTTGGGCCATACAATTGGGTCCTGCTCTGAGTGTTGGTCACCCATCCCTACGTCAAGCTCTCGGGCCATCTGGTAAAAGGAGAAGACTGTTGTGCTTCAGGTTTACCTCTAGGCAGGGTTTGAGGTACAGTCTGGGGACAAATGCCTGAATACACAGGCTGGATACAGATGACGTCCTCAGGCCACGGCAGATCCCACCTGCGGGTATGAGGCCTTCTCACTGTGTGGCTGACAGGATATCGGGGTTCTGGATGTGTCAGACAGAGCATTAGAGCACAGGGCTTCAGGGGATATTGGGTGCTGTCGAGCAGGCGCTATACGATGATCCTTATGTGGGGATTTTCTCAGGTCCATACTTCCCTTCCCCTCTCTGGTGGGCAGACAGAACTCTGCCTTGTGGCTCCAGATTCACAAACTGGAATACTTGCGGACCAGGAATGAGAGCCCGGGAGCCCGAAAACTAGAGCTACAGTTCAAGTGCATGGCAGTTCCTATGTGCAGAGGCAGAGTCGAGATCTCCAGGCCCTGAGTAAGGGTCAGGGTCCGATGCTTGATCACACTGGAATTTTGTCCATGATGCCCGACGAATGCAGGGGTGGCCTCATGAGACCATGGAGGTTTCCCACTCTCGGGCTTGTGAGCTGCTCCAAACAGCAAGTTGTCCTTCTGCAGAACAAGGGGGAGTCCTTCTATTATTTGGCTCCAGAGGTTTTCGAAAAGAACGATCAGAGCAGAGCCCTATGAGTGGATGCCTGCAAAGCCCACCTCGGGTTACCATTGAGGCCGAATAACGCGGCAGGGTTGATTTGCAGGCTCGGGGGCAAAAGGCCAAGGGTTTCGAGATGACAGCGTGTCTTATTGAGGGATAAGTGTTGCCCTATGTCCAGGGAGACCATCCAATGTGGTGTTGGTTCAGGTGCCAGGCAGGATTCCCCTACCCTGACGGTCCTACCTTGCTTCCAAGAGCAACGTTTCCTTCTGGGGACAAGATGGTTTCTGTTGTGCAGCTCAGGGAACACAGGTTGGACCAAATGTTCGTTCTCCAGAACAGGTCTCTGGGGACCGATGTGGGACCACCTAAACAAGGGTTCTGATGGGGTTCTAGGCGCATGTCCAGTTCATTCTGCAGACTCGGGGCCACTGCCTTGGTGTGATGCCTGTAGGTAGGTACTCAGGGCGAGTCAGACTGTGTATTTTTCTCCTGTGCGGCCCACGGAATTGGTTAGGACTGACGGGCCCTGTAGGTTTCTCCAACAGTGGACATTTTCATCCACTGTTTAGGGCAGAGTTTTCTTCGAGAGGGTAGGCCCAGCCTTACAGTGTTTGGCTGGAGGCCCCATCCTGGGACCAGGTGTCCAGGGCTTATGAGACAGAAGTCTGCAAAAAAACAAGTTCGGATTATGGTTAGGGGAGAAGTCATGGCATATGAGATCTGGAGATGCTGAGGTCAGTGCCTCGGGATTTGATATTAGGGCAGCTGGGAGGCAGTCACGCAGGCTGTTCTCTCTGCACTGTGTTTCTTGGATCCCACGGAACGGACCGTTGTCTTCGTGGGGCCGTGGGAGTCTCTTTCCTGCTGGGGTCTTGCCTGGAATCCAAGAACTGCTGTCATTCTGGGGAAAGGGAAGAGTGCTGTTCCCTTTCTCAGGGATCCCACCAAAACAAGGATTGCACAGAAGTGTCTGGGATGCGGTACCTACCTAAGACAATCCAGGGTTAGACTGGGGATTAGGGTCACGGCATGGCTTGTTGGCGGGTGCCTGGTGCAGCTCCTAATGGGGCTTGTGGAAAGCGAGCTCAGACTGAGGATGACAATGCCTGATGGCTCTAATGAGTGGGCGCATTCTCTTGGGGCATGCCACTGCCTCCACATGTCGGTTGGACACCCATCCCCAAAGCAAGCTTTCCAGACATATGGAAGCAGGAGTAGAATGTGGTGCTTCAGTTTGACCCATAGGCAGGGATTTGAGCTGCGGTCTCGGGGTAATGCCTGAATACAAAGTTTGGAGGGAGATTCTGGCCTCGGGCCACAACAGGTGACACCTGCCTGGAATGCGGCCCATGTCTGAGTGCCTGATAGGTGATCAGGTTCCGGATGTGTTGACAGAAAAATAGAGCACCAGGTTGCCTATGATATCGGGGCAAGCGCCTTGTAAGTTGATCCTCATGTGTGGATCTTTTGCAGGCCCGTACACCTCGTCTGTTTTCTGCTCCATAGGCAGAAGATTGTCTTGTGACTCCAGAATCGCAATCTGGTGTTTTGTGGGCCAGGAGTGAGAGTCCGGAAACCCTAAGGACGAGCACGGTTCAGTTCAGTGCCGAGTGCATGCTAGTTTAAATATGCCGCGGCGGATTCGAGAAATCTAGGCCCTGTGTATGGGAGGGTCCTATGTGTTCTCACGCTGGAATGTGTGTCCATGATATGGCCGAAGAATTCAGGGGTGGCCTCATGAGTCCATGGTTGTTTTCCAACTCTCGGTCATGTGAGCTGTTCCCAACAGCAAGGTGTCCCTTGGCGGGTGAAGCGGGAGTACGTTTAGATGACTCCAGGGTCCCCCTTATGGAACGATAAGATAGCAGAGCTCCCCAAATGGATGCCTGAAAACCCACCTCGTGTTACCATTGCAGCCGAGGAACATGGCACGTTCGATCTGCTGGCTCGGGGGCCACCTGCCAAGGGGACCATGGGTATCTTAAGACAGGGTATCTTATGCTGGCGAGTCACAGTGCTTGTCTGTGTCCACGGAGATCTTCCAGTGTGGTGGTAGTTCAGGAGATAGGTAGGATTCCTCTACACCCAAGGGCGGCCTTTCCATCTGTGGACAGGATGGGTTTTGTTGTGTGTCTCAGGGAACACATGTTGAACCAAATGTTGAAATTACAGAACATGTCTCTGGGGACAGATGCCTGACAACCTAAACTAGGGTGCTAATGAAGTCCTGGGCGCAAGTACAGCTCAATCTCCTGACTCGGGTCCACTGGCCTGGCTGTCTGAGTGGCGGTATGTGCTCCGTTTGTGTCAGACTGTGCATTTTTCTCCAGTGCGGACTACGGAATTGGTCAGGGCTCAGGGGCCTTGTCGGTTTCTCCAAACCTGGAAGGTTCAGGCCACGGTTTCAGGTGGAGTTTTCCTCGGAAAGGCTTCCCAGTCCTGCAGTGTAGGTCCGGAGACCCAATTTTGCAGAACAATGTGAACCAGGGCTTTGGAGATCGAAGTCCACAAACATAAACTCGGATTAAGCTTAGGTGCTAGGTGATAGCAGATGCGATTAGAAGAGGCCGAGGACTGTGCCTCGGGATTTGAAATTAGGGCGGGTGGGAGGTGGTAGCCCAGGCATTTCTGTCTGCATTGTGTGTGTTGAATGTTTGGGAATGGAGGTGTGTCCTCACGGGGCCGGTGGAGATTCTTCCTCAATGGCGTTCTCTAGGTGCACACGAGTTTCCTGTCTTTATGGGGAAAGCGAAGGGAAATGTTTTCCGTCTCAGGCAACCCATCCAAACAGGGATTGAAGAGACTGATTCTGGGTCGGGTCATGGAAAATCACAAAAAGGGTTAAGATTGAGGATTAGGACCATGGCATGCCTGTTTCTCTGGTGTCGGGTCCCGTTCCCGTGGGGATTTGTATGAAAGGTGCTCAGGGTGAGGGTCCCATTGTCTGCTTGTTTCCAGCATGGCCCTCCCCGGTCTTCGTGTTCTCTTGGGCCATACAATTGGGTCCTGCTCTGAGTGTTGGTCACCCATCCCTACGTCAAGCTCTCTGGCCATCTGGTAAAAGGAGAAGACTGTTGTGCTTCAGGTTTACCTCTAGGCAGGGTTTGAGGTACAGTCTGGGGACAAATGCCTGAATACACAGGCTGGATACAGATGACGTCCTCAGGCCACGGCAGATCCCACCTGCGGGTATGAGGCCTTCTCACTGTGTGGCTGACAGGAGATCGGGGTTCTGGATGTGTCAGACAGAGCATTAGAGCACAGGGCTTCAGGGGATATTGGGTGCTGTCGAGCAGGCGCTATACGATGATCCTTATGTGGGGATTTTCTCAGGTCCATACTTCCCTTCTCCTCTCTGGTGGGCAGACAGAACTCTGCCTTGTGGCTCCAGATTCACAAACTGGAATACTTGCGGACCAGGAATGAGAGCCCGGGAGCCCGAAAACTAGAGCTACAGTTCAAGTGCATGGCAGTTCCTATGTGCAGAGGCAGAGTCGAGATCTCCAGGCCCTGAGTAAGGGTCAGGGTCCGATGCTTGATCACACTGGAATTTTGTCCATGATGCCCGAAGAATGCAGGGGTGGCCTCATGAGACCATGGAGGTTTCCCACTCTCGGGCTTGTGAGCTGCTCCAAACAGCAAGTTGTCCTTCTGCAGAACAAGGGGGAGTCCTTCTATTATTTGGCTCTAGAGGTTTTCGAATGGAACGATCAGAGCAGAGCCCTATGAGTGGATGCCTGCAAAGCCCACCTCGGGTTACCATTGAGGCCGAATAACGCGGCAGGGTTGATTTGCAGGCTCGGGGGCAAAAGGCCAAGGGTTTCGAGATGACAGCGTGTCTTATTGAGGGATAAGTGTTGCCCTATGTCCAGGGAGACCATCCAATGTGGTGTTGGTTCAGGTGCCAGGCAGGATTCCCCTACCCTGACGGTCCTACCTTGCTTCCAAGAGCAACGTTTCCTTCTGGGGACAAGATGGTTTCTGTTGTGCAGCTCAGGGAACACAGGTTGGACCAAATGTTCGTACTCCAGAACAGGTCTCTGGGGACCGATGTGGGACCACCTAAACAAGGGTTCTGATGGGGTTCTAGGCGCATGTCCAGTTCATTCTGCAGACTCGGGGCCACTGCCTTGGTGTGATGCCTGTAGGTAGGTACTCAGGGCGAGTCAGACTGTGTATTTTTCTCCTGTGTGGCCCACGGAATTGGTTAGGACTGACGGGCCCTGTAGGTTTCTCCAACAGTGGACATTTTCATCCACTGTTTAGGGCAGAGTTTTCTTCGAGAGGGTAGGCCCAGCCTTGCAGTGTTTGGCTGGAGGCCCCATCCTGGGACCAGGTGTCCAGGGCTTATGAGACAGAAGTCTGCAAAAAAACAAGTTCGGATTATGGTTAGGGGAGAAGTCATGGCATATGAGATCTGG
Organism: Mustela nivalis; assembly: GCF_964662115.1. Taxonomy (NCBI): domain Eukaryota; kingdom Metazoa; phylum Chordata; class Mammalia; order Carnivora; family Mustelidae; genus Mustela; species Mustela nivalis. The sequence goes on along the minus strand of NC_139041.1, from coordinate 20,434,231 downwards.
AGATGCTGAGGTCAGTGCCTCGGGATTTGATATTAGGGCAGCTGGGAGGCAGTCACGCAGGCTGTTCTCTCTGCACTGTGTTTCTTGGATCCCACGGAACGGACCGTTGTCTTCGTGGGGCCGTGGGAGTCTCTTTCCTGCTGGGGTCTTGCCTGGAATCCAAGAACTGCTGTCATTCTGGGGAAAGGGAAGAGTGCTGTTCCCTTTCTCAGGGATCCCACCAAAACAAGGATTGCACAGAAGTGTCTGGGATGCGGTACCTACCTAAGACAATCCAGGGTTAGACTGGGGATTAGGGTCACGGCATGGCTTGTTGGCGGGTGCCTGGTGCAGCTCCTAATGGGGCTTGTGGAAAGCGAGCTCAGACTGAGGATCACAATGCCTGATGGCTCTAATGAGTGGGCGCATTCTCTTGGGGCATGCCACTGCCTCCCACATGTCGGTTGGACACCCATCCCCAAAGCAAGCTTTCCAGACATATGGAAGCAGGAGTAGAATGTGGTGCTTCAGTTTGACCCATAGGCAGGGATTTGAGCTGCGGTCTCGGGGTAATGCCTGAATACAAAGTTTGGAGGGAGATTCTGGCCTCGGGCCACAACAGGTGACACCTGCCTGGAATGCGGCCCATGTCTGAGTGCCTGATAGGTGATCAGGTTCCGGATGTGTTGACAGAAAAATAGAGCACCAGGTTGCCTATGATATCGGGGCAAGCGCCTTGTAAGTTGATCCTCATGTGTGGATCATTTGCAGGCCCGTACACCTCGTCTGTTTTCTGCTCCATAGGCAGAAGATTGTCTTGTGACTCCAGAATCGCAATCTGGTGTTTTGTGGGCCAGGAGTGAGAGTCCGGAAACCCTAAGGACGAGCACGGTTCAGTTCAGTGCCGAGTGCATGCTAGTTTAAATATGCCGCGGCGGATTCGAGAAATCTAGGCCCTGTGTATGGGAGGGTCCTATGTGTTCTCACGCTGGAATGTGTGTCCATGATATGGCCGAAGAATTCAGGGGTGGCCTCATGAGTCCATGGTTGTTTTCCAACTCTCGGTCATGTGAGCTGTTCCCAACAGCAAGGTGTCCCTTGGCGGGTGAAGCGGGAGTACGTTTAGATGACTCCAGGGTCCCCCTTATGGAACGATAAGATAGCAGAGCTCCCCAAATGGATGCCTGAAAACCCACCTCGTGTTACCATTGCAGCCGAGGAACATGGCACGTTCGATCTGCTGGCTCGGGGGCCACCTGCCAAGGGGACCATGGGTATCTTAAGACAGGGTATCTTATGCTGGCGAGTCACAGTGCTTGTCTGTGTCCACGGAGATCTTCCAGTGTGGTGGTAGTTCAGGAGATAGGTAGGATTCCTCTACACCCAAGGGCGGCCTTTCCATCTGGGGACAGGATGGGTTTTGTTGTGTGTCTCAGGGAACACATGTTGAACCAAATGTTGAAATTACAGAACATGTCTCTGGGGACAGATGCCTGACAACCTAAACTAGGGTGCTAATGAAGTCCTGGGCGCAAGTACAGCTCAATCTCCTGACTCGGGGCCACTGGCCTGGGTGTCTGAGTGGCGGTAGGTGCTCCGTTTGTGTCAGACTGTGCATTTTTCTCCAGTGCGGACTACGGAATTGGTCAGGGCTCAGGGGCCTTGTCGGTTTCTCCAAACCTGGAAGTTTTAGGCCACGGTTTCGGGTGGAGTTTTCCTCGGAAAGGCATTCCCAGTCCTGCAGTGTAGGTCCGCAGACCCAATGTTGCAGAACAATGTGAACCAGGGCTTTGGAGATCGAAGTCCACAAACATAAACTCGGATTAAGCTTAGGTGCTAGGTGATAGCAGATGCGATTAGAAGAGGCCGAGGACTGTGCCTCGGGATTTGAAATTAGGGCGGGTGGGAGGTGGTAGCCCAGGCATTTCTGTCTGCATTGTGTGTGTTGAATGTTTGGGTATGGAGGTGTGTCCTCTCGGGGCCGGTGGAGATTCTTCCTCAATGGCGTTCTCTAGGTGCACACGAGTTTCGTGTCTTTATGAGGAAAGCGAAAGGTAATGATTTCCGACTCAGGCAACCCATCCAAACAGGGATTGAAGAGACTGATTCTGGGTCGGGTCATGGAAAATCACAAAAAGGGTTAAGATTGAGGATTAGGACCATGGCATGCCTGTTTCTCTGGTGTCGGGTCCCGTTCCCGTGGGGATTTGTATGAAAGGTGCTCAGGGTGAGGGTCCCATTGTCTGCTTGTTTCCAGCATGGCCCTCCCCGGTCTTCGTGTTCTCTTGGGCCATACAATTGGGTCCTGCTCTGAGTGTTGGTCACCCATCCCTACGTCAAGCTCTCTGGCCATCTGGTAAAAGGAGAAGACTGTTGTGCTTCAGGTTTACCTCTAGGCAGGGTTTGAGGTACAGTCTGGGGACAAATGCCTGAATACACAGGCTGGATACAGATGACGTCCTCAGGCCACGGCAGATCCCACCTGCGGGTATGAGGCCTTCTCACTGTGTGGCTGACAGGAGATCGGGGTTCTGGATGAGTCAGACAGAGCATTAGAGCACAGGGCTTCAGGGGATATTGGGTGCTGTCGAGCAGGCGCTATACGATGATCCTTATGTGGGGATTTGCTCAGGTCCATACTTCCCTTCACCTCTCTGGTGGGCAGACAGAACTCTGCCTTGTGGCTCCAGATTCACAAACTGGAATACTTGCGGACCAGAAATGAGAGCCCGGGAGCCCGAAAACTAGAGCTACAGTTCAAGTGCATGGCAGTTCCTATGTGCAGAGGCAGAGTCGAGATCTCCAGGCCCTGAGTAAGGGTCAGGGTCCGATGCTTGATCACACTGGAATTTTGTCCATGATGCCCGAAGAATGCAGGGGTGGCCTCATGAGACCATGGAGGTTTCCCACTCTCGGGCTTGTGAGCTGCTCCAAACAGCAAGTTGTCCTTCTGCAGAACAAGGGGGAGTCCTTCTATTATTTGGCTCTAGAGGTTTTCGAATGGAATGATCAGAGCAGAGCCCTATGAGTGGATGCCTGCAAAGCCCACCTCGGGTTACCATTGAGGCCGAATAACGCGGCAGGGTTGATTTGCAGGCTCGGGGGCAAAAGGCCAAGGGTTTCGAGATGACAGCTTGTCTTATTGAGGGATAAGTGTTGCCCTATGTCCAGGGAGACCATCCAATGTGGTGTTGGTTCAGGTGCCAGGCAGGATTGCCCTAACCTGACGGTCTAATCTTGCTTCCAAGAGGAACGTTTCCTTCTGGGGACAAGATGGTTTCTGTTGTGCAGCTCAGGGTACAGAGGTTGGACCAAATGTTTGTACTCCAGAACATTTCTCTGGGGACCGATGTGGGACCACCTAAACAAGGGTTCTGATGGGGTTCTAGGCGCATGTCTAGTTCATTCTGCAGACTCGGGGCCACTGCCTTAGTGTGATGCCTGTAGGTAGGTTCTCAGGGCGAGTCAGACTGTGTATTTTTCTCTTGTGTAGCCCACGGAATTGGATAGGACTGACGGGCTCTGTAGGTTTCTCCAACAGTGGACATTTTCATCCACTGTTTAGGGCAGAGTTTTCTTCGAGAGGGTAGGCCCAGCCTTGCAGTGTTTGGCTAGAGGCCCCATCCTGGGACCAGGTGTCCAGGGCTTATGATATAGAAGTCTGCAAAAAAACAAGTTCGGATTATGGTTAGGGGAGAAGTCATGGCATATGAGATCTGGAGATGCTGAGGTCAGTGCCTCGGGATTTGATATTAGGGCAGCTGGGAGGCAGTCACGCAGGCTGTTCTCTCTGCACTGTGTTTCTTGGATCCCACGGAACGGACCGTTGTCTTCGTGGGGCCGTGGGAGTCTCTTTCCTGCTGGGGTCTTGCCTGGAATCCAAGAACTGCTGTCATTCTGGGGAAAGGGAAGAGTGCTGTTCCCTTTCTCAGGGATCCCACCAAAACAAGGATTGCACAGAAGTGTCTGGGATGCGGTACCTACCTAAGACAATCCAGGGTTAGACTGGGGATTAGGGTCACGGCATGGCTTGTTGGCGGGTGCCTGGTGCAGCTCCTAATGGGGCTTGTGGAAAGCGAGCTCAGACTGAGGATCACAATGCCTGATGGCTCTAATGAGTGGGCGCATTCTCTTGGGGCATGCCACTGCCTCCCACATGTCGGTTGGACACCCATCCCCAAAGCAAGCTTTCCAGACATATGGAAGCAGGAGTAGAATGTGGTGCTTCAGTTTGACCCATAGGCAGGGATTTGAGCTGCGGTCTCGGGGTAATGCCTGAATACAAAGTTTGGAGGGAGATTCTGGCCTCGGGCCACAACAGGTGACACCTGCCTGGAATGCGGCCCATGTCTGAGTGCCTGATAGGTGATCAGGTTCCGGATGTGTTGACAGAAAAATAGAGCACCAGGTTGCCTATGATATCGGGGCAAGCGCCTTTTAAGTTGATCCTCATGTGTGGATCATTTGCAGGCCCGTACACCTCGTCTGTTTTCTGCTCCATAGGCAGAAGATTGTCTTGTGACTCCAGAATCGCAATCTGGTGTTTTGTGGGCCAGGAGTGAGAGTCCGGAAACCCTAAGGACGAGCACGGTTCAGTTCAGTGCCGAGTGCATGCTAGTTTAAATATGCCGCGGCGGATTCGAGAAATCTAGGCCCTGTGTATGGGAGGGTCCTATGTGTTCTCACGCTGGAATGTGTGTCCATGATATGGCCGAAGAATTCAGGGGTGGCCTCATGAGTCCATGGTTGTTTTCCAACTCTCGGTCATGTGAGCTGTTCCCAACAGCAAGGTGTCCCTTGGCGGGTGAAGCGGGAGTACGTTTAGATGACTCCAGGGTCCCCCTTATGGAACGATAAGATAGCAGAGCTCACCAAATGGATGCCTGAAAACCCACCTCGTGTTACCATTGCAGCCGAGGAACATGGCACGTTCGATCTGCTGGCTCGGGGGCCACCTGCCAAGGGGACCATGGGTATCTTAAGACAGGGTATCTTATGCTGGCGAGTCACAGTGCTTGTCTGTGTCCACGGAGATCTTCCAGTGTGGTGGTAGTTCAGGAGATAGGTAGGATTCCTCTACACCCAAGGGCGGCCTTTCCATCTGGGGACAGGATGGGTTTTGTTGTGTGTCTCAGGGAACACATGTTGAACCAAATGTTGAAATTACAGAACATGTCTCTGGGGACAGATGCCTGACAACCTAAACTAGGGTGCTAATGAAGTCCTGGGCGCAAGTACAGCTCAATCTCCTGACTCGGGGCCACTGGCCTGGGTGTCTGAGTGGCGGTAGGTGCTCCGTTTGTGTCAGACTGTGCATTTTTCTCCAGTGCGGACTACGGAATTGGTCAGGGCTCAGGGGCCTTGTCGGTTTCTCCAAACCTGGAAGTTTTAGGCCACGGTTTCGGGTGGAGTTTTCCTCGGAAAGGCATTCCCAGTCCTGCAGTGTAGGTCCGCAGACCCAATGTTGCAGAACAATGTGAACCAGGGCTTTGGAGATCGAAGTCCACAAACATAAACTCGGATTAAGCTTAGGTGCTAGGTGATAGCAGATGCGATTAGAAGAGGCCGAGGACTGTGCCTCGGGATTTGAAATTAGGGCGGGTGGGAGGTGGTAGCCCAGGCATTTCTGTCTGCATTGTGTGTGTTGAATGTTTGGGTATGGAGGTGTGTCCTCTCGGGGCCGGTGGAGATTCTTCCTCAATGGCGTTCTCTAGGTGCACACGAGTTTCGTGTCTTTATGAGGAAAGCGAAAGGTAATGATTTCCGACTCAGGCAACCCATCCAAACAGGGATTGAAGAGACTGATTCTGGGTCGGGTCATGGAAAATCACAAAAAGGGTTAAGATTGAGGATTAGGACCATGGCATGCCTGTTTCTCTGGTGTCGGGTCCCGTTCCCGTGGGGATTTGTATGAAAGGTGCTCAGGGTGAGGGTCCCATTGTCTGCTTGTTTCCAGCATGGCCCTCCCCGGTCTTCGTGTTCTCTTGGGCCATACAATTGGGTCCTGCTCTGAGTGTTGGTCACCCATCCCTACGTCAAGCTCTCTGGCCATCTGGTAAAAGGAGAAGACTGTTGTGCTTCAGGTTTACCTCTAGGCAGGGTTTGAGGTACAGTCTGGGGACAAATGCCTGAATACACAGGCTGGATACAGATGACGTCCTCAGGCCACGGCAGATCCCACCTGCGGGTATGAGGCCTTCTCACTGTGTGGCTGACAGGAGATCGGGGTTCTGGATGAGTCAGACAGAGCATTAGAGCACAGGGCTTCAGGGGATATTGGGTGCTGTCGAGCAGGCGCTATACGATGATCCTTATGTGGGGATTTGATCAGGTCCATACTTCCCTTCACCTCTCTGGTGGGCAGACAGAACTCTGCCTTGTGGCTCCAGATTCACAAACTGGAATACTTGCGGACCAGAAATGAGAGCCCGGGAGCCCGAAAACTAGAGCTACAGTTCAAGTGCATGGCAGTTCCTATGTGCAGAGGCAGAGTCGAGATCTCCAGGCCCTGAGTAAGGGTCAGGGTCCGATGCTTGATCACACTGGAATTTTGTCCATGATGCCCGAAGAATGCAGGGGTGGCCTCATGAGACCATGGAGGTTTCCCACTCTCGGGCTTGTGAGCTGCTCCAAACAGCAAGTTGTCCTTCTGCAGAACAAGGGGGAGTCCTTCTATTATTTGGCTCTAGAGGTTTTCGAATGGAATGATCAGAGCAGAGCCCTATGAGTGGATGCCTGCAAAGCCCACCTCGGGTTACCATTGAGGCCGAATAACGCGGCAGGGTTGATTTGCAGGCTCGGGGGCAAAAGGCCAAGGGTTTCGAGATGACAGCTTGTCTTATTGAGGGATAAGTGTTGCCCTATGTCCAGGGAGACCATCCAATGTGGTGTTGGTTCAGGTGCCAGGCAGGATTGCCCTAACCTGACGGTCTAATCTTGCTTCCAAGAGGAACGTTTCCTTCTGGGGACAAGATGGTTTCTGTTGTGCAGCTCAGGGTACAGAGGTTGGACCAAATGTTTGTACTCCAGAACATTTCTCTGGGGACCGATGTGGGACCACCTAAACAAGGGTTCTGATGGGGTTCTAGGCGCATGTCTAGTTCATTCTGCAGACTCGGGGCCACTGCCTTAGTGTGATGCCTGTAGGTAGGTTCTCAGGGCGAGTCAGACTGTGTATTTTTCTCTTGTGTAGCCCACGGAATTGGATAGGACTGACGGGCTCTGTAGGTTTCTCCAACAGTGGACATTTTCATCCACTGTTTAGGGCAGAGTTTTCTTCGAGAGGGTAGGCCCAGCCTTGCAGTGTTTGGCTAGAGGCCCCATCCTGGGACCAGGTGTCCAGGGCTTATGATATAGAAGTCTGCAAAAAAACAAGTTCGGATTATGGTTAGGGGAGAAGTCATGGCATATGAGATCTGGAGATGCTGAGGTCAGTGCCTCGGGATTTGATATTAGGGCAGCTGGGAGGCAGTCACGCAGGCTGTTCTCTCTGCACTGTGTTTCTTGGATCCCACGGAACGGACCGTTGTCTTCGTGGGGCCGTGGGAGTCTCTTTCCTGCTGGGGTCTTGCCTGGAATCCAAGAACTGCTGTCATTCTGGGGAAAGGGAAGAGTGCTGTTCCCTTTCTCAGGGATCCCACCAAAACAAGGATTGCACAGAAGTGTCTGGGATGCGGTACCTACCTAAGACAATCCAGGGTTAGACTGGGGATTAGGGTCACGGCATGGCTTGTTGGCGGGTGCCTGGTGCAGCTCCTAATGGGGCTTGTGGAAAGCGAGCTCAGACTGAGGATCACAATGCCTGATGGCTCTAAAGAGTGGGCGCATTCTCTTGGGGCATGCCACTGCCTCCCACTTGTCAGTTGGACACCCATCCCCAAAGCAAGCTTTCCAGACGTATGGAAGCAGGAGTAGAATGTGGTGCTTCAGTTTGACCCATAGGCAGGGATTGGAGCTGCGGTATGGGGGTAATGCTTGAATACAAAGTTTGGAGGAAGATTCTGGCCTCGGGCCACAACAGGTGACACCTGCCTGGAATGCGGCCCATGTCTGAGTGCCTGATAGGTGATCAGGTTCCGGATGTGTTGACAGAACAATAGAGCACCAGGTTGCCTATGATATCGGGGCAAGCGCCTTGTAATTTGATCCTCATGTGTGGATCTTTTGCAGGCCCGTACACCTCGTCTGTTTTCTGCTCCATAGGCAGAAGATAGTCTTGTGACACCAGAATCGCAATCTGGTGTTTTGTGGGCCAGGAGTGAGAGTCCGGAACCCCTAAGGACGAGCACGGTTCAGTTCAGTGCCGAGTGCATGCTAGTTTAAATATGCCGCGTCGGATTCGAGAAATCTAGGCCCTGAGTGTGGGAGGGTCCTATGTGTTCTCACGCTGGAATGTGTGTCCATGATATGGCCGAAGCATTCAGGGGTGGCCTCATGAGTCCATGGTTGTTTTCCAACTCTCGGTCATGTGAGCTGTTCCCAACAGCAAGGTGTCCCTTGTCGGGTGAAGCGGGAGTACGTTTTGATGACTCCAGGGTCCCCCTTATGGAACGATAAGATAGCAGAGCTTTCCAAATGGATGCCTGAAAACCTACCTCGTGTTACCATTGCAGCCGAGGAACATGGCACGTTCGATCTGTTGGCTCGGGGGCCACCTGCCAAGGGGACCATGGGTATCTTAAGACAGGGTATCTTATGCTGGCGAGTCACAGTGCTTGTCTGTGTCCACGGAGATCTTCCAGTGTGGTGGTAGTTCAGGAGATAGTTAGGATTCCTCTACACCCAAGGGCGGCCTTTCCATCTGGGGACAGGATGGGTTTTGTTGTGTGTCTCAGGGAACACATGTTGAACCCAATGTTGAAATTAAAGAACATGTCTCTGGGGACAGATGTCTGACAACCTAAACTAGGGTGCTAATGAAGTCCTGCGCACAGGTGCAGCTCAATCTCCTGACTAAGGGCCACTGGCCTTGGTGTCTGAGTGGCGGTAGGTGCTCCGTTTGTGTCAGACTGTGTATTTTTCTCCAGTGCGGACTACGGAATTGGTCAGGGCTCAGGGGCCTTGTCGGTTTCTCCAAACCTGGAAGTTTTAGGTTACGGTTTCAGGTGGAGTTTTCCTCGGAAAGGCAGTCCCAGCCCTGCAGTGTAGGGCCGGTGACCCAATGATGCAGGGCAATGTAAACCAGGGTTTTGGAGATCGAAGTCCACAAACATAAACTCGGATTAAGCTTAGGTGCTAGGTGATAGCAGATGCGATTGGAAGAGGCCGAGGACTGTGCCTCGGGATTTGAAATTAGGGCAGGTGGGAGGTGGAAGGCCTGGCATTACTGTCTGCATTGTGTGTGTTGAATGTTTGGGAATGGAGGTGTGTCCTCACGGGGCCGTTTGAGATTCTTCCTCAATGGCGTTCTCTAGGTGCACACGAGTTTCGTGTCTTTATGGGGAAAGCGAAGGGTAATTTTTTCCGTCTTAGGCAACCCATCCAAACAGGGATTGAAGAGACTGATTCTGGGTCGGGTCATGGAAAATCACAAGGAGGGTTAAGATTGAGGATTAGGACCATGGCATGCCTATGTCTCTGGTGTCGGGTCCCGTTCCCGTGGGGATTTGTATGAAAGGTGCTCAGGGTGAGGGTCCCATTGTCTGCTTGTTTCCAGCATGGCCCTCCCCGGTCTTCGTGTTCTTTTGGGCCATACAATTGGGTCCTGCTCTGAGTGTTGGTCACCCATCCCTACGTCAAGCTCTCTGGCCATCTGGTAAAAGGAGAAGACTGTTGTGCTTCAGGTTTACCTCTAGGCAGGGTTTGAAGTACAGCCTGGGGACAAATGACTGAATACACAGGCTGGATACAGATGACGTCCTCAGGCCACCGCAGATCCCACCTGCGGGTATGAGGCCTTCTCACTGTGTGGCTGACAGGAGATCGGGGTTCTGGATGTGTCAGACAGAGCATTAGAGCACAGGGCTTCAGGGGATATTGGGTGCTATCGAGCAGGCGCTATACGATGATCCTTATGTGGGGATTTGCTCAGGTCCATACTTCCCTTCCCCTCTCTGGTGGGCAGACAGAACTCTGCCTTGTGGCTCCAGATTCAAAAACTGGAATACTTGCGAACCAGGAAGGAGAGCCCGGGAGCCCGAAACTAGAGCTACAGTTCAAGTGCATGGCAGTTCCTATGTGCAGAGGCAGAGTCGAGATCTCCAGGCCCTGAGTAAGGGTCAGGGTCCGATGCTTGATCACACTGGAATTTTGTCCATGATGCCCGAAGAATGCAGGGGTGGCCTCATGAGACCATGGAGGTTTCCCACTCTCGGGCTTGTGAGCTGCTCCAAACAGCAAGTTGTCCTTCTGCAGAACAAGGGGGAGTCCTTCTATTATTTGGCTCTAGAGGTTTTCGAATGGAATGATCAGAGCAGAGCCCTATGAGTGGATGCCTGCAAAGCCCACCTCGGGTTATCATTGAGGCCGATTAACGCGGCAGGTTGATTTTCCGACTCGGGGGCAAAAGGCCAAGGGTTTCGAAATGACAGCGTGTCTTATTGAGGGGTAAGTGTGGCCCTATGTCCAGGGAGACCATCCAATGTGGTGTTGGTTCAGGTGCCAGGCAGGATTCCCCTACCCTGACGGTCTGACCTTGCTTCCAAGAGCAACGTTTCCTCCTGGGGACAAGATGGTTTCTGTTGTGCAGCTCAGGGAACACAGGTTGGACCAAATGTTCGTACTCCAGAACAGGTCTCTGGGGACCGATGTGGGACCACCTAAACAAGGGTTCTGATGGGGTTCTAGGCGCATGTCTAGTTCATTCTGCAGACTCGGGGCCACTGCCTTGGTGTGATGCCTGTAGGTAGGTGCTCAGGGCGAGTCAGACTGTGTATTTTTCTCCTGTGCGGCCCACGGAATTGGTTAGGATTGACGGGCCCTGTAGGTTTCTCTAACAGTGGACATTTTCATCCACTGTTTAGGGCAGAGTTTTCTTCGAGAGGGTAGGCCCAGCCTTGCAGTGTTTGGCTAGAGGCCCCATCCTGGGACCAGGTGTCCAGGGCTTATGAGACAGAAGTCTGCAAAAAAACAAGTTCGGATTATGGTTAGGGGACAAGTCATGGCATAAGAGATCTGGAGATGCTGAGGTCAGTGCCTCGGGATTTGATATTAGGGCAGCTGGGAGGCAGTCACGCAGGCTGTTCTCTCTGCACTGTGTTTCTTGGATCCCACGGAACGGACCGTTGTCTTCGTGGGGCCGTGGGAGACTCTTTCCTGCTGGGGTCTTGCCTGGAATCCAAGAACTGCTGTCATTCTGGGGAAAGGGAAGAGTGCTGTTCCCTTTCTCAGGGATCCCACCAAAACAAGGATTGCAGAGAAGTGTCTGGGATGCGGTACCTACCTAAGACAATCCAGGGTTAGACTGGGGATTAGGGTCACGGCATGGCTTGTTGGCGGGTGCCTGGTGCAGCTCCTAATGGGGCTTGTCGAAAGCGAGCTCAGACTGAGGATCACAATGCCTGATGGCTCTAATGAGTGGGCGCATTCTCTTGGGGCATGCCACTGCCTCCCACATGTCGGTTGGACACCCATCCCCAAAGCAAGCTTTCCAGACATATGGAAGCAGGAGTAGAATGTGGTGCTTCAGTTTGACCCATAGGCAGGGATTTGAGCTGCGGTCTCGGGGTAATGCCTGAATACAAAGTTTGGAGGGAGATTCTGGCCTCGGGCCACAACAGGTGACACCTGCCTGGAATGCGGCCCATGTCTGAGTGCCTGATAGGTGATCAGGTTCCGGATGTGTTGACAGAACAATAGAGCACCAGGTAGCCTATGATATCGGGGCAAGCGCCTTGTAAGTTGATCCTCATGTGTGGATCTTTTGCAGGCCCGTACACCTCGTCTGTTTTCTGCTCCATAGGCAGAAGATTGTCTTGTGACTCCAGAATCGCAATCTGGTGTTTTGTGGGCCAGGAGTGAGAGTCCGGAAACCCTAAGGACGAGCACGGTTCAGTTCAGTGCCGAGTGCATGCTAGTTTAAATATGCCGCGGCGGATTCGAGAAATCTAGGCCCTGTGTATGGGAGGGTCCTATGTGTTCTCACGCTGGAATGTGTGTCCATGATATGGCCGAAGAATTCAGGGGTGGCCTCATGAGTCCATGGTTGTTTTCCAACTCTCGGTCATGTGAGCTGTTCCCAACAGCAAGGTGTCCCTTGGCGGGTGAAGCGGGAGTACGTTTAGATGACTCCAGGGTCCCCCTTATGGAACGATAAGATAGCAGAGCTCCCCAAATGGATGCCTGAAAACCCACCTCGTGTTACCATTGCAGCCGAGGAACATGGCACGTTCGATCTGGTGGCTCGGGGGCCACCTGCCAAGGGGACCATGAGTATTAAGACAGGGTATCTTATGCTGGCGAGTCACAGTGCTTGTCTGTGTCCACGGAGATCTTCCAGTGTGGTGGTAGTTCAGGAGATAGGTAGGATTCCTCTACACCCAAGGGCGGCCTTTCCATCTGGGGACAGGATGGGTTTTGTTGTGTGGCTCAGGGAACACATGTTGAACCAAATGTTGAAATTACAGAACATGTCTCTGGGGACAGATGCCTGACAACCTAAACTAGGGTGCTAATGAAGTCCTGGGCGCAAGTACAGCTCAATCTCCTGACTCAAGGCCACTGGCCTTGGTGTCTGAGTGGCGGTAGGTGCTCCGTTTGTGTCAGACTGTGCATTTTTCTCCAGTGCGGACTACGGAATTGGTCAGGGCTCAGGGGCCTTGTCGGTTTCTCCAAACCTGGAAGTTTTAGGCCACGGTTTCGGGTGGAGTTTTCCTCGGAAAGGCAGTCCCAGTCCTGCAGTGTATGTCCGTAGACCCAATGATGCAGAGCATGTGAATCAGGGCTTTGGAGATCGAAGTCCACAAACATAATCTAGGATTAAGCTTAGGTGCTAGGTGATGGCAGATGCGTTTAGAAGAGACCGAGGACTGTGCCTCGTGATTTGAAATTAGGGCGGGTGGGAGGTGGTAGCCCAGGCTTTTCTGTCTGCATTGTGTGTGTGAATGTTTGGGAATGGAGGTGTGTCCTCACGGGGCCGTTGGAGAATCTTCCTCAATGGCGTTCTCTAGGTGCACACGAGTTTCGTGTCTTTATGGGGAAAGCGAAGGGTAATGTTTTCCGTCTCAGGCAACCCATCCAAAAAGGGATTGCAGAGACGGGTTCTGGGTCGGGTTATGGAAAATCACAAGGAGCGTTAAGATTGAGGTTTAGGACCATTGCCTGCCTGTTGCTCTGGTGTCAGGTCCCGTTCCCGTGGGGATTTGTATGAAAGGTGCTCAGGGTGAGGGTCCCATTGTCTGCTTGTTTCCAGCATGGCCCTCCCCGGTCTTCGTGTTCTTTTGGGCCATACAATTGGGTCCTGCTCTGAGTGTTGGTCACCCATCCCTACGTCAACTCTCTGGCCAACTGGTAAAAGGAGAAGATTGTTGTGCTTCAGTTTCACCTCTAGGCAGGGTTTGAGGTACAGTCTCGGGACAAATGCCTGAATACACAGGCTGGATAAAGATGACGTCCTCAGGCCACCGCAGATCCCACCTGCGGGTATGAGGCCTTCTCACTGTGTGGCTGACCGGACTTCGGGGTTCTGGATGTGTCAGACAGAGCATAGAGCACAGGGCTTCAGGGGATATTGGGTGCTGTCGAGCAGGCGCTATACGATGATCCTTATGTGGGGATTTGCTCAGGTCCATACTTCCCTTCTCCTCTCTGGTGGGCAGACAGAACTCTGCCTTGTGGCTCCAGATTCACAAACTGGAATACTTGCGGACCAGGAAGGAGAGCCCGGGAGCCCGAAAACTAGAGCTACATTTCAAGTGCATGGCAGTTCCTATGTGCAGAGGCAGAGTCGAGATCTCCAGGCCCTGAGTAAGGGTCAGGGTCCGATGCTTGATCACACTGGAATTTTGTCCATGATGCCCGACGAATGCAGGGGTGGCCTCATGAGACCATGGAGGTTTCCCACTCTCGGGCTTGTGAGCTGCTCCAAACAGCAAGTTGTCCTTCTGCAGAACATGGGGGAGTCCTTCTATTATTTGGCTCTAGAGGTTTTCAAATGGAATGATCAGAGCAGAGCCCTATGAGTGGATGCCTTCAAAGCCCACCTCGGGTTACCATTGAGGCCGAATAACGCGGCAGGTTTGATTTGCAGGCTCGGGGGCAAAAGACCAAGGTTTCGAGATGACAGCGTGTCTTATTGAGGGGTAAGTGTTGCCCTATGTCCAGGGAGACCATCCAATGTGGTGTTGGTTCAGGTGCCAGGCAGGATTCCCCTACCCTGACGGTCTGACCTTGCTTCCAAGAGCAACGTTTCCTTCTGGGGACAAGATGGTTTCTGTTGTGCAGCTCAGGGAACACATGTTGGACCAAATGTTCGTACTCCAGAACAGGTCTCTGGGGACCGATGTGGGACCACCTAAACAAGGGTTCTGATGGGGTTCTAGGCGCATGTCCAGTTCATTCTGCAGACTCGGGGCCACTCCCTTGGTGTGATGCCTGTAGGTAGGTGCTCAGGGCGAGTCAGACTGTGTATTTTTCTCCTGTGCGGCCAACGGAATTGGTTAGGACTGACTGGCCTTTAGGTTTCTCCAACAGTGGACATTTTCATCCACTGTTTAGGGCAGAGTTTTCTTCAAGAGGGTAGGCCCAGCCTTGCAGTGTTTGGCTAGAGGCCCCATCCTGGGACCAGGTGTCCAAGGCTTTTGAGACAGAAGTCTGCAAAAAAACAAGTTCGGAATATGGTTAGGGGAGAAGTCATGGCATATGAGATCTGGAGATGCTGAGGTCAGTGCCTCGGGATTTGATATTAGGGCAGCTGGGAGGCAGTCACGCAGGCTGTTCTCTCTGCACTGTGTTTCTTGGATCCCAAGGAATGGACCGTTGTCTTCGTGGGGCCGTGGGAGTCTCTTTCCTGCTGGGGTCTTTCCTGGAATCCAAGAACTGCTGTCATTCTGGGGAAAGGGAAGAGTGCTGTTCCCATTCTCAGGGATCCCACCAAAACAAGGATTGCAGAGAAGGGTCTGGGATGCAGCACATGACTAAGACAACCCAGGGTTTAGACTAGGGATTAGGGTCAAGCATAGCTTGTTCGCGGGTGCCTGGTGCGGATCTTAAAGGGGCTTGTCGAAAGTGGGCTCAGACTGAGGATCACAATGCCTGATTGTACACAGGATGGCTCTAACGAGTGGGCACGTTCTCATGGGCCATGCCATTTCCTCCCACACTGACGTTTGGACACCCGTCCCCAAAGAAAGCTTTCCAGACATATGGAAGCAGGAGTAGAATGTGGTGCTTCAGTTTGACCCACAGGCAGGGATTTGAGCTTTGATCTGGGGGTAATGCCCGAAGACACAGTTTGGAGGGAGTTTCCAGGCTGCAGCAAAAACAGGTGACACCTGCCAGGTATGTGGCCCGCTCTCTGAGTGGCTGATAGTTGATCAGGGCTCTGGAGTTGTCTAACAGAACAATAGAGCACCAGGTTGCCTATGATATTGGGGGCGCCCTGCAAGTTGATCCTCATGTGTGGATCTTGTGCAGGCACGTGCACCTCGTCTGTTTTCTGGTCCATAGGCAGAAGCTTGTCTTGTGACTCCAGATTTGCAATCTGGTGTTTTGTGGGTCAGGATGAGATCCGGAAACCCGAAGGTCGAGCACATTTCAGTTCAGTGCCGAGTGCATGCTAGCTCAAATATGCGGCGGCAGATTCGAGAAATCCAGGCCCTGAGTATGAGTCAGGGTCCTAGGTGTGCTCACGATGGAGTGTGTTTCCAATATATGGCCGAAGAATTCAGGGGTGGCCTCAGGAGACCATGGTGGTTCCCACTCTCGCTTATGTGAGCTGTTCCCAACAGCAAGGTGTGTCTTGGCGTGTTAAGTGGGAGTCCGTTTAGATGACTCCAGGGTTCCCCTTCTGGAATGATATGATAGCAGAGCTCTCCAAATGGATGCCTGAAAAACCCACCTCGTGTTACCATTGCAGCCGAGGAACATGGCACGTTCGATCTGTTGGCTCGGGGGCCACCTGCCAAGGGGACCATGGGTATCTTAAGACAGGGTATCTTATGCTGGCGAGTCACAGTGCTTGTCTGTGTCCACGGAGATCTTCCAGTGTGGTGGTAGTTCAGGAGATAGTTAGGATTCCTCTACACCCAAGGGCGGCCTTTCCATCTGGGGACAGGATGGGTTTTGTTGTGTGTCTCAGGGAACACATGTTGAACCCAATGTTGAAATTAAAGAACATGTCTCTGGGGACAGATGCCTGACAACCTAAACTAGGGTGCTAATGAAGTCCTGCGCACAGGTGCAGCTCAATCTCCTGACAAAGGGCCACTGGCCTTGGTGTCTGAGTGGCGGTAGGTGCTCCGTTTGTGTCAGACTGTGCATTTTTCTCCAGTGCGGACTACGGAATTGGTCAGGGCTCAGGGGCCTTGTCAGTTTCTCCAAACCTGGAAGTTTTAGGTTACGGTTTCAGGTGGAGTTTTCCTCGGAAAGGCAGTCCCAGCCCTGCAGTGTAGGGCCGGTGACCCAATGATGCAGGGCAATGTAAACCAGGGTTTTAGAGATCGAAGTCCACAAACATAAACTCGGATTAAGCTTAGGTGCTAGGTGATGGCAGATGCGATTGGAAGAGGCTGAGGACTGTGCCTCGGGATTTGAAATTAGGGCAGGTGGGAGGTGGAAGCCCTGGCATTACTGTCTGCATTGTGTGTGTTGAATGTTTGGGAATGGAGGTGTGTCCTCACGGGGCCGTTTGAGATTCTTAATGGCGTTCTCTAGGTGCACACGAGTTTCGTGTCTTTATGGGGAAAGCGAAGGGTAATGTTTTCCGTCTTAGGCAACCCATCCAAACAGGGATTGAAGAGACTGATTCTGGGTCGGGTCATGGAAAATCACAAGGAGGGTTTTAGATTGAGGATTAGGACCATGGCATGCCTGTGTCTCTGGTGTCGGGTCCCGTTCCCGTGGGGATTTGTATGAAAGGTGCTCAGGGTGAGGGTCCCATTGTCTGCTTGTTTCCAGCATGGCCCTCCCCGGTCTTCGTGTTCTCTTGGGCCATACAATTGGGTCCTGCTCTGAGTGTTGGTCACCCATCCCTACGTCAAGCTCTCAGGCCATCTGGTAAAAAGGAGAAGACTGTTGTGCTTCAGGTTTACCTCTAGGCAGGGTTTGAGGTACAGTCTGGGGACAAATGACTGAATACACAGGCTGGATACAGATGACGTCCTCAGGCCACGGCAGATCCCACCTGCGGGTATGAGGCCTTCTCACTGTGTGGCTGACAGGAGATCGGGGTTCTGGATGTGTCAGACAGAGCATTAGAGCACAGGGCTTCAGGGGATATTGGGTCCTATCGAGCAGGCGCTATACGATGATCCTTATGTGGGGATTTGCTCAGGTCCATACTTCCCTTCCCCTCTCTGGTGGGCAGACAAAACTCTGCCTTGTGGCTCCAGATTCACAAACTGGAATACTTGCGGAAGAGGAAGGAGAGCCCGGGAGCCCGAAAACTAGAGCTACAGTTCAAGTTCATGGCAGTTCCTATGTGCAGAGGCAGAGTCGAGATCTCCAGGCCCTGAGTAAGGGTCAGGGTCCGATGCTTGATCACACTGGAATTTTGTCCATGATGCCCGAAGAATGCAGGGGTGGCCTCATGAGACCATGGAGGTTTTCCACTCTCGGGCTTGTGAGCTGCTCCAAACAGCAAGTTGTCCTTCTGCAGAACAAGGGGGAGTCCTTCTATTATTTGGCTCTAGAGGTTTTCGAATGGAACGATCAGAGCAGAGCCCTATGAGTGGATGCCTGCAAAGCCCACCTCGGGTTACCATTGAGGCCGATTAACGCGGCAGGGTTGATTTGCAGGCTCGGGGGCAAAAGGCCAAGGGTTTTGAGATGACAGCGTGTCTTTGAGGGGTAAGTGTGGCCCTATGTCCAGGGAGACCATCCAATGTGGTGTTGGTTCAGGTGCCAGGCAGGATTCCCCTACCCTGACGGTCTGACCTTGCTTCCAAGAGCAACGTTTCCTCCTGGGGACAAGATGGTTTCTGTTGTGCAGCTCAGGGAACACATGTTGGACCAAATGTTCGTACTCCAGAACAGGTCTCTGGGGACCGATGTGGGACCACCTAAACAAGGGTTCTGATAAGGTTCTAGGCGCATGTCCAGTTCATTCTGCAGACTCGGGGCCACTGCCTTGGTGTGATGCCTGTAGGTAGGTGCTCAGGGCGAGTCAGACTGTGTATTTTTCTCCTGTGCGGCCAACGGAATTGGTTAGGACTGACAGGCCCTGTAGGTTTCTCCAACAGTGGACATTTTCATCCACAGTTTAGGGCAGAGTTTTCTTCGAGAGGGTAGGCCCAGCCTTGCAGTGTTTGGCTAGAGGCCCCATCCTGGGACCAGGTGTCCAGGGCTTATGAGACAGAAGTCTGCAAAAAAACAAGTTCGGATTATGGTTAGGGGAGAAGTCATGGCATATGAGATCTGGAGATGCTGAGGTCAGTGCTTCGGGATTTGATATTAGGGCAGCTGGGAGGCAGTCACGCAGGCTGTTCTCTCTGCACTGTGTTTCTTGGATCCCACGGAACGGACCGTTGTCTTCGTGGGGCCGTGGGAGTCTCTTTCCTGCTGGGGTCTTGCCTGGAATCCAAGAACTGCTGTCATTCTGGGGAAAAGGAAGAGTGCTGTTCCCTTTCTCAGGGATCCCACCAAAACAAGGATTGCAGAGAAGTGTCTGGGATGCGGTACCTACCTAAGACAATCCAGGGTTAGACTGGGGATTAGGGTCACGGCATGGCTTGTTGGCGGGTGCCTGGTGCAGCTCCTAATGGGGCTTGTCGAAAGCGAGCTCAGACTGAGGATCACAATGCCTGATGGCTCTAATGAGTGGGCGCATTCTCTTGGGGCATGCCACTGCCTCCCACATGTCGGTTGGACACCCATCCCCAAAGCAAGCTTTCCAGACATATGGAAGCAGGAGTAGAATGTGGTGCTTCAGTTTGACCCATAGGCAGGGATTTGAGCTGCGGTCTCGGGGTAATGCCTGAATACAAAGTTTGGAGGGAGATTCTGGCCTCGGGCCACAACAGGTGACACCTGCCTGGAATGCGGCCCATGTCTGAGTGCCTGATAGGTGATCAGGTTCCGGATGTGTTGACAGAACAATAGAGCACCAGGTTGCCTATGATATCGGGGCAAGCGCCTTGTAAGTTGACCTCATGTGTGGATCTTTTGCAGGCCCGTACACCTCGTCTGTTTTCTGCTCCATAGGCAGAAGATTGTCTTGTGACTCCAGAATCGCAATCTGGTGTTTTGTGGGCCAGGAGTGAGAGTCCGGAAACCCTAAGGACGAGCATGGTTCAGTTCAGTGCCGAGTGCATGCTAGTTTAAATATGCCGCGGCGGATTCGAGAAATCTAGGCCCTGTGTATGGGAGGGTCCTATGTGTTCTCACGCTGGAATGTGTGTCCATGATATGGCCGAAGAATTCAGGGGTGGCCTCATGAGTCCATGGTTGTTTTCCAACTCTCGGTCATGTGAGCTGTTCCCAACAGCAAGGTGTCCCTTGGCGGGTGAAGCGGGAGTACGTTTTGATGACTCCAGGGTCCCCCTTATGGAACGATAAGATAGCAGAGCTCCCCAAATGGATGCCTGAAAACCCACCTCGTGTTACCATTGCAGCCGAGGAACATGGCATGTTCGATCTGCTGGCTCGGGGGCCACCTGCAAAGGGGACCATAAGTATCTTAAGACAGGGTATCTTATGCTGGCGAGTCACAGTGCTTGTCTGTGTCCACAGAGATCTTCCAGTGTGTTGGTAGTTCAGGAGATAGGTAGGATTCCTCTACACCCAAGGGTGGCCTTTCCATCTGGGGACAGGTTGGGTTTTGTTGTGTGGCTCAGGGAACACATGTTGAACCAAATGTTGAAATTACAGAACATGTCTCTTGGGACAGATGCCTGACAACCTAAACTAGGGTGCTAATGAAGTCCTGGGCGCAAGTACAGCTCAATCTCCTGACTCAAGGCCACTGGCCTTGGTGTCTGAGTGGCGGTAGGTGCTTTGTTTGTGTCAGACTGTGCATTTTTCTCCAGTGCGGACTACGGAATTGGTCACGCTCAGGGGCCTTGTCGGTTTCTCCAAACCTGGAAGTTTTAGGCCACGGTTTCGGGTGGAGTTTTCCTCGGAAAGGCAGTCCCAGTCCTGCAGTGTATGTCCGTAGACGCAATGATGCAGAGCATGTGAATCAGGGCTTTGGAGATCGAAGTCCACAAACATAATCTAGGATTAAGCTTAGGTGCTAGGTGATGGCAGATGCGTTTAGAAGAGACCGAGGACTGTGCCTCGTGATTTGAAATTAGGGCGGGTGGGAGGTGGTAGCCCAGGCTTTTCTGTCTGCATTGTGTGTGTTGAATGTTTGGGAAATGAGGTGTGTCCTCACGGGGCCATTGGAGAATCTTCCTCAATGGCGTTCTCTAGGTGCACACGAGTTTCGTGTCTTTATGGGGAAAGCGAAGGGTAATGTTTTCCGTCTCAGGCAACCCATTCAAAAAGGGATTGCAGAGACGGGTTCTGGGTCGGGTCATGGAAAATCACAAGGAGCGTTAAGATTGAGGTTTAGGACCATGGCCTGCCTGTTGCTCTGGTGTCAGGTCCCGTTCCCGTGGGGATTTGTATGAAAGGTGCTCAGGGTGAGGGTCCCATTGTCTGCTTGTTTCCAGCATGGCCCTCCCCGGTCTTCGTGTTCTCTTGGGCCATACAATTGGGTCCTGCTCTGAGTGTTGGTCACCCATCCCTACGTCAACTCTCTGGCCAACTGGTAAAAGGAGAAGATTGTTGTGCTTCAGTTTCACCTCTAGGCAGGGTTTGAGGTACAGTCTCGGGACAAATGCCTGAATACACAGGCTGGATACAGATGACGTCCTCAGGCCACCGCAGATCCCACCTGCGGGTATGAGGCCTTCTCACTGTGTGGCTGACCGGAGTTCGGGGTTCTGGATGTGTCAGACAGAGCATAGAGCACAGGGCTTCAGGGGATATTGGGTGCTGTCGAGCAGGCGCTATACGATGATCCTTATGTGGGGATTTGCTCAGGTCCATACTTCCCTTCTCCTCTCTGGTGGGCAGACAGAACTCTGCCTTGTGGCTCCAGATTCACAAACTGGAATACTTGCGGACCAGGAAGGAGAGCCCGGGAGCCCGAAAACTAGAGCTACATTTCAAGTGCATGGCAGTTCCTATGTGCAGAGGCAGAGTCGAGATCTCCAGGCCCTGAGTAAGGGTCAGGGTCCGATGCTTGATCACACTGGAATTTTGTCCATGATGCCCGAAGAATGCAGGGGTGGCCTCATGAGACCATGGAGGTTTCCCACTCTCGGGCTTGTGAGCTGCTCCAAACAGCAAGTTGTCCTTCTGCAGAACAAGGGGGAGTCCTTCTATTATTTGGCTCTAGAGGTTTTCGAATGGAACGATCAGAGCAGAGCCCTATGAGTGGATGCCTGCAAAGCCCACCTCGGGTTACCATTGAGGCCGAATAACGCGGCAGGGTTGATTTGCAGGCTCGGGGGCAAAAGACCAAGGTTTCGAGATGACAGCGTGTCTTATTGAGGGGTAAGTGTTGCCCTAAGTCCAGGGAGACCATCCAATGTGGTGTTGGTTCAGGTGCCAGGCAGGATTCCCCTACCCTGACTGTCTGACCTTGCTTCCAAGAGCAACGTTTCCTTCTGGGGACAAGATGGTTTCTGTTGTGCAGCTCAGGGAACACATTTTGTACCAAATGTTCGTACTCCAGAACAGGTCTCTGGGGACCGATGTGGGACCACCTAAACAAGGGTTCTGATGGGGTTCTAGGCGCATGTCCAGTTCATTCTGCAGACTCGGGGCCACTGCCTTGGTGTGATGCCTGTAGGTAGGTGCTCAGGGCGCGTCAGACTGTGTATTTTTCTCCTGTGCGGCCAACGGAATTGGTTAGGACTGACTGGCCCTGTAGGTTTCTCCAACAGTGGACATTTTCATCCACTGTTTTGGGCAGAGTTTTCTTCGAGAGGGTAGGCCCAGCCTTGCAGTGTTTGGCTAAAGGCCCCATCCTGGGACCAAGTGTCCAAGGCTTTTGAGAAAGAAGTCTGCAAAAAAACAAGTTCGGATTATGGTTAGGGGAGAAGTCATGGCATATGAGATCTGGAGATGCTGAGGTCAGTGCCTCGGGATTTGATATTAGGGCAGCTGGGAGGCAGTCACGCAGGCTGTTCTCTCTGCACTGTGTTTCTTGGATCCCAAGGAATGGACCGTTGTCTTCGTGGGGCCGTGGGAGTCTCTTTCCTGCTGGGGTCTTTCCTGGAATCCAAGAACTGCTGTCATTCTGGGGAAAGGGAAGAGTGCTGTTCCCATTCTCAGGGATCCCACCAAAACAAGGATTGCAGAGAAGGGTCTGGGATGCAGCACATGACTAAGACAACCCAGGGTTTAGACTAGGGATTAGGGTCAAGCATAGCTTGTTCGCGGGTGCCTGGTGCGGATCTTAAAGGGGCTTGTCGAAAGTGGGCTCAGACTGAGGATCACAATGCCTGATTGTACACAGGATGGCTCTAACGAGTGGGCACGTTCTCATGGGCCATGCCATTTCCTCCCACACTGACGTTTGGACACCCGTCCCCAAAGAAAGCTTTCCAGACATATGGAAGCAGGAGTAGAATGTGGTGCTTCAGTTTGACCCACAGGCAGGGATTTGAGCTTTGATCTGGGGGTAATGCCCGAAGACACAGTTTGGAGGGAGTTTCCAGGCTGCAGCAAAAACAGGTGACACCTGCCAGGTATGTGGCCCGCTCTCTGAGTGGCTGATAGTTGATCAGGGCTCTGGAGTTGTCTAACAGAACAATAGAGCACCAGGTTGCCTATGATATTGGGGGCGCCCTGCAAGTTGATCCTCATGTGTGGATCTTGTGCAGGCACGTGCACCTCGTCTGTTTTCTGGTCCATAGGCAGAAGCTTGTCTTGTGACTCCAGATTTGCAATCTGGTGTTTTGTGGGTCAGGATGAGATCCGGAAACCCGAAGGTCGAGCACATTTCAGTTCAGTGCCGAGTGCATGCTAGCTCAAATATGCGGCGGCAGATTCGAGAAATCCAGGCCCTGAGTATGAGTCAGGGTCCTAGGTGTGCTCACGATGGAGTGTGTTTCTAATATATGGCCGAAGAATTCAGGGGTGGCCTCAGGAGACCATGGTGGTTCCCACTCTCGCTTATGTGAGCTGTTCCCAACAGCAAGGTGTGTCTTGGCGTGTTAAGTGGGAGTCCGTTTAGATGACTCCAGGGTTCCCCTTCTGGAATGATATGATAGCAGAGCTCTCCAAATGGATGCCTGAAAAACCCACCTCGTGTTACCATTGTAGTCGAGGAACAGGGCACGTTCGATCTGCTAGATCTGGGGCCACATGCCAAGGGGACCATGTTGACTGGTTATGGTATGCTGGCGAGTCACATAGCAAGTCTGTGTCCACGGAGACCTTCCAGTTCAGGAGCCAGGTAGGATTCCCTACACCCATGGGCAGCCTTTCCAACTGGGGACAGGATGGGTATTGTTGTGTGGCGCAAGGAACAAAGGTTGAACCAATTGTTTAAATTACAGAACAGGTCTCAGGGGATAGATGCCTGACAACCTAAACTAGGGTTCTAATGATGTCCTGGGCGCATGTCCAGTTCAGTCTCCTGACTCGGGGCCACTGACCTTGGTGTCTGAGTGGCGGTAGGTGCTCCGTTTGTGTCAGACTGTGCATTTTTCTCCAGTGCGGACTACGGAATTGGTTAGGGCTCAGGGGCCTTGTCGGTGTCTAAAAACTTGGAAGGTTTTGGCCACGATTTCGGGTAGAGTTTTCATCGGAAATGCAGACCCAGTCATGCAGTGTAGGTCCGGAGACCCAATGATGCAGAGCATGTGAATCAGGGCTTTGGAGATCGAAGTCCACAAACATAAACTCGGATTAAGCTTAGTTGCTAGGTGATGGCAGATGCGTTTAGAAGAGACCGAGGATTGTGCCTCGTGATTTGAAATTAGGGCGGGTGGGAGGTGGTAGCCCAGGCTTTTCTGTCTGCATTGTGTGTCTTGTATGGTTGGGAATGGAGGTGTTTCCTTATGGGGCATTTGGAGATTCTACCTCAATGCGGTTCCCCAGGTGGACACGAGTTTGGTGTCTTTCTGGGGAACGGGAAGGGTAATGTTTTCCGTCTCAGGAATCTCATCAAAACAGGGATTGCAGAGACGGCTTCTGGGTCGGTGTTCATGGAAACCCGAAGGATGGTGAAGATTGGGGATCAGAAACATGGCATGCCTGTGTCTCGGGTGTCGGGACCAGCTACCGAGGGGGCTTGTTTGAAAAGGGTCTCAGGCTGAGGGTCACATTGTCTGCTGGCTTGTTGCCAGCATGGCCCTCCTCGGTCGGCGTGTTCTCTTGGGCCATGCAATTGGCTCCTGCTCTGAGTGTTTGTCACCCATCCGTAAGGCAAGTTTTCTAGCCATCTGGAAAAAGGAGTAGAATGTTGTGCTTCAGGTTCGCCCTAGGCAGGGTTTGAGGTTCAGTCTGGGGACAGATGCCTGAATACACAGGCTGGATACATATGACGTCCTCAGGCCATGGCAGATCCCACCTGCGGTTATGAGGGCTTCTCAGTGTGTGGCTGACAGGAGGTCGGGGTGTGGATATGTCAGACAGAGCATTAGAGCACAGGCTCCCTTGGGTATTGGGTGCCTTTGAGCAGGCGCTATATGATGATCCTTATGTGGGGATTTGCTCAGGTTCATACTTCCCTTCTCCACTCTGGTGGTCAGACAGAACTCTGCCTTGTGGCTCCAGATTCACAAACTGGAATACTTGCGGACCAGGAATGAGAGCCCGGGAGCCCGAAAACTAGAGCTACAGTTCAAGTGCATGACCGTTCGTATGTGCATTGGCAGAGTCGAGACATCCAGGCCCTGAGTAAGGGTCAGGGTCTGAGGTTTGATCACATTGGAATTTTGTCCATGATGCCCGAAGAATGCAGGGGTGGCCTCATGAGACCATGGATTTTTCCCACTCTCGGGCTTTTGTGCTGCTCCAAACAGCAAGTTGTCCTTCTGCAGAACAAGGGGGAGCCCTTCTATTATTTGTCTCCATGGTCCCTCTAATGGAAGGATTAGAGCAGCGCTCTATGAGTGGATTTCTGCAAAGCGCACCCCGGGTTACCATTGAGGCCGAATAACGCGGCTGGTTTGATTTGCTGGCGCTGGAGCAAAAGGCCAAGGGGTCCATGTCCACAGAGAACTTCCAATGTGGTTTTGGTTCAGGATCCAGGCAGTCTTTCTCTACACTCAGTGTCTGATCTTGCTTCCAAGAGCAACGTTTCCTCCTGGGGCCAGGATGGATTCTGTTGTGCAGCTCAGGGAACACAAGTTGGACCATATGTACGAACTCCAGAACAGGTCTATAGTCCCGATGTCTGAAACCTAAACTTGGGTCTGATGGGGTTCTAGGCGCATGTGCATTTCATTCTGCACACTCGGGCCCACGGCCTGGGTGTGCGGTCATCAGTTAGGTGCTCAAGGCGAGTCAGACTGTGCATTTTTCTCCTGTGCGCCTACGGAATTCGTTAGGGCTCATGGGCCCTGTAGGTTTCTTCAGGCGTGCACGTTTTCATCCACTGTTTAGGGCAGAGTTTTCTTCGAGAGGGTAGGCCCACCTTGCAGTGTTGTGTGGAGGCCCCATTCTGGGAGCAGGTGGCCAAGGCTTTGTAGACAGAAGTCTGCATAGAAACAAGCTTGGATTAGGGTTAGGGGTGAAGTCATGGCATATGAGATCTGGAGATGCTGAGGTCA
Source organism: Mustela nivalis (assembly GCF_964662115.1). Lineage (NCBI taxonomy): Eukaryota > Metazoa > Chordata > Mammalia > Carnivora > Mustelidae > Mustela > Mustela nivalis. The sequence continues at coordinate 20,408,384 of NC_139041.1, read as the reverse complement.
GTGCCTCTGGATTTGATATTAGGGCCGCTGGGAGGCAGTCACGCTGGCTGTTCTCTCTGCATCATGTTTCTTGGATCCCACGGAACGGACCATTGTCCTCGTGGGGCCGTGGGAGTCTCTTTCTTGCTGGAGTCTTGCCTGGATTCCAAGAACCGCTGTCATTCTGGGGAAAGGGAAGAGTGCTGTTTCCTTTCTCAGGGATGCCACCAAAACAAGGATTGCAGAGAAGGGTCTGGGATGCGGCACCTGCCTAAGACAATCCAGGGTTAAGACTGGGGATTAGGGTCACGGCATGGCTTCTTCGTGGGTGCCTGGCGCAGCTCCTAATGCGGCTTGTCGAAAGCGGGCTCAGACTGAGGATCACAATGTTTGATTGTACACAGGATGGCTCTAACAAGTGGGCACGTTCTCATGGGCCATGCCATTTCCTCCCACACTGATGTTTGGACACCCATCCCCAAAGCAAGCTTTCCAGACATGTGGAAGCATGAGTAGAATGTGGTGCTTTAGAGTGACCCACAGGCAGGGATTTGAGCTGTGGTCGGGGGTAATGCCGGAAGACACAGTTTGGAGGGAGTTTCCGGCCTTCAGCAACAACAGGGGACATCTGCCGGGTATGCGGCCAGCTCTCTGTGTGGCTGATAGGAGATCAGGGCTCTGGATGTGTCTGACAGAACAATAGAGCTCCAGGTTTACTAGGATATTGGGGGCTGTGGAGGGTCTTTGTCAAGCGCCCTGCAATTTGATCCTCATGTGTGGATCTTAGGCAGGCACATGCACCTCGTCTGTTTCCTGGTCCATAGGCAGAAGCTTGTCTTGTGACTCCAGATTTGCAATCTGGTGTTTTGTGTGCAGGAGTGAGATTCTGGAAAACCTAAGGATGAGCACGGTTCAGTTCAGTTCCCAAAGCATGCTAGCCCAAATATGCTGCGGCGGATTCGAGAAATACAGGCCCTGAGTATGAGTAAGGGTCCTTGGTGTGCTCATCTTGTTTCCAAGATATGGCCGAAGAATTCAGGGGTGGCCTCAGGAGTCCATGGTAGTTTTCCCACTCTCGCTTATGTGAGCTGTCCCCAACAGCAAGCGTGAGTTAAGCGTGAGTCTGTTTAGATGACTCCAGGGTCCCCCTTCTGGAAGGATATGATAGCAGAGCTCTCCAAATGGATGCCTGAAAAACCCACCTCGTGTTACCATTGTAGCCGAGAAACAGGGCATGTTCGATCTGCTGGATCTGGGGCCACATGCCAAGGGGACCATGTTGACGGGCTATCTTATGCTGGCGAGTCACAGTGCTAGTCTATTTCGACGGAGATCTTCCAGTGTGCTGGTGGTTCAGGATCCAGGTAGGATTCCTCTACACCCATGGGCAGCCTTTCCAACTGGGGACAGGATGGGTATTGTTGTGTGGCTCAGGGAACACAGGTTGAACCAAATGTTGAAATTACAGAACAGGTCTCTGGGGACAGATGCCTGACAACCAAAACTAGGGTTCTAATGAGGTCATGGGCGCATGTCCAGTTCAATCTCCTGACTCGGGGCCACTGACCTTGGTGTCTGAGTGGAGGTAGGTGCTCCGTTTGTGTCAGACTGTGCATTTTTCTCCAGTGCGGACTACGGAATTGGTTAGGGCTCAGGGGCCTTGTCGGTGTCTAAAAACCTGGAAGATTTGGGCCACCGTTTCGGGGAGAGTTTTCCTCGGAAAGGCAATCCCAGTCCTGCAGTGTAGGTCTGGAGACCCAATATTGCAGGGCAAGAGAACCAAGGCTTTGGAGATCGAAGTCCACAAACATAAACTCGGAATAAGCTTAAGTGCTAGGTGATGGCAGATGCGATTAGAAGAGGCCGAGGATTGTGCCTAGGGATTTGAAATTAGGTCGGAGGTAGGTGGTAGCCTAGGCTTTTCTGTCTACATTGTGTGTGTTGAATATTTGGGAATGGAGTTGTGTCCTCACGGGACCTTTGGAGATTCTTCCTCAATGCGGTTCTCCAGGTGCACACGAGTTTGGTGACTTTCAGGGGAACGCGAAGGGTAATGTTTTCCGTCTCAGGCATCCCATCAAAACAGGGATTGCAGAGACGGCTTCTGTGTCGGGGTTCATGGAAAACCCCAGGAGCTTGACGATTGGGGATCAGGAACATGACATGCCTGTTTCTCGGGTTTCAAGACCAGCTCCCGAGTGGGCTTGTTTGAAAAGGGTCTCAGGCTGAGGGACACATTGTCTGCTGGCTTGTTGCCAGCCAGGCCCTCCTCGGTCGGCGTGTTCTCTTGGCCATGCAATTGGCTCCTGCTCTGAGTGTTGGTCACCCATCCCTACGGCGAGATTTCTGTCCATCTGGAAAAAGGAGTAGAATGTTGTGTTTCAGGTTCACCCCTAGGCAGGGTTTGAGGTACAGTCTGGACACAGATGCCTGAATACACAGACTGGATACAGATGACCACCTCAAGCCATGGCAGATCCCACCTGGGGCTATGAGGCCTTCTCATTGTATGGCTGACAGGAGGTCGAGGCTCTGGATGTGTCAGACAGAGCAATGGAGCACAGGCTCCCTTGGATATTGGGTGCCGTCGAGCAGGCGCTATACGATGATCCTTATGTGGGGATTTGCTCAGGTCGGTACTTCCCTTCTCCTCTCGGTGGGCACACCGAACTCTGCTTTGTGGCTCCATATTCACAAACTGGAATACTTGCGGACCAGGAATGAGAGCCCAGAAGCACGTAAACTAGAGCTACAGTACAAGTGCTTGGACGTTCCTATGTGCAGCGGCAGAGTCGAGATCTCCAGGCCCTGAGTAAAAGTCAGGGTCCGAGGTTTGATCACAATGGAATTTTGTCCATGATGCCCGAAGAAGGCAGGGGTGGCCTCATGAGACCATGGAGGTTTCCCACTCTCGGGCTTTTGAGCTGCTCCAACAGCAAGTTGTCCTTCTGCAGAACAAGTGGGAGTACTTCCTTTATTTGGCTCCATGGTCCCTCTAATAGGACGAATAGAGCAGAGTTCTTGAGTGGATGCCTGCAAAGCGCATCCCCGGTTACCATTGAGGCAGAATAACGCGGCAGGTTAGATTTGCTGGCGCTGGGGCAAAAGGCCAAAGGGTCCAGGTCCAGGGACACCTACCAATGTGGTGTTGGTTCAGGAGCCAGGCAGACTTCCTCTACCCTCAGTTTCTACCCTGCTTACAAGAGCAACGTTTCCTCCTGGGGATAGGATGGTTTCTGTTGTGCAGCTCAGGGAACACAAGTTGGACCAAATGTATGTACTCCAGAACAGGTCTCTAAGGCCTGATGTCTGAGGACCTAAACTTGGGTTCTGATGGGGTTCTAGGCGCATGTCCAGTTTATTCTGCACACTCGGGGCCACTGCCTTGGTGTGCTGTCCTCAGTTAGGTGCTCAGGGCGAGTCAGACTGTGCATTTTTCTCCTGTGCGGCCTACGGAATTCGTTAGGGCTCATGGGCCCTGTAGGTTTCTCCAAGCATGGACGTTTTCATCCACTGTTTAGGGCAGAGTTTTTGTAGAAAGTTTAGGCCCAGCCTTGGAGTGTTGGGCTGGATGCCCCATCCTTGGAGCAGGTGGCCAAGGCTTTGGAGACAGAAGTCTGCATTGAAACAAGCTTGGATTAGGGTTAGGGGTGAAGTCATTGCATATGAGATCTGGAGATGCTGAGGTCAGTGCCTCGGGATTTGATATTAGGGCCGCTGGGAGGGGTTCGCGCAGGCTGTTCTCTCTGCATTGTGTTTTTTGGATCCCACGGAACGGACCGTTGTCCTTGTGGGGTCGTGGGAGTTTCTTTCTTGCTGGAGTCGTGCCTGGAATCCAAGAACCGCTGTCATTCTGGGGAAAGGGAAGAGTGCTGTTCCCTTTCTCAGGGATCCCACCAAAACAAGGATTGCAGAAAAGGGTCTGGGATGCGGAACCTGCCTATGACAATCCAAGTTAAGACTAGGGATTAGGGTCACGGCAAGGCTTGTTCGCGGGTGCCTGGCGCAGCTCCTAATGGGGCTTGTCGAAAGCGGGCTCAGACTGAGGATCACAATGCCTGATTGTACACAGGATGGCTCTAACGACTGGGCACGTTCTCATGGGCCATGCCATTTCCCCCCACACTGATGTTTGGACACCCATCCCCAAAGCAAGCTTTCCAGACATGTGGAAGCAGGAGTAGAATGTGGTGCTTTAGAGAGATGTACAGGCAGGGATTTGAGCTGTGATCTGGGGGTAATCCCCAAAGACACAGTTTGGAGGGAGTTTCCCGCCTCTGGCAACAACAGGTGACACCTACCGGCTATGCGGCCGTCTCTCTGAGTGGCTGATAATAGATCAGGGCTCTGGATGTGTCTGACAGAACAATAGAGCACCAGGTTTCCTATGATATTGGGGGTTGTGGGGGGTCTTTGTCCAGCACCCTGCAAGTTGATCCTAATGTGTGGATCCTGTGCAAGCACATACACCTCGTCTGTTTTCTGGTCTATAGGCAGAAGCTTGTCTTGTGACTCCAGATTGGCAATCTGGTGTTTTGTGGGCCAGGAGTGAGATTCCAGAAACCCTAAGGACGAGCAAGTTTCAGTTCAGTGCCGAGTGCATGCTAGCTCAAATATGCGGCGGCGGATTTGAGAAATCCAGGCCCTGAGTATGAGTCATGGTCCTAGGTGTGCTCACGATGGAGTGTGTTTCCAAGATATGGCCGAAGAATTCAGGGGTGGCCTCAGGAGTCCATGGTGGTTTTCCCACACTCGCTTATGTGAGCTGTTCCCAACAGCAAGGTGTTTCTTGGCGTGTTAAGCGGGAGTCCGTTTAGATGACTCCAGGGTACCCTTTATGGAATGATATGATACAGAATTCTCCAAATGGATGCCTGAAAAACCCACCTCGTGTTACCATTGTAGCCGAGGAACAGGGCACGTTCGATCTGCTGGCTCTGGGGCCACATCCCAAGGGGACCATGGGTATCTTAAGACAGGGTATCTTATGCAGGCGAGTCACAGTGCTAGTCTGTGTCCACGGAGATCTTCCAGTGTGGTGGTAGTTCAGGATCCATGTAGGATTCCTCTACACCCATGGAAAGCCTTTCCAACTGGGGACAGGATGGGTATTGTTGTGTGGCTCAGGGAACACAGGTTGAACCAAATGTTGAAATTACAGAACAGGTCTCAGGGGACAGATGCCTGACAACCTAAACTAGGGTTCTAATGAGGTCATGGGCGCAAGTCCAGTTCAATATCCTGACTCGGGGCCACTGACCTTGGTGTCTGAGTGGAGGTAGGTGCTCCGTTTGTGTCTGACTGTGCATTTTTCTCTAGTGCGTACTACGGATTTGGTTAGGGCTCAAGGGCCTTGTCGGTGTCTAAAAACCTGGAAGATTTGGGCCACCGTTTCGGGTAGAGTTTTCCTTGGAAAGGCAGTCCCAGTCCTGCAGTGTATGTCTGGAGACCCAATATTGCAGGGCATGTGAACCAGGGCTTTGGAGATCGAAGTCCACAAACATAAACTCGGATTAAGCTTAGGTGCTAGTTGATGGCAGATGAGATTAGAAGAGGCCGAGGACTGTGCCTAGGGATTTGAAATTAGGGCGGTGGGAGGTGGTAGCCCAGGCTTTTCTGTCTGCATTGTGTGTGTTGAATGTTTGGGAATGGAGTTGTGTCCCACGGGACCTTTGGAGATTCTTCCTCAATGCGGTTCTCCAGGTGCACACGAGTTTGGTGTCTTTCAGGGGAACGCGAAGGGTAATGTTTTCTGTCTCAGGCATCCCATCAAAACAGGGATTGCAGAGACGGCTTCTGGGTCGGGGTTCATGGAAAAGCCCAAGGAGGGTGACGATTGGGGATCAGGAACATGGCATGCCTGTTTCTCGGGTTTCGGAACCAGCTCCCGAGTGGGCTTGTTTGAAAAGGGCTCAGGCTGAGGGACACATCGTCTGCTTGCTTGATGCCAGCATGGCCCTCCTCGGTCAGCGTGTTCTCTTGTCCATACAATTGGCTCCTGCTCTGAGTGTTGGTCACCCATCCCTACGGCAAGATTTCTGTCCATCTGGAAAAAGGAGTAGAATGTTGTGCTTCAGGTTCACCCCTAGGTAGGGTTTGAGGTACAGTCTGGACACAGATGCCTGAATACACAGGCTGGATACAGATGACGTCCTCAGGCCATGGCAGACCCCCCCTGGGGCTATTAGGCATTCTCATTGTATGGCTGACAGGAGGTCGGGGCTCTGGATGTGTCAGACAGAGCATTAGAGCACAGGGCTCTCTTGGATATTGGGTGCCATCGAGCAGGCGCTATACGATGATCCTTATGTGGGGATATGCTCAGGTCGAAACTTCCCTTCTCCTCTCGGTGGCCACACCGAACTCTGCTTTGTGGCTCCATATTCACAAACTAGAATGCTTGCAGACCAGGAATGAGAGCCCTGAAGCACGTAAACTAGAGCTACAGTACAAGTGCATGGACGTTCCTATGTGTAGCAGCAGTGTCGAGATCTCCAGGCCCTGAGTAAAAGTCAGGGTCCGAGGTTTGATCACAATGGAATTTTGTCCATGATGCCCGAAGAAGGCAGGGGTGGCCTCATGAGACCATGGAGGTTTCCCACTCTCGGTCTTCTGAGGTGCTCCAACAGCAAGTTGTCCTTCTGCAGAACAAGTGGGAGTACTTCCTTTATTTGGCTCCATGGTCCCTCTAATAGAACGAATAGAGCAGAGCTCTATGAGTGGATGCCTGCACAGTGCATCCCAGGTTACCATTGAGGCAGAATAATGCGGCAGGTTTGATTTGCTGGCGCTGGGGCCAAAGGCCAAGGAGTCCTGGTCCAGGGAGACCTTCCAATGTGGTGTTGGTTCAGGAGCCAGGCAGACTTCCTCTACCCTCAGTTTCTACCCTGCTTACAAGAGCAACGTTTCCTCCTGTGGACAGGATGGTTTCTGTTGTGCAGCTCAGGGAGCACAAGTTGGACCAAATGTATGTACTCCAGAACAGGTCTCTAAGGCCTGATGTCTGAGGACCTAAACTTGGGTTCTGATGGGGTTCTAGGCGCATGTCCAGTTTATTCTGCACACTCGGGGCCACTGCCTTGGTGTGCTGTCCTCAGTTAGGTGCTCAGGGCGAGTCAGACTGTGCATTTTTCTCCTGTGCGGCCTACGGAATTCGTTAGGGCTCATGGGCCCTGTAGGTTTCTCCAAGCATGGACGTTTTCATCCACTGTTTAGGGCAGAGTTTTTGTAGAAAGTTTAGGCCCAGCCTTGGAGTGTTGGGCTGGATGCCCCATCCTTGGAGCAGGTGGCCAAGGCTTTGGAGACACAAGTCTGCATTGAAACAAGCTTGGATTAGGGTTAGGGGTGAAGTCATTGCATATGAGATCTGGAAATGCTGAGGTCAGTGCCTCGGAATTTGATATTAGGGCCGCTGGGAGGGGTTCGCGCAGGCTGTTCTCTCTGCATTGTGTTTTTTGGATCCCACGGAACGGACCGTTGCAGGTTCAAACATGCGGTGGCAGATTCGAGATATCCAGGCCAAGAGTATAAGTCAGGGTCCTAGATGTGCTCACACTCATGGAGTGTGTTTCCAAGATATGGCTGAAGAATTCATGGGTGGCCTCAGGAGTCCATGGTGGTTTTCCCACTCTCGCTTATGTGAGCTCTTCCCAACAGTAAGGTATTTCTTGGCGTTTTAAGCGGGAGTTGTTTAGATGGCTTCACGGTCCCCCTTATGGAATGATATGATAGCAGAGCTCTCCAAATGGATGCCTGAAAAACCCACCTCGTGTAACCATTGTAGCCAAGGAACAGGGCACGTTCAATCTGCTGTATCTGGGGCCACATGCCAAGGGGACCTTGTTGATGGGGTATCTTATGCTGGCGAGTCACAGTGCTAGTCTGTGTCCACGGAGATCTTCCATTGTGGTGGTGGTTCAGGATCCATGTAGGATTCCTCTACACCCATGGGCAGCCTTTCCAACTGGGGACTGGATGGGTATTGTTGTGTGGCTCAGGGAACACAGGTTGAACCAAATGTTGAAATTACAGAACAGGTCTCTGGGGACAGATGCCTGACAACCTAAACTAGGGTTCTAATGAGGTCCTGGGCGCATGTCCAGTTCAATCTCCTGACTCGGGGCCACTGACCTTGGTGTCTGAGTGGAGGTAGGAGCTCCGTTTGTGTCAGACTGTGCATTTTCTCCAGTGCGGACTGCGGAATTGGTTAGGGTTCAGTGGCCTTGTCGGTTTCTAAAAACCTGGAAGATTTGGGCCACCTCTTCGGGTAGAATTTTCCTCGGAAAGGCAGTCCCATTCCGCAGTGTAGGTCCAGAGACCCAACGTTGCAGGGCATGTGAACCAGCGCTTTGGAGATCGAAGTCCACAAACATAAACTCGGATTAAGCTTAGGTGCTAGGTGATGGCAGATGTGATTAGAAGGGGCCTAGGACTGTGCCTAAAGATTTGAAATTAGGGCGGGTGGGAGGTGGTAGCCCAGGCTTTTCTGTCTGCATTGGGTGTCTTAAATATTTGGGAAAGGAGGTGGACATTCTTCCTCAATGCGGTTGTCCAGGTGCACTCGAGTTTGGCATCTTTATGGGGAACGTGAATTCTTATGTTTTCTGTCTCAGGCATCCCATCACAACAGGGATTGCAGAGATTTCTTCTGTGTCGGGGTTCATGGAAAACCCCAGGAGGGTGACGATTGGGGATCAGGAACATGGCATGCCTGTTTCTTGGGTGTCGTGTCCAGCTCCCAAGGAGTCTTGTTTGAAAAGCGACTCAGACTGAGGGTCACAATGTCTGGTTGTTTGTTTTCAGCATGGCCCTCCTCGGGGCGTGTTCTCCTGCGGCATGCAATTGGCTCCTGCTCTGAGTGTTGGTACCCATCCCTATGGCAAGGTATCTGTCCATCTGGAAAATGGAGTAGAATGTTGTGCTTCAGGTTAAACCCTAGGCAGGGTTTGAGGTACAGACTGGGGACAGATTCCTTAATACACAGGCTGGATACAGATGATGTCCTCAGGCCACGGCAGATCCCACCTGCGGCTATGAGGCCTTCTCACTGTGTGGCTGACTGGAGGTCGGGGCTCTGGGTGTGTCAGACAGAGCATTAGAGCACAGGGCTCCCTTGTATATTGGGTGACATCGAGCAGGCGCTATACGATGATCCTTATGTGGGGCTTTGCTTAGGTCCATACTTCCCTTCTCCTCTCTGGTGGGCAGACAGAACTCTGCCTTGTGGCTCCAGAATCACAAACTGGAATACTTGCGGACCAGGAATGAGATACCAAAAACCCGATAACTAGTGCTACAGTTCAAGTGCATGGAAGATCCCATGGGCAGCGGCAGAGGCGAGTTCTCCAGGCCCTGAGTAAGGGTCAGGTTCCGAGGTTTGATCCAATGGAATTTTGTCCATGATGCCCGAAAAAGGCTGGGGTGGCCTTATGAGAACTTGGAGGTTTCCCACTCTCGGGCTTTTGAGCTGCTCCAAACAGCAAGTTGTCCTTCTGCAGAACAAGGGGGAGTCCTTCTATTATTTGGCTCCATGGACCCTCTAATGGAACGATTAGAGCAGAGCTCTATGTGTGGATGCCTGCAAAGCCCACCTCAGGCTACCATTGAGGCCCAATAACGCGGCAGGTTTGATTTGCAGGCTCTGGGGCAAAAGGCCAAGGGTTCTAGGTCCAGGGACACCTTCCAATGTGGTGTTGGTTCAGGAGCCAGGCAGAATTCCTCTACCCTGAGTGTCTGACCTTGCTTCTAAGAGCAACGTTTCCTTCTGGGGACAGGATGGTTTCTGTTGTGCATCTCAGGGAACACAAGTTGGACCAAATGTACGTACTCCAGAACAGGTCTCTAAGGACCGATATCTGACAACCGAAACTTGGGTTCTGATGGGGTTCTAGGCGCATGTCCATTTCATTCTGCACACTCGGGTCCACTGCCTGGGTGTGCTGTGTCAGTCAGTTGCTCAGGGCGAGTCAGACTGTGCATTTTTCTCCTGTGCGGCCTACGGAATTCCTTAGGGCTCATGGGCCCTGTAGGTTTCTCCAAGCGTGGACGTTTTCATCCACATTAGGGCAGAGTTTTCTTCGAGAGGGTAGGCCCAACCTTGCAGAGTTCGGCTGGAGGCCTCATCCTGGGAGCAGGTGCAAGCTTTCCAGACATGTGGAAGCAGGAGTAGAATGTGGTGCTTCAGTTTGACCCACAGGCAGGGATTTGAGCTTTGGTCTGGGGCTAATGCTGGAAGACACAGTTTGGAGGGGGTTTCTGGCCTCGGGCAACAACAGGTGACACCTGCCGGGTATGCGGCCCGCTCTCTGAGTGGCTGATAGGAGAAGAGGGCTCTGGATGTATCTGACAGAACAATAGAGCACCAGGTTGCCTATGATATTGGGGCCTGTTGGGGGTCTTTGTCAAGCGCCCTGCAAGTTGATCCTCATTTGTGGATCTTGTGCAGGCACGTGCATCTCGTCTGCTTTCTGGTCCATAGGCAGAAGCTTGTCTTGTGACTCCAGATTGGCAATCTGGTGTTTTGTGGGCCAAGAGTGAGATTCTGGAAACCTTAAGGACGAGCACACTTCAGTTAAATGCCGAATGCATGCAGGTACAAATATGCGGCAGCGGTTTCGAGAAATCCATGCCCTGAGTATGTATAGGGTCCTACGTGTGCTCACGATGGAGTGTGTTTCCAAGATATGGCCGAAGAATTCAGGGGTTGCCTCAGGAGTCCATGGTGGTTTTCCCACTCTAGCTTATTTGAGCTCTTCCCAACAGCAAGGTGTTTCTTGGCATGTTAAGCGGGAGTCCGTTTAGATGACTCCAGGGTGCCCCTTCTGGAATGATATGATAGCAGAGCTCTCCAAATGGATGCCTGAAAAACCCACCTCGTGTTAACATTGTAGCCGAGGAACAGGGCATGTTCGATCTGCTTGTTCTAGGGCCACATGCCAAGGGGACCATGTTGACGGGGTTCTTATGCTGTCGAGTCTCAGTGCTAGTCTGTGTCCACGGAGATCTTCCATTGTGGTTGTGGTTCAGGATCCAGGTAGGATTCCTCTACACCCATGGGCAGCCTTTCCAACTGGGGACAGGATGGGTATTGTTGTGTGGCTCAGGGAACACAGGTTGAACCAAATGTTGAAATTACAGAACAGGTCTCTGGGGACAGATGCCTGACAACCTAATCTAGGGTTCTAATGAGGTTCTGGGCGCATGTCCTTTTCAATCTCCTGACTCGGGGCCTCTGACCTTGGTGTCTGAGTGGAGGTAGGTTCTCCGTTTGTGTCACACTGTGCATTTTTCTCCAGTGCGGACTTCGGAATTGTTTAGGGCTCAGGGCATTGTCGGTTTCTAAAAACCTGGAATATTTAGGCCACCGTTTCGGGTAGAAAAGGACTACCTCGGAAAGGCAGTCCCATTCCTGCAGTGTAGGTCCAGAGACCCAAAGTTGCAGGGCATGTGAACCAGGGCTTTGGAGATCGAAGTCCACAAACATAAACTCGGATTAAGCTTAGGTGCTAGGTGATGGCAGATGCGATTAGAAGAGGCCGAGGACTGTGCCTCGGGATTTGATATTAGGACGTGTGGGAGGTGGTAGCCCAGGCTTTTCTGTCTGCATTGTGTGTCTTGAATGTTTGGGTATGGAGGTGTGTCCTCATGGGTCGTTGGAGATTTTTCCAGAATGCGGTTCTCCAGGTGCACACGAGTTTGTCGTCTTTCTGGGGAACGTGAAGGGTTATGTTTTCTTTCTCAGGCATCTCGTCATTACAGGTATTGCAGAGATGTCTTCTTGGTCGAGGTTAATGGAAAACACCAAGGAGGGTGAAGATTGGGGATCAGGAACGTGGCATGCCTGTTTCTCGAGTGTCGTGTCCAGCTCCCGAGGGTCCCTGTTTGAAAAGGGGCTCAGGCTGAGGGTCACATTGTCCTATTGCTTGTTGCCAGCATTGCCCTCCTCGGTCGGCGTGTTCACTTGGGCCATGCAATTGGCTCCTGCTCTGAGTGTTGGTCACCCATCCCTACGGCAATGTTTCTGGCCATCTGGAAAAAGGAGTAGAATGTTGTGCTTCAGGTTCAACCCTAGGCAGTGTTTGAGGTACATTCTGGGGACAGATGCCTGAATACACAGGCTGGATACAGATGATGTCCTCAGGCCATTGCAGATCCCACCTGCCGCTATGAGGCCTTCTCACTGTGTGGCTGACAGGAGGTCGGAAATTTGGATATGTCAGACAGAGCATTAGAGCACAGGGCTCCCTTGAATATTGGGTGCCGTCGAGCAGGCGCTATACGATGATCGATATGTGGGGATTTGCTCAGGTCCATACTTCCCTTCTCCTCTCTGGTGGGCAGACAGAACTCTGCCTTGTGGCTCCAGAATCACAAACTGGAATACTTGCAGACCAGGAATGAGATACCGAAAACCCGAAACCTAGAGCTACAGTTCAAGTGCATGGCCGTTCCTATGTGCAGCGGCAGAGTCTAGATCTCCAGGCCCTGAGTAAGGGTCAGGGTCCGAGGTTTGATCACAATGGAATTTTGTCCATGATGCCTGAAGAAGGCAGGGGTAGCCTCATGAGACCATAAAGGTTTCCCACTCTCGGGCTTTTGAGCTGCTCCAACAGCAAGTTGTCCTTCTGCAGAACAAGGGGGAGTCCTTCTATTATTTGACTCCATGGTCCCTCTAATGGAACGATTAGAGCAGAGCTCTATGAGTGGATGCCTGCAAAGCCCACCTCGGGTACCATTGAGGCCCAATAATGCGTCAGGTTTGATTTGCTGGCTCTGGGGCAAAAGGCCAAGGTTCCAGGTCCAGGGAGACCTTCCAATGTGGTGTTGGTTCAGGAGCCAGGCAGAATTCCTCTACCCTGAGTGTCTGACATTGCTTCCAAGAGCAACGTTTCCTTCTGGGGACATGATGGTTTCTATTGTGCTGCTCAGCAACACAAGTTGGACCAAATGTATGTACTCCAAACAGGTCTCTAAGAACCGATGTCTGACAACCTAAACTTGGGTTCTGATGGGGTTCTAGGCGCATGTCCAGTTCACTCTGCACACTCGAGGCACTTCCTGGGTGTGCTCTCCTAAGTAGGGGCTCAGGGCGATTCAGACTGTGCATTTTTCTCCTGTGCGGCCTAAGATATTCGTTAGGGCTCATGGGCCCTCTAGGTTTATCCAAGCGTGGACGTTTTCATCCACTGTTTAGGGCAGAGTTTCCTTCGAGAGGGTAGGCCCAGCCTTGCAGAGTTGGGCTGGAGGCTCCATCCTGGGAGCAGGTTGCCAAGGCTTTGGAGTCTGAAGTCTGCATAGAAATAAGCTTGGATTAGTGTTAGGGGTGAAGTCATGGCATATGAGATCTGGAGATGCTGATGTCAGTGCCTCGGGATTTGATATTTGGGCCGCTGGGAGGCAGTGGTGCAGGCTGTTCTCTCAGCATTGTGTTTCTTGGATCCCACGGAACGGACCGTTGTCCTCGTGGGGCCGTGGGAGTCTCTTTCTTGCTGGAGTCTTGCCTGGAATCCAAGAACCGCTGTCATTCTGTGGAAAGGTAAGAGTGCTGTTCCCTTTCTCAGGGATCCCACCAAAACTAGGATTGCAAAGAAGGGTCTGGGATGCGGCACCTGCCTAAGACAATCGAGGGTTAAGACGGTGGATTAGGTTCACAGCATGGTTTGTTCGCGGGTGCCTGGTGTAGCTCCTAATGGGGCTTGTCAAAAGCGGGCTCAGACTGAGGATCACAATGCCTGATTGTACACAGGATGGCTCTAACGAGTGGGCACGTTCTCATGGGCCATGCCATTTCCCCCCACACTGACGTTTGTACACCCATCCCCAAAGCAAGCTTTCCAGACATGTGGAAGCAGGAGTAGAATGTGGTGCTTCAGTTTGACCCACAGGCAGGGATTTAGGCTGTGGTCTGGGGCTAATGCCCGAAGACACAGTTTGGAGGGAGTTTTCGGATTCAGACAAAAGTAGTGACACCTGACGGGTATGCGGCCCGCTCTCTGAGTGGCTGATAGGAGATTAGAGCTATGGATGTGTCTGACAGAACAATAGAGCACCAGGTTACCTATGATATTGGGGGCTGTGGGGGGTCTTTGACAAGCGTCCTGCAAGTTGATCCTCATGTGTGAATCTTGTGCAGGCACGTGAAACTCGTCTGTTTTCTGGAACATAGGCCGAATTCGTCTTGTGACCCCAGATTTGCTATCTGGTGTTTTGTGGGCCAGGAGTGAGATTCAGGAAACCCGAAGGACGAGCACGGTTCTGTTCAGTGCCAAGGGCATGCAGGTTCAAACATACGGTGGCGGATTTGAGATATCCAGGCCCAGAGTATGAGTCAGGGTCCTAGATGTGCTCACACTCATGGAGTGTTTTTCCAAGATATGGCTGAAGAATTCATGGGTGGCCTCAGGAGTCCATGGTGGTTTTCCCACTCTCGCTTATGTGATCTCGTCCCAACAGTAAGGTACTTCTTGGCGTTTTAAGCGGGAGTCGTTTAGATGGCTTCACGGTCCCCCTTATGGAATGATATGATAGCAGAGCTTTCCAAATGGATGCCTAAAAAACACACCTGGTGTAACCATTGTAGCCAAGGAACAGGGCACGTTCGACTGCTGGATCTGGGGCCACATGCCAAGGGGACCTTGTTGATGGGGTATCTTATGCTGGCGAGTCAAAGTGCTTGTCTGTGTTCACGGAGATCTTCCAGTGTGGTGGTGGTTTAGGAGCCAGGTAGGATTCCTCTACACCCACGGGCTGCCTTTCCAACTGGGGACAGGATGGGTATTGTTGTGTGGCTCAGGGAACACAGGTTGAACCAAATGTTGAAATTACAGAACAGGTCTCTGGGGACAGATGCCTGACAACCTAAACTAGGGTTCTAATGAGGTCCTGGGCGCATGTCCAGTTCAATCTCCAGACTCGGAGCCACAGACCTTAGTGTCTGAGTGGAGGGAGGTGCTCCGTTTGTGTCAGACTGTGCATTTTTCTCCAGTGCGGACTACGGAATTGGTTAGGGCTCAGGGGCCTTGTCGGTTTCTAAAAACCTGGAAGATTTGGGCCACCTTTTCGGGTAGAATTTTCCTCAGAAAGGCAGTCCCAGTCCTGCAGTGTATGTCCAGAGACCCAATATTGCAGGGCATGTGAACCAGGGCTTTGGAGATCGAAGTCCACAAACATAAACTCGGATTAAGCTTAGGTGCTAGGTGATGGCAGATGTGATTAGAAGGGGCCTAGGACTGTGCCTAGGGATTTGAAATTAGGGCGGGTGGGAGGTGGTAGCCCAGGCTTTTCTGTCTGCATTGTGTGTCTTGAATATTTGGGAAAGGAGTCGGACATTCTTCCTCAATTTGTTGTCCAGGTGCACTCAAGTTGGCGTCTTTCTGGGGAACGTGAAGGGTAATGTTTTCTGTCTCAGGGATCCCATCACAACAGGGATTGCAGAGATGGCTTCTGTGTCGGGGGTCATGGAAAACCCCAAGGAGGTGAAGATTGGGGATCAGAAACATGGCATGCCTTTTTTTTTGGGTTTCGGGTCCAGCTCCCGAGGAGTCTTGTTTGAAAAGGGCCTAGACTGAGGGTCACAATGTCTGGTTGTTTGTTGTCAGCATGGCCCTCCTCAGGGCGTGTTCTCCTGCGCCATGCAATTGGCTCCTGCTCTGAGCGTTGGTCACCCATCCCTACGGTAAGGTATCTGGCCATCTGGAAAAAGGAGTACAATGTTGTGCTTCAGGTTCAACCCTAGGCAGTGTTTGAGGTACAGTCTGGGGACAGATGCCTGAATACACAGGCTGGATACAGATGATGTCCTCAGGCCATGGCAGATCCCACCTGTGGCTATGAGGCCTTCTCACTGTGTGGCTGACAGGAGGTCGGGGCTCTGGATGTGTCAGACAGAGCATTAGAGCACAGGGCTCCCTTGGATTTGGGTGACATCGAGCAGGCGCTATACGATGATCCTTATGTGGGGATTTGCTCAGGTCCATACTTCCCTTCTCCTCTCTGGTGGGCAGACAGAACTCTGCCTTGTGGCTCCAGAATCACAAACTGGAATGTTTGCAGACCAGGAATGAGAGCCGGGGAGCCCAAAAACTAGAGCTAGAGTTCAAGTGCATGGCAGTTTCTATGGCAGCAGCAGAGGCGAGTTCTCCAGGCCCTGAGTAAGGGTCAGGTTCTGAGGTTTGATCACAATGGAATTTTGTCCATGATGCCGAAAAAGGCCGGGGTGGCCTTATGAGAACTTGGAGGATTCCCACTCTCGGGCTTGTGAGCTGCTCCAAAGAGCAAGTTGTCCTTCTGCAGAACAAGGGGGAGTCCTTCTATTATTTGGCTCCATGGTCACTCTAATGGAATGATTAGAGCAGAGCTCTATGTGTGGATGCCTGCAAAGCCCACCTCGGGTTACCATTGAGGCCTAATAACGCGGCAGGTTTGATTTGCAGGCTCTGGGGCAAAAGGCCAAGGGGTCTAGGTCCAGGGACACCTTCCAATGTGGTGTTGGTTCAGGAGCCAGGCAGAATTCCTCTACCCTGAGTGTCTGACCTTGCTTCCAAGAGCAACGTTTCCTTCTGGGGACAGGATGGTTTTAGTTGTGCATCTTAGGGAACACAAGTTGGACCAAATGTACGTACTCCAGAACAGGTCTCTAAGGACCGATGTCTGACAACCGAAACTTGGGTTCTGATGGGGTTCTAGGCGCATGTCCAGTTCATTCTGCACACTCGGGGCCACTGCCTGTGTGTGCTGTGTCAGTCCGTTGCTCAGGGTGCGTCAGACTGTGCATTTTTCTCCTGTGCGGCCTACGGAATTCGTTAGGGCTCATGGGCCTTGTAGGTTTCTCCAAGCGTGGACGTTTTCATCCACATTAGGGCAGAGTTTTCTTCGAGAGGGTAGGCCCAGACTTGCAGAGTTTGGCTGGGGGCCCCATCCTGGGAGCAGGTGCAAGCTTTCCAGACATGTGGAAGCAGGAGTAAAATGTGGTGCTTCAGTTTGACCCACAGGAAGGGATTTGAGCTGTGGTGTGGGGCTGATGCTCGAAGACACAGTTTGGAGGGAGTTTCTGGCCTCGGGCAACAACAGGTGACACCTGCCGGGTATGCGGCCCGCTCTCTGAGTGGCTGATAGGAGAAGAGGGCTCTGGATGTGTCTGACAGAACAATAGAGCACCAGGTTGCCTATGATATTGGGGCCTGTTGGGGGTCTTTGTCAAGCGCCCTGCAAGTTGATCCTCATTTGTGGATCTTGTGCAGGCACGTGCATCTCGTCTGCTTTCTGGTCCATAGGCAGAAGCTTGTGTGTGACTCCAGATTGGCAATCTGGTGTTTTGTGGGCCAAGAGTGAGATTCCGGAAAACCTAAGGATGAGCACAATTCAGTTCAGTGCCGAATGCATGCAGGTACAAATATGTGGCAGCGGTTTCGAGAAATCCATGTCCTGAGTATGTATAGGGTCCTACGTGTGCTCACGATGGAGTGTGTTTCCAAGATATGGCCGAAGAATTCAGGGGTGGCCTCAGGAGTCCATGGTGGTTTCCCACTCTCCCTTATTTGAGCTCTTCCCAACAGCAAGGTGTTTCTTGGCATGTTAAGCGGGAGTCCGTTTAGATGACTCCAGGGTCCCCCTTCTGGAATGATATGATAGCAGAGCTCTCCAAATGGATGCCTGAAAAACCCACCTCGTGTTACCATTGAAGCCGAGGAGCAGGGCATGTTCGATCTGATGTATCTAGGGCCACATGCCATGGGGACCCTTTTGACGGGGTATCTTATGCTGTGGAGTCACAGTGCTAGTCTGTGTCCACGGAGATATTCCAGTGTGGTGGTGGTTCAGGAGCCAGGTAGGATTCCTCTACACACATGGGCAGCCTTTCCAACTGGGGACAGGATGGGTATTATTGTGTGGCTCAGGGAACACAGGTTGAACCAAATGTTGAAATTACAGGACAGGTCTCTGGGGACTGATGCCTGACAACCTAATCTAGGGTTCTAATGAGGTCCTGGGCGCATGTCCAGTTCAATCTCCTGACTCGGGGCCTCTGACCTTGGTGTCTGAGTGGAGGTAGGTGCTCCGTTTGTGTCACACTGTGCATTTTTCTCCAGTGCAGACTTCGGAATTGTTTAGGGCTCAGGGGCATTGTCGGTTTCTAAAAACATGGAAGCTGGGCCACCGTTTCGGGTAGAAACGGACTACCTCAGAAAGGCAGTCCCAGTCCTGCAGTATAGGTCCAGAGACCCAAAGTTGCAGGGCATGTGAACCAGGGCTTTGGAGATCGAAGTCCACAAACATAAAATCGGATTAAGCTTAGGTGCTAGGTGATGGCAGATGCGATTAGAAGAGGCGGAGGACTGTGCCTCAGGATTTGATATTAGGGCGTGTGGGAGGTGGTAGCCCAGACTTTTTATCTGCATTGTGTGTCTTGAATGTTTGGGTATGGAGGTGTGTCCTCATGGGTCGTTGGAGATTCTTCCAGAATGCGGTTCTCCAGGTGCACACGAGTTTGTCGTCTTTCTGGGGAACGTGAAAAGTTATGTTTTTTGTCTCAGGCATCTCGTCAAAACAGGGATTGCAGAGATGGCTTCTTGGTCGGGGTTCATGGAAACACCAAGGAGGGTGAAGATTGGGGATCAGGAATTTGGCATGCCTGTTTCTCGGATGTAGTGTCCAGCTCCCGGGGGGCCTTGTTTGAAAAGGGGCTCAGGATGAGGGTCACATTGTCTGATTGCTTGTTGCCAGCATGGCCCTCCTCAGTCGGTGTGTTCTCTTGGGCCATGCAATTGGCTCCTGCCCTGAGTGTTGGTCACCCATACCTACGGCAATGTTTCTGGCCATCTGGAAAAAGGAGTAGAATGTTGTGCTTCAGGTTCAACCCTAGGCAGGGTTTGAGGTACATTCTGGGGACAGATGCCTGAATACACAGGCTGGATACAGATGACATCCTCAGGTCATGGAAGATCCCACCAGCCGCTATGAGGCCTTCTCACTGTGTGTCTGACAGGAGGTCGGGGCTCTGGATGTGTCAGACAGAGCATTAGAGCACAGGGCTCCCTTGGATATTGGGTGCAGTCGAGCAGGCACTATACGATGATCCTTATGTGGGGATTTGCTCAGGTCCATATTTCCTTCTCCTCTCTGGTGGGCAGACAGAACTCTGCCTTGTGGCTCCAGAATCACAAACTGGAATATTTGCAGACCAGGAATGAGAGCCCGGGAGCCCGAAAACTAGAGCTACAGTTCAAGTGCATTGCAGTTTCTATGGGCAGCGGCAGAGGCGAGTTCTCCAGGCCCTGAGTAAGGGTCAGGTTCCGAGGTTTATCACAATGGAATTTTGTCCATGATGCCCAAAGAAGGCCGGGGTGGCCTTATGAGAACTTGGAGGTTTCCCACTCTCGGGCTTGTGAGCTGCTCCAAACAGCAAGTTGTCTTCTGCAGAACAAGGGGGAGTCCTTTTATTATTTGGCTCCATGGTCCCTCTAATGGAACGATTAGAGCAGAGCTCTATGAGTGGATGCCTCCAAATCCCACCTCGGGTTACCATTGAGGCCCAATAACGCGGCAGATTTGATTTGCGGCTTTGGAGCAAAAGGCCAAGTGGTCCAGGTCCAAAGAGACCTTCCAATATGGTGTTGGTTCAGGAGCCAGGCAGAATTCCTCTACCCTGCGTGTCTGACCTTGCTTCAAAGAACAACGTTTCCTTCTGGGGACAGGATGGTTTCTGTTGTGCAGCTCAGGGAACACAAGTTGGACCAAATGTATGTACTCCAGAACATGTCTCTAGGACCGATGTCTGACAACCGAAACTTGGGTTCTGATGGGGTTCTAGGCTCATGTGCATTTCATTCTGCACACTCGGGGCCACTGCCTGGGTGTGCGGTCATCAGTTAGGTGCTCAGGGCGAGTCAGACTGTGCATTTTTCTCCTGTGCGCCTACGGAATTCGTTAGGTCTCATGGGCCCTGTAGTTTTCTTCAGGCGTGGACGTTTTCATCCACTGTTTAGGCAGAGTTTTCATCGAGAAGGTAGGCCCAGCCTTGCAGTGTTGGGTGGAGGCCCCATCCTGGGAGCAGGTGGCCAAGACTTTGTAGACAGAAGTCTGCATAGAAACAAGCTTGGATTAGGGTTAGGGGTGAATTCATGGCATATGAGATCTGGAGATGCTGAGGTCAGTGCCTCGGGATTTGATATTAGGGCCGCTGGGAGGCAGTCGCGCTGGCTGTTCTCTCTGCATCGTGTTTCTTGGATCCCATGGAATGGACCGTTGTCCTCGTGGGGCCGTGGGAGTCTCTTTCTTGCTGGAGTCTTGCCTGGATTCCAAGAACCGCTGTCATTCTGGGGAAAGGGAAGAGTGCTGTTCCCTTTCTCAGGGATCCCACCAAACAAGGATTGCAGAGAAGGGTCTGGGATGCAGCACCTGCCTAAGACAATCCAGGGTTAAGACTGGGGATTAGGTTCACGGCATGGCTTGTTTGCGGGTGCCTGGCGCACCTCCTAATGTGGCTTGTTGAAAGCGGGCTCAGACTGAGGATCACAATGCCTGATTGTACACAGGATGGCTCTACGAGTGGGCACGTTCTCATGGGCCATGCCATTTCCCCCCACACTGACGTTTGGACACCCATCCCCAAAGCAAGCTTTCCAGACATGTGGAAGTAGGAGTAGAATGTGGTGCTTTAAAGTGACCCACAGGCAGGGATTTGAGCTGTGGTCTGGGTGTAATGCCCGAAGACACAGTTTGGAGGGAGTTTCCGGCCTTCAGCAACAACAGGGGACATCTGCCGGGTATGAGGCCAGCTCTCTGTGTGGCTGATAGGAGATCAGGGCTCTGGATGTGTCTGTCAGAAAAATAGAGCACCAGGTTTACTAGGATATTGGGGGCTGTGGAGGGTCTTTGTCAAGCGCCCTACAAGTTGATCCTCATGTGTGGATCTTGTGCAGGCACATGCACCTCGTCTGTTTCCTGGTCCATAGGCAGAAGCTTGTCTTGTGACTCCAGATTTGCAATCTGGTGTTTTGTGTGCCAGGAGTGAGATTCTGGAAAACCTAAGGATGAGCACGGTTCAGTTCAGTTCCCAATGCATGCTAGCTCAAATATGCGGCGGCGGATTCAAGAAATCCAGGCCCTGAGTATGAGTAAGGGTCCTTGGTGTGCTCACGATGGAGTGTGTTTCCCAGATATGGCCGAAGAATTTAGGGGTGGCCTCAGGAGTCGATGGTGGTTTTCCCACACTCGCTTATGTGAGCTGTTCCCAACAACAAGGTGTTTCTTGGCGTGTTAAGCAGGAGTCCGTTTAGATGACTCCAGGTTCCCCCTTCTGGAATGATATGATAGCAGAGCTCTCTAAATGGATGCATGAAAAACCCACCTCGTGTTACCATTGTAGCCGAGGAACAGGGCATGTTCGATCTGCTGGATCTGGGGCCACCTGCCAAGGGGACCATGGGTATCTTAAGACAGGGTATCTTATGCTGGCGAGTCATAGTGCTTGTCTGTGTCCACGGAGATCTTCCAGTGTGGTGGTATTTCAGGAGATAGGTAGGATTCCTCTACACCCATGGGCAGCCTTTCCAACTGGGGACAGGATGGGTATTGTTGTGTGGCTCAGGGAACACAGGTTGAACCAAATGTTGTAATTACAGAACATGTCTCTGGGGACAGATGCCTGACAACCTAAACTAGGGTTCTAATGAGGTCCTGGGCGCAAGTCCAGTTCAATCTCCTTACTCGGGGCCACTGACCTTGGTGTCTGAGTGGAGGTAGGTGCTCCGTTTGTGTCTGACTGTGCATTTTTCTCTAGTGCGTACTACGGATTTGGTTAGGGCTCAAGGGCCTTGTCGGTGTCTAAAAACCTGGAAGATTTGGGCCACCGTTTCGGGTAGAGTTTTCCTCGGAAAGGCAGTCCCAGTCCTGCAGTGTATGTCCGGAGACCCAATATTGCAGGGCATGTGAACCAGGGCTTTGGAGATCGAAGTCCACAAACATAAACTCGGATTAAGCTTAGGTGCTAGGTGATGGCAGATGAGATTAGAAGAGGCCGAGGACTGTGCCTAGGGATTTGAAATTAGGGCGGTGGGAGGTGGTAGCCCAGGCATTTCTGTCTGCATTGTGTGTGTTGAATGTTTGGGAATGGAGTTGTGTCCTCACGGGACCTTTGGAGATTCTTCCTCAATGCGGTTCTCCAGGTGCACACGAGTTTGTTGTCTTTCAGGGGAACGCGAAGGGTAATGTTTTCTCTCTCAGGCATCCCATCAAATCAGGGATTGCAGAGACGGCTTCTGGGTCGGGGTTCATGGAAAAGCCCAAGGAGGGTGACGATTGGGGATCAGGAACATGGCATGCCTGTTTCTCGCGTTTCGGAACCAGCTCCCAAGTGGGCTTGTTTGAAAAGGGCTCAGGCTGAGGGTCACATTGTTTGCTTGCTTGATGCCAGCATGGCCCTCCTCGGTCAGCGTGTTCTCTTGGCCATGCAATTGGGTCCTGCTCTGAGTGTTGGTCACCCATCCCTACGGCAAGATTTCTGTCCATCTGGAAAAAGGAGTAGAATGTTGTGCTTCAGGTTCACCCCTAGGCAGGGTTTGAGGTACAGTCTGGACACAGATGCCTGAATACACAGGCTGGATACAGATGACGTCCTCAGGCCATGGCAGATCCCACCTGGGGCTATTAGGCATTCTCATTGTATGGCTGACAGGAGGTCGGGGCTCTGGATGTGTCAGACAGAGCATTAGAGCACAGGGCTCTCTTGGATATTGGGTGCCGTCGAGCAGGCGCTATACGATGATCCTTATGTGGGGATTTGCTCAGGTCGATACTTCCCTTCTCCTCTCGGTGGCCACACCGAACTCTGCTTTGTGGCTCTATATTCACAAACTGGAATACTTGCGGACCAGGAATGAGAGCCCAGAAGCACGTAAACTAGAGCTACAGTACAAGTGCATGGACGTTCCTATGTGCAGCAGCAGTGTCGAGATCTCCAGGCCCTGAGTAAAAGTCAGGGTCCAAGGTTTGATCACAATGGAATTTTGTCCATGATGCCCGAAGAAGGCAGGGGTGGCCTCATGAGACCATGGAGGTTTCCCACTCTCGGTCTTCTGAGGTGCTCCAACAGCAAGTTGTCCTTCTACAGAACAAGTGGGAGTACTTCCTTTATTTGGCTCCATGGTCCCACTAATAGAACGAATAGAGCAGAGCTCTATGAGTGGATGCCTGCACAGTGCATCCCCGGTTACCATTGAGGCAGAATAACGCGGCAGGTTTGATTTGCTGGCGCTGGGGCAAAAGGCCAAGGAGTCCAGGTCCAGGGAGACCTTCCAATGTGGTGTTGGTTCAGGAGCCAGGCAGACTTCCTCTACCCTCAGTTTCTACCCTGCTTACAAGAGCAACGTTTCCTCCTGGGGACAGGATGGTTTCTGTTGTGCAGCTCAGGGAGCACAAGTTGGACAAAATGTATGTACTCCAGAACAGGTCTCTAAGGCCTGATGTCTGACAACCTAAACTTGGGTTCTGATGGGGTTCTAGGCGCATGTCCAGTTCATTCTGCACACTCGGGGCCACTGCCTTGGTGTGCTGTCCTGTTAGGTGCTCAGGGCGAGTCAGACTGTGCATTTTTCTCCTGTGAAGCCTACGGATTTCGTTAGGGCTCATGGGCCCTGTAGGTTTCTCCAAGCATGGACGTTTTCATCCACTGTTTAGGGCAGAGTTTTTGTCGAAAATTTAGGCCCAGCCTTGGAGTGTTGGGCTGGATGCCCCATCCTGGGAGCAGGTGGCCAAGGCTTTGGAGACAGAAGTCTGCATTGAAACAAGCTTGGATTAGGGTTAGGGGTGAAGTCATTGCATATGAGATCTGGAGATGCTGAGGACAGTGCCTCGGGATTTGATATTAGGGCCGCTGGGAGGGATTCGCGCAGGCTGTTCTCTCTGCATTGTGTTTTTTGGATCCCACAGAACGGACCGTTTTCCTCGTGGGGCCGTGGGAGTTTCTTTCTTGCTGGAGTCTTGCCTGGAATCCAAGAACTGCTGTCATTCTGGGGAAAGGGAAGAGTGCTGTTCCCTTTCTCATGGATCCCACCAAAACAAGGATTGCAGAAAAGGGTCTGGGATGCGGCACCTGCCTATGAGAATCCAAGTTAAGACTAGGGATTAGGGTCACGGCATGGCTTGTTCGCGGGTGTCTGGCGCAGCTCCTAATGGGGCTTGTCGAAAGCTGGCTCAGACTGAGGAATACAATGCCTGATTGTACACACGATGGCTCTAACGAGTGGGCACGTTCTCATGGGCCATGCCATTTCCTCCCACACTGGTGTTTGGACACCCATCCCCAAAGCAAGCTTTCCAGACATGTGGAAGAAGGAGTAGAATGTGGTGTTTTAGAGAGGTGTACAGGCAGGGATTTGAGCTGTGATCTGGGGGTAATCCCCAAAGACACAGTTTGGAGGGAGTTTCCCGCCTCTGGCAACAACAGGTGACACCTACCAGCTATGCGGCCGGCTCTCTGAGTGGCTGATATGAGATCAGGGCTCTGGATATGTCTGACAGAACAATAGAGCACCAGGTTTCCTATGATATTGGGGGTTGTGGGGGGTCTTTGTCCAGCGCCCTGCAAGTTGATCCTAATGTGTGGATCCTGTGCAAGCACATGCACCTCGTCTGTTTTCTGGTCTATAGGCAGAAGCTTGTCTTGTGACTCCAGATTTGCAATCTGGTGTTTTGTGGGCCAGGAGTGAGATTCCGGAAACCCTAAGGTCGAGCAAGTTCAGTTCAGTGCCGAGTGCATGCTAGCTCAAATATGCGGCGGCGGATTTGAGAAATCCAGGCCCTGAGTATGAGTCATGGTCCTAGGTGTGCTCACGATGGAGTGTGTTTCCAAGATATGGCCGAAGAATTCAGGGGTGGCCTCAGGAGTCCATGGTGGTTTTCCCACACTCGCTTATGTGAGCTGTTCGCAACAGCAAGGTGTTTCTTGGCATGTTAAGCGGGAGTCCTTTTAGATTACTCCAGGTTCTCCCTTCTGGAATGATATGATAGCAGAGCTCTCCAAATGGATGCCTGAAAAACCCACCTCGTGTTACCATTGTAGCCGAGGAACAGGGCACGTTCGATATGCTGGATCTGGGGACACATGCCAAGGGTACCGTTTTGACGGGGTATCTTATGCTGGCGAGTCACAGTGCTAGTCTGTGTCCATGGAGATCTTCCAGTGTGGTGGTGGTTCAGGAGCCAGGTAGGATTCCTCTACACCCATGGGCAGCCTTTCCAACTGGGGACAGGATGGGTATTGTTGTGTGGCTCAGGGAACACAGGTTGAACCAAATGTTGAAATTACAGAACAGGTCTCTGGGGACAGATGAGTGACAAGCTAAACTAGAGTTCTAATGAGGTCCTGGGCGCATGTCCAGTTCAATCTCCTGACTCGGGGCCACTGATCTTGGTGTCTGAGTGGAGGTAGGTGCTCCGTTTGTGTCAGACTGTGCATTTTTCTCCAGTGCGGACTACGGAATTGGTTAGAGCTCAGGGGCCTTGTCTGTGTCTAAAAACCTGGAAGATTTGGACCACCGTTTCGGGTAGAGTTTTTCTCAGAAAGGCAGTCCCAGTCCTGCATTGTAGGTCCTGAGACCCAATGTTGCAGGGCCTGTGAACCAGGGCTTTGGAGATTGAAGTCCACAAACATAAACTCGGATTAAGCTTAGGTGCTAGGTGATGGCAGATGAGATTACAAGAGGCCGAGGACTGTGCCTCGGGACTGTGCAGGTGGGAGGTGGTAGCCCAGACTTTTGTGTCTGCCTTGTGAGTCTTGAATGTTTGGGAATGGAGGTGTGTCCTCACTGGGCCGTTGGAGATTCTAACAATGCGGTTCTCCAGGTGCACACGAGTTTATTTCTTTCTGGGGAACGCGAATGGTAATGTTTTCCGTCTCAGGCATCCCATCAAAACAGGGATGGCAGAGACGGCTCCTGGGTCCGGGTGCATGGAAAACCCCAAGGAGGTTGAAGATTGGGGATCAGGAACATGGCATGCCTGTTTCTTGGGTGTCGGGACCAGCTCCCGAGGGGGCTTGTTTAAAAAAGGGGTCAGGCTGAGGGTCACATTGTCTGCTTGCTTGTTGCCAGCATGGCCCTCCTCGGTGGGCGTGTTCTCTTGGGCCATGCAATTGGCTCCTGCTCTGAGTGTGGTCTCCCAACCCTACGGCAAGTTTTCTGGCCATCTGGATAAAGAGGTAAAATGT
Organism: Mustela nivalis; assembly: GCF_964662115.1. NCBI lineage: Eukaryota > Metazoa > Chordata > Mammalia > Carnivora > Mustelidae > Mustela > Mustela nivalis. The sequence goes on along the minus strand of NC_139041.1, from coordinate 20,382,202 downwards.
TGTGCTTCATGTTCACCCCTAGGCAGGGTTTGAGGTACAGTCTGGGGACAGATGCCTGAATACACAGGCTGGATACAGATGACATCCTCAGGCCATGACAGATCCACCTGCGGCTATAAAGCGTTCTCACTCTTTGGCTGATGGTGGTCGGGGATCTGGATGTGTCAGACAGAGCATTAGAGCACCGGGCTCCCTTGGGTATTGGGTGCCGTTGAGCAGGTGCTATAAGATGATCCTTATGTGGAGATTTTCTCAGGTCCATTCTTCCCTTCTCCTCTCTGGTGGGCAGACAGAACTCTTCCATGTGGCTCAAGATTCACAAACAGGAATACTTGCGGACCAGGAATGAGATCCCGGAAGCCCGAAAACTAGAGCTACAGTTCAAGTGCATGGCCTTTCCTATGTGCAGTGGTAGATTCGAGATCTCCAGGCGCTGAGTAAGGGTCAGGGTCCGAGTTTGATCACAATAGAATTTTGTCAATGATGCCAGAAGAAGGCTGGGGTGGCCTCATGAGACAATGGAGATTTCCCACTCTCGGGCTTCTGAGATGCTCCAAACAGCAAGTTGTCCTTCTGCAGAACAAGGGGGAGTCCTTCTGTTATTTGGTTCCATGGTCCCTCTAATGGAACGATTAGAGCAGAGCTCTATGTGTGGATGCCTGCAAATCCCACCACGGGTTACCATTGAGGCAAAATAAAGTGGCAGGTTTGATTTGCTGGCTTTGGGGCAAAATGCCAAGTGGTCTAAGTCCAGGGACACCTACCAATGTGGTGTTGGTTCAGGTGCCAGGCAGAATTCCTCTACCCTGAGTGTCTGACCTTGCTTCCAAGAGCAACGTTTTCTTCTGAGGACAGGATGGTTTCTGTTGTGCATCTCAGGGAACACAAGTTGGACCAAATGTACGTACTCCAGAACAGGTCTCTAAGGACCGATGTCTGACAACCGAAACTTGGGTTCTGATGGGGTTCTAGGTGCCTGTTCAGTTCATTCTGCACACTCGGGGCCACGGCCTGATGTGCTGTCGTCACTTAGGTGCTCAGGGGGAGTCAGACTGTGCATTTTTCTCCTGTGCAGCTTACGGAATTCGTTAGGACTCATGGGCCCTGTAGGATTATCCAAGCGTGGACGTTTTCATCCACTGTTTAAGGAAGAGTTTAATTCGAGATGTTAGGACCGGCCTTGCAGTGTTGGGCTGGAGGCCCCATTTTGGGAGCAGGTGGCCAAGGCTTTGGAGACCGAAGTCTGCATAGAAACCCGCTTGGATTAGCGTTAGGGGTGAAGTCATGGCTTATGAGATCTGGAGATGCTGAGGTCAGTGCCTCGGGATTTGATATTAGGGCCGCTGGGAGGCAGTGGTGCAGGCTGTTCTCTCTGCATTGTGTTTTTGGATCCCACGGAACGGAACGCTGTCCTCGTGGGGCCGAGGGAGTCTCTTTCTTGTTGGAGGCTTGCATTGAATCCAGGAACCGCTGTCATTCTGGGGAAAGGGAAGAGCGCTGTTCCCTTTCTCAGGAATCCCACAAAAACAAGGATTGCAGAGAAAGGTCTGGGATGTGGCACCTGCCTAAAACAATCATGGTTAAGAATGGGGATTAGGTCAGGGAATGGCTTGTTCGCAGGTGCCTGGTGCAGCTCCTAAAGGGGCTTGTCGAAAGCGGGCTCAGACTGAGGATCACAATGCCTGATTGTACACAGTATGGCTCTAATGAGTGGGTTCGTTCTCATGGGCCATGCCATTTCCCCCGACACTGACGTTTGTACACACATCCCCAAAGCAAGCTTTCCAGACATGTGGAAGCAGGAGTAGAATGTGGTGCTTCAGTTTGACCCACAGGCAGGTTTTGAGCTGTGGTCTGGGGCTAATGCCCGAAGAAACAGTTTGGAGGGAGTTTCCGGATTCGGGCAACAGTAGGTGACACCTGACGGGTATGCGACCCGCTCTCTGAGTGGCTGATAGGAGATCAGGGCTATGGATGGGTCTGAAAGAACAATAGAGCACCAGGTTACCTATGATATTGGGGCTGTGGGGGGTCTTTGTCAAGTGTCCTGCAGGTTGATCCTCATTGTGTGGATCTTGTGCAGGCACGTGAAACTCGTCTGTTTTCTGGAACATAGGCCGAATTCGTCTTGGGACCCCAGATTTGCTATCTGGTGTTTTGTGTGCCAGGAGTGAGATTCAGGAAACCCGAAGGACGAGCACGGTTCTGTTCAATGCCAAGTGCATGCAGGTTCAAACATGCGGTGGCAGTTTCGAGATATCCAGGCCCAGAGTATGAGTCAGGGTCCTAGATGTGCTCACACTCATGGAGTGTGTATCCAAGATATGGCTGAAGAATTCATGGGTGGCCTCAGGAGTCCATGGTGGTTTTCCCACTCTCGCTTATGTGAGCTCTTCCCAACAGTAAGGTACTTCTTGGCGTTTTAAGCGGGAGTCGTTTAGATGGCTTCACGGTCCCCCTTATGAAATGATATGATAGCAGAGCTCTCCAAATGGATGCCTGAAAAACCCACCTCGTGTAACCATTGTAGCCAAGGAACAGGGCACATTCGACTGCTGGATCTGGGGCCACATGCCAAGGGGACCTTGTTGATGGGGTATCTTATGCTGGCGAGTCACAGTGCTAGTCTGTGTCCACGGAGATCTTCCATTGTGTTGGTGGTTCAGGAGCCAGGTAGGATTCCTCTACACCCATGGGCAGCCTTTCCAACTGGGGACAGGATGGGTATTGTTGTGTGGCTCAGGGAACACAGGTTGAACCAAATGTTGAAATTACAGAACAGGTCTCTGGGGACAGATGCCTGACAACCTAAACTAGGGTTCCAATGAGGTCCTGGGCGCATGTCCAGTTCAATCTCCTGACTCGGGGCCACTGACCTTGGTGTCTGAGTGGAGGTAGGTGCTCCGTTTGTGTCAGACTGTGCATTTTTCTCCAGTGCGGACTACGGAATTGGTTAGGGCTCAGGGTCCTTGTCGGTTTCTAAAAACCTGGAAGATTTGGGCCACCTTTTCAGGTAGAATTTTCCTCTGAAAGGCAGTCCCATTCCTGCAGTGTAGGTCCAGACACCCAATGTTGCAGTGCATGTGAACTAGGGCTTGGAGATCGAAGTCCACAAACATAAACTCGGATTAAGCTTAGGTGCTAGGTGATGGCAGATGTGATTTGGAGAGGCCTAGGACTGTGCCTAAAGATTTGAAATTAGGGCGGGTGGGAGGTGGTAGCCCAGGCTTTTCTGTCTGCATTGTGTGTCTTGAATATTGGGGAAAGGAGGTGGACATTGTTCCTCAATTTGTCGTCCAGGTGCATTCGAGTTCGGCGTCTTTCTGGGGAAAGTGAAGGGTAATGTTTTCTGTCTCAGGCATCCCATCACAACAGGGATTGCAGAGATGGATTCTGGATTCATGGAAACCCTAAGGAGGTGAAGATTGGGGATCAGGACATGGCATGCCTGTTTTTTGGGTGTCGGGTCCAGCTCCCGAGGAGTCTTGTTTGAAAAGGGGCTCAGATTGAGGGTCACAATGTCTGGTTGTTTGTAGTCAGCATGGCCCTCCTTGGGGCATGTTCTCCTGCGCCATGCAATTGGCTCCTGCTCTGAGTGTTGGTCACCCATCCCTACATCAAGCTTTCTGGCCATCTGGTAAAAGGAGAAGACTTGTGCTTCAGGTTCACCTCTAGGCAGGGTTTGAGGTACAGTCTGGGGACAAATGCCTGAATACACAGGCTGGATACAGATGACGTCCTCAGGCCACGGCAGATCCCACCTGCGGGTATGAGGCCTTCTCACTGTGTGGCTGACAGGAGATCGGGGTTCTGGATGTGTCAGACAGAGCATTAGAGCACAGGGTTTCCGGGATATTGGGTGCCGTCGAGCAGGCGTTATACGATGATCCTTATGTGGGGATTTGCTCAGGTCCATACTTCCCTTCTCCTCTCTGGTGGGCAGACAGAACTCTGCCTTGTGGCTCCAGAATCACAAACTGGAATACTTACGGACCAGGAATGAGAGCCCGGGAGCCCAAAAACTAGAGCTACAGTTCAAGAGCATGGCTGTTTCTATGGGCAGCGGCAGAGGCGTGTTCTTCAGGCCCTGAGTAAGGGTCAGGTTACGAGGATTGATCACAATGGAATCTTGTCCATGATGCCCGAAAAAGGCCGGGGTGGCCTTATGAGAACTTGGAGGTTTCCCACGCTCGGGCTTGTGAGCTGCTCCAAACAGCAAGTTGTCCTTCTGCAGAACAAGGGGGAGTCCTTCTATTATTTGGCTCCATGGTTCCTCTAATGGAACGATTAGAGCACAGCTCTATGTGTGGATGCCTGCAAAGCCCACCTCGGGTTACCATTGAGGCTCAATAACGCGGCAGGTTTGATTTTCTGGCTCTGGGGCAAAAGGCCAAGGGGTCTAGGTCCAGGGACACCTACCAATGTGGTGTTGGTTCAGGAGCCAGGCAGAATTTCTCTACCCTGAGTGTCTGACCTTGCTTCCAAGAGCAACGTTTCCTTCTGAGGACAGGATGGTTTCTGTTGTGCATCTCAGGGAACACAAGTTGGACCAAATGTATGTACTCCAGAACAGGTCTCTAAGGACCGATGTCTGACAACCGAGACTTGGGTTCTAATGGGGTTCTAGGCGCATGTCCAGTTCATTCTGCACACTCGGGGCCACGGCCTGTTGTGCTGTCCTCACTTAGGTGCTCAGGGCGAGTCAGACTGTGCATTATTCTCCTGTGCAGCTTACGGAATTCGTTAGGGCTCATGGGCCTTGTAGGATTATCCAAGCGTGGACGTTTTCATCCACTGTTTAGGGAAGAGTTTAATTCGAGAGGTTAGGACCGGCCTTGCAGTGTTGGGCTGGAGGCCCCATTTTGGGAGCCGGTGGCCAAGGCTTTGGAGAACGAAGTGTGCATAGAAACAAGCTTGGATTAGGGTTAGGGGTAAAGTCATGGCATATGAGATCTGGAGATGCTGAGGTCAGTGCCTCGGGATTTGATATTAGGGCCGCTGGGAGGCAGTGGTGCAGGCTGTTCTCTCTGCATTGTGTTTTTGGATCCCACGGAACGAACCGTTGTCCTCGTGGGGCCGTGGGAATCTCTTTCTTGGTGGAGTCTTGCCTGGAATCCAGGAACCGCTGTCATTCTGGGGAAAGGGAAGAGTGCTGTTCCCTTTCTCAGGGATCCCAGCAAAACAAGGATTGCAGAGAAAGGTCTGGGATGCGGCTCCTAATGGGGCTTGTGGAAAGCGGGCTCAGACTGAGGATCACAATGCCTGATTGTACACAGGATGGCTCTAACGAGTGGGCACGTTCTCATGGGCCATGCCATTTCCCCCCACACTGACGTTTGTACACACATCCCCAAAGCAAGCTTTCCAGACATGTGGAATCAGGAGTAGAATGTGGTGCTTCAGTTTGACCCACAGGCAGGGATTTGAGCTGTGGTCTGGGGCTAATGCCCGAAGACACAGTTTGGAGGCGAGTTTCCGGATTCGGACAAAAGTAGGTGACACCTGACGGGTATGCGGCCCGCTCTCTGAGTGGCTGATAGGAGATTAGAGCTATGGATGTGTCTGACAGAACAATAGAGCACCAGGTTACCTATGATATTGGGGGCTGTGGGGGGTCTTTGACAAGCGTCCTGCAAGTTGATCCTCATGTGTGGATCTTGTGCAGGCACGTGAAACTCGTCTGTTTTCTGGAACATAGGCCGAATTCGTCTTGGGACCCCAGATTTGCTATCTGGTGTTTTGTGGGCCAGGAGTGAGATTCAGGAAAGCCGAACGACGAGCACGGTTCTGTTCAGTGCCAGTGCATGCAGGTTCAAACATGCGGTGGCAGATTCGAGATATCCAGGCCCAGAGTATGAGTCAGGGTCCTAGATGTGCTCACACTCATGGAGTGTGTTTCCAAGATATGGCTGAAGAATTCATGGGTGACCTCAGGAGTCCATGGTGGTTTTCCCACTCTCGCTTATGTGAGCTCTTCCCAACAGTAAGGTATTTCTTGGCGTTTTAAGCGGGAGTCGTTTAGATGGCTTCAAGGTCCCCCTTATGGAATGATATGATAACAGAGCTCCCCAAATGGATGCCTGAAAAACCCACCTCGTGTAACCATTGTAGCCAAGGAACAGGGCACGTTCGACTGCTGGATCTGGGGCCACATGCCAAGGGGACCTAGTTGATGGGGTATCTTATGCTGGCGAGTCACAGCCGTAGTCTGTGTCAACGGAGATCTTCCAGTGTGGTGGTGGTTCAGGATCCAGGTAGGATTCCTCTACACCCACGGGCACCCTTTCCAACTGGGGACAGGATGGGTATTGTTGTGTGGCTCAGGGAACACAGGTTGAACCAAATGTTGAAATTACAGAACAGGTCTCTGGGGACAGATGCCTGACAACCTAAACTAGGGTTCTAATGAGGTCCTGGGCGCAGGTCCAGTTCAATCTCCTGACTCGGGGCCACTGACCTTGGTGTCTGAGTGCAGGTAGGTGCTCCGTTTGTGTCAGACTGTGCATTTTTCTCCAGTGCGGACTACGGAGTTGGTTAGGGCTCAGGGGCATTGTCGGTTTCTAAAAACCTGGAAGATTTGGGCCACCTTTTCGGGTAGAATTTTCCTCAGAAAGGCAGTCCCAGTCCTGCAGTGTAGGTCCAGGGACACAATGTTGCAGGACATGTGAACCAGGGCTTTGGAGATCGAAGTCCATAAACATAAACTCGGATTAAGCTTAGGTGCTAGGTGATGGCAGATGTGATTAGAAGGGGCCTAGCACTGGGCTAGGGATTTGAAATTTGGGCGTGTGGGAGGTGGTAGCCCAGGTTTTCTGTCTGCATTGTGTGTCTTGAATATTTGGGAAAGGAGGTGGACATTCTTCCTCAATACGGTTATCCAGGTGCACTCGACTTTGGCGTCTTTCTGGGGAACGTGATGGGTAATGTTTTCTGTCTCAGGCATCCCATCACAACAGGGATTGCACAGATGGCTTCTGGGTCGGGGTTCATGGAAAACCCCAAGGAGGTGACGATTGGGGATCAGGAACATGGCATGCCTGTTTTTTGGGTGTCGGGTCCAGCTCCCGAGGAGTCTTGTTTGAAAAGGGGCTCAGATTGAGGGTCACAATGTCTGGTTGTTTGTAGTCAGCATGGCCCTCCTTGGGGCATGTTCTCCTGCGCCATGCAGTTGGCTCCTGCTCTGAGTGTTGGTCACCCATCCCTACGTCAAGCTTTCTGGCCATCTGGTAAAAGGAGAAGACTGTTGTGCTTCAGGTTCAACCCTAGGCAGGGTTTGAGGTACAGTCTGTGGACAAATGCCTGAATACACAGGCTGGACACAGATGACGTCCTCTGGCCACGGCAGATCCACCTGCGGGTATGAGGCCTTCTCACTGTGTGGCTGACAGGAGATCGGGGTTCTGGATGTGTCAGACAGAGCATTAGAGCACAGGGTTTCCGGGATATTGGGTGCCGTCGAGCAGGCGTTATACGATGATCCTTATGTGGGGATTTGCTCAGGTCCATACTTCCCTTCTCCTCTCTGGTGGGCAGACAGAACTCTGCCTTGTGGCTCCAGAATCACAAACTGGAATACTTGCAGACCAGGAATGAGAGCCCGGAAGCCCGAAAACTAGAGCTATAATTCAAGTGCATGGCAGTTCCTATGGGCAGCGGCAGAGGCGAGTTTTCCAGGCCGTGAGTAAGGGTCAGGTTCCGAGGTTTGATCACAATGGAATTTTGTCCATGATGCCCGAAAAAGGCCGGGGTGGCCTTATGAGAACTTGGAGGTTTCCCACGCTCGGGCTTGTGAGCTGCTCCAAACAGCAAGTTGTCCTTCTGCAGAACAAGGGGGAGTCCTTCTATTATTTGGCTCCATGGTCACTCTAATGGAACGATGAGAGCAGAGCTCTATGTGTGGATGCCTGCAAAGCCCACCTCGGGTTTCCATTGAGGCCCAATAACGCGGCAGGTTTGATTTGCAGGCTCTGGGGCAAAAGTACAAGGGGTCTAGGTCCAGGGACACCTTCCAATGTGGTGTTGGTTCAGGAGCCATGCAGAATTCTTCCACCCTGAGTGTCTGACCTTGCTTCCAAGAGCAACGTTTCCTTCTGAGGACAGGATGGTTTCTGTTGTGCATCTCAGGGAACACAAGTTGGACCAAATGTATGTACTTCAGAACAGGTCTCTAAGGACCGATGTCTGACAACCGAAACTTGGGTTCTGATGGGGTTCTAGGCGCATGTCCAGTTCATTCTGCACACTAGGGGCCACGGCCTGATGTGCTGTCCTCACTTAGGTGCTCAGGGCGAGTCAGAGTGTGCATTTTTCTCCTGTGCAGCTTACGGAATTCGTTAGGGCTCATGGGCCCTGTAGGATTATCCAAGCGTGGACGTTTTCATCCACTGTTTAGGGAAGAGTTTAATTTGAGAGGTTAGGACCGGCCTTGCAGTGTTGGGCTGGAGGCCCCATTTTGGGAGCTGGTGGCCAAGGCTTTAGAGACCGAAGTCTGCATAGAAACAAGCTTGGATTAGGGTTAGGGGTGAAGTCATGGCATTGAGATCTGGAGATGCTGAGGTCAGTGCCTCGGGATTTGATATTAGGCCCGCTGGGAGGCAGTGGTGCAGGCTGTTCTCTCTGCATTGTGTTTTTGGATCCCACGGAACGGACCGTTGTCCTCGTGGGGCCGTGGGAATCTCTTTCTTGGTGGAGTCTTGCCTGGAATCCAGGAACCGCTGTCATTCTGGGGAAAGGGAAGAGTGCTGTTCCCTTTCTCAGGGATCCCACCAAAACAAGGATTGCAGAGAAAGGTCTGGGATGAGGCTCCTAATGGGGCTTGTGGAAAGCGGGCTCAGACTGAGGATCACAATGCCTGATTGTACACAGGATGGCTCTAACGAGTGGGCACGTTCTCATGGGCCATGCCATTTCCCCCCACACTGACGTTTGTACACCCATCCCCAAAGCAAGCTTTCCAGACATGTGGAAGCAGGAGTAGAATGTGGTGCTTCAGTTTGACCCACAGGCAGGGATTTGAGCTGTGGTCTGGGGCTAATGCCCGAAGACACAGTTTGGAGGCGAGTTTCCGGATTCGGGCAACAGTAGGTGACACCTGACGGGTATGCGGCCCGCTCTCTGAGTGGCTGATAGGAGATCAGGGCTATGAATGTGTCTGACAGAACAATAGAGCACCAGGTTACCTATGATATTGGGGGCTGTGGGGCGTCTTTGTCAAGCGTCCTGCAAGTTGATCCTCATGTGTGGATCTTGTGCAGGCACGTGAAACTCGTCCTTTTTCTGGAATATAGTCCAAATTCGTCTTGTGACCCCAGATTTGCTATCTGGTGTTTTGTGGGACAGGAGTGAGATTCAGGAAACCCGAAGGACGAGCACGGTTCTGTTCAGTGCCAAGTGCATGCAGGTTCAAACATGTGGTGGCAGATTCGAGATATCCAGGCCCAGAGTATGAGTCAGGGTCCTAGATGTGCTCACACTCATGGAGTGTGTTTCCAAGATATGGCTGAAGAATTCATGGGTGGCCTCAGGAGTCCATGGTGGTTTTCCCACTCTCGCTTATGTGAGCTCTTCCCAACAGTAAGGTATTTCTTGGCGTTTTAAGTGGGAGTCGTTTAGATGGCTTCACGGTCCCCCTTATGGAATGATATGATAGCAGAGCTCTCCAAATGGATGCCTGAAAAACCCACCTCGTGTAACCATTGTAGCCAAGGAACAGGGCAGGTTCAATCTGCTGTATCTGGGGCCACATGCCAAGGGGACCTAGTTGATGGGGTATCTTATGCTGGCGAGTCACAGTGCTTGTCTGTGTCCACGGAGATCTTCCAGTGTGGTGGTGGTTCAGGATCCAGGTAGGATTCCTCTACACCCATGGGCAGCCTTTCCAACTGGGGACAGGATGGGTATTGTTGTGTGGCTCAGGGAACACAGGTTGAACCAAATGTTGAAATTACAGAACAGGTCTCTGGGGACAGATGCCTGACAACCTAAACTAGGGTTCTAATGAGGTCCTGGGCGCATGTCCAGTTCAATCTCCTGACTCGGGGCCACTGACCTTGGTGTCTGAGTGGAGGTAGGTGCTCCGTTTGTGTCAGACTGTGCATTTTTCTCCAGTGCGGACTACGGAATTGGTTAGGGCTCAGGGTCCTTGTCGGTTTCAAAAAACCTGGAAGATTTGGGCCACCTTTTCGGGTAAAATTTTCCTCGGAAAGGCAGTCCCAGTCTTGCAGTGTAGGTCCAGAGACTCAAAGTTGCAGGGCATGTGAACCAGGGCTTTGGAGATCGAAGTCCATAAACATAAACTCGGATTAAGCTTAGATGCTAGGTGATGGCAGATGTGATTAGAAGGGGCCTAGGACTGTGCCTAGGGATTTCAAATTAGGGCGTGTGGGAGGTGGTAGCCCAGGCTTTTCTGTCTGCATTGTGTGTCTTGAATATTTGGGAAAGGAGGTGGACATTCTTCCTCATTGCGGTTGTCCAGGTGCACTCGACTTTGGCGTCTTTCTGGGGAACTTGAAGGGTTATGTTTTCTGTCTCAGGCTTCCCATCACAACAGGGATTGCACAGATGGCTTCTGGGTCGGGGTTTATGGAAAACCCCAAGGAGGTGACGATTGGGGATCAGGAACATGGCATGCTTGTTTTTTGGGTGTCGGGTCCAGCTCCCGAGGAGTCTTGTTTGAAAATGGGCTCAGACTGAGGGTCACAATGTCTGGTTGTTTGTTGTCAGCATGGCCCTCCTCGGGGCGTGTTCTACTGTGCCATGCAATTGGCTCCTGCTCTGAGTGTTGGTCACCCATCCCTACGTCAAGATTTCTGGCCATCTGGAAAAAGGAGTAGAATGTTGTGCTTCAGGTTCAACCCTAGGCAGGGTTTGAGGTACATTCTGGGGACAGATGCTTGAATACACAGGCTGGATACAGATAATGTCCTAAGGCCATGGCAGATCCGACCTGTGGCTATGAGGCCTTCTCACTGTGTGGCTGACAGGAGGTCGGGGCTCTGGATGTGTCAGACAGAGCATTAGAGCACAGGGCTTCAGGAGATATTGGGTGCTGTCGAGCAGGCGCTATACGATGATTCTTATGTGGGGATTTGCTCAGGTCCATACTTCCCTTCTCCTCTCTGGTGGGCAGATAGAACTCTGCCTTGTGGCTCATGAATCACAAACTGGAATACTTGCGGACCAGGAATGAGAGCCCGGGAGCCCAAAAACTAGAGCTACAGTTCAAGAGCATGGCTGTTTCTATAGGCAGCGGCAGAGGCGTGTTCTCCAGGCCCTGAGTAAGGGTCAGGTTACGAGGATTGATCACAATGGAATTTTGTCCATGATGCCCGAAAAAGGCCGGGGTGGCCTTATGAGAACTTGGAGGTTTCCCACGCTCGGGCTTGTGAGCTGCTCCAAACAGCAAGTTGTCCTTCTGCAGAACAAGGGGGAGTCCTTCTATTATTTGGCTCCATGGTCCCTCTAATGGAACGATTAGAGCAGAGCTCTATGTGTGGATGCCTGCAAAGCCCACCTCGGGTTTCCATTGAGGCCCAATAACGCGGCAGGTTTGATTTGCAGGCTCTGGGGCAAAAGGCCAAGGGGTCTAGGTCCAGGGACACCTTCCAATGTGGTGTTGGTTCAGGATCCAGGCAGAATTCCTCTACCCTGAGTCTCTGACCTTGCTTTCAAGAGCAACGTTTCCTTCTGGGGACAGGATGGTTTCAGTTGTGCATCTTATGGAACACAAGTTGGACCAAATGTACGTAGTCCAGAACAGGTCTCTAAGGACCGATGTGACAACCTAAACTTGGGTTCTCATGGGGTTCTAGGTGCATTTCCAGTTTTTCTGCACACTCGGCGCCACTGCCTGGGTGTGCTGTGTCAGTCAGTTGCTCAGGTCGAGTCAGACTGTGCATTTTTCTCCTGTGCGGCCTACGGAATTCGTTAGGGCTCATGGGCCTTGTAGGTTTCTCCAAGCGTGGACGTTTTCATCCACATTAGGGCAGAGTTTTCTTCGAGAGGGTAGGCCCAGACTTGCAGAGTTTGGCTGGGGGCCCCATCCTGGGAGCAGGTGCAAGCTTTCCAGACATGTGGAAGCAGGAGTAGAATGTGGTGCTTCAGTTTGACCCACAGGCAGGGATTTGAGCTGTTGTCTGAGGCTAATGCTCGAAGACACAGTTTGGAGGGGGTTTCTGGTCTCGGGCAAGAACAGGTGACACCTGCCGGGTATGCGGCCCGCTCTCTGAGTGGCTGATAGTAGAAGAGGGCTCTGGATGTGTCTGACAGAACAATAGAGCACCAGGTTGCCTATGATATTGGGGGCTGTTGGGGGTCTTTGTCAAGCGCCCTGCAAGTTGATCCTCATTTGTGGATCTTGTGCAGGCACATGAATCTCGTCTGCTTTCTGGTCCATAGGCAGAAGCTTGTGTGTGACTCCAGATTGGCAATCTGGTGTTTTGTGGGCCAAGAGTGAGATTCCGGAAACCCTAAGGATGAGTACAATTCAGTTCAGTGCCGAATGCATGCAGGTACAAATATGCGGCAGCGGTTTCGAGAAATTCATGCCGTGAGTATGTATAGGGTCCTACGTGTGCTCACGATGGAGTGTGTTTCCAAGATATGGCCGAAGAATTCAGGGGTGGCCTCAGGAGTCCATGGTGGTTTTCCACTCTCCCTTATTTGAGCTCTTCCCAACAGCAAGGTGTTTCTTGGCATGTTAAGCCGGAGTCCGTTTAGATGACTCCAGGGTCCCCCTTCTGTAATGATATGATAGCAGAGCTCTCCAAATGGATGCCTGAAAACCCACCTCGTGTTACCATTGAAGCCGAGGAGCAGGGCATGTTCGATCTGATGGATCTAGGGCCACATGCCAAGGGTACCGATTTGACGGGGTATCTTATGCTGTGGAGTCACAGTGCTAGTCTGTGTCCACGGAGATATTCCAGTGTGGTGGTGGTTCAAAAGCCAGGTAGGATTCCTCTACACACATGGGCAGCCTTTCCAACTGGGGACAGGATGGGTATTATTGTGTGGCTCAGCGAACACAGGTTGAACCAAATGTTGAAATTACAGGACAGGTCTCTGGGGACAGATGCCTGACAACCTAATCTAGGGTTCTAATGAGGTTCTGGGCGCATGTCCAGTTCAATTTCCTGACTCGGGGCCTCTGACCTTGGTGTCTGAGTGGAGATAGGTGCTCCGTTTGTGTCACACTGTGCATTTTTCTCCAGTGTGGACTTCGGAATTGTTTAGGGCTCAGGGGCATTGTCGGTTTCTAAAAACCTGGAAGATTGGGCCACCGTTTCGGGCAGAAACGGACTACCTCGGAAAGGCAGTCCCATTCCTGCAGTGTAGGTCCAGAAACCCAAAGTTGCAGGGCATGTGAACCAGGGCTTTGGAGATCGAAGTCCACAAACATAAACTCAGATTAAGCTTAGGTGCTAGGTGATGGCAGATGCGATTAGAAGAGGCCGAGGACTGTGCCTCGAAATTTGATATTAGGGCGTGTGGGAGGTGGTAGCCCAGACTTTTTATCTGCATTGTGTGTCTTGAATATTTGGGTATGGAGGTGTGTCCTCATGGGTCGTTGGAGATTCTTCCAGAATGCGGTTCTCCAGGTGCACACGAGTTTGTTGTCTTTCTGGGGAACGTGAAAAGTTGTGTTTTTTGTCTCAGGCATCTCGTCAAAACAGGGATTGCAGAGATGGCTTCTTGGTCGGGGTTCATGGAAACACCAAGGAGGGTGAAGATTGGGGATCAGGAATGTGGCATGCCTGTTTCTCGTGTGTCGTGTCCAGCTCCCGGGGGGCCTTGTTTGAAAAGGGGCTTAGGCTGAGGGTCACATTGTCTGATTGCTTGTTGCCAGCATGGCCCTCCTCGGTCGGCGTGTTCTCTTGGGCCATGCAATTGGCTCCTGCTCTGAGTGTTGGTCACCCATCCCTACGGCAATGTTTCTGGCCATCTGGAAAAAGGAGTAGAATGTTGTGCTTCAGGTTCAACCCTAGGCAGTGTTTGAGGTACATTCTGGGGACAGATGCCTGAATACACAGGCTGGATACAGATGATGTCCTCAGGCCATGGCAGATCCCACCTGCAGCTATGAGGCCTTCTCACTGTGTGGCTGACAGGAGGTCGGAACTTTAGATACGTCAGACAGAGCATTAGAGCACAGGGCTCCCTTGAATATTGGGTGCTGTTGAGCAGGCGCTATACGATGATCGATATGTGGGGATTTGCTCAGGTCCATACTTCCCTTCTCCTCTCTGGTGGGCAGACAGAACTCTACCTTGTGTTTCCAGATTCACAAACTGGAATACTTGCGGACCTGGAATGAGATACCGAAAACCTGAAAAGTAGAGCTACAGTTCAAGTGCATGTCCGTTCCTATGTGCAGCGGCAGAGTCGAGATCTCCAGGCCCTTAGTAAGGGTCAGGGTTCGAGGTTTGATCACAATGGAATTTTGTCCATGATGCCCGAAGTAGGCAGGGGTGGCCACATGAAACCATGGATGTTTCCCACTCTCGGGCTTTTGAGCTGCTTCAACAGCAAGTTGTCCTTCTGCAGAACAAGTGGGAGTACTTCCTTTATTTGGCTCCATGGTCCCTCTAATAGAACGAATAGAGCAGAGCTCTATGAGTGGATGCTGCAAAGCGCATCGCCGATTACCATTGAGGCAGAATAACGCGGCAGGTTTGATTTGCTGGCGCTGGGGCAAAAGGCCAAGGAGTTCAGGTCCAGGGAGACCTTCCAATGTGGTGTTGGTTCAGGAGCCAGGCAGACTTCCTCTACCCTCAGTGGCTGACCCTGCTTACAAGAGCAACGTTTCCTCCTGGGGACAGGATGGTTTCTGTTGTGCAGCTCAGGGAGCACAAGTTGGACCAAATGTATGTACTCCAGAACAGGTCTCTAAGGCCTAATGTCTGACGACCTAAACTTGGGTTCTGATGGGGTTCTAGGCGCATGTCCAGTTCATTCTGCATACTCGGGGCCACTGCCTTGGTGTGCTGTCCTCAGTTAGGTGCTCAGGGCGAGTCAGACTGTGCATTTTTCTCCGGAGTGGCCTACGGAATTCGTTAGGGCTCAAGGGCCCTGTAGGTTTCTCCAAGCATGGACGTTTTCATCCACTGTTTAGGGCAGAGTTTTCTTTGAAATGTTAGGCCCAGCCTTGCAGTGTTGTGCTGGATGCCCCATTTTGGGAGCAGGTGGCCAAGGCTTTGGAAACAGAAGTCTGCATTGAAACAAGCTTGGATTAGGGTTAGGGGTGAAGTCATGGCATATGAGATCTGGAGATGCTGAGGTCAGTGCCTCGGGATTTGATATCAGGGCCCTGGGAGGCAGTCGCACAGTCTGTTCTCTCTGCATTGAGTTTCTTGGATCCCACTGAATGGACCGTTGTACTCGTGGGGCCGTGGGAGTCTCTTTCTTGCTAGAGTCTTGCCTGGAATCCAAGAACCGTTGTATTCTGGGGAAAGGGAAGAGTGCTGTTCCCTTTCTCAGGGATCCCACCAAAACAAGGATTGCAGAGAAGGGTCTGGGATGCGACACCAGCCTAAGAAAATCCAGGTTAAGACTAGGGATTAGGGTTACGGCATGGCTTGTTGGCGGGTGCCTGGCGCAGCTCCTAATGGGGCTTGTCGAAAGCGGGCTCAGACTGAGGATCACAAAGCCTGATTGTACACAGGATGGCTCTAACGAGTGGGCACGTTCTCATGGGCCATGCCATTTCCCCCCACACTGATGTTTGTACACCCATATCCAAAGCAAGCTTTCCAGGCATGTGGAAGCAGGAGTAGAATGTGGTGCATCAGAGTGACCCACAGGCAGGGATTTGAGCTGTGGTCTGTGGGTAATGCCCGAAGACACAGTTTGGAAAGAGTTTCCGGCCTTCAGCAACAACAGGTGACATATGCCGGGTATGCGGTCCGCTCTCTGAGTGGCTGATATGAGATCAGGGCTCTGGATGTGTCTGACAGAACAATAGAGCACCAGATTTCCTATTATAATGGGGGCTGTGGAAGGTGTTTGTCAAGCGCCCTGCAAGTTGATCCTCATGTGTGGATCTTGTTTAGGCACATGCACCTCGTCTGTTTTCTGGTCCATAGGCAGAAGCTTGTCTTGTGCCTCCAGATTTGCAATCTGGTGTTTTGTGTGCCAGGAGTGAGATTCCGGCAAACCTAAGGATGAGCACGGTTCAGTTCATTTCCCAATGCATGCTAGCTTAAATATCGGCGGCGGATTCGAGTAATCCAGGCCATGAGTATGAGTCAGGGTCCTTGGTGTGCTCACGATGGAGTGTGTTTCCAAGATATGGCCGAAGAATTCAGGGGTGGCCTCAGGAGTCCAACGTGGTTTTCCCACTCTCGCTTATGTGAGCTGTTCCCAACAGCAAGTTGTTTCTTGGCGTGTTAAGCGGGAGTCCGTTTAGATGACTCCAGGTTCCCCCTTCTGGAATGATTGATAGCAGAGCTCTCCAAATGGATGCCTGAAAAACCCACCTCGTGTTACCATTGTAGCCGAGGATCAAGGCACGTTCGACTGCTGGATCTGGGGCCACATGCCAAGGGGACCTTGTTGATGGGGTATCTTATGCTGGCGAGTCACAGTGCTAGTCTGTGTCCACGGAGATCTTCCAGTGTGGTGGTGGTTCAGGAGCCAGGTAGGATTCCTCTACACCCATGGGCAGCCTTTCCAACTGGGGACAGGATGGGTATTGTTGTGTGGCTCAGGGAACACAGGTTGAACCAAATGTTGAAATTACAGAACAGGTCTCTGGGGACAGATGCATGACAACCTAAACTAGGGTTCTAATGAGGTCCTGGGCGCATGTCCAGTTCAATCTCCTGACTCGGGGCCTCTGACCTTGGTGTCTGAGTGGAGGTAGGTGCTCCGTTTGTGTCAGACTGTGCATTTTTCTCCAGTGCGGACTACGGTATTGGTTAGGGCTCAGGGGCCTTGTCAGTGTCTAAAAACCTGGAAGATTTGGGCCACCTTTTCAGGTAGAATTTTCCTCTGAAAGGCAGTCCCAGTCCTGCAGTGTAGGTCTAGACACCCAATGTTGCAGTGCATGTGAACTAGGGCTTGGAGATCGAAGTCCACAAACATAAACTCGGATTAAGCTTAGGTGCTAGGTGATGGCAGATGTGATTTGGAGAGGCCTAGCACTGTGCCTAGGGATTTGAAATTAGGGCAGGTGGGAGGTGGTAGCCCAGGCTTTTCTGTCTGCATTGTGTGTCTTGAATATTTGGGAAAGGAGGTGGACATTCTTCCTCAATTTGTCGTCCAGGTGCACTCGAGTTCGGCGTCTTTCTGGGGAACGTGAAGGGTAATGTTTTCTGTCTCAGGCATCCCATCACAACAGGGATTGCAGAGATGGCTTCTGGGTTCATGGAAACCCCAAGGAGGTGAGGATTGGGGATCAGGAACATGGCATGCCTGTTTTTTGGGTGTCGGGTCAGCTCCCGAGGAGTCTTGTTTGAAAAGGGGCTCAGACTGAGGGTCACAATGTCTGGTTGTTTGTTGTCAGCATGTCCCTCCTCGGGGCGGGTTCTCCTGCGCCATGCAATTGGCTCCTGCTCTGAGTGTTGGTCACCCATCCTACGTCAAGCTTTCTGGCCATCTGGTAAAAGGAGAAGACTGTTGTGCTTCAGGTTCACCTCTAGGCAGTGTTTGAGGTACAGTCTGTGGACAAATGCCTGAATACACAGGCTGGATACAGATGACGTCCTCAGGCCACGGCAGATCCACCCTCGGGTATGAGGCCTTCTCACTGTGTGGCTGACAGGAGATCGGGGTTCTGGATGTGTCAGACAGAGCATTAGAGCACAGGGCTTCAGGGATATTGGGTGCCGTCGAGCAGGCACTATACGAAGATCCTTATGTGGGGATTTGCTCAGGTCCATACTTCCTTTCTCCTCTCTGGTGGGCAGACAGAACTCTGCCTTGTGGCTCCAGAATCACAAACTGGAATACTTGCAGACCAGGAATGAGAGCCCGGAAGCCCGAAAACTAGAGCTACATTTCAAGTGCTTGGCAGTTCCTATGGGCAGCGGCAGAGGCGAGTTTTCCAGGCCCTGAGTAAGGGTCAGGTTCCGAGGTATGATCACAATGGAATTTTGTCCATGATGCCCGAAAAAAGCCGGGGTGGCCTTATGAGAACTTGGAGGTTTCCCACTCTCGGGCTTGTGAGCTACACC
The DNA here is from genome assembly GCF_964662115.1 of Mustela nivalis. Lineage (NCBI taxonomy): Eukaryota > Metazoa > Chordata > Mammalia > Carnivora > Mustelidae > Mustela > Mustela nivalis. The sequence continues at coordinate 20,364,029 of NC_139041.1, read as the reverse complement.
AAACGGCAAGTTGTCCTTCTGCAGAACAAGGGGGAGTCCTTCTATTATTTGGCTCCATGGTCCCTCTAATGGAACGATTAGAGCAGATCTCTATGTGTGGATGCCTGCAAAGCCCACCTCGGGTTTCCATTGAGGCCCAATAATGCGGCAGGTTTGATTTTCTGGCTCTGGGGCAAAAGGCCAAGGGGTCTAGGTCCAGGGACACCTACCAATGTGGTGTTGGTTCAGGATCCAGGCAGAATTCTTCCACCCTGAGTGTCTGACCTTGCTTCCAAGAGCAACGTTTCCTTCTGAGGACAGGATGGTTTCTGTTGTGCATCTCAGGGAACACAAGTTGGACCAAATGTATGTACTCCAGAACAGGTCTCTAAGGACCGATGTCTGACAACCAAAACTTGGGTTCTGATGGGATTTTAGGCGCATGTCCAGTTCATTCTGCACACTCGGGGTCACGGCCTGATGTGCTGTCCTCACTTAGGTGCTCAGGGCGAGTCAGACTGTGCATTTTTCTCCTGTGCAGCTTACGGAATTCGTTAGGGCTGATGGGCCCTGTAGGATTATCCAAGCGTGGATGTTTTCATCCACTGTTAGGGAAGAGTTTAATTTGAGAGGTTAGGACCGGCCTTGCAGTGTTGGGCTGGAGGCCCCATTTTGGGAGCAGGTGGCCAAGGCTTTGGAGACCGAAGTCTGCATAGAAACAAGCTTGGATTAGGGTTAGGGGTGAAGTCATGGCATATGAGATCTGGAGATGCTGAGGTCAGTGCCTCGGGATTTGATATTAGGGCCGCTGGGAGGCAGTGGTGCAGGCTGTTCTCTCTGCATTGTGTTTTTGGATCCCACGAAACGGACCGTTGTCCTCGTGGGGCCGTGGAAACCTCTTTCTTGCTGGAGTCTTGCCTGGAATCCAGGAACCGCTGTCATTCTGGGGAAAGGGAAGAGTGCTGTTCCCTTTCTCAGGGATCCCACCAAAACAAGGATTGCAAAGAAAGGTCTGGGATGCGGCTCCTAATGGGGCTTGTGGAAAGCGGGCTCAGACTGAGGATCACAATGCCTGATTGTACACAGGATGGCTCTAACGAGTGGGCACGTTCTCATGGGCCATGCCATTTCCCCCCACACTGACGTTTGTACACCCATCCCCAAAGCAAGCTTTCCAGACATGTGGAAGCAGGAGTAGAATGTGGTGCTTCTGTTTGACCCACAGGCAGGGATTTGAGCTGTGGTCTGGGGCTAATGCCCGAAGACACAGTTTGGAGGGAGTTTCAGGATTCGGGCAACAGTAGGTGACACCTGACGGGTATGCGGCCCGCTCTCTGAGTGGCTGATAGATCAGGGCTATGGATGTGTCTGACAGAACAATAGAGCACCAGGTTACCTATGATATTGGGGGCTGTGGGGCGTCTTTGTCAAGCGTCCTGCAAGTTGATCCTCATGTGTGGATCTTGTGCAGGCACGTGAAACTCGTCTGTTTTCTGGAACATAGGCCTAATTCGTCTTGTGACCCCAGATTTGCTATCTGGTGTTTTGTGGGCCAGTAGTGAGATTCAGGAAACACGAAGGATGAGCACGGTTCTGTTCAGTGCCAAGTGCATGCAGGTTCAAACATGCGGTGGCAGATTCGAGATATCCAGGCCCAGAGTATGAGTCAGGGTCTTAGATGTGCTCACACTCATGGAGTGTGTTTCCAAGATATGGCTGAAGAATTAATGGGTGGCCTCAGGAGTCCATGGTGGTTTTCTTACTCTCGCTTATGTGCGCTCTTCCCAACAGTAAAGTATTTCTTGGCGTTCTAAGCGGGAGTCGTTTAGATTGATTCACAGTCACCTTATGGAATGATATGATAGCAGAGCTCTCCAAATGGATGCCTGAAAAACCCACCTCGTGTAACCATTGTAGCCAAGGAACAGGGCACGTTCAATCTGCTGGATCTGGGGCCACATGCCAAGGGGACCTTGTTGATGGGGTATCTTATGCTGGCGAGTCACAGTGCTAGTCTGTGTCCATGGAGATCTTCCAGTGTGGTGGTGGTTCAGGATCCAGGTAGGATTCCTCTACACCCATGGGCAGCTTTTCCAACTGGGGATAGGATGGGTATTGTTGTGTGGCTCAGGGAACACAGGTTGAACCAAATGTTGAAATTACAGAACAGGTCTCTGGGGACAGATGCCTGACAACCTAAACTAGGGTTCTAATGAGGTCCTGGGCGCATGTCCAGTTCAATCTCCTGACTCGGGGCCACTGACCTTGGTGTCTGAGTGGAGGTAGGTGCTCCGTTTGTGTCTGACTGTGCATTTTTCTCTAGTGCGTACTACGGAATTGGTTAGGGCTCAGGGGCCTTGTCGGTGTCTAAAAACCTGGAAGATTTGGGCCACCGTTTCGGGTAGAGTTTTCCTCAGAAAGGCAGTCCCAGTCCTGCAGTGTATGTTTGGAAACCCAATATTGCAGGGCATGTGAACCAGGGCTTTGGAGATCGAAGTCCACAAACATAAACTCGGATTAAGCTTATGTGCTAGGTGATGGCAGATGAGATTAGAAGAGGCCGAGGACTGTGCCTAGGGATTTGAAATTAGGGCGGTGGGAGGTGGTAGCCCAGGCATTTCTGTCTGCATTGTGTGTGTTGAATGTTTGGGAATGGAGTTGTGTCCTCACGGGACCTTTGGAGAATCTTCTTCAATGCGGTTCTCCAGGTGCACACGAGTTTGTTGTCTTTCAGTGGAACGCGAAGGGTAATGTTTTCTGTCTCAGGCATCCCATCAAAACAGGGATTGCAGAGACGGCTTCTGGGTCGGGGTTCATGGAAAAGCCCAAGGAGGTTGACGATTGGGGATCAGGAACATGGCATGCCTGTTTCTCGGGTTTCGGAACCAGCTCCCGAGTGGGCTTGTTTGAAAAGGGCTCAGGCTGAGGGTCACATTGTCTGCTTGCTTGATGCCAGCATGGCCCTCCTCGGTCAGCGTGTTCTCTTGGCCATGCAATTGGCTCCTGCTCTGAGTGTTGGTCACCCATCCCTACGGCAAGATTTCTGTCCATCTGGAAAAAGGAGTAGAATGTTGTGCTTCAGGTTCACCCCGAGGCAGGGTTTGAGGTACAGTCTGGACACAGATGCCTGAATACACAGGCTGGATACAGATGAGGTCCTCAGGCCATGGCAGATCCCACCTGGGGCTATTAGGCATTCTCATTGTATGGCTGACAGGAGGTCGGGGCTCTGGATGTGTCAGACAGAGCATTAGAGCACAGGGCTCTCTTGGATATTGGGTGCCGTCGAGCAGGCGCTATACGATAATCCTTATGTGGGGATTTGCTCAGGTCGAAACTTCCCTTCTCCTCTCGGTGGCCACACCGAACTCTGCTTTGTGGCTCCATATTCACAAACTGGAATACTTGCGGACCAGGAATGAGAGCCCAAAAGCACGTAAACTAGAGCTACAGTACAAGTGCATGGACGTTCCTATGTGCAGCAGCAGAGTCGAGATCTCCAGGCCCTGAGTAAAAGACAGGGTCCGAGGTTTGATCACAATGGAATTTTGTCCATGATGCCCGAAGAAGGTAGGGGTGGCCTCTTGAGACCATGGAGGTTTCCCACTCTCGGTCTTCTGAGGTGCTCCAACAGCAAGTTGTCCTTCTGCAGAACAAGGGGGAGTACTTCCTTTATTTGGCTCCATGGTCCCTCTAATAGAACGAATAGAGCAGAGCTCTATGAGTGGATGCCTTCACAGTGCATCCCCGGTTACCATTGACGCAGAATAACGCGGCAGGTTTGATTTGCTGGCGCTGGGGCAAAAGGCCAAGGAGTCCAGGTCCAGGGAGACCTTCTAATGTGGTGTTGGTTCAGGAGCCAGGCAGACTTCCTCTACCCTCAGTTTCTACCCTGCTGACAAGAGCAACGTTTCCTCCTAGGGACAGGATGGTTTCTGTTGTGCAGCTCAGGGAGCACAAGTTGGACAAAATGTATGTACTCCAGAACAGGTCTCTAAGGCCTGATGTCTGACAACCTAAACTTGGGTTCTGATGGGGTTCTAGGCGCATGTCCAGTTCATTCTGCACACTCGGGGCCACTGCCTTGGTGTGCTGTCCTGTTAGGTGCTCAGGGCGAGTCAGACTGTGCATTTTTCTCCTGTGAAGCCTACGGAATTCGCTAGGGCTCAAGGGCCCTGTAGGTTTCTCCAAACATGGACGTTTTCATCCACTGTTTAGGGCAGAGTTTTTGTCGAAAGTTTAGGCCCAGCCTTGGAGTGTTGGGCTGGATGCCCCATCCTGGGAGCAGGTGGCCAAGGCTTTGGAGACAGAAGTCTGCATTGAAACAAGCTTGGATTAGGGTTAGGGGTGAAGTCATGGCATATGAGATCTGGAGATGCTGAGGTCAGTGCCTCGGGATTTGATATTAGGGCCGCTGGGAGGGATTCGCGCAGGCTGTTCTCTCTGCATTGTGTTTTTTGGATCCCACAGAACGGACCGTTGTCCTCGTGGGGCCGTGGGAGTCTCTTTCTTGCTGGAGTCTTGCCTGGAATCCAGGAACCGCTGTCATTCTGGGGAAAGGGAAGAGTGCTGTTCCCTTTCTAAAGGATCCCACCAAAACAAGGATTGCAGAAAACGGTCTGGGATGCGGCACCTGCCTATGAGAATCCAAGTTAAGACTAGGGATTAGGGTCACGGCAAGGCTTGTTCGCGGGTGTCTGGCGCAGCTCCTAATGGGGCTTGTCGAACGGGCTCAGACTGAGGATCACAATGCCTGATTGTACACAGGATGGCTCTAACAAGTGGGCACGTTCTCATGGGCCATGCCATTTCCTCCCACACTGATGTTTGGACACCCATCCCCAAAGCAAGCTTTCCTGACATGTGGAAGCAGGAGTAGAATGTGGTGCTTTAGAGAGATGTACAGGCAGGGATTTGAGCTGTGATCTGGGGGTAATCCCCAAGGCACAGTTTGGAGGGAGTTTCCCGCCTCTGGCAACAACAGGTGACACCTACCGGCTATGCGGCCGGCTCTCTGAGTGGCTGATAATAGATCAGGGCTCTGGATGTGTCTGACAGAACAATAGAGCACCAGGTTTCCTATGATATTGGGGGTTGTGGGGGGTCTTAGTCCAGCGTCCTGCAAGTTGATCCTAATGTGTGGATCCTGTGCAAGCACATGCACCTCGTCTGTTTTCTGGTCTATAGGCAGAAGCTTGACTTGTGACTCCAGATTTCCAATCTGGTGTTTTGTGGGCCAGGAGTGAGATTCCGGAAACCCTAAGTACGAGGAAGTTTCAGTTCAGTGCCGAGTGCATGCTAGCTCAAATATGCGGCGGCGGATTTGAGAAATCCAGGCCCTGAGTATGAGTCATGGTCCTAGGTGTCCTCACGATGGAGTGTGTTTCCAAGATATGGCCGAAGAATTCAGGGGTGGCCTCAGGAGTCCATGGTGGTTTTCCCACACTCGCTTATGTGAGCTGTTCCCAACAGCAAGGTGTCCCTTGGCGGGTGAAGCGGGAGTAGGTTTAGATGACTCCAGGGTCCCCCTTATGGAATGATATGATAGCAGAATTCTCCAAATGGATGCCTGAAAAACCGACCTTGTGTTACCATTGTAGCCAAGGAACAGGGCACGTTCGATATGCTGCATCTGGGGCCAAATGCCAAGGGTACCGTTTGACGGGGTATCTTATGCTGGCGAGTCACAGTGCTAGTCTGTGTCCATGGAGATCTTCCAGTGTGGTGGTGGTTCAGGAGCCAGGTAGGATTCCTCTACACCCATGGGCAGCCTTTCCAACTGGGGACAGGAAGGGTATTGTTGTGTGGCTCAGGGAACACAGGTTGAACCAAATGTTGAAATTACAGAACAGGTCTCTGGGGACAGATGCCTGACAACCTAAACTAGGGTTCCAATGAGGTCCTGGGCGCATGTCCAGTTCAATCTCCTGACTCGGGGCCACTGACCTTGGTGTCTGAGTGGAGGTAGGTGCTCCGTTTGTGTCAGACTGTGCATTTTTCTCCAGTGCGGACTACGGAATTGGTTAGAGCTCAGGGGCCTTGTCTGTGTCTAAAAACCTGGAAGATTTGGACCACCGTTTCGGGTAGAGTTTTTCTCAGAAAGGCAGTCCCAGTCCTGCAGTGTAGGTCCAGAGACCCAATATTGCAGGGCCTGTGAACAAGGGCTTTGGAGATCGAAGTCCACAAACATAAACTCGGATTAAGCTTAGGTGCTAGGTGATTGCAGATGAGATTACAAGAGGCTGAGGACTGTGCCTCGGGATTTGATATTAGGGCGGGTGGGAGGTGGTAGCCCAGACTTTTGTCTGCCTTGTGAGTCTTGAATGTTTGGGAATGGAGGTGTGTCCTCACTGGGCCGTTGGAGATTCTACCACAATGCGGTTCTCCAGGTGCACACGGGTTTGTTTCTTCTGGGGAACGCGAATGGTAATGTTTTCCGTCTCAGGCATCCCATCAAAACAGGGATGGCAGAGACGGCTCCTGGGTCCGGGTGCATGGAAAACCCCAAGGAGGTTGAAGATTGGGGATCAGGAACATGGCATGCCTGTTTCTCGGGTGTCGGGACCAGCTCCCGAGGGGGCTTGTTTGAAAAGTGGCTCAGGGTGAGGGTCACATTGTCTGCTTGCTTGTTGCCAGCATGGCCCTCCTCGGTGGGCGTGTTATCTTGGGCCATGCAATTGGCTCCTGCTCTGAGTGTGGTCTCCCAACCCTACGGCAAGTTTTCTGGCCATCTGGATAAAGAGGTAGAATGTTGTGCTTCAGGTTCACCCCTAGTCAGGGTTTGAGGTACAGTCTGGGGACAGATGCCTGAATACACAGGCTGGATACAGATGACATCCTCAGGCCATGGCAGATCCACCTGCGGCTATAAGGCTTTCTCACTCTTTGGCTGATGGAGGTCGGGGATCTGGATGTGTCAGACAGAGCATTAGAGCACCGGGCTCCCTTGGGTATTGGGTGCTGTCGAGCAGGTGCTATAAGATGATCCTTATGTGGAGATTTTCTCAGGTCCATTCTTCCCTTCTCCTCTCTGGTGGGCAGACAGAACTCTTCCATGTGGCTCAAGATTCACAAACTGGAATACTTGCAGACCAGGAATGATTTCCCGGGAGCCCGAAAACTAGAGCTACAGTTCAAGTGCATGGCCGTTCCTAAGTGCAGTGGTAGATTGAAGATCTCCAGGCGCTGTGTAAGGGTCAGGGTCCGAGGTTGATCACAATAGAATTTTGTCAATGATGCCAGAAGAAGGCTGGGGTGGCCTCATGAGACCATGGAGATTTCCCACTCTCGGGCTTGTGAGATGCTCCAAAAGCAAGTTGTCCTTCTGCAGAACAAGGGGGAGTCCTTCTGTTATTTGGTTCCATGGTCCCTCTAATGGAACGATTAGAGCAGAGCTCTATAAATGGAGGCCTGCAAATCCCACCTCGGGTTACCATTGAGGCCAAAAACGTGGCAGGTTTGATTTGCTGGCTTTGGGGCAAAAGGCCAAGTGGTCCAGGTCCAAAGAGACCTTCCAATGTGGTGTTGGTTCAGGAGCCAGGCAGAATTCCTCTACCCTGAGTGTCTGACCTTGCTTCCAAGAGCAACGTTTTCTTCTGGGGACAGGATGGTTTCTGTTGTGCATCTCAGGGAACACAAGTTGGACCAAATGTACGTACTCCAGAACAGGTCTCTAAGAACCGATGTCTGACAACCGAAACTTGGGTTCTGATGGGGTTCTAGGCGCATGTCCAGTTTATTCTGCACACTCGGGGCCACGGCCTGATGTGCTGTCCTCACTTAGGTGCTCAGGGGGAGTCAGACTGTGCATTTTTCTCCTGTGCAGCTTACGGAATTCGTTAGGGCTCATGGGCCCTGTAGGATTATCCAAGCGTGGACGTTTTCATCTACTGTTTAGGGAAGAGTTTAATTCGAGAGGGTAGGACCGGCCTTGCAGTGTTGGGCTGGAGGCCCCATTTTGGGAACAGGTGGCCAAGGCTTTGGAGACCGAAGTCTGCATAGAAACAAGCTTGGATTAGGGTTAGGGGTGAAGTCATGGCATATGAGATCTGGAAATGCTGAGGTCAGTGACTCGGGATTTGATATTAGAGCCGCTGGGAGGCAGTCACGCAGGCTGTTCTCTTTGCTTTGTTTTTTTGAATCCCACGGAACGGACCGTTGTCCTCGTGGGGCCGAGGGAGTCTCTTACTTGCTGGATTCTTGCCTGGAATCCAGGAACCGCTGTCATTCTGGGGAAAGGGAAGAGTGCTGTTCCCTTTCTCAGGGATCCCACCAAAACAAGGATTGCAGAGAAAGGTCTGGGATGCGGCACCTGCCTAAAACAATCATGGTTAAGAATGGGGATTAGGTTCACGGCATGGCTTGTTCGCAGGTGCCTGGTGCAGCTCCTAAAGGGGCATGTCGAAAGCGGGTTCAGACTGAGGATCACAATGCCTGATTGTACACAGGATGGCTCTAATGAGTGGGCACGTTCTCATGGGCCATGCCATTTCCCCCCACACTGACGTTTGTACACCCATCCCCAAAGCAAGCTTTCCAGACATGTGGAAGCAGGAGTAGAATGTGGTGCTTTAGTTTGACCCACAGGCAGGGATTTGAGCTGTGGTCTGGCGCTAATGCCCGAAGAAACAGTTTGGAGGGAGTTTCCTGATTCGGGCAACAGTAGGTGACACCTGACGGGTGTGCAGCCCGCTCTCTGAGTGGCTGATAGGAGATCAGGGCTATGGATGTGTCTGAAAGAACAATAGAGCACCAGGTTACCTATGATATTGAGGCTGTGGGGGGTCTCTTTCAAGTGTCCTGCAGGTTGATCCTCATTGTGTGGATCTTGTGCAAGCACGTGAAACTCGTCTGTTTTCTGGAACATAGGCCAATTTTGTCTTGTGACCCCAGATTTGCTATCTGGTGTTTTGTGGGCCAGGAGTGAGATTCAGGAAACCCGAAGGACGAGCACGGATCTGTTCAGTGCCAAGTGCATGCAGGTTCAAACATGCGGTGGCAGATTCGAGATATCCAGGCCCAGAGTATGAGTCAGGGTCCTAGATGTGCTCACACTCATGGAGTGTGTTTCCAAGATATGGCTGAAGAATTCATGGGTGGCCTCAGGAGTCCATGGTGGTTTTCCCACTCTCGCTTATGTGAGCTCTTCCCAACAGTAAAGTCTTTCTTGGCGTTTTAAGCGGGAGTCGTTTAGATTGATTCACAGTCACCCTTATGGAATGATATGATAGCAGAGCTCTCCAAATGGATGCCTGAAAAACCCACCTCGTGTAACCATTGTAGCCAAGGAACAGGGCACGTTCAATCTGCTGGATCTGGGGCCACATGCCAAGGGGACCTTGTTGATGGGGTATCTTATGCTGGCGAGTCACAGTGCTAGTCTGTGTCCACGGAGATCTTCCAGTGTGGTGGTGGTTCAGGATCCAGGTAGGATTCCTCTACACCCATGGGCAGCTTTTCCAACTGGGGACAGGATGGGTATTGTTGTGTGGCTCAGGGAACACAGGTTGAACCAAATGTTGAAATTACAGAACAGGTCTCTGGGGACAGATGCCTGACAACCTAAACTAGGGTTCTAATGAGGTCCTGGGCGCATATCCAGTTCAATCTCCTGACTCGGGGCCACTGACCTTGGTGTCTGAGTGGAGGTAGGTGCTCCGTTTGTGTCAGACTGTGCATTTTTCTGCAGTGCGCACTACGGAATTGGTTTGGGCTCAGGGGCCTTGTCGGTTTCTAAAAACCTGGAAGATTTGGGCCACCTTTTCGGGTAGAATTTTCCTCTGAAAGGCAGTCCCAGTCCTGCAGTGTAGGTCCAGAGACCCAATGTTGCAGTGCATGTGAACCAGGGCTTTGGAGATCGAAGTCCACAAACATAAACTCGGATTAAGCTTAGGTGCTAGGTGATGGCAGATGTGATTAGAAGGGGCCTAGGACTGTGCCTATGGATTTGAAATTAGGGCGGGTGGGAGGTGGTAGCCCAGGCTTTTCTGTCTGCATTGTGTGTCTTGAATATTTGGGAAAGGAGGTGGACATTCTTCCTCAAGTTGTCGTCCAGGTGCACTCGAGGTGGTGTCGTCCTGGTGAACGTGAAGGGTAATGTTTTCTGTCTCAGACATCCCATCACAACAAGGATTGCAGAGATGGCTTCTGGGTTCATGGAAACCCCAAGGAGGTGAAGATTGGGGATCAGGAACATGGCATGCCTGTTTTTTGGGTGTCGGGTCCAGCTCCCGAGGAGTCTTGTTTGAAAAGGGGCTCAGATTGAGGGTCACAATGTCTGTTGTTTGTTGTCAGCATGGCCCTCCTCGGTGCATGTTCTCCTGCGCCATGCAATTGGCTCCTGCTCTGAGTGTTGGTCACCCATCCCTACATCAAGCTTTCTGGCCATCTGGTAAAAGGAGAAGACTTGTGCTTCAAGTTCACCTCTAGGTAGGGTTTCAGGTACAGTCTGGGGACAAATGCCTGAATACACAGGCTGGATACAGATTACGTCCTCAGGCCACGGCAGATCCACCTGCGGGTATGAGGCCTTCTCACTGTGTGGCTGACAGGAGATCGGGGTTCTGGATGTGTCAGACAGAGCATTAGAGCACAGGGCTTCAGGGATATTGGGTGCCGTCGAGCAGGCGCTATACGATGATCCTTATGTGGGGATTTGCTCAGGTCCATACTTCCCTTCTCCTCTCTGGTGGGCAAACAGAACTCTGCCTTGTGGCTCCAGAATCAAAAACTGGAATACTTGCAGACCAGGAATGAGAGCCCGGAAGCCCGAAAACTAGAGCTACAGTTCAAGTGCATGGCAGTTCCTTTGGGCAGCGGCAGAGGCGAGTTCTCCAGGCCCTGAGTAAGGGTCAGGTTCCGAGGTTTGATCACAATGGAATTTTGCCCATGATGCCCGAAAAAGGCCGGGGTGGCCTTATGAGAACTTGGAGGTTTCCCACTCTCGGGCTTGTGAGCTGCTCCAAAGATCAAGTTGTCCTTCTGCAGAACAAGGGGGAGTCCTTCTATTATTTGGCTCCATGGTCCCTCTAATGGAACGATTAGAGCAGAGCTCTATGTGTGGATGCCTGCAAAGCCCACCTCGGGTTTCCATTGAGGCCCAATAACGCGGCAGGTTTGATTTGCAGGCTCTGGGGCAAAAGGCCAAGGGGTGTAGGTCCAGGGACACATTCCAATGTGGTGTTGGTTCAGGATCCAGGCAGAATTCCTCTACCCTGAGTGTCTGACCTTGCTTCCAAGAGCAACGTTTCCTTCTGAGGACAGGATGGTTTCTGTTGTGCATCTCATGGAACACAAGTTGGACCAAATGTATGTACTCCAGAACAGGTCTCTAAGGACCGATGTCTGACAACCGAAACTTGGGTTCTGATGGGGTTCTAGGCGCCTGTCCAGTACATTCTGCACACTCGGGGCCACGGCCTGATGTGCTGTCCTCACTTAGGTGCTCAGGGCGAGTCAGAGTGTGCATTTTTCTCCTGTGCAGCTTACGGAATTCGTTAGGGCTCATGGGCCCTGTAGGATTATCCAAGCGTGGACGTTTTCATCCACTGTTTAGGGAAGAGTTTAATTCGAGAGGTTAGAACCGGCCTTGCAGTGTTGGGCTGGAGGCCCCATTTTGGGAGCAGGTGTCCAAGGCTTTGGAGACCGAAGTCTGCATAGAAACAAGCTTGGATTAGGGTTAGGGTTGAAGTCATGGCATATGAGATCTGGAGATGCTGAGGTCAGTGTCTCGGGATTTGATATTAGGGCCGCTGGGAGGCAGTGGTGCAGTCTGTTCTCTCTGAATTGTGTTTTTGGATCCCACGGAACGGACCATTGTCCTCGTGGGGCCGTGGGAATCTCTTTCTTGCTGGAGTCTTGCCTGGAATCCAGGAACCGCTGTCATTCTGGGGAAAGGGAAGAGTGCTGTTCCCTTTCTCAGGGATCCCACCAAAACAAGGATTGCAGAGAAAGGTCTGGGATGCGGCTCCTAATGGGGCTTGTGGAAAGCGGGCTCAGACTGAGGATCACAATGCCTGATTGTACACAGGATGGCTCTAACGAGTGGGCACGTTCTCATGGGCCATGCCATTTCCCCCCACACTGACGTTTGTACACCCATCCCCAAAGCAAGCTTTCCAGACATGTGGAAGCAGGAGTAGAATGTGGTGCTTCTGTTTGACCCACAGGCAGGGATTTGAGCTGTGGTCTGGGGCTAATGCCCGAAGACACAGTTTGGAGGGAGTTTCAGGATTCGGGCAACAGTAGGTGACACCTGACGTGTATGCGGCGCGCTCTCTGAGTGGCTGATAGGATATCAGGGCTATGGATGTGTCTGACAGAACAATAGAGCACCAGGTTACCTATGATATTGGGGGCTGTGGGGCGTCTTTGTCAAGCGTCCTGCAAGTTGATCCTCATGTGTGGATCTTGTGCAGGCACGTGAAACTCGTCTGTTTTCTGGAACATAGGCCTAATTCGTCTTGTGACCCCAGATTTGCTATCTGGTGTTTTGAGGGCCAGTAGTGAGATTCAGGAAACCCGAAGGACGAGCACGGATCTGTTCAGTGCCAAGTGCATGCAGGTTCAAACATGCGGTGGCAGATTCGAGATATCCAGGCCCAGAGTATGAGTCAGGGTCCTAGATGTGCTCACACTCATGGAGTGTGTTTCCAAGATATGGCTGAAGAATTCATGGGTGGCCTCAGGAGTCCATGGTGGTTTTCCCACTCACGCTTATATGAGCTCTTCTCAACAGTAAGGTATTTCTTGGCGTTTTAAGCGGGAGTCGTTTAGATGGCTTCACGGTCCCCCTTATGGAATGATATGATAGCAGAGCTCTCCAAATGGATGCCTGAAAAACCCACCTCGTGTAACCATTGTAGCCAAGGAACAGGGCACGTTCAATCTTGTGGATCTGGGGCCACATGCCAAGGGGACCTAGTTGATGGGGTATCTTATGCTGGTGAGTCACAGTGCTAGTCTGTGTCCACGGAGATCTTCCATTGTAGTGGTGGTTCAGGATCCAGGTAGGATTCCTGTACACCCACGGGCAGCCTTTCCAACTGGGGACAGGATGGGTATTGTTGTGTTGCTCAGGGACACTGGTTGAACCAAATGTTGAAATTACAGAACAGGTCTCTGGGGACAGATGCCTGACAACCTAAACTAGGGTTCTAATGAGGTCCTGGGCGCATGTCCAGTTCAATCTCCTGACTCGGGGCCACTGACCTTGGTGTCTGAGTGGAGGTAGGTGCTCCGTTTGTGTCAGACTGTGCATTTTTCTGCAGTGCGCACTACGGAATTGGTTTGGGCTCAGTGGCCTTGTCGGTTACTAAAAACCTGGAAGATTTGGGCCACCTTTTCGGGTAGAATTTTCCTCGGATAGGCAGTCCCAGTCCTGCAGTGTAGGTCCAGAGACCCAATGTTGCAGGGCATGTGAACCAGGGCTTTGGAGATCGAAGTCCATTAACATAAACTCAGATTAAGCTCAGGTGCTAGGTGGTGGCAGATGTGATTAGAAGGAGCCTAGGACTGTGCCTAAAGATTTGAAATTAGGGCGGGTGAGATGTGGTAGCCCAGGCTTTTCTGTCTGCATTGTGTGTCTTGAATATTTGGGAAAGGAGGTGGACATTCTTCCTCAATGCGGTTGTCCAGGTGCACTCGAGTTTGGCGTCTCTCTGGGGAACGTGAGGGTTATGTTTTCTGTCTCAGGCATCCCATCACAACAAGGATTGCAGAGACGGCTTCTGGGTCGGGGTTCATGGAAAACCCCAAGGAGGTGACGATTGGGGATCAGGAACATGGCATGCCTGTTTTTTGGGTGTCGGGTCAGCTCCCGAGGAGTCTTGTTTGAAAGGGGCTCAGACTGAGGGTCACAATGTCTGGTTGTTTGTTGTCAGCATGGCCCTCCTCGGGGCGAGTTCTCCTGCGCCATGCAATTGGCTCCTGCTCTGAGTGTTGGTCACCCATCCCTACATCAAGCTTTCTGGCCATCTGGTAAAAGGAGAAGACTGTTGTGCTTCAGGTTCACCTCTAGGCAGTGTTTGAGGTACAGTCTGTGGACAAATGCCTGAATACACAGGCTGGATACAGATGACGTCCTCAGGACACGGCAGATCCACCCTCGGGTATGAGGCCTTCTCACTGTGTGGTTGACAGGAGATCGGGGTTCTGGATGTGTCAGACAGAGCATTAGAGCACAGGGCTTCAGGGATATTGGGTGCCGTCGAGCAGGCGCTATACGATGATCCTTATGTGGGGATTTGCTCAGGTCCATACTTCCTTTCTCCTCTCTGGTGGGCAGACAGAACTCTGCCTTGTGGCTCCAGAATCACTAACTGGAATACTTGCAGACCAGGAATGAGAGCCCGGAAGCCCGAAAACTAGAGCTACATTTCAAGTGCATGGCAGTTCCTATGGGTAGCAGCAGAGGCGAGTTTTCCGGGCCGTGAGTGAGGGTCAGGTTCCGAGGTTTGTTCACAATGGAATTTTGTCCATGATGCCCGAAAAAGACCGGGGTGGCCTTATGAGAACTTGGAGGTTTCCCACTCTCGGGCTTGTGAGCTACTCCAAACGGCAAGTTGTCCTTCTGCAGAACAAGGGGGAGTCCTTCTATTATTTGGCTCCATGGTCCCTCTAATGGAACGATTAGAGCAGATCTCTATGAGTGGATGCCTGCAAAGCCCACCTCGGATTACCATTGAGGCCCAATAATGCGGCAGGTTTGATTTTCTGGCTCTGGGGCAAAAGGCCAAGGGGTCTAGGTCCAGGGACACCTACCAATGTGGTGTTGGTTCAGGATCCAGGCAGAATTCTTCCACCCTGAGTGTCTGACCTTGCTTCCAAGAGCAACGTTTCCTTCTGAGCACAGGATGGTTTCTGTTGTGCATCTCAGGGAACACAAGTTGGACCTAATGTATGTACTCCAGAACAGGTCTCTAAGGACCGATGTCTGACAACCGAAACTTGGGATCTGATGGGGTTCTAGGCGCATGTCCAGTTCATTCTGCACACTCGGGGCCACGGCCTGATGTGCTGTCCTCACTTAGGTGCTCAGGGCGAGTCAGACTGTGCATTTTTCTCCTGTGCAGCTTACGGAATTCGTTAGGGCTGATGGGCCCTGTAGGATTATCCAAGCGTGGACGTTTTCATCCACTGTTTAGGGAAGAGTTTAATTCGAGAGGTTAGGACCGGCCTTGCAGTTTTGGGCTGGAGGCCCCATTTTGGGAGCAGGTGTCCAAGGCTTTGGAGACTGAAGTCTGCATAGAAACAAGCTTGGATTAGGGTTAGGGGTGAAGTCATGGCATATGAGATCTGGAGATGCTGAGGTCAGTGTCTCGGGATTTTATATTAGGGCCGCTGGGAGGCAGTGGTGCAGGCTGTTCTCTCTGCATTGTGTTTTTGGATCCCACGGAACGGACCGTTGTCCTCGTGGGGCCATGGAAACCTCTTTCTTGCTGGAGTCTTGCCTGGAATCCAGGAACCGCTGTCATTCTGGGGAAAGGGAAGAGTGCTGTTCCCTTTCTCAGGGATCCCACCAAAACAAGGATTGCAAAGAAAGGTCTGGGATGCGGCTCCTAATGGGGCTTGTCGAAAGCGGGCTCAGACTGAGGATCACAATGCCTGATTGTACACAGGATGGCTCTAACGAGTGGGCACGTTCTCATGGGCCATGCCATTTCCCCCCACACTGACGTTTGTACACCCATCCCCAAAGCAAGCTTTCCAGACATGTGGAGGCAGTAGTAGAATGTGGTGCTTCAGTTTGACCCACAGGCAGGGATTTGAGCTGTGGTCTGGGGCTAATGCCCGAAGACACAGTTTGGAGGGAATTTCCGGAATCGGGCAACAGTAGGTGACACCTGACGGGTATGCGGCCCGCTCTCTGAGTGGCTGATAGGAGATCACGGCTATGGATGTGTCTGACAGAACAATAGAGCACCAGGTTACCTATGATATTGGGGGCTGTGGGGCGTCTTTATCAAGCGTCCTGCAAGTTGATCCTCATGTGTGGATCTTGTGCAGGCACGTGAAACTCGTCTGTTTTCTGGAACATAGGCCTAATTCGTCTTGTGACCCCAGATTTGCTATCTGGTGTTTTGTGGGCCAGTAGTGAGATTCAGGAAACCCGAAGGACGAGCACGGATCTGTTCAGTGCCAAGTGCATGCAGGTTCAAACATGCGGTGGCAGATTCGAGATATCCAGGCCCAGAGTATGAGTCAGGGTCCTAGATGTGCTCACACTCATGGAGTGTGTTTCCAAGATATGGCTGAAGAATTCATGGGTGGCCTCAGGAGTCCATGGTGGTTTTCCCACTCTCGCTTATGTGAGCTCTTCCCAACAGTAAAGTATTTCTTGGCGTTCTAAGCGGGAGTCGTTTAGATTGATTCACAGTCACCCTTATGGAATGATATGATAGCAGAGCTCTCCAAATGGATGCCTGAAAAACCCACCTCGTGTAACCATTGTAGCCAAGGAACAGGGCACGTTCAATCTGCTGGATCTGGGGCCACATGCCAAGGGGACCTTGTTGATGGGGTAACTTATGCTGGCGAGTCACAGTGCTAGTCTGTGTCCACGGAGATCTTCCAGTGTGGTGGTGGTTCAGGATCCAGGTAGGATTCCTCTACACCCATGGGCAGCTTTTCCAACTGGGGATAGGATGGGTATTGTTGTGTGGCTCAGGGAACACAGGTTGAACCAAATGTTGAAATTACAGAACAGGTCTCTGGGGACATATGCCTGACAACCTAAACTAGGGTTCTAATGAGGTCCTGGGCGCATATCCAGTTTAATCTCCTGACTCGGGGCCACTGACCTTGGTGTCTGAGTGGAGGTAGGTGCTCCGTTTGTGTCAGACTGTGCATTTTTCTGCAGTGCGCACTACGGAATTGGTTTGGGCTCAGTGGCCTTGTCGGTTTCTAAAAACCTGGAAGATTTGGGCCACCTTTTCGGGTAGAATTTTCCTCGGATAGGCAGTCCCAGTCCTGCAGTGTAGGTCCAGAGACCCAATGTTGCAGGGCATGTGAACCAGGGCTTTGGAGATCGAAGTCCATAAACATAAACTCGGATTAAGCTCAGGTGCTAGGTGATGGCAGATGTGATTAGAAGGGGCCTAGGACTGTGCCTAAAGATTTGAAATTAGGGCGGGTGGGAGGTGGTAGCCCTGGCTTTTCTGTCTGCATTGTGTGTCTTGAATATTTGGGAAAGGAGGTGGACATTCTTCCTCAATGCGGTTGTCCAAGTGCACTCGAGTTTGGCATCTCTCTGGGGAACGTGAAGGGTTATGTTTTCTGTCTCAGGCATCCCATCACAACAGGGATTGTAGAGATGGCTTCTGGGTCGGGGTTCATGGAAAACCCCAAGGAGGTGACGATTGGGGATCAGGAACATGGCATGCCTTTTTTTGGGTGTCGGATCAGCTCCCGAGGAGTCTTGTTTGAAAAGGGGCTCAGACTGAGGGTCACAATGTCTGGTTGTTTGTTGTCACTATGGCCGTCCTCGGGGCGAGTTCTCCTGCGCCATGCAATTGGCTCCTGCTCTGACTGTTGGTCACCCATCCCTACGTCAAGCTTTCTGGCCATCTGGTAAAAGGAGAAGACTGTTGTGCTTCAGGTTCACCTCTAGGCAGTGTTTGAGGTACAGTCTGTGGACAAATGCCTGAATACACAGGCTGGATACAGATGACGTCCTCAGGCCACGGCAGATCCACCCGCGGGTATGAGGCCTTCTCACTGTGTGGCTGACAGGAGATCGGGGTTCTGGATGTGTCAGACAGAGCATTAGAGCACAGGGCTTCAGGGATATTCGTGCCGTCGTGCATGCGCTATATGATGATCCTTATGTGGGGATTTGCTCAGGTCCATACTTCCTTTCTCCTCTCTGGTGGGCAGACAGAACTCTGCCTTGTGGCTCCAGAATCACTAACTGGAATACTTGCAGTCCAGGAATGAGAGCCCGGAAGCCCGAGAACTAGAGCTACATTTCAAGTGCATGGCAGTTCCTATGGGCAGCGGCAGAGGCGAGTTTTCCAGGCCCTGATAAGGGTCAGGTTCCGAGGTTTGATCACAATGGAATTTTGTCCATGATGCCCGAAAAAGGCCGGGGTGGCCTTATGAGAACTTGGAGGTTTCCCACTCTCAGGCTTGTGAGCTGCTCCAAACAGCAAGTTGTCCTTCTGCAGAACAAGGGGGAGTCCTTCTATTATTTGGCTCCGTGGTCCCTTTAATGGAACGATTAGAGCAGAGCTCTATGTGTGGATGCCTGCAAAGCCCACGTCTGGTTACCATTGAGGCCAAATAACGCGGCAGGTTTGATTTGCAGGCTCTGGGGCAAAAGGCCAAGGGGTCTAGGTCCAGGGACACCTTCCAATGTGGTGTTGCTTCAGGAGCCAGGCAGAATTCCTCTACCTTGAGTGTCTGACCTTGCTTCCAAGAGCAACGTTTCCTTCTGAGGACAGGATGGTTTCTGTTGTGCATCTCAGGGAACACAAGTTGGACCAAATGTACGTACTCCAGAACAGGTCTCTAAGGACCGATGTCTGACAACCGAAACTTGGGTTCTGATGGAGTTCTAGGCGCATGTCCAGTTCATTCTGCACACTCCGGTCCACTGCCTGGGTGTGCTGTGTCAGTCAGTTGCTCAGGGCGCCTCAGACTGTGCATTTTTCTCCTGTGCGGCCTACGGAATTCGTTAGGGCTCATGGGCCCTGTAGGTTTCTCCAAGCGTGGACCTTTTCATCCATATTAGGTCAGAGTTTTCTTCAAGAGGGTAGGCCAAGCCTTGCAGAGTTGGGCTGGAGGCCCCATCCTGGGAGCAGTGCAAGCTTTCCAGACATGTGGAAGCAGGAGTCGAATGTGGTGCTTCAGTTTGACCCACAGGCAGGGATTTCAGCTGTGGTCTGGGGCTAATGCTCGAAGACACAGTTTGGAGGGGGTTTCTGGCCTCGGGCAACAACAGGTGACACCTGCCGGGTATGCGGCCCGCTCTCTGAGTGGCTGATAGTAGAAGAGGGCTCTGATGTTTCTGACAGAACAATAGAGCACCAGGTTGCCTATGATATTGGGGGCTTTTGGGGGTCTTTGTCAAGCGCCCTGCAAGTTGATCCTCATTTGTGGATCTTGTGCAGGCACGTGCATCTCGTCTGCTTTCAGGTCCATAGGCAGAAGCTTGTCTTGTGACTCCAGATTGGCAATCTGGTGTTCTGTGGTCCAAGAGTGAGATTCCGGAAACCCTAAGGACGAGCACACTTCAGTTCAATGCCGAATGCATGCATGTACAAATATGCGGCAGCGGTTTCGAGAAATCCATGCCCTGAGTATGTATAGGGTCCTACGTGTGCTCACGATGGAGTGTGTTTCCAAGATATGGCCGAAGAATTCAGGGGTGGCCTCAGGAGTCCATGGTGGTTTTCCCACTGTCGCTTATTTGAGCTCTTCCAAACAGCAAGGTGTTTCTTGGCATGTTAAGCGGGAGTCCGTTTAGATGACTCCAGGGTCCCCCTTCTGGAATGATATGATAGCAGAGCTCTCCAAATGGATGCCTGAAAAACCCACCTCGTGTACCATTGTAGCCGAGGAACAGGGCATGTTCGATCTGCTGGATCTAGGGCCACATGCCAAGGGGACCATGTTGACGGGGTTCTTATGCTGTCGAGTCACAGTGCTAGTCTGTGTCCACGGAGATCTTCCAGTGTGGTGGTGGTTCAGGATCCAGGTAGGATTCCTCTACACCCATGGGCAGCCTTTCCAACTGGGGACAGGATGGGTATTGTTGTGTGGCTCAGGGAACACAGGTTGAACCAAATGTTGAAATTACAGAACAGGTCTCTGGGGACAGATGCCTGACAACCTAAACTAGGGTTCTAATGAGGTCCTGGGCGCATGTCCAGTTCAATCTCCTGACTCGGGTCCTCTGACCTTGGTGTCTGAGTGGAGGTAGGTGCTCCGTTTGTGTCACACTGTGCATTTTTCTCCAGTGCGGACTTGGGAATTGTTTAGGGCTCTGGGGCATTGTCGGTTTCTAAAAACCTGGAAGATTTGGGCCACCGTTTCGGGTAGAAAAGGACTACCTCGGAAAGGTAGTCCCAGTCCTGCAGTGTAGGTCCAGAGACCCAAATTTGCAGGGCAT
The DNA here is from genome assembly GCF_964662115.1 of Mustela nivalis. Lineage (NCBI taxonomy): Eukaryota > Metazoa > Chordata > Mammalia > Carnivora > Mustelidae > Mustela > Mustela nivalis. The sequence goes on along the minus strand of NC_139041.1, from coordinate 20,343,940 downwards.
GTGAACAAGGGCTTTGGAGATCGAAGTCCACAAACATAAACTCGGATTAAGCTTAGGTGCTAGGTGATGGCAGATGCGATTAGAAGAGACCGAGGACTGTGCCTCGGGATTTGATATTAGGGCGAGTGGGAGGTGGTAGCCCAGGCTTTTCTGTCTGCATTGTGTGTCTTGAATGTTTGGGTATGGAGGTGTGTCCTCATGGGTCGTTGGAGATCCTTCCAGAATGCGGTTCTCCAGGTGCACACGAGTTTGTCATCTTTCTGGGGAACGTGAAGGGTTATGTTTTCTGTCTCAGGCATCTTGTCAAAACAGGGATTGCAGAGATGGCTTCTTGGTCGGGGTTAATGGAAAACATCAAGGAGGGTGAAGATTTGGGATCAGGAACATGGCATGCCTGTTTCTCGGGTGTCGTGTCCAGCTCCCGAGGGGCCTTTTTTGAAAAGGGGCTCACGATGAGGGTCACATTGTCCTATTGCTTGTTGCCAGCATGGCCCCCCTCGGTCGGCGTGTTCTCTTGGGCCATGCAATTGGCTCCTGCTCTGAGTGTTGGTCACCAATCCCCACGGCAATGTTTCTGGCTATCTGGAAAAAGGAGTAGAATGTTGTGCTTCAGGTTCAACCCTAGGCAGTGTTTGAGGTACATTCTGGGGACAGTTGCCTGAATACACAGGCTGGATACAGATGATGTCCTCAGGCCATTGCAGATCCCACCTGCCGCTATGAGGCCTTCTCACTGTGTGGCTGACAGGAGGTCGGAACTTTGGATATGTCAGACAGAGCATTAGAGCACAGGGCTCCCTTGAATATTGGGTGCCGTCGAGCAGGCGCTATACGATGATCGATATGTGGGGATTTGCTCAGGTCCATACTTCCCTTCTCCTTCTGGTGGGCAGACAGAACTCTGCCTTGTGGCTCCAGATTCACAAACTGGAATACTTGCGCACCAGGAATGAGATACCGAAAACCCGAAACCTAGAGCTATAGTTCAAGTGCATGGCTGTTCCTATGTGCAGTGGCAGAGTCGAGATCTCCAGGCCCTGAGTAAGGGTCAGGGTCCGAGGTTTGATCACAATAGAATTTTGTCCATAATGCCCCAAGAAGGCAGGGGTAGACTCATGAGACCATGGAGGTTTCCCACTCTCGGGCTTTTGAGCTGCTCCAACAGCAAGTTGTCCTTCTGCAGAACAAGGGGGAGTCCTTCTTTTTTTTGGCTCCATGGTCCCTCTAATGGAACGATTAGAGCAGAGCTCTATGAGTGGATGCCTGCAAAGCCCACCTCAGGATACCATTGAGGCCCAATAATGCGTCCGGTTTGATTTGCTGGCTCTGGGGCAAAAGGCCAAGGTTCCAGGTCCAGGAGACCTTCCAATGTGGTGTTGTTCAGGATCCAGGCAGAATTCCTCTACCCTGAGTGTCTGACATTGCTTCCAAGAGCAACGTTTCCTTCTGCGGACAGGATGGTTTCTGTTGTGCTGCTCAGGGACACAAGTTGGACCAAATGTAGGTACTCCAAACAGGTCTCTAAGGACCGATGTCTGACAACCTAAACTTGGGTTCTGATGGGGTTCTAGGCGCATGTCCAGTTCACTCTGCACACTCGAGGCACTTCCTGGGTGTGCTGTCCTAAGTTAGGTGCTCAGGGCGAGTCAGACTGTGCATTTTTCTCCTGTGCGGCCTAAGATATTCATTAGGGCTCATGGGCCCTCTAGGTTTATCCAAGCGTGGACGTTTTCATCCACTGTTTAGGGCAGAGTTTTCTTCGAGAGGGTAGGCCCAGCCTTGCAGAGTTGGGCTGGAGGCCCCATCCTGGGAGCAGGTGGCCAAGGCTTTGGAGTCTGAAGTCTGCATAGAAACAAGCTTGGATTAGGGTTAGGGGTGAAGTCATGGCATATGAGATCTGAAGATGCTGAGGTGTGCCTCAGGATTTGATATTAGGGCCGCTGGGATGCAGTGGCGCAGGCTTTTCTCTCAGCATTGTGTTTCTTGGATCCCACGGAACAGACCGTTGTCCTCGTGGGGCCGTGGGAGTCTCTTTCTTGCTGGAGTCTTGCCTGGAATCCAAGAACCGCTGTCATTCTGCAGAAAGGAAGAGTGCTGTTCCCTTTCTCAGGGATCCCACCAAAACAAGGATTGCAGAGAAGGGTCTGGGATGCGGCACCTGCCTAAGACAATCCAGGGTTAAGACTGGGGATTAGGTTCACGGCATGGCTTGTTTGAGGGTGCCTCGTGTAGCTCCTAATGGGGCTTGTCGAAAGCGGGCTCAGACTGAGGATCACAATGCCTGATTGTACACAGGATGGCTCTAACGAGTGGGCACGTTCTCATGGGCCATGCCATTTCCCCCCACACTGACGTTTGTACACCCATCCCCAAAGCAAGCTTTCCAGACATGTGGAAGCAGTAGTAGAATGTGGTGCTTCAGTTTGACCCACAGGCAGGGATTTGAGCTGTGGTCTGGGGCTAATGCCCGAAGACACAGTTTGGAGGGAGTTTCCGGAATCGGGCAACAGTAGGTGACACCTGACGGGTATGCGGCCCGCTCTCTGAGTGGCTGATAGGAGATCAGGGCTATGGATGTGTCTGACAGAACAATAGAGCACCAGGTTGCCTATGATATTGGGGGCTGTGGGGGGTCTTTGTCAAGCGCTCTGCAAGTTGATCCTAATGTGTGGATCTTGTGCAGGAACGTGAAACTCGTCTGTTTTCTGGTCCATAGGTAGAAGCTTGTCTTGTGACCCAACATTGGCAATCAGGTGTTTTGTGGGCCAGGAGTGAGATTCCGGAAACCCTAAGGACGAGCACGGTTCAGTTCAGTGCCGAGTGCATGCTAGTTTAAATATGCGGCTGATTCGAGAAATCCAGGCCCAGAGTATGTGTCAGGTCCTAGGTGTGCTCAAGATGGTGGTGGTTTTCCCACTCTCGCTTATGTGAGCTCTCCCAACAGCAAGGTGTTTCTTGGCGCGTTAAGCGGAAGTCCATTTAGATGACTCTAGGGGCCCCTTATGGAATGATATGATAGCAGAGCTCTCCAAATGGATCCCTAAAAAATCCAGCTCGTATTACCATTGTACCGAGGAACAGGGCACGTTCGACTGCTGGATCTGGGGCCACATGCCAAGGAGACCATGTTGACAGGTTATCTTATGCTCGCGAGTCACAGTGCTAGTCTGTGATCACCACACGGAGATCTTCCAGTGTGGTGGTGGTTCAGGAGCCAGGTAGGATTCCTCTACACCCATGGGCAGCCTTTCCAACTGGGGACAGGATGGGTATTGTTGTGTGGCTCAGGGAACACAGGTTGAACCAAATGTTGAAATTACAGAACAGGTCTCTGGGGACAGATGCCTGACAACCTAAACTAGGGTTCTAATGAGGTCCTGAGCGCATGTCCAGTTCAATCTCCTGACTCGCGGCCACTGGCCTTGGTGTCTGAGTGGAGGTAGGTGTTCCGTTTGTGTCAGTCTTTGCATTTTTCTCCAGTCCGGTCTACGGAATTGTTTAGGGCTCAGGGGCCTTGTCGGTTTCTAAAAACCTAAAAGATTGGGCCACCGTTTCGGGTAAAGTTTTCCTAGGAAGGGCAGTCCCAGTCCTGCAGTGTAGGTCTGGACAACCAATGTTGCAGGGCATGTGACCCAGGGCCTTGGAGATCGAAGTCCATAAATATAAACTCGGATTAAGCTTAGGTGCTAGGTGATGACAGATCCGATTAGAAGAGGCCTAGGACTGTGCCTCGGGATTTGAATTTAGGGTGGGTGGTAGGTGGTAGCCCAGGCTTTTCTGTCTGCATTGTGTGTCTTGAATGTTTGGGAATGGAGGTGTGTCCTGAAGGGGCCGTTGGAGATTCTTCCTCAATGCGGTTCTCCAGGTGCACACGAGTTTGGTGTCTTTCTGGGGAACGCGAAGGGTAATGTTTTCCGTCTCAGGCACCCCATCCAAACAGGGATTGCAGAGACGGCTTCTGGTTCGGGGTTCATGGAAAACACCAAGGAGGGTGAAGATTGGGGATCAGAAACGTTGCATGCCTGTTTCTCAGGTGTCGGGTCCAGCTTTCGTGGCGGCTTGTTTGAAAAGGGGCTCAGGCTGAGGGTCACATTGTCTGCTTGCTTGTTGCAAGCATGGCCCTCCTCGGTCGGCATGTTCTCTTGGGCCATGCAATTGGCTCCTGCTCTGAGTGTTGGTCACCCATCCCTACGGCAAGGTTTCTAGCCATCTGGAAATAGGAGTAGAATGTTGTGCTTCAGGTTCACCCCTAGGCAGGGTTTGAGGTACAGTCTGGGGACAGATGCCTGAATACACAGGCTGGATACAGATGATGTCCTCAGGACATGGAAGATCCCACTTGCGGTTATGAGGCCTTCTCACTGTGTGTCTGACAGGAGGTCGGGGCTATGGATGTGTCAGACAGAGCATTAGAGCACAGGGCTCCCTTAAATATTGGGTTCGGTCGAGCAGGCGCTATACGATGATCCTTATGTGGGGATTTGCTCAGGTCCATACTTCCCTTCTCCTCTCTGGTGGGCAGACAGAACTCTACCTTGTGGCTCCAGATTCACAAACTTGAATACTTGTGGACCACAAATGATAGCCCGGAAGCCCGAAAACTAGAGCTACAGTTCAAGTGCATGCCGTTCCTACGTGCAGCGGCAGAGTCAAAATCTCTAGGCCCTGAGTAAGGGTCAGGGTCTGAGGTTTGATCACAATGGAATTTTGTCCATGATGCCCAAAGAAGGCAGGGTTGGATGTATGATCCATGGAGGTTTCCCACTCTCGGGCTTGTGAGCTGCTCCAAACAGCAAGTTGTCCTTCTGCAGAACAAGGGGGAGTCCTTTTATTATTTGGCTCCATGGTCCCTCTAATGGAACGATTAGAGCAGAGCTCTATGAGTGGATGCCTGCAAATCCCACCTCGGGTTACCATTGAGGCCCAATAACGCGGCAGGTTTGATTTGCTGGCTTTGGGCAAAAGGCCAAGTGGTCCAGTTCCAAAGAGACCTTCCAATGTGGTGTTGGTTCAGGAGCTAGGCAGAATTCCTCTACCCTGCGTGTCTGACCTTGCTTTAAAGAACAAAGTTTCCTTCTGGGGACAGGATGGTTTCTGTTGTGCAGCTCAGGGAACACAAGTTGGACCAAATGTATGTACGCCAGAACATGTCTCTAAGGACCGATGTCTGACAACCAAAACTTGGGTTCTGATGGGGTTCTAGGCGCATGTCCAGTTCATTCTGCACACTCGGGGCCACTGTCTGGGTGTGCTGTCCTCAGTTAGGTGCTCAGGGCGAGTCAGACTGTGCATTTTTCTCCTGTGCAGCCTACTGAATTCGTTATGGCTTATGGGCCCTGTAGGCTTATCCAAGCGTGGACGTTTTCATCCACTGCTTAGGGAAGAGTTTAATTCGAGAGGGTAGGACCGGCCTTGCAGTGTTGGGCAGAGGCCCCATTTTGGGAGCAGGTGGCCAAGGCTTTGGAGACCAAAGTCTGCATAGAAATTAGCTTGGATTAAGGTTAGGGGTGAAGTCATGGCATATGAGATCTGGAGATGCTGAGGTCAGTGCCTCGGGATTTGATATTAGGGCCGCTGGGAGGCAGTGGTGCAGGCTGTTCTCTCTGCATTGTGTTTTTGGATCCCACGGAACGGACCGTTTTCCTCGTGGGGCCTTGGTAACCTCTTTCTTGCTGGAGTCTTGCCTGGAATCCAGGAACCGCTGTCATTCTGGGGAAAGGGAAGAGTGCTGTTCCCTTTCTCAGGGATCCCACCAAAACAAGGATTGCAGAGAAGGTCTGCGATATGGCACCTGCATAAAACAATCAGGGTTAAGAATGGGGATTAGGGTCAGGACATGGCTTGTTCGTGGGTGCCTGGTGCAGCTCCTAATGGGGCTTGTCGAAAGCGGGCTCAGACTGAGGATCACAATGCCTGATTGTACACAGGATGGCTCTAACGAGTGGGCACGTTCTCATGGGCCATGCCATTTCCTCCCACACTGACGTTTGGACACCCATCCCCAAAGCAAGCTTTCCAAACCTTAAGCACGAGCACGGTTCAGTTCAGTGCCGAGTGCATGCTAGTTCCAATATGCGGCAGCGGATTCGAGAAATCCACGCCCTGAGTAAGGGTCAGGGTCCTATGTTTGCTCACGCTAGTGTGTGTGTCCATGATATGTCCGAAGAATTCAGGGGTGGCCTCATGAGTCCAAGGAGGTTTTCCCACCTTTGGTAATGGGAGCTGTTCCAAACAGCAAGGTGTCCCTTGGTGGGTTAAGCAGGAGTCCGTTTAGATGACTCCAGGGTCCCCCTTTTGGAATGATAAGATAGCAGAACTCTCCAAATGCATACCTGAAAAACCCAGCTCGAGTTACCATTGCAGCCGAGGAACATGGCAGGTTCGATCTGCTGGCTCTGGGGCCAAGTGCCAAGAGGACCATATTGACAGGGGATCTTATGCTGGTGAGTCATAGTTCTAGTCTGTATCCACGGAGGTCTTCAAATGTGGTAATGGTTAAGGAGCCAGGCATAATTTCTCTACACCCAAGGGCAGCCTTTCCATCTGAGGACAGGTTAGGTTGTGTTTTGTGGCTCAGGGAACACATATTGAAATAAATGTTGAAATTACATAACAGGTATCTGGGTACAGATGCCTGACAACATAAACTAGTGTTCTAATGATGTCCTTGGCGCATGTCTACTGCCATCTCCTGACTCGGAGCCACTGTCCTTGGTGTCTGCCTGGAGGAAGGTGCTTTGTTTCTGTCACACTGTGCATTTTTCTCCGTTGCAGACTACGAAATTGGTTAGGACTCAGGGGCCTTGTAGGTTTCTCCAAACCTGTAAGTTTTATGCCACCGTTTCGGGTAGAGTTTTCCTCCGCAAGGCAGTCCGAGTCCAGTCCTGCAGTGTGGGTCCGGAGACACCATCTGGGAGGGCATGTCAACCAGGGCTTTGGTGATCGAAGTCTGCAAACATAAACTAGGATCAAGGTTAGGTGCTAGGTGATGTTAGAAGCGATTGGAAGACTCCGAGATCTGTGCTTCGGGATTTCAAATTAGGGTGGTTGGGAGGTGGTAGCCCAGGCATTTCTGTCTGCATTTTGTGTCTTGAATGTTTGATAATGGAGGTTTGTCCTCTTGGGGCCGTGGGAGATTATTCCTCGCTGGGGTGTTTCGGTGCACAAGATTTTGTTGACTTTCTGGGGGAAGGGAAGAGTATTGTTTTCCGTCTCAGGGATCCCATAAAAACAGGGATTGCAGCTACGGGTTCTGGTTGGTGTGCATGGATAACCCAAAGGAGGGTTAATATTGGGGATTAGTAAGATTGCATGCCTGTTTCTCGGGTGTCGGTCCAGCTCCCGAGGGGGCTTGTTTGAAAGCAGGTTCAGGCTGAGGGTTACATTCTCTGCTTGTTGCCAGGATGGCCCTCCTGGGTGGGCGTGGTCTCCTGGGCCATGCGGATGGCTTCTGCTCTGAGTGTTGGTCACCCATCCCTACGGCAAGCTTTCTGGCCCTCTGGAAAAAGGAGTAGAATGTTGTGCTTCAGGTTTACCCGTAGGCAGGGGTTTGGGGACAGATGCCTGAATAAACAGGCTTCATACAGATGACTTCCTCAGGCCACGGCTGGTCCCACATGTGGTGTATGAGACCTGCTCACTGGGTTACAGACAGGAGGTCGAGGCTCTGGCTGTGTAGACAGAACATTAGAGTACAGGACTGCCTTGGATATTGGGGTGTCGTCGAGCGCTGTAAGATGATCCTTATGTGGGGATTTGCTCAGGTCCATGCTTCCCTTCTCCTACCTTTTGGGCAGACAGAACTCTGCCTGGTGGCTCCAGATTCACAAACTTGAATACTTTCAGACCAGGAATGAGAGCCCGGAAGCCCGAAAACACAAACTACGTTTCAGTTCAGTGTCAAGTGCATGGCAGTTTCAATGTGCAGCGGCTGAGTCGAGATCTCCAGGCCCTGAGTATTGGTCAGGGTCCGATGCTTGATCACACTGGAGTTTTTGTTCATGATGGCCAAAGAATGCAGGGGTGGCCTCATGAGACCATGGAGGTTTCCCACTCTTTCGGGCTTGTGAGCTTCTCCAAACAACAAATTGTCCTCCTGCAGAACAAGAAGGACTCCTTTTTTTAGATGGCTCCAGGGTCCCCCAAATGGAACAATTAAAGCAGAGCTCTCTGAATGGATGCCTGCAAAGCCCACCCCGGGTTACCATTGAGGCTGTAGAACACGGCAGGTTCGATTTGCTGGCTCTGGGGCAAAGGTCCAAGGGTGCAGAGATGACAGCATGTCTTATGCTGCGGGGTAAGTGTTGGTCTGTGTAGAGGAGACCTTCAAATGTGGTGTTGGTTCAGGATCCAGGCAGGACTCCTCTACCCTGAGGGTCTGGTTCAGCTTCCAAGATCAACGTTTCCTTCTGGGTACAGGATGGTATCTGTTGTGTAGCTCACGGAACACATGTTGGACCAAATGTTCGTACTCCAGAACAAGCCTCTGGAGACTGATGTCTGACAACCTAAGCTAGGGTTCAGATGAGGTCCTAGGTGCATATCCAGTTCTTTCTGCATATCGGGGCCACTGCCTTGGTGTGCTGCCTGGAGGTAGGTGCTCAGGGTGAGTCAGACTGTGCATTTTTCTCCTGTGCGGCCTATTGATTTGGTTAGGGCCTAGGGGCCCTTTATGTTTTCCAACTCTGTCCTTTTTCAGCCACCATTTAGGGCAGAGTTTTCTTCGAGAGGGCAGGCCCAGTGTTGCATTGTTTGGCTGGAGGCTCCATCCTGGAAGCATTGCGCCATGGCTCTGGAGACAGAAGTCTGCAAAATATCAGCTCGGTAGGTTTGGGGTGAAGTCATGGCATATGAGATCTGGAGATGCTGAGGGCTGTGCCTCGAGATTTGATATTAGGGCAGCTGGGATGCAGTAGCGCAGGCTTTCAGAATGGACGGGTATCCTCGTGGGGCCGTGTGAGACTCTTTCTTGCTGGAGTATCTGCCTGGCATCCAAGAATCCAGTGTTTTTCTGGGGAAAGGGAAGAGTGCTGTTCTCTTTCTTAGGGATCCCTCAGAATGAGGATCACAGTGCCTGTTCCAAACAGCAAGTTGTCCCTTGGCGGTTTAAGCGGAGTCAGTTTGGATGACTCCAGGGTCACCCTTATGAAAACATAAGATAGCAGCGCTCTCCAAATGGATGCCTGAAAAACCCACCTCGTGTTACCATTGCAGCCGATGAACATAGCAGTTTCGTTCTATTGGCTCTGGGGCCAAGTGCCAAGGGGACCATGTTGACAGGGTATCTTATGCTGGCAATTCAAAGTGCTAGTCTGTGTCCACGGATATCTTCAAATGTAGTGGTGGTTGAATTGATAGACTGAATTGATAGACTTCAATTTGTCTATCACAGGTAGTGTGCTGGTGTCCAAATTCAGTTATAATTAATGTAGGAGAAGTCAAATACTATCTTGTACACTTATAACCACTATTGTATGAAAACGGGAAGATATCACTTACAAATTGAAAATAGAGCCAGACACTAAAAGTTGGAAAACACAACATACTCATGAACTAGCAATGAATCCAAGAAAGAAAATCCAAAGGAAAAGCAGAAAGAGCCATGAAGAAAGGAAAGTCAAAAAACTTATGGGATGATGTCAAAACATTTCATGGGGAAACCATATAGTGCTAAATGCGCATATTTCCAAAAAGTAAAACACACACACACACACACACACACACACACACACACACACACAAACAAACAAACTGGACGCCCAAAGGAACAAGGGGACCATGTACTGAACTCCAAAGTTAACAGAAAAAATGAAATCATACATGTGATTATCGAAATAAAGGAAATAGAAATAAGCCAATAGGAAAAATTCAGGAGATCTCACAGTTCAGTTTTGAAAACACGAACAAACCGCAGAAGCCATTACTGGGATAAAACAGAGAGACAAGCACACAGCTGAAAGTATGAAACCACATGACATCTGATAGAAAGGAAAAAAGAATAACATAAGAGGCACATCCACACGTTTATGCTAGGAAATCCAAGAACTGAGAGAAAAGGATAAATTCCCAGACACATAGAATCTCCCAAGATTAGGTCAGGAAACCTACAAAATCTCAGCTCTCTAGTAGTGACTTAAACGTTTGAAGCAGTAATCCAGCACCTGCCAACACACAGCAGGCCAAGTCCAAATCATTTTCCTGGGCCACACTTCTAGGCACCTAGTGAAGGCAATGTCATTTCTTCTCATCGATTCCAGAGATGAAAGAGGCGAGTAGACTCTACTTTACAAGGATAAAGACCAAATTCAGATAAGGACATTTTAGGAAACAAATTACATGCCATTCAGTAAGGAAATATAATAAAAAATATAATTGTTTCCTTTCCTCCCTGTGCCTTCTTTTGGTTTTGAAAGATCCAGATTGTTTTACTCTGAATCGTTTTTGTTCTGTTGAGGAAGCCAACCTATCATCCACCATCCATTTTTGACAGACTGTTCACGGATGCTTTACTTCCAATTATGACCTAGTTCTCCTAAGAATGTATGCCAGAATCCCTGAATACCCATTAAGCAGTTCCCACATTCCCTGCATGTGTCTCTTTTCTGTAACCCTCAGCTTGGTTCTCAGAGTCCTGAGTCACTTTTGATGGGTCTCCTTCTCTGACTTCTTCCCCTTCAGGTTTCCCTTCCTTTACTAAGGGCCAAGGTATTCCTCCTGAGGCACATATTGTGGGAAGCCATATGATATTTCCCTTTGTCTGCTTGCCTTTTCCACTTCACCTCACCAAGGCATTGGACATTCATGTCAATGTAAGGTCCGGGGGTTCATTCACTTCGACGGCAGAGGAATACTGTGGTGCCAAAATGGACCAAAACTTCCTGATCCACAAGTCCTTGCAAGGACATTGCGGCTCACTCCAAAGTTCTACTCTAGTGGGCCTTGCAGGCCGTCAATATAGGGCGTCATTTACCTTCTGACTAAAGAGACTTGGTCAACACGTCTATACCCGTTACCACAACAAGTACAGTTAACTAATAATGACAACGGATTCGATCCAGGCCTCTTCATTGAGAGTTAGCTCTGATGCAGAAGGTCACTCTCCTTGAAGACTTTGCAAAGGTGTTTAAAGGAAAACCAGGTAGAAGGAGCCCTAATCCCTTAACCTCGTGTTTCAGAACACCAGAAGATGAGGCCACAGACAGCACCATATATCTACTCCGTCACCTTTTTCCTTGAAAAGTCACTTTCCATTCCTTAGTTATCACTGACCCATAGGGAAAAGATGCTGAGAAAGGTCTCTCTCACCCATAGGATGACAAACCCCATGGAGAGCTTTTGATACCCAAGAAGCCACACTGTTTCTTGATATCTCTAGAAATTGTAGTGGAAATAGGACACCTTGCCATCTCTGGGGAAATGTTGGCCTAATGGAAGGTATACTGAATGTCATTTTCTTTCCTCTTTGTCTAGAAAGGGGAAGTGGGACTTTAACCCACAAGACAACCCGAGTTCTTGATAATGCTCAGAGGGCTCTTTTTCTGTCCTTCCCGGGGCTTCTTACCTAAAGCCATAGGACTCCCAGGTCATGGGAGAGGGACAGCTGCTTCACTGAATCCAGCACTTGTGATATCACAAAGCTTTGAGGTCATAGCAACCACGCCTGATCAATACACCTGGCTGGAGCTGTCATGGGTGGGCCAAGAGGACTCCAAGCCATTCCAAACTGCTGGAGCCACTGTGGTCTCTCACCAAGGCAGTTTGCCAAGCAAGTGGGTGTCACCTTCTCAATGGCCGTATTCGTAGTGATTGGTCGTGACTGTTACACCAGCCCTCTGGAATCGCCAGAAAGGCAAGTATCCACCAATCCATCTTAGCCACGAAAGGCCAAGAAACAATCAGGTCTCAAACAAAGCCTCAGGGAAGGAAATCCGAGCCCTCCACACGGGTAAGCCCCTCCCATCCAATCACAGGCTTCTGAACAGGAAAACGGCCACCCAAAGAAATCTCAAAGTGAACACCCTCAACCGTGCCAAAGACATCTCTGGAGTCTTCAACAGCAAAGACACTAGTACCTTGAGCGTCTCCAGGAATGGTGCCAAAAATGCCTCCCAGTCTTAAAAAAGGACCATGCATCAAAAGCAGACTCTACATTCTAGACCCTTAGGTCCAGGATGGACTCATGTACTTGGAGTACATAAGAGCAAACCGGGAGCATGTTAGAAGAGACCCATAGCCCAAGGGATGCCATCTGAAAGACTTCCGTCCCATTTCAGGAAGACAACTTGTATGTCCAAAAGGACAATTGAAGAGGATTCGAATGTGGAAGAACCTTGAGCACTCCCTCAGGGTGGAGCAGCTACCTTCTGTGGATTTGCATGGGGATGTGGCAGCACACGCCTGCCTTCACCCTCTCATGACCATCCCCACATGGTTTCATGCGATAAGCAAACAGTACCTCTTGCGGAAGATGGGCATGTTCTAATGGAGTCAGGAGAGGATGAACAATGTGTCAGAAGGGGCCAGTACCGCATGACAGACAGCAGATGCATCAGGTTGGTGAGGAGATCCAGGAAAACAAAGAACAGGAGAATGAACAAGGTAGCTCTGAGCGAAGGTCTGGCATTTTACGATGGTAGGAGGTTCTCTTTACCTGGCTGCCCTCCATAGGAACCTAGGTTCAAATTGAATTAAACATCATATGGCCCCAGTCAATTGTTGTGCACTGTTTTTTTGTTTGTTTGTTTGTTTGTTTGTTTTTGTCAAACGATGCTCATGCATGTATTGGACAGAGAGATAGAGAGATCACAATCATGGGGGTGGAGCTGGAGAAGGAGAATCTTACTTGCCCCTGAGCAGAGAACATGAGACCAGAGTCAATGCCAAGACTCTGGAATCATGAGTTGATCTGAAGGCCGCCTCTGAACGATGGACACAACCCGGGACCCAACATTTGATTTCTGAATACCTCCTAGTTCTAAACAAGAGCCACTTCTTTGTCATTGTTCAGAAATGCAGGGGATAAGGATTTTGCTTGGGCGGGTGTTGCTTGAGCTATCCGGCCTGCTTTGAGAGCTGGTATAGCTTTTCCTCTTGAAGTCAGTGACTGTGCTATGGACAAACTATTCTCCCATGACTATTTGCCTAAAGAGAATACCTCCATGCCTAGATTTTCCAGGGGGAATGACACTATGTCTTTTGGTGCTCCTATTCTGTGGAAGGTGATGGGAGACCTCTGTGCCTCTGATTCTGGATCACTTTCTCTGCTCCCAGATGAGTGTTATTTTCAGCCCCGGTTTGTCAAATCCATGTTAAGCCCTCTTTTTTTTTTTCTCTCACTCCTAATTCTCCTACAATAGGCACCTCTTTCAATTCTTTGGAGATGAGTTCCCTTAGCTCATTGTCATGTTCTGTCATTCTTCCTTCTCTCTTAGAATTTGCTTCCTTAACTTCTAGCCTTGTTCTTCTAGGTCACTAATTGGATCCTCTACTTCTGCCATCTTCCCAGATATGCATCCAGTCTCCTAACAATCTTCCCTTCAGGAGCTTTTTATGTTCTTTTATTTTTATCAGTTTTATCTCCATTGTTGGAGGCTCTCTGATATCTTCTATGTTTTCTGATGTACAGGGAGAATCCTGGCCTTTGCCTTTCATCCCTCATCAGGCATAATATATGTAGAGGTTTCACTCCCATTGCCTTGCTGTTATCATTTATTGTTTTTCTTTTTCCTTGGCATCAATTGATTCTTCCATCTTTGCATTAGATTTAGATCTCTGTCTTCCTCTCTGTATTTTAAAAGCTTATTCTGTTTCCTATCCTGAGGGTATTTTTCTTTAGGGAATAGAGATCATGGTGTGACCTAGGGCTCACCCTTAAGGGAGTCTCGTGTGTGTGTGTGTGTGTGTGTGTGTGTGTGATGCATGTTATCGGTTGTTGTGTTGATGCTGTCTCCTGTCCTTGAGACTAGTCATCTGCAGGGTCTCTCCTTGCTTGCCATTTGGTGTGTTTGGGATCCAGGCTTAATATGCTGAGGTTTCACTTGGTGGGCTCTGGTGTGCCTATGAAAGGAGACATTCAACCAACTCAACAGAATGCAGGCCTGCAGAATGCTGTGTTCAGGAGAGATCATGTGGTCAAGGTTTTCTTCTACTCCCCTATGGGAGAGTCTGTTCTCCTGGGACTAAGCAACTTGGACTGAGGGAGGCTGTCCTCCAAGTGTTCCACAGTTGGGATTTCATGTTGGCAGGGTAGGCAGCTAATGTCCTTACCATCAGGTCTTTGGCCAGTAGCTCGGTCTTGATGCTGCTGGTGCAAGAACCCAAAAAATCTTATGCCCCCATTGAGTCATCTTTACGAACACTTTCTCTCACGGAGGCACTGTCATGACCCACCATCTTCCCCCTGTGTTTCCTGGTTTTGTCTCTGATCATGGTTTCCAGGCTGTCTGCACCTGGTTTCTTGCTGGTGTCCTCTGCAGGAAAAACACAGGGTTCTTTCGATTTGATGTCTGCCAAACCTGCTGATCTGAAAACACCAGCCCTCAAGACTTATGTTGTCTAGAACTCATGCCATTCAGACCCTCTGCTTGTCAGAGCCAATGGCATTGGGAAACAGGTACCTTGTGGGTTCCCAGTGTGCCTTGCTCTCCTGTGCCTTTGTCCTTTGCATGGGCTCACTGCCCTTGATGCATGAATTTCCTCTGAGCCATGTCTCCAACCTTCTCCCATACTCTCTGCAACCTCCTTTCTCTTTCACTGTGGAGTTTACTTTGTAGGCTTCAGGTCAATTTCCACCATATTGCAGTTGTTGTGGTCATCTTCCAGTTGCCTTCATGGCTGAAGACAAGCATGAGGTAATAGACACCACTACCATCTCACTGTACTCCATGTCACTGCAAATCCTTACTGAGAAATAAGCAAGAATGAATTCTTCCACTTGTCTCATGTGTCCATATTTCAGAGAGCATTGGGTTATGTCACAACTATCATTCTCAGAAAGACAACAAACAGACGATTTCACTCCCTCATGACAGTCAAGAGACATATGAAAAAACAAGGGGGAAAAAGAACAAACAATACGACTCTAATGTGTCCCACAAAATGTGGTGTTTGTTTGAAGGCAGGTTTGTGAGTATATGTGTTTATCAAAGAAGAGAATACATGACATTCCTTGTAGGAAATGTTCCTGAAACAGATGGAATGTGAGTTTTCAAGGCATTGCAAATTGAATTGCTACCCATAAGAGACCGAATTCCTATCTCTTGAAATTTAACTAGAAGTGTATGTGAAAAACACACACACCACACACACATCAATACATGCACACACACAAACACACACACACACACACACACACACACACACACAGATAAGGCACACAAAAGATGGGGAGGGAGTGAGGAATCGCACTAATGAAGCAAACCCTGAAGAAATTACCATAAATGGGAAAGGCACAGAGAACCAAGTCAGAAGCCAACCAAAATGAGAAAGGTAACTTCTTACGTATTAATAATTCGTTCTACTATTCAGGACTAAAGTCTCTCGTCACTACAAACAGTTTGTAGGAGTGGTTAACATTAAAAAAAAAGGCAAAAAGGAACCATAGTAAACAACATATACTAAACAAGCTTGACCTTCTGTTGCGCATAGATTTCCTTCGACTATAAAGATACACAGAGCTTGTAAGTGAAGAAATTGGGAAGACGTAGGTTATGGTATTCCCAAGGAGAAGAGAGCCAAAGTGTTTGTGCCTAAGTCAGCGAGAGTGATTTTATGCCTTCGAGAGACAAGTGATAAGCGGAAGGTGTTTTGTCTTGATGGAGCATCAAAACAACAGAAACCTAGAAGAATTGCCAACATATACACCACGAACAAGGGTGTATCTAAACGTTGGAAGCCTTTGAACACACAGGAAGGGAGATGGCGACTTTTATCCAATACTGTTGGGAACTATGATATCCACGTTAAGCACAGGACAGATTATCTGGATGGGAAGGTGCTAAGGAATAACAGATGTCCACATGGGCTCTCGAGACCACCAGAGCTTTGGGGATCCATGAGTAAGATTGCGTCTCTGAAGACCATAAGAGAAGTTCTTCCCAAAGGCATACCTCAATTTGTCTATCACAGGTAGTGTGCTGGAGTCCAAATCGAGTCGTAATTAATGGAAGAGAATTCAAATCCTATTCTGTACACTTATGACCACTATTGCATGAAAACGGGAAGACATCACTTACGAATTGAAAATGCAACCAGACACTAAAAGTTGGAAAACACAACACACTCACGAACTAGCAATTAATCCAAAAAAGAAAACCAAAGGAAAAGCAGAAAGAGCCATGAACAAAGGGAAGTCAAGTACCTTATGGGATGATGCCAAAACGTTTTATGGGTAGACCATGTAGGGTCCAATGCGTGAATTTTCAAAAAGTAAAAAACCGAAAAAAAAAACAACCTAACTGAATGCTAGTAATAACAAGAAGAAGAACCTAACTCCAAAGTTAACAGAAAAAATGAAATCATCCATATGATTATCGAAATAAAGGAAATAGAAACAAACCAATAGGAAAAAATCAGGAGATCTCACACTTCAGTTTTGAAAACGGGAACAAACAACGGAAGCCATTACTGGGTTAAAACAGGGAGACAAGCACACAGCTGAAAGTATGAAACCACATGACAACTGGTAGAAAGGGAAAAAGAATAACCTAAGTGACACATCCACACATTTATGCTAGCAAATCCAAGAACTGAGAGAAAAGGATAAATTCCCAGACACATAGAATCTCCCAAGATTAGGTCAGGAAACCTACAAAATTTCAGCTCTCTAGTAGTGACTGAAGCGTTTGAAGCAGTAATCCAACACCTGCCAACACACAGAAGACCAGGTCCAAATCATTTTCCTGGGCCACTCTTCTGGGTATTTAGCGAAGACATTGTCATGTCCTCTCATAGATTCCAGAGATGGAAGAGGTGGGTAAACTAATTCACAAGGATAAAGACCCAATTCAAAGAAGGACATTTTAGGAAACAAATTCCATGCCATTTAAGTAAGGAAAGATAAATAAATTCTTTCCTTTCCTCCCTGTGCCTTCTTTTGGTTTTGAAAGGGCCAGCTTGTTTTTCTCTGAAAAATTTTTTTTGTTCCATTAAGGAAGCCAACCTATTATCCATCATCCGTATATGACAGAGTATTCACGGATGCTTTAGTTTCAAGTACGACATAGTGATTCTCCTAATATATGCCACAACTCCTGAACAACAATGAAGTTGTTCCTTCATTCCCTGCATGTGTCTCTTTTCTGTAACCCTCAGCTTGGTTCTCAGAGTCCTGAGTCACTCCTGATGGGTCTCCTTCTCTGACTTCTTCCCCTTCAGGTTTCCCTTCCTTTACTAAGGGTCAAGGTAATCCTCCCGAGGCACATATTGTGGGAAGCCATATGATATTTCCCTTTGTCTGCTTGCCTTTTCCATTTCACCTCACCCAGGCATGGGACATTCATGTCAATGCAAGGTCAGGGCTTCATCCTCTTTGATGGATGAGGAATACTCTGTTGCCAAAATGGACCACACCTTCTTTATCCACTAGTCTTTGCAAGGGCCTAGAGGCTCACTCCAAAGTTCTGCTCGAGTGGGCCTTGCAGGCCATTGATATAGTCCGTCCCTTTTCTTCTGACTAAAGAGACTCGGTCAACATGTCAATACCCATTACCATAACAAGAAGAGTTAACTAATGATGACAACAGGTGCGGTCCAGGCCTCTTTCTTAAGAGTAAGCTGGATGGCTCAGTGGGTTAAGACACTGCCTTTGGCTCAGGTCATGGTCTCAGAGTCCTGGGATCAAGTCCAACATTGGGATCTCTGCTCAACAGGGAGCCTGCTTCCCTTCCTCTCTCTCTGCCTGCCTCTCTGCTTACTTGTGATCTCTCTCTGTCAAATAAATATAAAATCTTTAAAAATAACAACAACAAAAAGAGTGAGCTCTGATGCAGAATGTCACTCTCCTTGAAGACTTTCAAGTGGTTAAAAGAAAACCAGGTAGACAGAGACCTAATCTCCTAATTTTGTGTTTTAGAACACTAGGAGATGAGGCCACATACAGCACCATATATCCATGTCCTTACCTTCTTCCTCGAAAAGGGACATTCCGTCCCTTAGGGAAAAGACGCTGACAAAGGACTGTCTCACCCACAGGATAACAAACCACATGGAGAGCTGTTGATATCCTAGAGGCCTCACTGTTTCTTAAGATCTCTAGAAATTGTAGGGAAATAGGACACCTTGCCGTCTCTGGGGAAATGTTGGCCTATAGGATGGTATACGGAACGTCATTTTCTTTCCTCTTTGTCTATAAAGGGGAAGTGGGACATTAACCCACAAGACTACCTGAGTTATTGATCAGGCTCAGAGGGCTCTTTTTATGTCCTTCCCGGGGCTTCCTACCTAAAGCCATAGGACTCCAAGGTCATGGGAGAGGGACAGCTGCTTCCGTGAAGCCAGCCAGTATCTGTGATGTCACAAAGATTTGAGGTCATAGCAACCACTCCTCGTCAACCCATGCCTGCTCACTACACTTGGCTGGAGTAGTCATGAGTGGGCCTAGAGGACACCAAGCCTTCTCAAACCGCTGGAGCCGCCTGGGTCTCTCTCTCCAAGCAGTTTGTGAAGCGAGTCAATGTCACCTTCTCCATGGCCGAATTCACAGTGTTTGGTCATGACTGTTAGCACCAGCCCTCTGGACTCCAGAGAAAGGCAAGTATCCACCATTCCAACTTATCCATGAAAGGCCAAGAAATAATTAGGCCTCAAACAAAGCCTCGGGGGAGGAAATCTGAGCCTTCCACAACCATAAGGCCATCCCACCCAATCCTGGAGCTTTTGAACAGGAAAAGGGCCACCCATAGCAAGCTCAAAGGGAACACTCCCAATCGTGGCATAGACATGTCTGGAGTCTTCAACAGTGCAGACACAAGTGTTAGGGCTTTTAATCAAAGGAGCAAGACTAATACAAAGCGAAGGTCAAACAAAACTTAATTTCATGCCAAGCATAATAATCATACTGACTGGTCAGGGCCATCTCTTCCAAAGTGGCGACCCTTTCCAGACTCACAGACTAACATGTATAGAGATACTTTAGCCTGTCTATACACAGGTGGCCAATAAATTTCAATGCACAGAGAAAACTGCACAGTGGTGCTAGGTCTGCCACACATAGAAAAAACTGCTAGTAACACATGGGTGGACAATTGAGTCTCAATTTACCCTAGAAGATATAAGCACCCCACTGATTGGATGTCTTCCCTTGGCCTGACCCGCCCTTATATCTAGGCTTTGAGAGTAAATTGCTCTGGGAGGGGCAGTATCAATCTAAGTCTACTGCATGAGTTCAATCTAAGTATACTCCATAAACACAAAATGACTCCCCCTGGCCATCCAGGCCCTTACATTCCCCCCTTTTCTTTGGAGATTAGTCCAATCCTTGACTTTTAATCCAGTTCTATATTCTCTGGTTATAAAGGGTTTATTGAGCACGTAAGTCTAACATTTTTATCGCTCTCATTTTCTTTTGTACAAATGACAGTAGTGCACAGTCGGCTGATGTGTTACCCATTTACCACTTCTTAGAACCTTTTCAATTTTTTTCTAATTAACTACCTATACTTTACATAAACACGTAACAATAGGAGCAACAATAAACTCATAGTCTTTTCAGTCTTACCTTGTCTATGGTCAGCTGGTTCTTTGGCTGTGGCTTCCACCTTTGGGGGGCATATTTATCCTTGGCTTGTTTGATGTGACGCATGTATCCAGGCCCCGATGCTTTCTACTTTTACTGCTGTGGGTGTGGTCAGTATAACAGACAAAGGTCCCTTCCAGCGAGGCTCCAAGCTCTATAGTGACATATCCAAACCAAGTCCCTGGGATAGTAAGGATCTGGTTCCACCTCTGTCTCCATACCAGTGTGGGCAGTCCAGATCCTTGCATGTTTTTGTTTTTGTTTTTGTTTTTGTTTTTTTAAGACAGACTGTAATGCCTGCAGTGACTGGAGTACAGACTGATGTGTCATTTCTGCTAGGGCAACCTTTTGTAGCTGAGGACAGAGCAGGAGCAGGGGGTCTCCCAAGCATTATTTCAAATGGTGTCACCATCTTTTAATAGTGTGTGCATCGTGCCCTGAGCAGGGCGAAAGGAAGGAGATGCACCCATCCACCACCAGTCTCCAGGATTAGTTTTGTCAAGGTCTCTTTAAGAGTCCGGTTCATTCTCTCTACATGCCCAGAACTCTGGGTCTGATAGGCACAATGTAGTTTCCAATTTGTGCCCATGGCCTTGGCCAATTCCTGTGAGACTGGACTCAAAATGCAGGGCCATTGTCTGACCCAATCGTGAGAGGCAGCCCAAACCTAGGAATTATTTTTTCTAGTAGCTTTTTGGTAGCCACTCCTGCCGTCTCATGTTTGTTGGAAAAAGCCTCTACCCAGCCTGAAATGGTATCTACAAAAACTAACATATACTTGTGCCCATATTTTCCGGGTTTCATTTCTGTAAAATCTATTTCCCAATAAATTCCTGGTTCCTTACCTCTTTCTCTTTTCCCTTTTCCCATTCTAGTTCCTCCCACATTAACTGCCTGGCACTGAGTACATCAACTATATCCTTAACCATACGCCCTATTTTAGAAGCCTGGATCTGCTTGCCTTTAAGTTCCTTGAGTTTGCGTGACCCTAGATGAGTACCCTGATGTATCTGGTCTACTAACTTCTTACGTTTTCGAGGAAGAATTAGCTTTTCTCTTTTAGTCTAAGCCCATTCCCCTTCATAGTACAATTTAGCCATTTTTAAAAATATTTTAAATCTTCCTCTGAATACTACAGTTTGTCTGGTAGGGATAAATCCAGGCGTGTAACCAGCTCTTGCACTGTTTCTCAGGCTGCTTGCTTTCCATCTCGATCTGCTAATTGGTTTCCTTTTGAAATCAGATTAGTCCCCTTTTGGTGCAATGCATAAGAGCCACCTCTTTTGGGTCCCAAATAGCCTGGAGGAAAGCCAATGTTTCTCCTCTGCTTTAATTCCTTTTCCTTCTGCTGTTTATAGGCTCCTTTCTTTGTAAATAGCCCCATGTATATGGAAAAGTATCAAAGACATACCTGTGGTCCATATCAATGTTGGTGGTTTTACCTTTGGCCATCTGCAGTGCCTTAGTGAGTTCAATCAGTTCTGCTTTTTGTGCCGCAGTTACATGTGGCAGGGTGCTGTCCAGAGTTCATGCTCAGGAGAAACTACCACAACCCTCGCATACCTCTTTCCATCGACCATGTAGCTACTCTTATTTGTGAACAGAGTCATCTCTGCATCTGGGAAGGGAATGTCTCTGAGATCCGGTCTTATTCCTGTGACTTGGTTTAGGACCTCCCCACAGTTGTGTGGATGGTCAGCCAGCTCCTCTGGGAGCAGTGTGGCTGGATTTAGCACCACTGGTGGCTGGAAGGTTACTCTTGGTTCATTGAGGAGGAAGGCCTGATACCCTGTCACTCGGGTGTTCACCATCCATCAATCAAGTAGAGTCTATAGAAGGCCCTCGATAGCGTGGGTTGTGGTAAAATAATCATCTCCACTTCAGATGCCATGCTCTCCCGCCAGCAAGGGGGAGGATTTAGGCAGTCCACCTCAGGCCAGAGAAGGCAAAGAATTCCCCAAAACAAAGGGAGTTTCAACAGCTGCTTGGGAATATTCCTTAAAGTCTCTGTCTCAAGGTCGGTTCATCTCGCAGTGCCAGTTCTGCTTACCAAAATTGGCTCATTCGGCACTCATATTTCATGCCCAAATCCAATGAGCATGAGCATTGGGCGCCTTAACCTGTTCTTAGACTAACCCCAGTTGGCTACAGTCATAGCCCTTAACACACAAAATGTGAGCAAGAAGCCTCACATCTATTATGAAGAATGGAGAGATGAAAATAAGAGTCCCCTTACTCTCTGCTTGCCCCATTCCTTCAATCATAACAAACAATACAACAGAAAACAAAAGGACCAGGCAAATACAATAGCAGGCCCAACGGTTCTTACCCATAACCTGCCACTGGTGGGGAATTTCTTTATTCCCTGACTGCTTTGGGGGACTCAAACCCCCCAACCGCCCAGGGGGACTTGAGCCCCCGAATGTCTAGGAGGACGCGAACCCCTCTGACTGCTGATGAGGACTCGAACCCCCTGACTCTCCAGGGAGACTTGAACACCCCAACGATCTACCAGCAGAGGATAGGGCATCCTCGCATCCACTCCAGCCCTGAGGAGCATGGCTGTGGCCAGATTCTACCTGTAGGCCATACCCTGCAGCTCCAACCAGACAGACAGATAGGATTCCATGATCTTACCTCCAGAGGCTTTTCCCAAAAATTCCGATGCTGGCTCAGTTCTTGTCGTTTGAATTCAGGTGCCCCTCCAAAGATAATCAAAGGAGTGAGACTGATACAGAGCAAAGGTCAAGAAAATCTTAATTTTGTGCCAAGCATCGAGAATCATACTGACTGGTCAGGGCCCTCTTTTGCAAAGACTAACAGACTAACATTTATAGAGGTAGTTTAGCAAGGCTATACACAGGTGGCCAATGAGATTACAATACACAGAGAAAACTGCACAGTTGTGCTATGTCTGCTACACCACACACACAAACACACACACACACACACACACACACACACACACACACACACACACACACAAAGTGCTAGGTACACATGGGTGGACAATTGAATCTCAATTTACCCTAATAGATATATGCACGCCCCTCTAATTGGATGTCTTCACCTGGCCTGATCTGCCCTTGTATCTAGGCTTTGAGAGTAAGTTCCTCTGGGAGGGGCAGGGTCAATTTAGTTTACTTCATGGGTTCAATATAAGTTTACTGTATAAACACAAAATGACTCACTCTGGCCTACCAGGCCCTTATAACGAGTACCTATAGTGTCTCTAGAAATCGAGCCAAAATGACCTCCTAATCTTCAAAACTGACCATGCACCAAAGGCAGATTCTACATCGTAGAACATTAGGTCCAGGGTGGACTCATGTACTTGGAGTCCACAGGAGCAAGCATGGAGAATGTTGGAAAAGACCCAACTGAAAAAAGCCATCTGAAAGACTCTCGTGCCTGTTTCAGGATGACAACTTGTATCTTCAAAAGGACGCATTGAAGAGGATTCAAAAGTCGAAGAACCTTAAGTATTCCCACAGGGTCCTGCAGATTCCCTCTGGGGAAGTACAAGTAGATGTGGCAGCACAAGCCTGCCTTCACTCTTTCATGACCATTCCCCAAACGGTTTCATGGGATAAACAAACAGTGCCTCTTACAGAAGATGGGCATGTTCTAATGGAGCCAGCAGATGATGAACAGTGGGTCAACAAAGGGCCATTACAACGCGACAGACAGTGTATGCTACAGGTTGGTGAGAAGATTCAGAAAGAC
Organism: Mustela nivalis; assembly: GCF_964662115.1. Lineage (NCBI taxonomy): Eukaryota > Metazoa > Chordata > Mammalia > Carnivora > Mustelidae > Mustela > Mustela nivalis. The sequence continues at coordinate 20,320,482 of NC_139041.1, read as the reverse complement.
AAGCAACTGGAGAATGAACAAGGGAGCTCCAAGTGAAGGTCTGGCATTTTAGGATGGTGGGAGGTTCTCTGTACCTGGCTGCCTTCCATAGAGATCTAGGTCCAAATTAAAGAAAACATACCCTGGCCACAGTCAATCCTTGTACACTGGGTCTGTTTTTATCTTTTTGTCAAACAATGCACATGAACATATTTGACAGAGAGACAGAGGGATCACAATCATGGGGTGGAGCTCGAGAGGGAGAAGCTGATTTGCCCCTGAGCAGGGAACCTGAGACCAGAGTCGATGCCATGACCCTGGGATCATGAGTGGAGCTGAAGGCCGCCTCTGAACTGATAGACACAAGCCAGGACACAATCTTTGACTTCTGAATATGTCCTAGTTCTAGATAATAACCACTGTTCTGTCATTGTTCAGACAAGCAGGGGATACGGATTTTGGCTTGTGCTGGTGTTGCTTGAGCTATCCGGCCTGCTTTGAGAGCTGGTATAGTTTGTCCTCTTGAGGTCAGTGACTTGGCTATGTACAAACTACACTCCCACGCATATTTAGGTAAAGAGAATTCCTCCATTGGTAGCTTTTGAAGGGGGAATAAAACTATTTCTTGTGGCACTCTGCTTCTGTGGATGGTGATGGGAGTCCTCTGTGCCCCTGAATCTGGATATCTATTTCTGCTCCCAGAAGAGGGACAGTTTTAGCTCTGAATTCTCAAATCCATGTTCAGCACTCTTACTTTCTCACACTCCTACTTCTCCTACAATAGGCACCTCTTTCCATTCCTTGAAGTCGATGACTTTGTTAAGCTCATTGTCATGTTCTATCAACCTTCCTTTTCTCTTCCCATTGTGTCACCTAGTATTGTCTCTGATCGTGGTTTCCAGGCTGTCTTCACCTGGCTGCTTGTTGGTGTCCTCTGCCAGAGAAACACAGTGTTCTCTTGAGTTGATATGCCAAGACTGTTGATCTGAAATCTCCAGGCCACAAGACCCTTTGTTGGCATGAACTAGTACCATTTAGACCCTCTGATGGTCAGAGTCAATGGAATTGGAGAACGTACTCCTTTTGGGTTCCAAGTGTGCTCCGCTCTCTTGAGCATTTTCCATTGCATTTTCTCACTGACCTCTGAATCACCAACTGCCCACTTTCCCCCTACCATGTCTCCAATCTTCTCCAAAAGTGTTTGCGACTTATTCTCTCTTTTGCTATGGAGTTTGCTTTGTAGGCTCCAGGTCCATTTCCACCATGTTTCAGTTGATGTAGTAATTTTCCTGCTGTGCTCCTGGCTAAAGACAAGCCTGGAGTTCCCAGACTCTACTACCATCTCACTGTCTTCCAAAAGCACCACAGAATCTTACCCATCCATAAGCAAGAATGAATTCTTGCCGCTTGCCTCTTGTGTCAGAATTGTGGAGAGCATTAGCCTACATCACATCTATCAGTCCCGGAAAGAAAAATAACTTACAATTTCACTCTCTCATGACTGTCAAGAGACAAGAAAAAGCAAGGGAAAAAGAGATAAACAATACGACTCTAACCAGGCACACAAAATGTGGTGACTGTTGAAGTCAGGTTTGAGAGAATACGTGTTTATCACGGAGGACAGAAGATGACATTCTTTGTAGGAATTGTGGCTGAAAGTTTTGGAATGTGAGTTTTCAAAGCATGTCAAATTGAATTGCTATCCATAAAAGACTGACTTCCTATCTCCATAAATTTAATTATAATTGTTATTTGAAACACACTCAGACAGCACACACACACACGCACACACACACACACACACACACACACACACACACACAGATAAGACACACAAAAGATAAGGAGGAAGTAAAGAATAGCATTAATGAAACAAACCCAAAAGAAAAGAACTGAGAGAAAAGGATAAATTCGAAGACATATGTCAACTCCAAAGTTGACATGTAGGTAAGGAAACCTACAAAATCTCAGCTCTGTACTAGTGACTAAAGCGTTTGAAGCAGTAATCAAACCCCTGTCAACACACAGGAGGCCAGGTGCAAACCATGCCTGTTCAACTCTTCTAGACATTTAGGGAAGGCAATGTCATTTCTTCTCATCGATTCCACCAATGGAGGAGGCGAATAGACTCTAATTTACTAGTATAAAGACCCAATTCAATAAGGACATTTTAGGAAACATATTCTATTCCATTTCAACAATTAAACATAATAAAAATATAATTATTTCCTTTTCCCTGTCTGACTTCACCTGCATTTGAAAGGGCCAGCTTGTTCTCATTTTATTATTTTGTTCTTTTGAGGAAGCCAGCCTGCCATCCATCATTTATTTTTGACAGAGTATTCATGGATTCTTTAGTTCCATGTATGACCTAGTTCTCCTCCTGATATATGGCACAACTCCTAAACACCCATTATCCAGCTCCATCATTCCTTGCATGTCTATCTTTTCTCTAACCCTCAGCTTGATTCCTCAGGTCCTGAGTCACTCCTGGTTTGTCTCCTTCTCTGACTCCTTCCCCTTCAGTTTTCCCTTCTTTCTACTAAGGCCCATGGTATTCCTCCTGGGGCACATATGAGAGAAGCCATATAATATTTCCTTCTGTCTGCTTGCCTTTTTCATTTCGCATCACCCAGTCGTGTGGCATTCATGTCAGTGAAAGGAGCAGGGGTTCATTTTCCCTGATGCCTGAGGAATACTCTGTTGCCAATACGGATCACAACTTCTTTTATCCACTAGTCTTTGCAAGGGCATTGCAGCTCCATCCACACTTCAGCTCGAGTGGGCATTGATATAGTACATTCCTTTTCCTCTGATTAAAGAGACTTAGTCAACATGACTATGCCCATTACTGCAGTAGGTAGAGTTAACTAATGATAACAAGGAGTGCTCTCCAGTGCTCTTCCTTATGGGTTAGATATCATTTAGAATGCCACTCTCCTTGAAGAATTTGCAAAGGTGTTTAAGGTAAAAACAAAGTGGGAAATTAACCATAATATGACCTGAGTTTTTTATCAATCTCAGAGGACTCCTTTTCTATCCTTTCTGGAGCTTCCTACCTAACGACATAGGACTCAGAGGTCATGAGAGAGGGATTGCTGTTTCAGTGAAACCAAATTCTGTGATGTCGCCAAGCTTTGGGGTTAGCAACCACTCCTCCCCAAACCATGCCTGATCACGACACTTGGCTGAGTAGGCATGGGTGGACCAACAGGATCCTAAGCCCTACCCAACAGCTGGAACTGCCTGGGTCTCTCACCAAGGCAGTTTGTGAAGCAAGTTGGTGTCACTCGTGTAGTCTTTGGTCGTGACTGTCAGTACCAACCCTCTGGTCTCCAGAGAAAGGCAGAAATCCACCATTCCATCTTACCCATGATAGGCCAAGGAAGAATCAGGCATCAAACAATGATTGAGGGGAGGAACTCCACGTTGCACACATGGCTATGGTCTTCCTACTTCTGACCAGGAAAACGGCCACCAAGGAAAGCTTCTAGGTAACACTCACAACCATTCAAAGACATGTCTGGAGTTGTCAACAGCAAGGACATGAGTAACCCTAGCATCTCAAGACCTTATGCCATAACAGACTCTCGTTCTTTAGAAGTGAACAAGCACCAAAGGCAGACTCAACACCCGAGAACCTGAGGCCCAGGACGGACTCATGTACTTGGATTTCACAGGAGCAAGCGTGGAGCATGTTGGAAGAGACCCACAGACCAAATGAAATATTCTGAAAGACTTTCATGCCCATTTCAGGATAACAACGTGTATCTCCAAAAGGACGCATTGAAGAGAATTCGAATGTCGAAGGACCTTGAGCATTCCCACAGGTTGGTGCAGCTAACTTCTTGGAAAATGAATGGAGATGTGGCAGCTCAAGCCTGCCTTAATGCTCTCATGATCATCCCCCACATGGTATCATGCGATAAGCAAACAGTGGTTCTTGTGTTAGATGGACATGTTCTAATGGAGCCAGGAGAGGATGAACAATGTGTCAACTAGGGGCCATTACAGCAGGACAGATATTGGATGCTACAGGTTGGTGAGGAGATAAAGGAAGGCAGAGAACAGGAGAATGAACAAGGGAGCTAAGAGTGACAGTATGGAATGTTATGATGGTGGGGCATGCTTTGTACCTGGCTGCATTCCACCAGGACCTAAATCAAAATTAAATAAACCATCCTCTCGACCCAGTCAATTTTTGTACACGGTTTTTGTCAAAATATTGAAATGCATGTATTTGATAGAGAGACAGAGAGATCACAATTGGGGGTGGAGCTGGAGAGATATTAGGAGACATTCCTCTGAGCAGGAACCTGAGACCAGAGCCAATGCAATGACCCTGGGATCATGAGTTGAGCTGAAGGCTGCCTCCGAACTGATGGATACACCAGAGGACCCAATTTTTGTCTTGTAAATACCTCCTAGTTCTAGACAAGAACCACTGCTCTGTCATTGTTCAGAAATGCAGGGGATACGGTACTTAGTCTTGGCTGGTGTTGCTTGCTCTATCTGACCTGCTTCTAGACCTGGTATAGCTTTTAGAACAATATATCCATGCTCTAACATTTTTCATTGAAAAGGGACTTTTCATCCATTAGTCATTACTGATCCATAAGTAAAAGACGCTGACAAATGACTCTCTCACCCACAGGATGAAAGCTTCATAGAGAGCTGATGATATCCAAGAGACCTCACTGTTTCTTGAGATCTCTAGATATTGCAGTGGAAATAGGAAAACCTTGCTGTCTCTGGAGAAATGTTGGACTAAAAGATGGTATACCGAACCTCATTTTCTTTTCTTTTTGTCTAGAAGGGGAAAGTGGGACATTAACACACAAGAGAAACTGAGTTCTTGATCAGGCTTAGATGGCTCTTTTTCTGTCCTTCCCAGAACTTCCTACCTAAAGCTGTAGGACTCAAAGTTCATGGGAAAGGAATGGCTGCTTCAGTAAAGCCAGCTTCTTTGAATTCGAAAGTATTGAGGTCATAGCAACATTTCCTCATCAACCCATGTCTGATCACTACACTTGGCTGGAATAGTCATGGGTGGGCCAAAAGGATCCCAAACCCTTCCAAACTGCTGGAGCCGCCTGGGTCTCTCAACAAGGCAGTTTGTGAAGCGAGTTGGTGTCACCTTCTCCATGGCCAAATTTGTAGTCTTTGGTCGTTACTGTCAGCACCAGCCCACTGGACTCCAGAGAAAGGCAATAATCCAACATTCCATCTTACCCATGAAAGGCCAAAAAACAATCAGGCCTCAAAAAAAGCCTCAGGGGAGGAAATGTGCATGGGTATGGTCCTTCCACCCAAACAGGGCGATTCTGACCAGGAAAAGGGCCACCCAAGAAAAGCTCAAAGGGAACACCTGCAACAGTGCCAAAGACATGTCTGGAGTCTTCAAGAGGGAGGACATGAGTACCTCGAGCGTCTCTAGAAATCGTGCCCAAATGGGCTCCTCATATTCAAAGTGACAATGCACCAAAGGCAGACTCTACATACTAGACCCTTCGATCCAGGACGGACTCATGTTCTTGGCGTCCACAGTAGCAAGCATGGAGCATTTTGGAAGAGAACCATAGCCCAAGTGAAGTGATCTGAAAGACTTCCATACCCTTTTCAGAATGACAACTTGTATCTCCAAAAAGATGCTTTGAAGAGGATTCAAATTTGAAGAACCTCGTGCATTCCCACAAGGTGGAGCAGCTACCGTCTGGGGAACTGCATGGAGATGTGGAAGCACAAGCCTGCCGTAACCTTCTCATCATCATCCCCCAAATGGTTTCATGCAATAAGGAAACTGTGCCTATTGTGGAAGATGGGCATGTTCTAATAGAGCCAGTAGAAATGTACAATGTGTCAACAAGGGGCCATTACAGCGTAACAGACAGTGATGCTACAGGTTGTTGAGGGGATACAGGAAGGCAACGAACAGGAGAATGAACAAGGGAGCACAGAAAGAAGGTCTAGCATTTTAGGATGGTGGGAGATGCTCTGTATCTGGCTGCATTCATTAGGCACCTAGGTCCAAATTAAATAAACCATACCTGGCCTCAATAAATCATTGTAATCTGATTTTGTTTTTGTTTTTGTTTTTACTCAAATGATGCACATGCACATATTTGAGAGAGAGACAGAAATATCACACTCAGAAGGTGGAGATTGGGAGGGGAATTACACTCGCCCTTGAGCAGGGAAGCTGAGATCACAGTCGAGGCCATGACCCTGGGATCATAGATCTGAGCTGAAAACCGCCTCTGAACTGATGGACAAACCCCAGGACCAATTTTTGTCTTCTTAATATCTCAGAGTTCCAAACAAGAACCACTGCTCTGTCATTGTTCAGAAATGCAGGGGATACTGATTTTGTCTTGAACTAATTTGGCTTGTTCTATCCAACTTGCTTCAAGAGCTGGTATAACTGGTCATCTTGAAGTCAGTGACTTGGCTATTGGCACACTACTCTCCCATGCATATTTGGATAAGGGGAATTTCTCCATTGATAGCTTTTGCAAGGGGAATGACACTATGTCTTTTGGTGCTCTGCTTCTGTTGATGGTGATGGGAGTCCTCTGTGCCTATGAATCTGGATCTCTGTTTCTTCCCGCAGATGAGGGTCATTTTCAGCTCTGATTTCTAAAAGAGATGTTTGGCCTTCTTCATTCTCTTGCTCCTACGTCTCCTACAATAGGCACCTCTTTCCATTCCTTGGAGTCAATGATTTCCCAAGTTCATTGTAATCTGCCATCATTCTTTCTTCTCTCTTTCTCTTTTCTTCCTTATTTTCTGGTGTTTTTCTTCCAGGTCACTAATTTGATCCTATGTTTCTGCCAGGTTTTTTGACTTTGCATCCAGTCTGCTACAAATCTTCTCATCAGGGACCCTATATTTTATTTTATTTTTTTTATCAGTTTTATCTCTGTTTTTCGAGACTTGATGTCTTCTGTGTGTCTCTGATGTACAGTGAGTATCCTGTCTGTTGCTTTCAATCCTCCATCGGGCGTGTTACATTTAGAAGTTTCACTTTGATTGCCTGGCCATGATCATTTCTTATTCTGTTCCTCAGCATCATTTGATTCTTCCATGTTTGCATTGGATCTAGGTCTATGTCTTCCTTTTTCTATTCACAAAGCCCATTCTGTTTTCTACCCTTAGGTTAATGTCTTTAGGAAGAAGAGATCATGGAGTGTCCAAGGGCTGGCCCTTGATAGAGACTCAGGTATGTGTGGCATGCATGCCCTTTGCTGTTGTGTTGTGGCTGGCCCTATCCTTAAGGACAGTCATCTGAAGAGGCTCTCCTTGCCTGCCATTTTGAGTGTTTGGTTTCTGTGCTGAATATGGTGAGGTTTAGCTTGGTGTGCACTGGTTTCCCTGTTAAATGAAATGTTCAAACAACTCAACAGAATGAAGGCCTGCAGAATGCTTTGATCAGTAGAAAGCTTGTGAGCAGGGTTTCTTCTAGTCCCCTAATGGAGAGTCTCTTCTTTAACTAAGCAACTTGGACTGAGGAAGTTAGTCCCCCAGTATTCCAAGGTTGGGACTTGATTTTTGTACACGAGGCAGCTAATGTCCTCACCGTCCTGTATTTGCCAGTAGTTCGGTCTTTATGCTGATTGTGCGAGAGGCCCAAATTTCTTGTGCCCACATCAAGTCATCTCTACGAACACTGCCTCTCTTGGATGCACTGCCAGAACACACCATCTTCCCACTGTGTCTCCTCGTATCATCTCTGATCATGGTTTCCAGCTTGTCTGTACCCAGTTGCTTGTTGGTGTCACCTCTAGGAGCAACACAGTGTTATCTCGAGTTGATATCTGCCAAGCCTGCTGATCTAAACACTCCAGACACAAGAACCTTTTTTGGCAGTAACTCGTGCCATTAATATCCTCTGCTGTCAAGCCAATGGCATTGACAAACTTATTCCTTGTGGGTTCCCAGTGTTCTCCTCTCTCCTGTACCTTTGTCTTTTGCATTGGCTTACTGCCCTCTGAAGCACCAAACATCCACGTCTCCCTAAGCCATGATCCAATCTTCTTCCATAGTCTATGCAGCTTTTTTTCTCTTTTGATGTAGCATTTACTTTGTAGGCTTCAGGTGAATTTCCGCCATGTGCAGTTGATGTAGTCATCTTACTTTTGTTTTCATGGCTCATGAAAGCTTGGACAAGCTTGGAGTTCTCAGACACTACTATCTCTCTGTCCTCCAAAGGCACCACAGACTTTTACCCAGCCTTTAGGAAGAATTAATCCTTGCCACTTGCTTCATGTGGCATAGTTACTTCACATATCTCAGTCTCAGAAAGACAAATAATGTTTGATTTTATTCTCTCATGGTAGTAATGAAACATGTGAAAAAGCAGGGGTAAAGGGACAAACAATACGACTTTAACCAGACACACAAAATTTTGTGTTTCTTTTAAGGAAGGTTAGTGGGAATATGTGTTTAGAAAAGAGGAATAAGTGGTACATAATTTGCAGAAAATGTGGCTGAACGTGATAGAATGTGAGTTTTCAAGGCATATGAAATTGATTTTCTATCCATAATGGCTGACCTCTTATCTCTTGAAATTTCATAATAGGTGCTATGTGAAATGAGACAAGATAACGGGAAAATAGGAAAATGCACCGTCTCTGCCTCTACCCCATAAGATGGTGATTTCTTATCAAAGAACTCCAATGACCCATGAAATCAGCCTGAGATCCGAATTGTACCCATCTGGATCTATACAGGGACAGAAGACACAAGTGGGGAAAAAAAGCGGAGTGAGAACGTCAGACTGACATTGAAAGATAAACAAAAGTGGAAGGGAGCCACCCGAGATGGCCAGTTGGAAAGTAATACCCAATACTAGAGTGTCCTGCATCTGGGGACCAGCGTTAACTTGGACTCTGGTTGAAAGCACTCGAAAAGAGCAAAGGGTCATGGGGGTAAATTGTGGAAATCAGGCGGCTAAGAACAGGGACTTAAGTCCCTGAACCCAGGCCAGCCTCCCCTGGCACTGAGCCAGAGAGAGTGTGGTGGAGAAAGCAGGTCTTGGTCCCTGAGCCACCAGTGAGCCCAAGATCAGGAGCCCAATCTGTGGTATCTGTGGGATCTGCCTCCTGTGATGGGTTGGGAGCCATACTAGACAGAAGAACAATGAGCCTTGCTAACAGAGCCTGAGACACATGCACCCCACACACTCACCTGAGAGAGGTGTGCGAAGGCCCTGCCCAGTGCTTTTAGACCCATGCCATACTATCAGAGACTGAGATGTGTGCATGCCCCACACCTCTGAGAGAGGTGTGAGAAGGCCCAGGCTTGTGCTCTTGGACCCGTGCCCTGCTATGAGAACCTGATATGGATGTGACCCACACCCTTCTCTGAAAGAGGTGCTTGCAAGCCCGGCACTCTTAGACCATAAAATACCAGGCACTCCCAGCACAGGCCAGCATGAAAATCTCAGTGTGCCTTCAAACCTCTCTGGTGGTCTGGAGCTGCCCAGAGAGCCACTGCTGCCATGGTTTGTGTACAAACAGAAGATCTTGTGTACTCCAGGACCATGATGCAAAATATGCTATGCCAGCGGCCAAGGGGAAATTTATATTGAAACACTTTCTTTATATTTGAAACTCTTTCACTCACAGGAGAGCAGACTGAGGCTTCTCTCTGAGAGGAAGGTCGGGGTGCAGTTTGCTTTCCCCTAAACCTCCAAAAACCATCAAAAGCAGTCAAGGCAAGAGCAAATAACTAAACAAACATAAACCCTTCAGAGAACAAAGGCCTAAAAAACAGGCTTCCTCATAGCCCTCCCCCTTGAGAGAGGTGGGAGGACTTAAATCAGGGAACATCATAGACTGAAAACCACCTGGCAGGTCCCTACCCCAAATAAAACCAGAAAACAAAACAAAACAAAAAAAAAAAGACTACAAGAGAATAACCACCACTACTTCAGAGATACAACTTTTATTTTTAAATTTAATATAGTTTAGTCTGGTTTATTCTTTTTAATTTTTATTTTCTAATGTTCATATAGAGTTAAACTTCAAGGTAATCCCCTTTCCCCAATCAATGCTACTCCTATAGGTAAACCAATTTATAATACCCCTTTATCTAGGAAAGTTGAGTTTTTAACAAAGATATCAAAGATATCAAGATACATCCAGGAAAAATGAAAATAGACTTCCTCACCCACACTGAGAATTTATAATCAATCTCCCATCTTTTTGTCTGCCAGTGTTTGTATTTTTGTGTTTGTTCTGATAGTATACAATTCTTATACATGCTGCTCTTTTTGATGAGGCTCTTTCTTTATTTGTATATATATAGATATGTCTATATATATGCAAGATATCTTGCATATATGCAAGATATAGCCATATACTTTTATCACTCTTTTTGTTTGTGTTTTTAAATCTTTCATTAGGACACATTTGGGCTGAAACTTCTTTTTTATCTTCCCCTTTTCCCCCTCACTCTAAATCTCTCTTTATTTCCTTTATCTTTCCTTTTTTCTCTAGTTTTGGTGGGGAATCCTGTTTGCTCAGATGTGTTCCAGGGTGCACCTTGACTGCACCTCAGTCAGTACATCCAGCTATATCCGTTCAGCCATCTCTCACCAAAATGTCTAGTAGGAGGAATTCCCGACATTAAAAAAAAAAAATACATTTGATGGGCATTGTGAAACAGAGCTAATGGCTATCAATATAGACAATATGTGGGAAAGAGAATTCAGTCTCACAATTATCCAGTCAATAGTTAGGTTGCATAAAGCCATGGATGATGAAATGTAATTGAGGCAACTCACAGAATGGGAGAAGATATTTGCAAATGAAAGTACAGACAAAAGGTTGATATCCAGGATCTATAAAAAACTCCTCATACTCAACACACACAAACAGACAATCATATAAAAAAATGGGCAGAAGATATGAACAGACACTTCTCCAATGAAGACATACAAATGGCTATCAGACACATGAGAAAATGTTTATCTTCATGAGCCATAAGGGACATTCAAATGAAAACCACATTGAGATATCACCTTACACCAGTTAGAATGGACAAAATTAGAATGGGAGAGGATGTGGAGAAAGGGGAACCCTCTTACTCTGTTGGTGGAAATGCAAGTTCTTGCAGCCACTTTGGAGAATAGTGTGGATATTCCTCAAGAAATTAAAAATATAGAGCTTCCTTATGACCCTGTCATTGCACTACTGTGTATTTACCCCAACGATACATATGTAGTGAAAATAAGGGCCATCTGTACCCCCAATGATTATAGCAGCAATGGCCACAGTTGCCAAACTGTGGAAATAACTAAGATGCTCTTCAATGGATGAATCGATAAGAAAGATGTGTTCCATATACATTATGGAGTATTATGCCTCCATCAAAAAGCATGGATACCCAACTTTTGTAGCAACATAGATGGGATTGGAGGAGATTATGCCGAGTGAAATAAGTCAAGCAGAGAGATACAATTATCATATGGTTTCACTTATTTGTGGAGCATAACAAATGACATGGTATACAAGAGGAGATGGAGAGGTGAAGTTCAGGGAAATTACAAGGAACGGTAAACCGTGAGAGACTATGGACTCTGAAAAACAATCTGAGGGTTTTGAAGGAGCAGGGGTTAAGAGGTTAGGGGAACCAGGTGGTTGTATGAAAGAGGACACGGATTTATGTAGCATGGGGTGTGGTGAAAAAAACAATGAATAATGTTATGCTGAAAAGAAATAAAAAAAAGAATTAAGTGTTATGTGAAACACACAGTCAACACACACACACACACACACACACACACACACACACACACACACAGAAAAGAAACTTAAAAGATGGGGAGGAAGTGCGGAATCCCACTGAAGGAAGCAAACCCCAAAGAAAATACTAAAAAGGGGAAAGGCAAAGAGAACCCAAGTCAGATACCAACCAAAATGAGAAATTTAACTTCTTACTATCAATAATTAGTTCAAGTATTCAGAACTAAATTCTCCTATCACTGCAAACACATTGTTGGAATGGATGAAACAAATAAAAATAAAACGGCAAAAACGTCAACTAGAAAAGGACAAAAACAAAACGAGCACGAACATATGGTGCCCATAGGAGATTTCTTTCGACTCTAAAGATACACAGAGCTTGAAAGTGAAGAAATTGGGAAGACATAGGTTATGCAATTGGCAAGAAGAAGAGAACCAATCTGATTGTGCCTATGGCAGATGGAGTGTTTATGCCTTTGAGAGACAAAAGATGACCGGAAGGTGTATTGTCCTGATGCAGCATCAAAACATCAGAAACTTGGAAGAATTTCCAACATATACACCACCAACGTGGGTGTATCTAAATGCTGGAAGCATATTCACAGAAAGAAAGAGATATTGGGTCCACAGTCCAATATTTTTGAGAACAACAATATCCACTTTCAGCACAGGATAGATCACCCAGAGGGAAAGATGGTAAAGAATAACAGATGTCGTCATGAGCTCTATAGACCTCCTGAGCTTTGGGGAAACGTGCAGAAGATTATGTATCTGAAGACCATAAGAAAAGTCCTTTCCAATGGCAGTCATAGCATTATCTATCACTGTTTGTGTGCTGGAGTCCAAATCGAGTCGTAATTAATAGAATAGAATTCAAAACCTATCTGGTACACTTATGACCTCAAAGATAGGAAAAAGGAAAGAGATCAAATAAATGGGAAAAACAGAAAGACACTTATAGGTGTAAAACACAACAGAATCCCACTAGTAATGAGTCAGAGAAGGACACTCAAAAGAAAATAAGAAAGTACAATGAACAAATGAAAGTCAAGAAACATACGGGATGAAGCCAAAATATTTTATGGGGAAAGAATGTAGGGATAAGTGCATTTATTTCCAAAAATTGAAAACACCAAGAAAAGGCAACCTACTGATGGCACAAAGTACTAGAAAAAGTGAAACGAACTCCAAAGTGAACAGAAAAAAGGAAATAATACATATAATTATTGAAATAAAAGAAATGCAAACAAAGGAAAAATTCAGAACTCACAAATCAGTTGTGAAAACTTTAACAAACTGGAGGAGCCATTACCTGAATAAAACAGGGAGAAAAGCATACAGCTGAAAGTATGAGAGCACATGACAACTGATAGAAAAAAAAAAAAAAAGAAAGAAAACCAGAAGACCCCTCTACACAATTACGCCAGTAAATCCAAGAACTGTGAGAAAAGAATAAATTCGTAGACACATAACAACTCCCAAAATTAGCTCCGGAAACCAACAAAATCTGAGCTCTCTAGTAGTGATTAAAGCGTTTGAAGCTGTAATCAAAGATCTCCCAACCCACAGAAGGTCAGGTCGAAATCATTGTCCTGGCCAACACTTCTAGAAATTGAATGAAGGCAATGTTTTTATTCTCATTGATTCCAGAAGTTAAGGAGGCGGGTAGACACTAATTCACAAGCATAAAGACCCAACTCAGGTAAGGACATAACAGTAAACAAATTCCATGTTGTTTTAATAAGTAAAGATAATAAAAATATAAATCTTTCCTTTTCTGTTTTCATCTTCTTTGGAAAGGGCCAGATTGTTTTTCTTTTATTTTTTTCCTTATGTTGAAAAAGCCAGCTTATCATTCATCATCCATTTTTGACAGAGTATACACAGATGCTTTAGTTTCATATACGACCTAGTGCTCCTAATATATGCCACAACTCCTCAACACCCATTAGCCCGTTCCCTCATTCCATGCATGTGTCTCTTTTCTGTAACTGTCAGCTTGGTTCTTAGAGTCTGGAGTCACTCCTGGTTTCTCTCCTTCTAGGACTTCATTTCCTTCAGTTTTCCCTTTTTCTACTAAGGTCCATGGTTTTCCTCCTGGGGCACATATGAGAGAAGCCATATGATATTTCCCTTTGTCTTCTTGCCTTTTTCATTTTGCATCATCCAGTCCTGTGCCATTCATGTCAATGCAAGTACCAGGTTTCCATCCTCCCTTGTGCCTGAGGAATACTCTGTTGTCAATATGGACCACACCTTATTTATCCACAAGGGCATTGTGGCTCAATCGACAATTCTGCTCAAAGGGGCATTGCAGGACATCGATATAGGCCATTCATTTTCTTCTGAAAGGAAGAGACTTGTTCAACATGTTTCTTCCCATTACCACAGCAGGTAGAGTTAACTAAAGATAACAAGGAGTCTTGTCCAGGGCACTTTCTTAATGGTTAGCTATCATGGAGAGTGTCACTCTCCTTGAAGCCTTTGCAAAGGTGTTTAAGGTAAAAGCAGGTAGACAGAACCATAATCCCTTATGACTAGCGTTTCAGAACACTAGGTGATGAGGACAGAGACAGCACAATATATCCATGCAATAATATTTTTCCTTGAAAAGGGACTTTCCGTTTCTTAATCATACCTGACCCATAAGGTAAAGAAGCTGATAAAGGACACTCACGCATAGGATGACAAACCTCAGAGAGAGGTGATGATTACCCAAGAGGCCTAACTGTTTCTTGAAATCTCTACAAATTACAGTGTAAATAGGAATATCTTGTCGTCACTGGAGAAATGTTGTCCTAAAAAATGGTATACTGAATGTCATTTTCTTTTCTCTTTGTCTAGAAAGGGAAATTTGGACATAAACAGACAAGACAACCTGAGTCCTTGATCAATCTCAGAGGGCTTTTTTCTGCCCTTCTAGGGGCTTGGTACCTAAAGCCATAGAACTCAAAGGTCATGAGAGAGGGACTGCTGTTACAGTAAAGCCAAATTCTGTGATATCACCAAGCTTTGAGGTCATAGAAACCACTCCTCCTCAACACACACCTGATCACTATACTTGGCTGAAGTAGTCATGGCTGGGCCAAGAGGATCCCAAGCCCTCCCATATCACTTGAGCTGACTGGGTCTCTCACCAAGGCAGTTTGTGAAGCGAGTTGGTGTCACCTTCTCCATGGCCAAGTTCATAGTCTTTGTTCATGATTGTCAGCACCAGCCCTCTGGTTTCCAGAGAAAGGCAAGAATCCACCATTCCATCTTACTTATGATAGGCCAAGAGAGAATCATGCGTCAAACAATGACTCAGGGGAGAAACTCCATGCCCTTCACATGACTATGGTCCACCCACCCAATCACTGCAATTCTCACCAGGAAAAGCGCCACCCAAGTAATGCTCCCAGAAACAGCCACAACTGTGCCAAAAACATGTCTGGAGTCTTCAACAGTGATGACTCAAGTAACCCTAGTATCTCCAGACACCATGACAAAATGGCCTCCCAATCTTCAAAAGTGACCAAGCACCAAAGGCAGACTTACACCCTAGAACCTGAGGTCCACAACGGACTCATGTAGTTAGAGTCCACAGGAGCAAATGTGGAGCATGGTGGAAGAGACCCACAACCCAAGTGAAGCCATTTGAAAGACTTGAAAGACTTTCATGCCCATTTCAGAATGAAAACTTGTTTCTCTAAAAGGACGCAAGGAAGATGATTTAAAGGTCAAAGAACCTTGAGCTTGAAGGTAGCTCAAAGAACCTTGTCTTGAAGGTCAAAGAACCTTGAGCTTGAGGGTAGCTCCTCCACCCTGTGGGTAACTGAATGGAGACATAGTAGCACAAGCCTGCCTTAACCCTTCATGACCAAGCCCCAAATGGTTTCATGCTATAACCAAACAGTGCCTCTTGCAGAAGATGGGCATGTTTTAATGGAGCCAGGAGAGGATAAAAAATGAGACAACAAAGGGCCATTATAGCGGGACAGACAACAGATGCTACAGGTTGGTGAGGAGATCCAGGAAGACAACAGGAGAATAAGGAGCTCAGAGTGAAGGTCTGGCATTTTAGGATGGTGGGAGGTGTTCTGTACCTGTCTGCATTCCATAGGGATTTAAATCCAAATTAAATAAACAATCCTCTGGTCCCAATAAATCCTTGTAAACACTTTTGTTCTTGTTTTTGTTTTTTGTCAAAATATGGGCACGTACATATTTGACAGAGAGACAAGGAGGTCATAATCAGGGGGTGGAACTGGATAGGGAGAAGCACACTTGCCCCTCAGCATGGAACCTGAGACCAGAGTTGATGCCATGACTCTGGGATCATGAGTTGAGCTGAAAGCCGCATCTGAACTGATGGACACACCTCGGGACCCAATCTTTGTCGTCTTAATACTTCCTAGTTCCAGACAAAAACCACTGCGCTGTCATTGTTCAGAAATGCAGGGGATACAGATTTTGGCTTGGGCTGCTGTTGCTTGTTCTATCCATCCTGCTTCAAGAACTGGTATAGTTTGTCATCTTAAAGTCAGTGACTTGGACATTGAGAAACTACTCTCCCAAGCATATTTGGGTAAAAAGAATTCCTCCCTTGCTATCTTTTGCAGGGGTAATGACAGTATGTCTTGTGGTGCTCTTCTGTTGATGTAGATGGGACACCTCTGTTTCTCTGATTCTGGATCTCCATTTCTACTCTCAGAAGAAGGACATTTTGGGCTCTTATTTCTCAAAGAAATGTTCATCCCTCCTTTTTTCTCTCATTCCTATGCTCCTACAATCGGCACCACTTTCCATTCTTTGGAGTCAATGACTTCCTTAAGCTCATATTTTGTTCCATCATTCTTCCTTCTCTCTCTGGATTTGCTTCCATATTTTCCAGTATTTGTCTTCCAGATCACTAATTTGATCCTCTGCTTCTGTCAGTATATTGGCGTTTACATCCAGTCTGCTACCAATCTTTTCATCAGGAATTCCTTATTTTATTTTTTTAATTACTGTAATCTCTGTGGTTCGAGATTCCCTGTGCAGAGAGTATCCTGGCTGCTGCTTTCAATCTTCCATCAGGCGTGTTACATGTAGGGGTTTCACTTCGATTGTCTGGACATGATCTTTTCTGTTCTGTTTCCTCGGCATCAATTGATTTTTCCAACTTTGCATTGGATCAAGGTCTCTGTCATCTTCTCTTTATTCTAAATGCCTATTCTGTTTTCTAGCCTTAGAGTTAATTATTTAGGATGACAAGATAATGCAGTGCCTAAGGACTGGTGCTTGAGGGAGTCTTGGGTGTGTGTGGCATGTATGCTTTCTGCTGTTGTGTTGTGGCTGTCCCCTAACCTTGAGGCCAGTTATCTGCAGAGGCTCTCCTTGCTTGCCATTTCATGTGTTTAGGTTCTCGGCTGAATATGCTAAGGTTTAGCTTGCTGGGCTCTGGTGTTCCTGTAAAAGGAGATATACAACCAACTCATCAGAAGGAAGGTCTGGAGAATGCTGTGATCAGGAGAGAGCATATGGGCAGGGCTTTCTTCTAGTCCCCTATTAGAGAATCTTTTCTCCTGGAACTAAGCAACTTGGACTGAAGGCAGTCCCCCAAGTGTTCCACAATTGGAATTTCATGTTTGCAGGTTCCACAGCTAATGTCCTCACTGTCCTATCTCTGGTCAATTGCTCAGTCTTTATGCTGCTGTTGTGAGAGCCCAATAATTCTTTTGTCCCCATTGAGTCATCTCCACGAACACTGCGTCTCACGGTTCTACTGCCAGAACCCACCATCTTTCCACTGTGTTTCCTGGGGTTGTGTCTGATCATGGTTTACAGGCTGTCTGCACCTGGTTGCTTGTTGGTGTCCTCTCTATGAGAAAAACAGTGTTCTCTCGAGTAGATGTCTGCCAAGCCTGATGATCTAAAAACTCCGGACTCAAGATACTTTGCTGGCAAGAACTCATGACATTCAGACCCTCTACTGGTTGCAGCCACTGGCATTGGGAAACATGCTCCTTGTGGGTTCCCAGTGTGCTCTGCTCTCCTGTGCCTTTGTCCTTTGCATTGTCTCTCTCCCCTCTGAATCACCAACCACCCAAGTCTCTCCTAAGTCATGTCCAGTCTTCTCCCAAAGTCTCTGAGACTTCATTTCTTTTTTGCTGTGGTGTTTTCTTTTTAGGCTTCAGGTCCATTTCCACCATGTTGCACTTGATGGGGTAATCTCCCAGTTGTGTTCCTGGATGAAGACAAGCAGGGAGTTCCCAGACGCTACTACCATCTCACTGTCCTCCGAAGGCACCGCAGATTCTTCCCCAGACATAAGCAAGAATGAATCCTTCCTGCTTGCCTCATGTGGTAGAACTGTGAATAGCACTGGGCTATGTCACATCTATCAATCTCAGAAAGACAAATAACAAATGATTTTACTCTCTCATTGTAGTCAAGGAACATGTGAAAAAGCAAGGGAAAAGTGAACCAATAATATGACTCTGTTTGAAAGCAGGCTAGTGAGAATACCTACTTATAGAAGGGAACTAAAAGGAAAATTTTTTTTTTCAGGAAATGTGGTGGAAAGTGATGTAATGTGCGTTTTCAAGGCATATCAATTTGAATTGCTTTTCCATAAAAGACTGACTTCCTATCTCTTGAAATTTCATTCTGTTTTGTGAACACACACAGACGACACACACACACACACACACACACACACACACACACACACACACTCAGATAAGTCACACAAAAGATTGGGAGAAAGTGAGGATTCGGATTAAAGGAAGCACACCCCAAAGGAAATACCAGAAAGGGGAAAGGCATGGTGAATCCAAGTCAGAAACCAATGAAAATGGGAAAGTTAATTCCTTAACTATCAATAATTAGTTAAAGTACTCAGGACTAAATTTTGCTATACCTATAAACAGATTGTTGGAAGGATAAAAATTTAAAAAAAAAAAGGCAAAAAATGGCCAACAACAACAACAACAAAAAAAAAGAAGCTTGACCTTATGTTGCTTATAGGAGATTTCTTTCAACTATAAAGCTACACATAACTTGAAAGTGAAAGATTTGGGAAGACATAGGCTATGCAATGGGCAAGGAGAAGAGAGCCAAGGTGATGGTGCCTATAGCAGATAAGAGATTTTATGCCTTCAAAATACAAAATATTAGCAGAAGTTGATATGTCTTGATGGAGCATGAAAACATCAGAATCTTGGAAGAATTGTCACATATACACTACCAAGGTTGTTGTATGTAAATGTTGGAAGCATATTAAAAGAAAACAATGAAGATGGGGACCACAATCAAATATTGTTGTGTACTATGATATCCATTTACAGAACAGGACTAATCATCCAGTCCTGGTGATCATCGGGTGGTAAGGAATCACAGAAGTCATCATGGGCTCTCTAGACCACCTTAGCTTTGGGGAAACGTGCATATGATTGTGTCTATCAGGACCATAGAAGTTCTTCCCAAAGGCAGACCTATTATTGTCCTCACAGATCCTGTTTTGGAGTCCAAATCCAGTCTTAATTAATAGAAAAGAATCCAAATCATATCATACATACTTATGACCATGCAGGTATGAAAATGGATAGAAATCACTTATGAATGGAAAACACAACCAGGCATTAGTAGGTGGAAAACAACACACTCCCGAACTAGCAATGAGTCAAAGAAAGAAAATCAAAAGGAAAATCAGAAAGTACCTTGAACAAAGGAAAGTCAAGAAACTTATGGGATGATACCAAAACATTTTATGGGGAACAAATATAGGGTTAAATGTGTTTCTTTCCAAAAATTTAAAACACTGATAAAAAGCAACCTGACAACATAAGGAACTAGAAAAAGATGAAAGAAACTTCAAAGTGAACAGAAAAAAGGAAATAATACATATGATCATTGAAATAAAAGAAATACTGGGAAAACAATTGGAAAAATTCAGGAGAACGCACACGTCAATTTTGACAACTTTAACAAACTGGAGGAGCCATTACCTGTATTAAACAGCAAGACAAGCATACAGCTGAAAGTATGAGACCACATGACAACTTATAGAAAGGAAAAAGAAATAACCAAAAGAACCCTCTAAACAATTATGCCAGCAAATTAAGAACTGAGAGAAAGGGTAAATTCTAGGACACATATCAACTCCCAAGATTAGGTCAGGAAACCTACAAAATCTGAGCTATCTAATAGTGACTAAAGCATTTGAAGCAGTAATCAAACAGCTCCAAACACACAGAAGGTCAGGTTTAAATCTTTTTCCTGGTCAACATTTCTAGATATTTAATAAAGGCAAAGCCGTATCTTCTCAATGTTTCCAGAAATGGATGAGGCCTGTAGAAACTTCTTTACAAGAATAAAGATCTAATTCAGATAATGACATTATAATAAACAAACTCCATGACTTTTTAAGAGGTGAAGATAATAAAAATACAATCCTTTCCTTTTATCTGTCTGTCTTCATCTGCTTTTGAAAGAGCCAGTTTGTTTTTATTTTAATTTTTGTTATGTTGAGGAAGCCAGCCTATCATCCATCAAACGTTTTTAACAGAGTATTCACTGATGCTTTAGTTCCATATACAACCTAGTGCTCCTCCGAATACATGCCACAACTCCTCAAAACCCATTGGCCAATTTTCTCATTCCCTTCATGTCTCTCTTTAATGTAACCTTCAGCTTGGTTTCTCAGAGTCCTGAGTCACTCCTGGTTTGTCTCCTTCCCTCACTTATTCCCCTCCAGTTTTCCCTACTTTCTATTAAGGACCATAGTATTCCTCCTGGGGCACATATGAGAGAAGCCATATGGTATTTCCCTTTGTCTGCTTGCCTATTTTATTTCTCATAATGCAGTCATGTGGCATTCATGTCAGTGCAAGTACCAGGGGTTCATTATCCCTGATGTCTGAGAAATATTCTGTTGCCAATGGACCACATCTTCTTTATCACAGGTCTTTGCAAGGGCATTGCAGCTCAATCAACAGTTCTGCACGATTGGACATTGCAGGCCATCAATATAGGCCATTCCTTTTTCTCTGATTAAAGAGATTTGGTCAACATGGCTATACCCATTACCAGAGCAGGTAGAGTTAACTAATGATGACAAGGAGTGCTGTCCAGACGTCTTCCTTAAGGGTTAACTATCATGTAGAGTGTCACTCTACTTGAAGGCTTTGCAAATGTATTTAAGGTAAAACCAGGTAGACAGAGCCCTAATCCCTTATGATTCGTGTTTCAGAACACTAGGAGATGAGGTCACAGACAGCACAGTACATCCATTCCAAAATATTTTTCATTGAAAAGGGACTTTATGACTCCTAGTCATCCCTGACCATAAGGAAAAGACGCTGAAAAGGACTCTGTCACTAACAGAATGACATACTTCTCAGAGAGCTGATGATACCGAAGAGGCCTCTCTTCTTCTAGAGATCTCTAAAAATTGCAGTGGAAATAGGAAAACCTTGCCGTCTCTGGAGAATTTTTGGTCTAAATGATGGTATATTAAACGTCATATTTTTTTCTCTTTCTCTATAAAGGGGAAGTGGGAAATCAACACACAAGACAACCTGAGTTCTTGACCAGTCTCAGAGGGTTTGTTCTCTATATTTCACAGTGCTTCCTACCGAAAGCCATAGGACTCAAAGGTCATGAGAGAAAACCTGCTGATTCAGGGAAGCCAACTTCTGTTATGTAACAATGCTTTGATGTCATAGCAACCACTGTTTGCCAAATCACGCCTGATCACTACACTGGGTTGGAGTAGTCATTGGTGGGCCAAGAAGATCCTAAGTCCTCCCCAACTGCTGGAGCCGCCTGAGTCTCTCACCCAGGCAGATTGCGAAGCAAGTGGGTGTCACCTTTACCGTGGCTGAATTCGTACTCTTCGGTCATGACTCTCACAACCAGCCCTTTGCATTACGGACAAAGGCAATAATCCATATTTCGTTCTTACCCAGGATAGGCCTAGAAAGTATCAGGTGTCAAACAATGACTCAGGGGAGGATCTCTGCACCTCGCACATGGCTATGTTCCTCCCACACAATCAGGGTGCTTCAAAACAGGAAAAGGGCTACCCAAGGAAAGCTCCCGGGAAACACCCACAACCATGCCAAGGACATGTCTGAAGTCTTCATCAGAGTAACCCTAGTGTCTCCAGACATTATGCCAAAATGGCCTCACAATCTTCAAAACTGAACAAGCACCAAAGCCAAACTCTACACCCTAGAACCTGATCCTAGGATAGACTCATGTACTTGGAGTCCACAGGAGCATGGTAGCATATTGGAAGAGACATATAGCCCAAGTAAAGCCACCTGAAAGACCTTCATGCCCATTTCAGGGTGACAACTTGAATCTCCAAAAGGACGCTTGGAAGAGGATTCGAATTTTGAAGGACCGTGAATATTCCCACGGGGTGGTGCAGCTACCCTATGGGGAAATGCATGGAAATGTGGCAGCACAAGCCTGCCTTAACCCTCTCATGACCATTCCCCAAACGATTTCATGCGATAACCAAAAAATTCCTCTTGTGGAAGATGGAGATGTTGTAATGGGGCAAGGAGCAAATGAACAATGGGTCAACAAGAGGCCACTACAGCAAAACAGACAGTGGATGCTACAGGTTGGTAAGGAGATACAGGAAGAGAAAGAAGAACAGAAAGAACAAGGGAGCTCAGAGCGTTAGTCTGTCATTTCAGGTTGTTGGTAGGTGCTCTCTACCTACTTGCATCTGTAGGACCTAAATCCAAATTAAATAAACCATCCTCTGGCCCAAGTCAATCCTTGTACACTTTTTAAAATTTGTTTTGTTTTGTTTTTGTTTTTTGTCAAAATATTGGTATGCACATATTTTACAAAGAGACAGGGAGATCACAATCAGTTGATGGAGGTGGAGAGGAGGAAGCAGACTTGCCCCTGAGCAGGGAATGTGAGACCAGAGTCGATGTCATGACCCTGGGATCATGAGTTGAGCTAAAGGTTGTCGCTCTATGGATGGACACACCAAAGGGCCCAATCGTTGTCTTCTTAATATCTCCTAGTTCTAGACAAGAATCACTGCTTTGTCATTGTTCAGAGATGCAGGGGATATGGATTTTGGCTTGGACTGGTGTTGCTTGAGCTATCCTACATGCTTCAAGAGCTGGCCTACCTTGTTCTCCTGAATTCAGTGACATGGCTATGGACAAACTACTCTCCGAGCATATCTGTGTAAAGAGAAGTCCTCCCTTGCTAGTTTTTGCAGCGTGAATGACACTATGTCTTGTGTTCCACTGCTTCTGTTGACGTTGATGGGACACCTCTGTGCCTCCAAATCTGGATCTCTGTTTCTGCTCCCAGATGAGGTATATTTTCAGCTCTGAGTTCTCTAAGAAATATGCAGCACTCTTTTTTTTTTTTATCCTACTCCTAGTTCTCCTACAATAGGCACCTGTTTCCTTTCCTTGGAGTCGATGACTTACCTAAGCTCATTGTCATTTTACACCATTCTTTCTACTCTCTCTGGATTTGCTTCCTTATTTTCCAATATTTGTCTTTCAAATCACTAATTGGATTCTCTGCTTCTTCCAGATACCTGCCTTTTGTATACAGTTTGCTTCCAGTCTTTTAATCAGGGACTCCTTATTTTACTATTTTAAACACTTTTATCTCTGTCTGATGTCTTCTGTGTTTTCTGATGTACCATGAGTATCGTGGCTGCCTCTGTAAATCTTCCAACGGGTGTGTTACATGTAGACATTTTACTTCAATTGCCTGGACATGATCACTTCTTCTTCTTTTTCCTTGGCATCCAATGATTCCTCCATCTTTGCATTGGATCCAGGTCTCTGTCTTCTCTTTATTCTTAAAGCCCATTGTGTTTTCTACCCTGAGAGTAAATTCTTTAGGATGACGAGATCATGGAGTGCTTAAGAGCAGGACCTTGAGGGAGTCTCAGATGTGTGTGGTATGCATGCCCTCTGCTGTTGTGTAGTGCCTGACTCCTGCCCTTGTGGCTAGTCATCTTCTGGGCTGAATATGCTGAGGTTTAGCTTGCTGGGCTCTTGTGTGTGCCTGTGAAAGGAGTCTTTCAACCAACTCAACAGAATAAAGGCCTGTAGAATGATGTGATCAGGAGAAAGCATGTGGTCAGGGCTTTCTTCTATTCCCCTACTGGAGAGTCTTTTCTCCTGGGACAAAGTATCTTAAACGGAGAAATGCAGTCCTCCATTATTCCACAGTCAGGACTTCATGTTTTCAGGTTCAGCAGATAATGTCCTCACCATCCTATCTTTGGCGAGTAGCTCAGTGTTTATGCTACTGCTGTGAGAGCACAAAATTTCCTGTGCCCCCATCAATTCATCTCCATGAACACTGCCTCTCACAGATGCACAGCCAGAACCCACCATCTTCCCACTGTGTCTCCTGGGATTGTGTTTGACCATGATTTCTAGGGTGTCTGCATCTGGTTGCTTGTTGATGTTCTTTCCAGGAGAAACACAGTGTTCTCTTGAGTCAATGTCTACCAAGGCTGATGATCTGAAAACTCTGGACTCAAGACACTTCTTTGGCTAGAAATTATGCCATTCAGACCCTCTGCTGGTAACAGCCACAAGCATTGGGAAACATGCTTCTTGTGGATTTCCAGTGTGATCCTCTCTCCTGTGCCTTTGGCCTTTGCATTTTCTCTCTGCCCTCTGAAGCACCAGACACTCACGTCTCCCCTAAGGCATGTCTCCAGTCTTCTCCCAAAGTCTCTGCATCTTCTTTTCTCTTCTTCTGTGTACTTTGCTGTGTAGGCTTCAGATACATTTCTGCCATGTTGCATTTGATGGGGTAATGTTCCAGTTGTGTTCCTGGCTACAGTCAAGCCTGGAGTTCCCAGACACTACTACCATCTCACTGTTCTCCAAAAGCACCACAGACTCTTGCCCATCCATAAGCAAGAATTAATTTAGGTTTCTCCCCCCCCCACCCCTTCTATCAGTTGTCATGTGGTCTCATTTTTTCATCTCTATGCTTGTCTCCCAGTTCTATCCAGGTAATGACTCCTCCAGTTTATTAAAGTTTTCTAAACTGACGTGTGAAATCTGATTTTTTTCTTATTGGTTTGTTTGTATTTCTTTTATTTTGATGATCATATGTATTATTTCCTTTTTCTTGTTAACTTTGGAGATTGATTCTTCTTTTTTATTTTCTTATGGTGTCACGTTAGGCTCTTTTTTTCCAGTGTTTTTAATTATTGCAAGTACATACATTTAAATTTATATTCTTTCTCCATAAAACATTTTGGCATCATCTTATAAGTTGCTTTACTTTTCTTTGTTCAGTGTACTTTCTCATTTTCTTTTTATTTTCTTTCTTTGATTCATTGCTAGTTCGGGAGTATGTTGTGTTTTCCACCCATGACTCTCTGGCTGTGTTTCTCATTCATAAGTGATTTTTTTTTCCATTTTCATACCTTTGTGATCATAAGTATAGAAGATATTAATTGAAATGTCTTCTATTAATGACGACTGGATTTGGACTCCAGCACAGGATATGTAATAGACAATGTAAGTTCTGCCCTAGAAAAGAACTGCTGTTATGATCCTCAGAGGCACAATCTTATGCATGTTTCCCCATTGCTCAAATGGACTAGAGAGCCCATGATGACGTCTTTTATTCCTTACCAACTTTCCATCTGGATGATCTGTCCTGTGCTGTAAGTGGATATCATAGTCCCCAACAATATTGGGTTGTGGTCCTAATCTCCCTTCCATTCTGATAATATGCTTCCAACATTTAGATACACCCACAAAAGTGGTGTATATGTTGCAATTCTTCCAGGTTTCTGATGTTTTGATGCCCCATCAAGACAAAACACCTTCCCGTAATCTTTTGTCTCTCGAAGGCATAAAATCTCTCTGCAATAGGCATAATTGCTTTGGCTCTATTCTCCTTGCCAATTGCATAACCTTTGTCTTCCTAAATCCTTCACTTTCAAGATATGTGTATCTTTATAGTGGAAGGAAATTTCCTATGGTCAATCTAAGGTCAAGCTTGCTTTTTTCTTTGTTCTTTCTACATGTACTTTTTGGCCTTTTTTTTTTTTTTTAATTTTCATCCAGTCCAACAATGTGTTTGCAGTGATAGGAGAATTTAGTCCTGTATACTTGAACTAATTATTGATAATGAAAAAGTGAACTTTCCCATTTTGTTTGGTTTGTGACATGGATTCTCTTTTCCTTTCTCCTTTATGGTATTTTTATTTGTGCTTGCTTCCTTGAGTGTGATTCCTCACTTCCTATCCATCTTTTTTTGTCTTATATATGTGTGTGTGTGTTTGTTGTCTGTGTGTATTTCACCTAAAACTTATTTTTTGTTAATTTATTCTTTTTTCTTTTCAGCATAACATTATTCATTGTTTTTGCACCACACCCAGTGCTCTATGCAATATGTTCCCTCTCTCATACCCAATACCTGGATCCCCCAATCTTCCAACCCCCGCCCCTTAAATACCCTCAGATTGATTTTCAGAGTCTATAGTCTTTCATGATTCAACAACGTTTCCAATTTCCCACAACTACCTTCTCCTCTCCATCACCCCTTGTCCTCCATGTTATTTGTTATGCTCCACAAATAAGTGAAACCATATGATAATTGACTCTCTCTTTCCTTGATTTATTTCACTAAGCATAATTCCTTCCAATGTCATTCATTTTGCTACAAAATTTGGGTATTCATCCTTTCTGATAGAGGCATAATACTCCTTAGTGTATATGGACCACATCTTCCTTATCCATTCGTCTGTTGAAGGACATCATGGTTCTTCCCACAGTTTGGCGACCATGGTCATTGCTGCTATAAACATTGAGGTAGAGATGACCCTTCTTTTCACTACATCTGTATCTCTGGGGTAAATACCCAGTAATGCAATTGCGGGGTCATAGGAAGTTCTATTTTTAGTTTCTTGATTAATCTCCACACTGTTTTCCAAATAGGCTGCACCAACTTGCATTCCCACCAACAGTATAAGAGGGTTTCCCTTTCTCCACATCCTCTCCAACACATGCTGTTTCCTGTCTTGCTAATTTGGAACATTCTAACGTGTAAGTTGGTAACTCAATGTGGTTTTTATTTGAATCTATCTGATGCCTACTGATGATGAACATTTTTTTTATGTCTCCTATAGCCATTTGTATGTCTTCATTAGAGAAGTGTCTGTTCATATATTCTTCCCATTTTCTTTTTAATTGTCTGTTTTATGTGTGTTGAGTTTGAGTTTTTTATAGATCCTGGATATCAACCTTTTCTCTCTACTGTCCTTAGCAAATATCTTCTCCCATTCTGTGGGTTGCCTCTTTGTTTTGTTGACTGTTTCCTTTGCTATTCAGAAGGTTTTGATCTTGATAAATACTCAAAAATTCATTTTTTTGCCTTGCAGCCATATATATAAAGAAGTTGTTGCAACTGATATCGAAGAGATTACTGCTTATGTTATTCTCTAGGATTCTGATGGATTCCTGTCTCATGTCGAGGTCTTTTATCCATTTTGAGTTTATCTTTGTGTAGGGTGTAAAAGATTGATCGAATTTCATTCTTCTACATATAGCTGTCTAGTGTTTCCAGCACAACTTATTGAAGAGACTGTCTTTTTTCCACTGTATATTTTTTCCCGTTTTTGAAAATTATTTGACCATAGAGTTGAGGGTCCATATCTGGGATATCTACTCTGTTCCACTAGTGTATGTGTCCATCTTTAATCCAGTACCATGCTGTTTTGGTGATCACAGCTTTGTAGTAAAGCTTGGAATCAGGTAACACGAAGCCTGCAGTTTTATGTTTGTTTTTCAAGATTTCCTTAGAGATTCGGAGTCTCTTCTGATTCCATACAAATTTTAGGATCCTTTTCTCCAGCTCTTTGAAAAATGCCAGTGGAATTTTGATCAGAATGGCATTAAAAGTATAGATTGCTCAAGGCAGTATCGACATTTTAACAATGTTTATTCTTCCGATTCAAGAGCATTCAATAGTCTTCCATCTTTTTGTGTCGTCTTCTATTTCCTTCATGAGTTTCTGTAGTTCCTTGAATACAGTTCCTTTACCTTTTTGGTTAGGTTTATTCCAGGTATCTTATGGCGCATGGTGCTATAGTAAAGGGAATCGATTCTCTAATGTCCCTTTCGGTATTTTCATTGTTAGTGTTTAAGAAAGCCACTGATTTCTGTACATTGACTTTGTATCCTGCCACGTTGCTGAATTGCTGTATGAGTTTTAGACATTTGGGGGTGGAGTCTTTTGGGTTTTCCATATAAAGAATCATGTCATCTGCGAAGAGAGAGAGCTTGACTTCTTCATTGCTAATTTGGATACCTGTTATTTCTCTTTGTTTTCTGATTGCTATTGCTAGGACTTCTTATGCTATGATAAACAAGAGTGGTGAAATGGGCATCCTTGCCGTGTTCCTGATCTCAACGGGAAGAATTTTACCAATTAAGGATCATATTTGATGTAGGTCTTTCATAGATAGATTTGATGAACTTCAGGAATGTTCCCTCTATCGCTGTCCTTTGAAGTGTTTTGATCAGGAACGGATGCTGGATTTTGTCAAATACTTTTTCTGCATCAATTGAGAGGACCATGTGGTTCTTCTCTCTTCTCTTATTGATTTGTTCTCTCATATTGATTGATTTGCGAATGTTGAACCATCCTTGTAGCCCAGGGATAAATCTCACCTGGTCAGGGTGGATAATCTTTTTAATGTGCTGTTGGATCCTGTTTGCTAGGACCTTGTTGAGAATCTTAGCATCCATATTCATCAGTGATATTGGTCTGAATACTCCTCTGCGGTAGGGTCTTTGCCTGGTTTGGGGATCAGGGTAATGCTGGATTCATAGAAAGAGTCTGTATGTTTTCCTTTTGCTTCAATACTTGGATATGCCTTCAGAACAGGTGTTATTTATTCCTTGAATGTTTGGTAGAATTCCCCAAGGTATCAATCAGGTCCTGGGCTCTTGTTTTTTTTGGGAAGTTTTTGATCACTGCTTCAATCTCTTTACTAGATATTGGTCTATTCAGGTTGTCAGTTTCATCCTGGTTCAATTTTGGGCATTTATAAAGTTCCAGAAATACATCAATTTCATTTAGTTTGATTAGCTTATTGGCATATAACTGTTGATAATAACTTCTGATGATTGCTTCTTCTTCCTTGGCGTTAGTTGTGATCTCTCCCTTTTCATTTATAATTTTATGAATATCAGCTTTCTATCTTTTCTTTAAGATTAGTGTGGCCAATGGTTCATTGATCTTATTGATTCTTTAAAAAAAAAGCTTCTAGTCTCATTGATACCTTCTATTGTATCTGTGATTTCTACCTTTTGATTTCTGCTCTAATCTTTTTTGTAATCTGAATTTTGCACTTTATTCTTTTAATTAAATTTATTTATTTTCATAAAAATATATTCATTATGTTTTTACCACACCCAATGCTCCATGAAATCTGTGCCCTCTATATAACCCAACACCTAGTTCCCCAACCTCCCACTCCCGCTCCCACTTCAAACCCCTCATTTTTTTTTCAGAGTCCATAGTCTCTCATGATTCACCTCTCCTTCCAATTTATCTCAACTCTCTTCTCCTCTCTAAGACCCCTTGTAGGAAACATGTGTTGGAGAGGATGTGGGAAAGGGGAACCCTCTTCCACTCTTGGTGGGAATGCAAGTTAGTGCAGCCTCTTTGGAGAACAGTGTGGAGATTCCTCAAGAAATTCAAAATAGAACTTCCCTATGACCCTGCCATTTCACTCCGGGTATTTACCCCAAAGATACAGATGTCATGAAAAGAAGGGCCATATGTACCCCAATGTTTATATCAGCAATAGCCAGAGTCACCAATCTATGGAAAGAACCAAGATGCCCTTCAATGGACAAATTGATAAGGAAGATGTGGTCCATATACACTATGGAGTATTATGCCTCCATTGAAAGGATGAATACCCAACATTTGTAGCAACATGGACCGGACTGATAGAGGTTATGCTAAGTTAAATAAGTCAAGCAGAGCTAACTATCGTGTGGTTTCTTTTATTTGTGAAGCGTCACAAATATCATGGCGGACAAGGGGTCTAATCTTGATTATTTCCCTTATTATGTGTGGAGTTGTTTCGATTTGTTGTTGATTTTCCAGTTCTTTAAGGTGTAGAGGACAAGCTAGGCCAGCTCTTGAAGTAGGTCAGATAGCTCTAGCAACACCAGCCCAAGCCAAAATCTGCATCACCTGCATTTCTGAACAAGGAGAGAGTAATGATTCTTGTCTAGAACTTGGAGGTATTCAGAAGTCAAAGGTTGGGTCCCGGGGTGTGTCCATTAGTTCAGAGTTGGCCTTCAGCTCAACTCATGATCCCAGGGTCATGGCATCCTCTCTGGTCTCAGGTTCCCTGCTCAGGGGAAAGTCAGCTTCTCCCTCACTGGTTCCACCTCCTGATTGTGATCTCTCTGTCTCTCTGTCAAATGTGTGCATGTGCATCATTTGAAAAAAATGGAAACCAAAACAAGTGTACAAGGATTGACTGTGGCCATAGGATGTTTTATTTAATTTTGACCTAGGTCCCTATGGAAGGCAGCCAGGTACAGAGAACCTCCCACCATCCTAAAATGCCAGATATTTACTCTGAGCTCCCTTGTTCATTCTCATGTTCTTTGTCTTCCTGGATCTCTTCATCAACCTGTAGCATCCACTGTTTGTCCCACTGGATTGTCCCCTTGTTGACACATTGTTCATCATCGCCTGGCTCCAATAGAACATGCCCATCTTCTGCAAGAGTCACTGTTTGCTTATTGCATGAAACAATTTGGGTGATGGCCATGGGAGGATTAAGGCAAGCTTGTGCTGCCACATCTCCATGCAGATCAGCAGAAGGTAGTTGCTCCACCCTGTGGGAGGAGGTTCAAGGTTCTTAACCCTATGAAGTCGGCCATGGAGAAGGTAACACCGACTCAATTGCTATTTTGTAAACCGCCTTCGTAGAGACCCAGGTGGCTCCAGTGATTTGGAAGACTTGGGATCCTCTTGGCACACCCATGACTACTCCAGCCACGTGTAGTGATCAGTCATGGATTGATGAGCAGTGGTTGCTATGACCTCAAAGCTTTGTGATATCACATGAGCTGGCTTCACTGAAGCAGCCATCCCTCTCGCATGACCTCCCATGACTATGGCTTTATGTAGGAAGCCCCGGGAAGAACAGAAAAAGAGCCCTCTGAGCCTGATCAAGAATGCAGGTTGTCTTGTGTGTCAATGTCCCACTTCCCCTTTCTAGACAAAGAGAAAGAAAATGACGTTCTGTATACCATCCTTTAGGCCAACATTTCCCCAGAGATGGCAAAGTGTTCCTATTTCCACTACAATTTCTAGAGATCTCAAGAATCAGTGAGTCCTCTTGGGTATCAACAGCTCTCCGTGGGTTTTGTCATCCTGTGGGTAAGAGAGTCCTTTCTCAGCATCATTTCACTATGGGTCAGTGATGACGAAGGGACGGTAAGTCTCTTTTCAAGGAAAAAGGTTAGGGCATGGATATATTGTGTTGTCTGTGTCCTCATCTCCTAGTGTTCTGAAACAGGAGTATTAAGGGATTAGGTATCTTTCTATCTGGTTTTCCCTAAACACATTTTCAAGTCTTCAAGGAAAGTGACAGTCTGAATCAGAGCTAACTCTTAAGGAAGAGGCCTATACATCACTCCTTGTCATCATTAGTTAACTCTTTTTGTGATAACGGGTATAGATATGTCAAACAAATATCTTTAGTCAGCGGAAAGGGATGTCTTATATCCGTGGCCTGCAATGCCCACTTGAGCAGAACTGTGGATTGAGCCACAATGACCTATCAAAGTTTAGTGGATAAAGAATCTGTGATCCATCTTGGCAACAGAATATTCCTCAAGCATCAGGGATGATAAACCTCTGGTCCTTGCATTACATGAATGCCCCATGACTGGGTAATGCAAAATGAAAAAGGTAAGCAGACCAAGGGAAATATCATATGTCGTCCCTCATATGTGCCCCAGGATGAATACCATGGCCTTTAATAAAATAAGGGAAAACTGAAGCAGAAGAAGTCAGAGAAGGAGACAAACCAGGAGTGAAAAACAGAAGTGGAAGAAGTCAGAGAAGGAGACAAACCAAAAGTGACTCAGGACTCTGAAAACCAAGCTGAGTGATACAGAAAAAAGAGACATGCAGGGAAGGAAGAACTGCTTAATGGGTGTTCAGGAGTGGTGGCATATATTAGGAGAAGCACTAGGTCGTATATGGAACTAAAGAATCTGCAAATACTTTGTCACAAACGGATGATGGCTTCCTCAATAGAACAAAACAATTCAAAGAAAAACAATCTGGCCCTTTCAAAACCAGATGAAGACACAGAAAGAAAAGGAAAGAATTATATTTTTATTATATTTAAATATGGAAATGGCATGGAATTTGTTTCCTAAAATGTCCTTATCTGCATAAGGTCTTTGTCCTTCTAAAGTAGAGTCTATCCGCCTTTTCCATTTCTGAAATCAATGAGAATAAATGACATTGCTTGCCCTATATTTCTAGAAGTGTTGTCCGGAAATTGATTTGGACCTGGCCTTCTGTTTGTTGGCAGGTATTTGATTACTGCTTCAAACTCTTGGTCAATAGAAGAGAGCTCAGATTTTGTAGGTTTCCATACTAATCTTGGGAGCTGATATGTGTCTTGGAATTTATCCTGTCCTCTCAGTTCTTGGATTTGCTAGCATAATTGTGTAGAAGGGTCTTTAGGTTATTTTTTTTTTCCCTTTATATCAGTTGTCATGTGGTTTCATACTTTCAGCTGTGTGTTTGTCTCCCTGTTTTATCCAGGTAATGGCTCCTCTAGTTTGTTAATGTTTTCAAAACTGATGTGTGAGTTCTCCTGATTTTTTTTTCTTATTGGTTTGCTTGTATTTCATTTATTTTGATAATAATATGTATTATTTCAGTTTTTGTGTTAACTTTGGAGTTTATATCTTCTACTTCTTCCTTCTGGCGTCCAGTTAGGTTGCTTATATTTCGGTGTTTTTAATTTTTGGAAATGCACGCATTTAACCCTATTTTGTTTCCCCATAAAATATTTTGGCATCATCCCATAAGTTTCTTGATTTTCCTTTGTTCATGACACATTCTGATTTTCCTTTGGATGTTCTTTCTTTGATTCCTTGCTAGTTCGCGAGTGTTTTGTGTTTTCCACCTATTAGTGTCTGGCTGTGTTTCCCATTTGTAAGTGATTTCTTTCCATTTTCATACCTTCGTGGTCATAAGTATACAAGATAGTGTTTGAATTCTCTTCCATTAATTACACCTTGATTTTGACTCCAGAACACTATCTGTGATAGACAACATTAGGTCCACATTTGGGAAGAACTCCTCTTATGATCCTCAGAGACACAATCTAATGGTTCTATCCCCAATGCTCAGGTGGTCTAGAGAGATCATGATGACATCTGTTATTCCTTACCACCTTTCCATCTGGATGATCTGTCCTGTGATGAAAATGGATATCGTGGTCCCTAGCAATATTGGGTTGAGGTCCCCTTCTCCCTTCTTTTCTGTTCATATGCTACCAGAATTAAGATACACCCATGTTGGTGGTGTATATGTTGGTAATTCTTCCAAATTTTGTTGTTTTGATGCTCCATGAAGTGTTGAGGGCCTCGGGCCTTGAAGGGGTTAACCCAAAAGAGCAACAGTTCCTGGAAACCTCTTCAACCTAGGACCTTCACAGGTGGCAAGATAGAGTGACACCGTGTTTCCCTGGTTAATTTTATGAGAACATTGTGAGGTTTGGCTCGTTTCCATTGAAGCTGTTTTCTCAAGATTAAGCTAATAAGGCTCCTGTGTTTTGTGAATATGGAATTATGGCCTAAATGTCCAAACCACGAAGGTCAAGGCTGTCTGATATCTCTGTATGGCCAGCTACTCTCAGGCCAAAATAGAAATTAGCACCAGATGTACAGTAAGTGATTGCCTTACTGTGTGGTATAAATCAGAGCTCTGCAAAATAAACTTTGGCACCTGCTTGACATGTTCACCTGTATCCTTCCTATTCCCCACATTCCCTTTCTTCATTCTCCTATCCTTCAACCTGCTCCCTCTTGTCACACCAGCCACAAGAGGTGGTGCCCGAACAGGGACCTGAGGACAAGTGGCATCTCAATAGGACTTTGTATCAGGTAGGAGAATCCAGGTGATCTGGAACAACAGGAGTAAAATATGGAGACAGTTCAGTCAACCTAAGGGAGTTATTTTTTGCAGGCCATGCAAGCTCTTCTAAAGGAGAGAGTGTCAAGAGTCTCTTGCGAGACTCTTCAGGGATTATTTGAGGTTGTTAGTGATTTATACCCCTGGTTTCCTAAGGTAGGGAGTGTAAATCTGGAACTTTGACACCATGTGTTTCAAGAAATTAAGAATCAAATTTTTGTTCATGGAGCTGCAACAGTTCCAGAGGGTACAATGAACCTTTGGTCCCAGATTCGGGACCTTTTGGACCCTGAACATTCTATTGAGTTATTGTCTTTAAAATCTCATTCAGTGAGAGAAGAAGGTGAGGATTTTCTTATGTGCATTTTAAGCCCTTCTCAGAGCGGAGATTGCATGATGTCATTGGCACGGTCTCTCCCCTCTTTGGAGGGATTATTCAATAAAAGTCATATGTCTTAGAGTCCTCCCAGTGTGGTTCCTTTACTTCCCCCAGTATTCATATCTTCAGGGGATGATGAAATTGAAAAGGATGATGTTTATCTTGATGATGATAATGTCTACCATGTTTCCTCTTCTCCAGCTCCATTGTGCTCTTTTTTAGATACACCATGTAAACAGTTGGTACTGAATAATCCTTTTTTGCCACAGCATACTCATTTTGGGGTTAATACTACTCCCTCCTTAGGGAGTGAATCTAAGATAAAACCAGCCTATAAAATCCCGGATACTGGATGGCAGGTGTCAAGTCATAAAGTGAAAGTAAGACCTGAATGTGTTGCTTTTCCTGTAATGGCTGCACAACAAAGTGCACAGTCATTTTATGTATCGGGAGTAACACCATTACAGCGTGCTGTAATTTCCCCTCAAGAAATGCAGCGACACCTTGTTAAATGTAAGGGAGGACAGTTTAATAATCAAGCATGTTTTCAATATGGCAATTTTGGACATTTTCGTGCTCAGTGCCCCCAATTATTTAAACAAGGGCAAAATAAATGTATGCCTACTCCTCCCAATAATCAAAAAAGTAAGCCTCAACTTTATGTCCCCATTGCCAGAGAGGTTATCATTGGGCAAATGACTGTAGATCCAAAACAGATAAATTTGGCCAACGCCTTTAGGGAAACTTGCAAAAGGGGCCCACTGTGGCCCCGCCAAACAATAGCAGCCCTCTTACCACAATTTCCCAAGCAAACACCACAGACTTGCCCAGAGGCAACAAATTATTCTGAGGTACCCCCTCAAGTGCTAGACTTGACTTAGCCCCTGATGTTGCTGTTTACCTTGAGGCTGGGGAACCCTCTAAAGCAATCACTGCTGGAATATGGGGCCCCTTGCCAAAAGGAACTTGGGGACTTTTAGTCCATAGATGGACTATGAAGGGGTTAATTTTTCATCCTGGACTTATAGATGAGGATTACACAAGAGAAATTAAAATAATGATTTCCCTCTCTTCCAGGATCATGGCCTTGCAACCTAAAATATCTATAGCACAATTAATCTTGTTATCTAGAGTACAATCACAGAACCAAATTGTGAAACCTCAACGAGGGGAACAAGGATTTGGCTCAACAGATGCCTATTGGATGAGAATTATTACCTCTGATAAACCATTTTTGACCCTATATATCAATGGTCATTCATTTCAGGGCTTGATTGATACTGGAGCTGATATGTCAATCATAGCACTCAAGGATTGACCCTCTCAATGGCCCTGCAAAAGCCCTACCACTCCTATAAAGGGAGTAGGCAATGCATCAGCTCCAAAAATTAGCTCTAACCACTTACCTTGGCAAACTCCTGAAGGCCATCATGGAAATTTTCAACCTTTTATATTAGATATAGATTTGAACCTTTGGGGGCAGAGATATACTATATGATATGAAACTAGTGTTAGAGACACCTTCCATTCCTAAATAATTGCAATCTCCTATAGTTATTCAAATAATGCACAAAATGGTGTATGAGACAGGCAAAGGCCTTGGAAAGACTTTACAAGGTCCTATTGAACCTCTATCAATGATGCTTAAAACTGATAGACATGGTATGGGTTTTCAGGAGGGCCATTGACTAGACCACATGCTATGCCTCTACAATGGTTAACATCTACTCCTGTGTGGGTGGATCAATGGCCCTTACCTAAAGAGAAGTTAGAGGCAGCAAAACTGTTAGTGGCGGAACAATATGCTCTTGGTCATCTACAGAAATCTAGTAGTCCTTGGAATAGTCCAATATTTGTTATTAAAAAGATATCTAGCAAATGGATATTATTACAAGATCTCAGGGCAGTTAGTGCTGTGCTACAACCAATGGAAGCCCTGAAAGCTGGACTACCATCTCCAACTACTATTCCACTTGATCATCAAATGTTTGTTATAGATCTGAAAGATTGCCTTTTTACCATTTCTCTAGCCCCAGGGGATAGTGATACATTTGCTTTTTCAGTGCCAAGTACAATTTTTTTAGAACCTCATGATAGATATCAAGGGACTGCTTTGCCTCAAGGGATGGCTAACAGTCCTACTTTGTGTCAAGAGTAAGTTTCTCGGGCCCTGACTCCTTTTTAGAGAAAAATATCAGAATCAAATTTACTGTATACATTACATGGAAAATATTTTGCTTTCAGCAAAAAGTGAGATATTGTTTCAAAAGGCTTTTAAAATTTTGTTACAATTTTTGGATCTGTATGGTCTAGTTGTGGCACCAGAAAAAAATTCAAAGACAGCAACCTTTTGAATATCTAGGATATGTCAGTCATAATAAGAAAATAAGAGCACAAAAAATTCAATTTAGAACACAGCATTTGACAACTCAATGATTTCCAAAAATTATTAGGTGATATTAATTGGCTTTACCCATCTTTAGCACTTACTGTAAACAATTACAACCGCTATTTCAGATTTTAAAAGATGGTTCTCATCCAAGTTTGCCATGGCAACTAACTGAGGCAGTTAAAACTGCTCTACCTCTGGTAGAACAGGCTATCTCACAAGCATAATTAACTCAAGTTTACACAAATGAATCAATATATTTGAATATATTATGTCCACAAATTTTACCTATTGCTATTTTGTGGTAATCTTCAGAAATTTTGGAATGTATTCATCTTGCCATACATTATTTAAAAGTTATGGTCCACACTGTGGAGTATTATGCCTCCATCAGAAAGGATGAATACCTAACTTTTGTATTAACATGGACAGGACTGTAATAGATTATGCTGAATGAAATAAGTCAAGCATAGAGAGTCAATTATCATATGGTTTCACTTATTTGTGGAGCATAACACACAGCATGGAGGACATGGGGCATTAGAGAGGAGAAAGGAGTTGGGGAAAATTGGAAGAGGAGGTGAATTATGAGAGACTATGAACTCTGAAAAACAATCTGAGGGGCTTGAAATGGCGAGGAGTGGGAGGTTGGGATACCAGGTGGTGGGTTTATAGAGGGCATGGATTGCATGGAGCACTGGGTGTGGTGAAAAAATAATGAATACTATTATGATGAAAATAAAAAATAAATTAAAAAAGTTATCAATCCAACTTTACAAATGGTAGTACAATTGATAACCAAGGGACACACATGGTTGTTTCAGTTATTGGGACAAGAACCTGACTTTATCATTGTGCCAGTAATTACAAAAGAACAATTTTCCTCTCTACAAATGCAAGATACTGATTGGCAAGTTGCTTTGGCCTCTTATCCAGGACAGATTATATTCCACTTACCTAATAATAAACTTCTACAATTTCTTAATCTGACTGCTGTCATTTTCCCTAGCCTTGTCCAGACAACCCCAATTATTCATGCCACGACTGTTTTTATAGATGCAAGTAAAACTGGAGACATTGGAATCATTTTCATTTACACCTTACACCATAAGTACTAAACTACATTATAAAACCTCTTCAGTTCATCATGCTGAATTAAAAGACTTCCAATATGCTCTTCAACTATACCCTTTCACCATTAATAAATACACAGATAGTCAATATGTGGCTAAAACAATTCCTCGATTAATCTCTGTCTTTATTCTCAGCAATTATGAAAAAATATTTCATTTATTTTCACAGATTCAACATCCATTGGCAACCAGAACTGAACCTCTTTTCATTTTCCATATTTGTGCCCACACAGCCCTTCCAGGTCCACATTCCGAAGGTAATGCTCAGGCAGATGTTTCAACTCATGCTACTATTTTTACTACCTTAGAAAAAGCACAGAGAAGTCACAAAATGATTCACAAAAATGCACAAGCATTACGATGGGAAAGAAAGATTACTATAGAACAAGCTGGACAAATTGTTAAATCATATCAAACCTGTCCAACTTTTCATACGCCACCATCTTATTCAATTAATTCCCGTGGACTAACTCCTAATTCTCTTTGGCAGATGTATATTACTATATATAAACCCTGTGGTCAGTTATCATATTTGTATGTTTCTATGGACACCTTTTCAGAATATACTTTTGCTACTGCACATTCAGGAGAAGCTTTTACAGATGTGCATAAACATTTATTTCAGGCATTTGCACACCTAGGTCGTCCTAAAGCCATTATGACTGGCAATGGCTCTACATACACTTCTACGGCCTTTCAACAATTCTGTCCTACTTTCCACATTGCCATTCTATAGGTATTGCATATAATTCTACACATCAAGCCATTGTGAACCAAAGTAATGCTAGTCTCAAAAATGCTCTGAAAAAGTTAAAAGAGGGGAGATCTTACATATGCATAAACTTAAATATGCACTTCATGTTCATTTATCTCTAGCTTTATATGTTTTAAATTTTTGAAGGTAGATACTGTGGGGAAGACTGCAGCTGACCGCTTCTGGACTCCTGATTTCTCACACTTCTATATGACAAGTGGAAGGATTCCCTCACTCACGTGTGGTGTGGGCCTGATCTTTTCCTTAGGAGGGGTTAGGGTTTTGTTTGTATTTTTCCACAGGATGAGGAAGCGCCATGCTGGCTCGCAGCAAGATGGGTGTGATTTCTTCCTGATAAAGAGAACGATGGCCAAACTTCGGCTGAGTGAGCCCAGGAGATGACATTCTCAATGTCAAGCAACACCTACTTGGGGCACCATGAGTGTCCTTTCTTCTTGGGCTGTGGCATTAGTAAAATCCACAGATAAGCCTGTTACCCCAACCAATTTGTTCTTAGCATTCCTTGCTTTGTTAACTGATGCCTCAGAGCATTGCACTTATTGGGCCTACATACCCGAACCACCTACAGTTCAGGCGGTTACTTGGAGTGATCCGTCTCCAAGGGTCCAGATATATTTTACCTGGGATTTTGGAGGCATAAGTGATACTGTCTCACCTGATATTGCTGCTCCTGAATTTAATTGTATGGGCCTCACCTTAGGCCCTGCCATTTGTTTTGAGTTTCCCCGAAATAATCAACAACCAGTATATGGGCGCCTGACTGTTTCTAACACCTCACATACTTTAAAATACTTAGGCTTCACCATGAGTTATGATGAGGAGACAGAGACTTCCATAGCTAAACCAGGAGCTAAGGAAGAACACTGGACTCTGCTGGAGGTACAGTCAGGAACTTTGCCCATTCATCTGGCGGTCAGAATGACTCCTTTAGATCATCCTTATTGTGCTACTTCTAGTATCTGGTGCACCAATTCATCTCTGTGGGTAGAATGTTTGTAGAGACATCCACAGTTTCTTACTCCCCATATCATTATCACTGATGTCTCTATTACTGATTGGTTTAAGAGCAAGAATATTAACTCCCAAAGGTCTCAGGCTGCTTTTATTGATTCTCTTAATGTTCATCTTAATGCTATCCATGATAGCATGTTTTCTACCACAGGCTATGTTTCATCCAAAGCTTTGGAAGCTTGTGGCTGCTATGGGACCTGTTACCACAGATGCACCTCTATCTGATTATTACCCAGCAACTGGAAAGCTACCTTAAGACCTAGTGTCTCTTGATCATTCCTATTGGTTGTTGGGGCAGAAATAATATCAAGATATACAGTTAATGGAACTATTATGTACAAGCTTCACTGTCCTCACTGTATATTGATTAATTGTTTGCCTGCTTTCAGTTTACATAGGTCTGATCGGCCTACTATGTTATTTTTAATTATGCAGCCACCTTGTGTTTTATTGCCTGTAGAAGTTACAGGACCTTGGTATGCTAACTATGGATATCAGTTCACTTTGGAATTAGGAAAACAGTTCTGTGAACACGTTGATTTGTTGGGTTACTTGTAACAGGTATGACAGTTTTAGTTTCCCTAATAGCCACAGCCACTGTCTCTCTTTGGCATTATCTCAGAGCCTTCACACTTCAAAACATGTTAATACTTTGTCCCGAAATGTGTCTCATGCTTTTTCCACTCAGGAGACAATTGCTATAAAGATATTGAGTAGACTAGATGGCCTTAAAAAAGCAGTTGAATATTTTGGAAATCAATTA
The DNA here is from genome assembly GCF_964662115.1 of Mustela nivalis. Lineage (NCBI taxonomy): Eukaryota > Metazoa > Chordata > Mammalia > Carnivora > Mustelidae > Mustela > Mustela nivalis. The sequence goes on along the minus strand of NC_139041.1, from coordinate 20,280,112 downwards.
TCTTTTCCCTGGACTCAAATGTCATTTATATGTCATGGAGGATATCAACATATGTGTTATGTCCTTAAACGTAGGTTACCACTCCTGGGAAAATGTTCAGAGACATTTGCGTGGCATCTGGCATCATACTGATTTGAGCCTGGACCTGGCTGAGCTACAAGCACAGATTAATGCTATCAGATAATCACACTTGGGCATCATAGATCCTTCTAATATTACTAAACAACTGCTGAAAACCCTCTGGGGGTTTAACGCTGGGAACATTTTACAACATGAGGGAAGTGGCAAGAATTCATTCTTTCTTATGCCTTGGTAAGAATCTGTGGTGCCTTTGGAGGTCAGTAAAATTGTAGTAGTGTCTAAGAACTCCAGGCTTGCCTTCAGCCATGAACACAACTGGAGGATGACCACATCAACTTCACCTTGGTGGAAATTAACCTGAAGCCTACAAAGTAAACTCCACAGAAAAAGAGAGAAGAAGTCACAGAGACTCTGGGAGAAGACTGGAGACATGGAACAGGAAAGATGTGGGCGGTTGGTGCGTCAGAGGGAAGTGAGCCAATGCAAAAGACAAAGGCACAGGAGAGCAGAGCACATTGCAAATCCACAAGAAGCATGTTTCCCAATGGCATTGGCTGTGACCAGCAGAGGGTCTGAAGGGCAGGAGTTGCTGCCAACAAAGGTTACTGAGGCCTGGAGAATTAAGATCACCGGGTTTGGAAGACATCAACTTGAGAGAACACTGTGTTTCTTCTTGAGAAGACACCAACAAGCAACCAGGTTAAGAGAGCCTGGAAACTCCGGTCAGAGAAAATACCAGGAGAGACAGTAGAATGAACGTTGATTTTCGCAGTGCATCCATGAGAGGCAGTGTTCGTGGAGATGACTCAATGCACATCCCCCAAAATTTGAGGCTCTTGCACCAGCAGCATCAAAACTGAGCTACTGGCCAAAGACAGGACAGTGAGGATATTAGCTGCCTAATGTGGAAACACAAAATCCTTTTAGTGGATCACTTGGGGAACTACCTTTCTCAGTCCAAGTTGCTCTGTCCCAGGAGAAGAGACTCTCCTGTATGGAACTAGAAGAAAGCCCTCCTACATGCTCTTTCCTGACCACAGCATCCTGCAGGCCTTCGTTCTGTTGCGTGGGTTGAACACATCCTTTCACAGAGCCCACCAAGCTAAACCTCAGTTTATTTAGCCCAGATCCCAAACACAACAAATGGCAGGCAAGGAGAGCCCCTGCAGATGACTGGCCTCAAGGACAGGGGACAGCCACAACACAACAATAGAGGGCATGTCACACACACACACACACACACACACACACACACACACACACCTGAGACTCCCTCAAGGGCCAGCCCTTGAGCACTCCATGATCTCTTTTTCCTAAATAAATTACCCTCCGGCTGGAAAACAGAATGGGCTTTTTGAATACAGAGAAGAAGACAGAGTCTTAGATTCAGGGCAAAGATAGAAGAATCAATTGATGCCGAGGAAAAAGAACAAGAAATTATCATGGCCAGTAATCGGAGTGAAACCTCTACATATAACAAGCCTTACGGAGGATTGAAAGCAGCAGCCAGGATACTCTGTGTACATCAGAAAACACAGAAGATATCAGGGAGTCTCGAACCACAGAGATAAAACTGATAAAAATAAAATAAAATAAAATAAAATAAAATAAAATAAAATAAAATAAAATAAAATAAAAAAATAAAATAAAATAAAATAGTAAAGTAAAATAAAATAAAATAAACAGTTCCCGATGAAAGGATAAGTAGCAGAGTGGAAGCAACATTAAGGAATCTGGAAGAAGCAGAGGATCAAATTAGTGACCTGGAGTAAAAAGACTAAAAAATAAGGAAGCAAATCCAAACAGAGAAGGAAGAATGATGAAACATGACAAAGAGCTTAAGGAAATAATGGATTCCAAAGAATGGAAAGAGGTGCCTATTTTAGGAGAACTAGGAGTGAGAGAAAATAAGAGGGCTAAACATGGATTTGAGAAATCAGGCCTGAAAATGTCTCTCATCTGGGAGCAGAAACAGAGATCCAGATTCAGAGGCACAGAGGACTTCCATCACCATCCACAGAAGCTGAGCACCACAAGACATAATATCACTGTCCCTTCAAAAGCAAGCAATGGAGGAATTCTCTTTATACAAATATGTGTGGGAAAGTAGTTTGTCCATAGACAAGTCACTGACTTCAAGAAGAAAAGCTATAACAGCTCTAGAAGCAGGTCGGAGAGCTCAAGCAACACCAGCCCAAGCTAAAATCTATATCCCCTGCATTTCTGAACAATGACAGAGCAGCGGTTCTTTTATAGAGCTAGGAGGTATTCAGAAGACAAAGATTGGGTGTCAGGGTGTGTCCATCAGTTCGACTCTGGCCTCAGGTTCCCTGCTCAGGAGTAAGTCAGCTTCTCCCTCTCCAGCTCCACCCGCTGATTGTGATATCTCTGTCTCACTGTCTAATACCTGCATGTGCATCGTTTAACAAAAAACTGAAACCAAAACCAGTGAACAAGGATTGATTGGAGCCAGAGGATGTTTATTTAATTCAGACCTAGGTCTCTATGGAAGGCAGCTAGGTTCAAAGCACCTCCCACAATCTTACAAAGCCAGACGTTTACTCTGAGCCCCCTTGTTCATTATCCTGTTCTTTGTCTTCTTGGATTTCCTCAACAAACTGTGGCATCCAATGTTGGTCCTGCTGTAATGGCCCCTGGTTGGCACATTGTTCATACTCTCCTGGCTCCATTAGAACATTCCCATATTCTACAAGAGGCACTGTTTGCTTATTGCATGAAATGATTTGGGGGATGGTCATGAGAGGTTGAAGGCAGGCTTGTGCTGCCACATCTCTATGCAGTTTCCCAGACAGTAGTTAACTATTGAAATGGTATGGAATTTCTTTCCTAAATTGTCCTTATCTGTATTGGGTTTTTATACTTGTCAATTAGAGTCTTCCCGCCTCTGCCATTTCTGGAATTGATGAGAAGAAATGACATTGCCTTCACTAAATGTCTAGAAGAGTTGCCCAGGAAAAGGATTTGGACATGGCCTTTTGTGTGTTGACAGATGTTAAATTACTGCTTCAAACCCTTTAGTCACTAGAAGAGATCTCAGATTTTGTAGGTTTCATGATCTAATCTTGGGAGTTGATATGTGTCTGGGATTCATCATTTTCTTTTAGTTCTTGGATGTGCTAGCATAATTGTGTAGACTGGTCTTTTAGGTTATTTATTTTTCCTTTCTATCAGTTGTCATATGGTTTTATACTTCCAGCTCTGTGCTTGTCTCCCTGTTTTCTCCAGGAAACGACTCCTCCAGTTTGTTACCATTTTCAAAACGGGTGTGCAAGTTCTCCTGATATTTTCCTATTGGTTTGTTTGTATTTCCTTTATTTTGATTATCATATGTATTATTTCATTTTTTCTGTTAACTTTGGAGTTTGGTTCTTCTTCTTATTGTTCCCTCTGGTGTCCAGTTAGGATGCTTTTTTTCGGTGTTTTGAATTTTTGGAAATACACTCATTTAACCCTATATTGTTTCTCCATAAAATGTTTGGCTTTATTCCATAAGTTTCTTGACTTTCCTTTGTTCTTTGCACTTTCTGATTTTCCTTTGGATTTTACATCTTTAATTCAAAACTAGTTCACAAGTATGTTTTTTCCACCTAACAGTGTGTAGCTGTATTTCCCATTAGCAAATATTTCCTATCAGATTACAAACCTTCATGGTCATAAGTATACAAGATAGGATTTGAATTTTCTTCCATTAATTATGACATGATTTGGACCCCAGCACACAATCTCTAATAGAAAAGTTTGGTCTGCCCTTGCGAAGAACTTCTCTTATGGTCCTCAGAGACAAAAACTTCCACATGGATCCCCAAAGCTCAGGTGATCTAGAGAGACTATGATGATATCTGTTATTCCTTACTGTCTTTCCATCCAGATGATTTGTCCTGTACTGAAAGTGGATATCATAGTTTCCAACAATATTGGATTGAGGTCCCCACCTCCCTTTCTTTCTATTCATATGCTTCCAATCTTTAGATATAGACATGTTGGTGGTTTATATGTTGGTAATTCTTCCAAGTTTCTGATGTTTTGATGCTCCTTCAAGACAAAACACCTTACAGTAATCTTTTGTCTCTAGAAGGCACAAAATCTTTCTATATGCCATAAAACAATTACTTTGGCTCTCTTCTCCTTGCCAATTCATAACTTCTGTCTTCCCAATTCCCTCACATCCAAGCTTTGTGTATCTTTATAGTCGAAAGAAATCCCCTATGGGCAACAAAATGTCGGGCTTGTTTCATTTTTTATTTGTTTGTTTGTTTGTTTGTTTGTTTTAAATTTAATTCAGTCCAAAAATCGGTTTGCACTGACGGGAAAATTTATTCCTGAATAGAATGAATACTTGAATAAATTATTCCAAAATACTTTCTCATTTTGGTTGCTTTCTGATTGGATACTCTGTTCCTTTCACCTTTACAGTATTTTCATTGGGGTTTGCTTCCATTAGTGTGATTCCTCACTTGTTCTGCAACTTTTGCATATCTTCTCTCTTTGTGTGTGTGTTTGTAAGTGTGTGAGTGTGTTGTCTGCGTTTTTTCACATAAAACTTATAGTTAAACTTTAAGATATAGGAAATCTATCTTTTATGGATAGCAATTCAATCTGACATGCCTTGAAAACTCACATTCCATCACTTTCAGGAACATTTCCTACAAAGAATGTCATCTTTTGTCCTCTTTGATAAACACATATTCTCACAAACCTGCCTTCAAACAAACACCACATTTTGTGTGCCTGATTAGAGTATTATTGTTTGTACCTTTTTCCCTTGCTTTTTCATATGTCTCTTGACTACCATGAGAGAATGAAATCATCTGTTATTTGTGTTTCTGAAACTAGTAGATGTGATGTAGCCTAATGCTCTAAACAACACTTCCACATGAGGCAAGTGGCAAAAATTCATTATTGTTTATGCATCGGTAAGCATATGTGGTGCCTTTAAAGGACAGTGAGATGATAGTAGTGTCTGAGAACTCCAGGCTTGTCTTCAGACTTGAACACAACTGGAAGATTACTACATGAACTGCAACATGGCAGGAAGTGACCAAGCCTACAAAGTAAACTCCACAGCAAAATGGAAAAGCAGTCTCAGAGACTATGTGAGAAGATTGGAGACATGGCTCAGGGGAGATGTGTCAGAGGGCAGTGAGACAATGCAAAAGACAAAGACACAGGAGACCAGAGCACACTGGGAACCCACAAGGAGCCTATTTCCAAGTTCCATTGGCTGTGACCAGCAGAGTGTCTCAAGGGCATTGGTTCTTGCCAACAAAAGGTCTTGAGGCCTGGAGATTTCAGATCAGCAGGTTTGGCAGACATCAACTCGAGAGAACACTGTGTTTCTCTTGCAGAGGACACCAAAAAGCAACCAGGTGCAGACAGCCTGAAAACCATTATCAGAGACAATACCGGAAAATAGTGTGGGAAGATGGTGGGTTCTGGCAGTGCATCCGCGAGAGGCAGTGTTCGTGGAGATGACTAGATGGGGCACAGGAAATTTGGGGCTCTTGCACGAGCATCATGAAGACTGAGCTACTGTCCAAAGACAGGACAGTGAGGACATTAGCTGCCTAACCTGCAAACACAAAATCCCAAACATGTAGCACATGGGGGATTACCTTCCTAACTCTGAGTTGTTCTGTTCCAGGAGAACAGACTCTCCCATAGGGACTAGAAGAAAACCCTGTCCACATGCTCTCTCTTGACCACAGCATGCTGCAGGATTTCATTATGTTAAGTGGGTTGAACATAACCTTTCATAGGGGCACCAGAGCCCACCAAGCTAAACCTCAGCTTATTCAACCCAGACCCCAAACACAACAAGCGATGGGCAAGGAGAGCCTCTGCGGATGACTGACATCAAGGACAGGGAACATTCTCAACACAACAGCAGAGGGCATGCATGCCACACACAGACACCTGTGACTCCCTCAAGCGCCAGCCTGCAGCCACTCCAAGATCCCTTCTTCCTATATAAATTACCCTCCGACTAGAAAACAGAATGGGCTTTTAAAATACAGAGAAGAAGACAGAGACTTAGATCCAATGCAATGATAGAAGAATCAATTGATGCCGAGGAAAAAGAACAAGACATATTCATGGCCAGGCAACCGGAGTGAAAACTCTACATATAACACGCCCAATGGAGGATTGAAAGCAGTGACCAGGACACTCACTGTACATCAGAAAACACAGAAGATATCAGGGAGTTTGAACCACAGAGATAAAACTGATAAAATAAAATAAAATGAATAAAAAAAAAAGGTTCCTGATGAAAATATTGGTAGCTGACTGGATGCAATGTGCAGGAAGCTGGAAAAAGCACAGGATCAAATTAGTGACCTGTAAAAAGAAAAAAAAAAACAGTGGAAAAAAAAGGAAGCAAAGTCAGAGAGAGAAAGAGAATGATGGAACATAACAATGAGCTAAGGGAAATCATCGACTTTTAGGAATGGAAAGAGGTGCCTATTTTAGGAGAACTAGGAGGGAGAGAAAAAAACATGGTTGAATATGTCTTTGAGAAATCAGAGCTGAAAATGTCCCTCATGTGGGAGCAGAAAGGGAGATCCAGATTTATAGGCACAGAGGACTCCCATCACCATCCACAGAAGCAGAGCAACACAAGACATAGTGTCATAGTGTCATTCCCCTGCAAAAGCTAGCGATGGAGGAATTCTCTGTACCCAAATATGTGTGGAAGAATGGTTTGTCCATAGCCAAGTCACTGACTTCAAGAGGATAAGCTAAACAAGCGTTTGAAGCAGGTCGGATAGAGGAAGCTACACCTTCCCAAGCCAAAATCCATATCCCCTGTTTTTCTGAGGTAGAGCAGTGGTTTTTTTCTAGAACTATGTAGTATGAAGAGGACAAATATTTAGGGAGACAAGATGGCAGGAAAGTAGGAGTAGGTGCCATTTCAACCTGTACCCTTAAATGAGTTTACTACCAATGAACTCTGATCATCCATGAAATAAGCCTGAGATCAGAATAATACCCATATGGATCTCTACAGGGCAGAAGACATCAGAGATCGTGTTAAGCAGAGTGGAACATCAGACTGATACTGATATTGAAAAATAAACAAAAGGGGGAGTGAGCCACAGAGGCAACCAATTGGAAAGTATACCCCTAATATGAGAATACCCTGAATCTGGGGATCATCATTAACTTGGAGACTGGTTGAAAGCAATCAAAAAGAGCAAAGGATTGTGGGGGGTAATTGTGGGATTTGGGGAAGCTAGGAACAGGGGCTTAAGTCCCCAGACCCAGGACAGCCCCCTGGCACTGAGCAAGAGAGAGTGCGGGAGAAAAAAAAGGTCTTGGTCCCTGAGCCGCCCTCACACCTGAGAACACATGAGGTCTGGCTCCTGTTAAAGCCTGGGAGCCTCGCCACACTGCAGAGAGCCAAGCTGTGCTACAGAGCCTGAGACATGCGTGCCTCTCACCCTCTCCTGAGAGAGGTGCTTGAAGGCCCAGCCAGTGCTCTTAGACCCACGCCATTGTATCAGAGCCAGAGACCAGTGCCCGCTCCAAACCCACCCCTGAGAGAGGTGTGTGAAGGTACAGACTGGTAGTCTTGGACCTGCGCCCTGCTATCAGAGCCTGAGACTTCTACAGGCGACCCACGCCAGCCCCTGAGAGAGGTGCACGCAAGCCCAGTGCTCTTAGACCCAGAAAGACCAGGCAATCCCAGCCCAGGCCAGCAGGAAAATCTCATTGTGCATTCACTGCTTGGAACCTCTCTGGCAGTCTGGAGATGCAAAGACAGCCGCTGCTGCTGTGGATTTGGGCACAGGCAGAACATCTTACATGGGCTCTGCAGCACCCACAGGGGACCAGACTAAGGCTTCTCTCTGAGAGGGAGGTCAGAATTCAGTTTGCTTTTCTCTAAACCTCCAAAAAGCATCAAAAGTGGTCAAGGCAAGAGAAAAAACAAAGTGAACAACATAAAAACCTCCAGAACAAAAGCCTGAAAACATCAGTTTCCTCATAGCCCGCTCCCTAGAGAGGGGCAGGAGGACTTAACTTAGGGAGCTTCATTGACTGAAAACCCACCTGGCAGTTCCCTCCCCCAGAAAACCAACCAGGAAGGGGGGGGGGAGACTACAAGAGAACAACCACCACTACTTCATAAATACTACTTTCATTTTTAACACATTCCCAATATTCTGGTTCATTTTTTAATATAGATAATTTTAACCTATTTACCATCACAGTAAGATGTCCAGTACATCAAATGCCATAATAACCTTCTAAAATAAAATTTTTGATACATACACCTGTGTTTTTCTTTTGCATTTCTATTTTTTAATTTTTTTAAATATTAGTTTAGTCTAGTTTACTCATTTTTATTTTTACTTTCTATTACTCATATAGAGTTAAACTTCAAGGAAATCCCGTTTACAGAATCCGTCCAATCCCTATGGAAAAACCAATTTTTAATCCCCCTATGTCTCGCAAAAGATGAGTCCTCTAAAAAATATATCAAGATACATTCAGGAAGAATGAAAACAACCTTCTCGCCCACACTGAAAATTTATAAACACTCTCCCTTCTTTTTCTTCTTCCAGTGTTTCTGTGTTTTTGTGTTTGTCCTGATAGTATATAAATCTTATACTTGGGGTTCTTTTTGTTGAGGTTGTTCCTTAATTTGCATATATTTTTTGCCTCCTGTCATATAATTTTATCAGTCTTTTTCTTTGTTGGCATACTTCATAAATCTTTCCTTGGAGACCATTTGGGCTGAATATTCTCCTTTCTCTTCCCTTTTTCCTCTCTCTCTCTCTCTCTCTTTTTCTTTTCTTTTTTTCTCTTGATTGGGTGGGGAATTCTGATTGCTCAGAAGCATTCCAGGGTGCACTTTGACTGCACCACAGTAAATACATCTAGCTATATCCGTTCAGTCATCTCTCACAAATATGACTAGGAGGAGGAATGCCCAGCAGAAGAAAAATACAGAGGATGGGCCTTCTGCAACAGAGCTAATGGCTATCAACATAGACAATATGTTGGAAATAGAATTCAGGCTCACAATTATACAGGCAATATAACTAGGATGGAGAAAGCCATGGATGACCAAATGGAATGGATTAGAGCCTAAAGGAAAGCAACTATAGATAATGTTCACAATTTTAGGGCAGAACTAAAAACAACAAGGGCTGAGGTTCACAATGCTCTCAATGAGTTCCAATCTAATATAAATTCTCTCAAAGCAAGGGTAACTGAGACAGAAGACAGAATTAGTGATCTAAAGGACAAACAGATAAGAGAAAGGATCAGAAGGAAGCCTGGAACAAACAGGTTATAAGCCACTAAAACAGAATCAGGGAAATAAATGATGCCATGAAACTTTCCAATGTCAGAATTATTGGAATCCCTGAAGGGGAGGAGAAAGAAATGAGTCTAGAAGATATAGAGGAACAAGTTGTTCATAAAAATGTTCCCAATCTCGCGAATGAAACAAACATTCATGTTCTAGAGGCAGTACCGTCTCCACTCAAGATTATAGATTTCAAAAAAAAAAAAGGCAGCTGATAATCAAATTGAGGAATCATAATTGAAGATGTAATATCTTGAAAGCTACTACGACAAAGAGGCTCCCTACGTACAGAGGAAATCCCATCAGAATAATGTAAGACATGTCCACAGAGGCCTCTAAAGCCCGAAAGGCCTGGCAAGATATATTCAGGACACTAAATGAGAAGAACATGCAGCCAATAATATTTTATCCAGAAAGACTGATATTCAAAATGGATGGAGAGATAAAGAGTTTCCATGCCCCACAAGGCTTAAAAGACTATACGACCTCCATCTGAAACTGCAGGAAATAATAAGGGAGGTTTTATAAAAGAGGAAAAATCCTAAGAATAGCATTGAACAGAAATAAAGAGACAGAAAGGTCTACAGAAAGAAAGACATTAAAGGTCACACAATGTCAATAAAAACATATCTATCAATAATCACTCTCAATGAGAATGGCCTAAATATGCCCATAAAATGACACGGGATTGCAGATTGGATAAAATGAAGGGACCCATCCATATGGCGTCTACAAGAGACACATTTTCAACTGAAAGATACATCCAGACTGAACGTGAAGGGATGGAGAAGCATCTTTCATGCCAATGGGCCTCAAAAGAAGGCCGGGGTAGTGATTATCCTATTAGATAAATTAGACTTTAAACTAAAGATTGTGGTCAGAGATACAGAAGGCCACTACATAATTCTTAAAGGCACTATACACCTAGATAACTAACAATTGTAAATTTCTATGCCCCCATATGGGAGCAGTCAATTACATAATAAAACTGTTATATAAGATAAAGAGTCATATTGATATGAATACATTAGTAGGAGATCTTAACATACCTTAACATACCTCTCTCAAAAATAGACAGATCATCCAAGCAGAAAATCCAAATAAAAACAAGAGCATTGAATGACACATTGGACCAGACGGACCTCATAGGTATATACAAAACATTCAACCCTATAACAACAGAATACTCATTCTTCTCAAATGCACATGGAACCTTCTCAAGAATAGACCACATACTGGGTCACAAATTAGGACTCAACCAATACCAAAATAGTGAGAGGCGCTCAATCATAAGGAAAAATTCAGAAGGAACTCAAACAACTGGAAGCTAAAGGCCACCTTTAGCTTGGATCAACCAGGAGATCAAAGAAGAACTGAAACAATTCATGGAAACCAATGAGAATAAAGACCCTACTGTCCAAAACCTATGGGATACAGAAATGGTGGTCTGAAGGGATACATACATAGTCATCCAAGCCACCCTCAACAAAATAGAAAAATCCAGAATATGTCAACTGTCTCTACACCTTAACGAACTTGAGAATCAACAACAAATCAAACCAACTTCACACATAAGAGGGTAAATAATCAAGATTAGAACAGAGATCAATGAGGTTGAAACCAGAGATACAGGAGAACATATCAATGAGACTAGAAGTTGGTTTTTTGAAAGATTCAATAAGATTGATAAACCATTGGCCACACTAATCCAAAGGAAAAAAGAGAAAGCCTAAATTAATAAAATTATGATTAAAAAGTGAGAGATCACAACTCACACCAAGGAAGTATAAACAGTCAACAGAAATTAGTATCAACAAGTATATGCCAATAAACTAAGAAGTTAGATGAAATTGATGCATTCCTGGAAAGCTATAAACTCCCAAAATTGAACCAGGAAGAAACTGACAAACTGAATAGACTGATATTGAGTAAGGAGATTGAAGCAGTGATCAAAAACCTCCCAAAAAACAAGACCGGATGGATTCCCTGAGAATACTACCAAACATTCAAAGAAGAAATAACACCTATTCTCCTGAAGAAGTTTCAAAAAAGTGAAGCAGAAGGAAAACTTCCAGACTCTTTCTATGAAGCCAGCATTAATCTGATCCCCAAACTAGACAGACATACCAAAAATGAGAATTTAATACCAATATCTCTGATGAATATGGATGGTTCTCAACAAGATCCTTGCAAACAGGATCCAACAGCACATTAAAACGATTATCCACCATGACCACGTGGGATTCATTCCTGGGCTACAAAGATGGTTTAACATTTCCAAATCAATCAGTGTGATAGAATAAATTAATAAGAGAAGAGAAGAACCACATGGTCCTCTCAATTGATGCAGAAAAAGCATTTGACAAAATCCAGCATCTGTTCCTGATGAAACGCTTCAAAGTATAGGAACAGAGGGAACATTCCTGACCTACATCAAATATATCTATGATTTCATAGATATAATCTTTAGTGGGGGAAAAAAGTTGCACCCTTCTTGCTGAGATCTGGAACATGACAAGATTGCCCACTCTTACCATTCTTGTTCAACACAGAAGTCCTAGCAACAGTAATCAGACAACAAAGAGAAATAAAAGGTATCCAATTTGGCAATGAAGAAGTCAAACTCTCTCACTTTGCAGATGACATGATTATTTATATGGAAAGCCCAAAAGACTCCACCCCCAAACGTCTGGAACTCACACAACAATTCAGTAACGTGTGAGGATACAAAGTCAATGTACAGAAATCAGTGGCTTTCTTATACACTAACAATGAAAATACAGAAAGGGAAATTACAGAATAGATTCCATTTACTATAGCACCAAGAAGAATTGGTGCTATATATATCTTATGTATATATAAGATACCTGGGAATAAACCTAACCAAAGAGGTAAAGTATCTGTACTTGAGGACTACAGAACACTTATGAAAGAAATTGAAGAAGACACAAAAGGATGGAGGACCATTCCATACTCTTGGATTTGAAGAATAAACATTGTTAAAATGTATATAATACCTAGATAAATCTATACTTTTAATGTTATTCTGATCAAAACTCCACCGGTATTTTTCAAAGTGCTTGAGCAAATAATCCAAAAAGTTGTATGGAAGCAGAAGAGACTCTGAATCCTTAACAATATGTTAAAAAATAAAAATATAATTATTTCCTTTTCTCTGTGTGTCGTCATGTGGTTTTGAATGGGTCAGATTGCTTTTCTTTTAATTTCTTTTGTTATGCCGATGAAGCCAGCCTATCATCCATCATCCGTTTTCTTTTTTAAATTATTTTTATTTATTTTTTAGCCTAAAAGTATTCATTATTTTTGCACCACAACCAGTGTTCCATGCAATCTGTGCCCTCTCTAATACCCATCACCTGGTTTCCCAACCTCCCACCACCCCCCGCTATTTCAAACCCCTCAGATTGTTTTTTAGAGTCTATAGTCTCTCATCGTTCACCTCCCTTTCCATTTTCCCCCAACTCCCTTTTCACCTCTAACTCCCCATGTACTCCATGCTATTTGTTATGCTCCATAAATAAGTGAAACAATTTGATAATTGACTCTCCCTACTTGACTTATATCACTCAGCATAATCTCTTCCAGTCCCGTCCATGTTGCTACAAAAGTTGGGTATTCGTCCTTTCTGATGGAGGCATAATACTCCATAGTGTATATGAACCACATCATCCTTATCCATTCGTCTGTTGAAGGGCATCTTGGTTCTTTCCACAGTTTGGCGACTGTGGCCATTGCTGCTATAATCATTGGGTTACAGATGGCCCTTCTTTTCAAAACATCTGTATCCTTGGGGTAAATACCCAGTAGAGCAATTGCAGGTCATAGGGAAGTTCTATTTTTAATTTTTTGAGGAATCTCCACACTGTTCTCCAAAGAGGCTGCACCAATTTGCATTCCCACCAACAGTGTAAGAGGGTTCCCCTTTCTTCAAATTCACTCCAACACATGCTATTTCCAGTCTTGCTAATTTTGGTCATTCAACTTGTGTAAGATGATATCTCAATGTGGTTTTAATTTGTATCTCCTTGATGGCTAGTGATGATGAACATTTTTTATGTGTCTGATAGCCATTTGTATGTCTTCATTGGAGAAGTGTCTGTTCATGTCTTTTGCCCTTTTTTTATATGATTATCTGTTTTGTGTGTGATGAGTTTGAGTAGTTCTATAAAAATCCTGGATATCAACCTTTTGTCTGCATTGTGATTTGCAAATATCTTCTCCCATTATGTGGGTTGCCTTTTTGTTTTCTTAATTGCTTCCTTTGTTATGTAGAAGCTTTTGATTTTGATGAAGTCCCAAATGTTTATTTTACTTTGTTTCCTTTGCCTTTAGAGACATATCTTGAAATAAGCTGCTGTGGCTGATATTGAAGAGATTATTCCTATGTTCTCCTCTAGGATTCTGATGGATTCCTGTCTCACATTGAGGTCTTTTATCCATTTTTAGTTTATCTTTGTATAGGGTGTAAGAGAATGGTCAAGTTTCATTCTTCTACATATAGCTGCCCAGGTTTCCCAGCACCATTTATTGAAGAGACTGTCTTTTTTCCACTTTATATTTTTTACTGTTTTGTCGAAGATTATTTGACCATAGAATTGAGGGTCCATATCTGGGCTCTTTACTCTGTTCCACTGGTCTATGTGTCTGTTTTTATGTCAGTACCATGCTGTCTTGGTGATTACAACTTTGTTGTAAAGCTTGAAATCAGGTAACGTAATGCCCCCAGTTTTATGTTTGTTTTTCAACATTTCCTTAGTGATTTGGGGTCTCTTATGATGCCATACAAATTTTTGGATTATTTGCTCTAGCTCTTTGAAGAATACTAGTGGAATTTTTATTGGAATAGCATTAAAATTATAGATTACTCTAGGCAGTATATACATTTTAACAATGTTTATTCTTCTGATTCAAGAGAATGGAATGGTCTTCCATCATTTTGTGTCTTCTTCAATTTCTTTCATGAGTGTTCTTTAGTTCCTCAAATACAGATTCTTTACCTCTTTGGTTAGTTTTATTCCCAGGTATCTTATGGTTCTTTAAGCTATATTAAATGGAATCGATTCTGTAATTTCCCTTTCTGTATTTTCATTGCTAGTGTATAAGAAAGCCACTGATTTCTGCACATTGACTGTATCCTGACACGTTACTGAATTGTTGTATGAGTTCTAGACGTTTGGAGGTAAAATCTTTTGGGTTTTCCACATAAAGAATCATGTCATCTGTGAAGAGAGAGAGTTGGACTTCCTTATTGCCAATTTGGATACATTTTATTTCTCCTTGTTTTCTTATTACTGTTGCTAGCACGTCTAATACTATGTTGAACAAGACTGGAGAGAGTAGGCATCCTTGTCATGTTCCTGATCTCAACTGGAAAGCTGCAAGCTTTTTCCCATTAAGGATGATATTTGCTATGCATCTTTCATAGATAGATTTTAAGAATTTCAGGTATGTTCCTTCTATCCCTATTCTTGGAAGAGTTTTAATCAGGAACAGATGCTGCATTTTGTCAAATGCTTTTTCTGCATCAATTGAGAAAAACATGTGGTTCTCTCTTTTTTTAGTAATTTGTCTATCAAGTTGATTGATTTGTGAGTGTTGAACCACCCTTGTAACCTAGGAATGAATCCCACTTGCTCAGGTTGAATAATCTTGTTAATGTGCTGTTATCTCATGTTTGCTAGGATCTTGTAGAGAATCTTAGCATCCAAATTCATCAGTGATGTTTGCCTGAAATTCTTCTTTTTTGTATGGTCTTTGCCTGGTTTGGGGATCAGGGTAATGCTGGATTAATATAAAGAGTCTGGAAGTTTTTATTCTGCTTCAATTTTTTGAAAGTTCTTCAGGAGAATAGGTGTTATTTCTTCTTTGAATGTTTGGTAGAATTCCCCAGGGAATTCGTCTGTTCCTGGGCTTTTGTTTTTTTAGTACATTTTGATTACTGCTACAATCTTGTTACTAGATATCAGTCTAATCAAGTTGTCAATTTCTTCCTGGTTCTATTTTGGGAGTGTATAGTTTCCCAGGAATGCATCCATTTCATCTAGGTTGCTTAGCTTATTGGCATATAACTGTTGATAATAACTTCTGATGATTGATTTTACTTTCTTGGTGTTAGTTGTGATATCTCCCTTTTCATTCATAATTTTATTAATTTTGGCCTTCTCTCTTTTCTTTTTGATTAGTGTGACCAATGGCTTATCGATCTTATTGATTCTTTCAAAAAATTCTTCTAGTTTCCTTGATACGTTCGGCTGTATCTCTGGTTTTACCTCATTGATAACAGCTCTAATCTTGATTATTTCCCTTCTTAAGTGTGGAGTTGGTTTGGTTTGTTGTTGATTCTCCAGTCCTGTAAGGTGTAGAGACAGCTGCTGTATTCTGGATTTTACATTTTTTTTTTTTTTTTTTTTGAGGATGGCTTGGATGACTATGTATTTCCCCCTCAGGACTGCCGTTGCTGTATCTCATAAGTTTTGTAATGAAGTGTCTTCATTCTCATTGGTTTCCATGAATTGTTTCAGTTCTTCTTGGTCTCCTGGTTGATGCAAGCATTCTTGAGCAAGGTGGCCTTTAGCTCCCAGGTGTTTGAGTTCCTTCTGAACTTTTCCTTGTGATTGAGCTCCAGTTTAAAAGCATTGTGATCTGCGAATGTGCAGGGAATAATCTCAGTCTTTTGGTATAGGTTGAGTCCTGATTTGTGACCCAGTATGTGGTTTATTCGGAGGAGGTTCTATGCGCATTTGAGAAAAATGAGTATTCTGTTGTTATAGGGTGGAATGGTTCTGTATACATCTATGAGGTCCATCTGGTCCAATGTGTCATTCAAGGCTCTTGTTTCCTTTTTGATTATCAGTTTCAATAATCTATTTCTGCGAGAGGCATGTTAAGATCTCCTACTATTAATGTCTCCATATCAGTATGACTCTTTACCTTGATTAACAGTTTTCTTATATAATTGGCTGCTCCCATATTGGGGACATAGATATTTACAATTGTTAGATCATCTTGGTGGATAGTTCCTTTAAAAATGATGTAGTGTCCTTCTGTATCTCTGACTACAGTCTTTAATTTAAAATCTAATTTATCTAACATGAGAATTACTACCCTGGCATTTTTTGAGGCCCATTGGCATGAAAGATGCTTCTCCATCCCTTCACTTTCAGACTGGGTCTATCTTTAGGTTCAAAATGAGTCTCTTGTAGACAACATATGGATGGGTCCTGTCGTTTTATCCAATCTGTAACCTGTGCCATTTTTATGTGCATTTGGGCCATTAAGATTGAGAGTGATTATGGATAGATATGTTTTTATTGACATTATATAACCTTTGAAGACTTTCTTTCTGTAGATTGTCTCTATATTTCTTTTCAATGATATTCTTAGATTTTTCCTCTTTTATAGAATTCCCCTTAATATTTCATGCAGTGCTGTCTTGTTGGTTGCATAGTCTTTTATGCCTCGCCGTTCTTGGAAACTGTTTATGTCTTCATCCATTTTGAATTTCAGTCTTGCTGGATAAAGTGTTTTTGGCTGCATGTTCTTCTCATTAAGTGCCCTGAATATATCTTAACATCCCTTTCTGGCTAGAGAGGTCTCTGTGGAAAGGTCTGATGTTATTCTGATGGGCTTTCCTCTGTAAGGTGCCTCTATGTACTAGTGGCTTTCAAGAGATTATACCTACAATTATGATTCCTCAATTTGACTATCAGTTGCCTTGATGGTTTTTTTTTTTTTAATCTATTATCTTGGTTGGAGACCGATCGACTTCTAGTGCATAAACCCTGGTTCCATTCACGAAATTGGGAAAAATTTCATGAAGAACTTGTTCCACTATGTCTTCTAGAGTTCTTTCTTTCTCCTCCCCTTCAGGGATTCCAAAACTCTGACGATGGAAGATTTCATGGCATCATTTATTTCGTGATTCTGTTTTCGTGGTTTTTAATCTGTTTGTTGCAAGCATCCTCTTGATTCTTTCTCTCGATCTGTTTGTCCACCAGATCACTAATTCTATTTTCTGTCTCAGTTACCCTAGCTTTGAGAGTATTTATATTAGATTGAAATTCATTGATAGCATTGTGAACCTCATCCCTGGTAGCTTTTACCTCCTTCCTAACATTGTGAACATACTGTCTAGTTGCTTTCAGCTTGGCTCTAATTAATTCTTTTTGGTCATCCATGGCTTTCTCCAACCTCTCTATGGCCTGCATAATTGTTAGCCTGAATTGTCTTTCCAACATATTGTCTATGTTGATAGCTGTTAGCTCTGTTGCAGAAGGCCCATCCTCTGTATTTTTCCTCTGTTAGGCATTCATCTTCCTAGTCATTTTGGTGGGAGATGACTGAACAGATGTAGCTGGATGTATTGACTGTGATGCAGTCAGGGTGCACCCTGGAACACTTCGGAGCAATCAGGATTCTCTACCAAAGAGAGAGAAAAAAGAAAAGAAAAAGAAAAAAAAGAAGAGAAAGAGAGAGAGACAGGAAAGAATGGGAAGATGAAAGAAAAGGTTCAGCCCAAATGGTCCCCAAGGTAAGATTTATGAAGTAGACAACAAAAACAGACCAACATAAAGACTGATAAAAATATATTACAAGAGAAAAAAATATCTATATATGCAAATAAAGGAAGAACCTCGTTGAAAAGAACCTCAAGTGTAAGATATATCCTATGAGGACAAACACAAAAACTCAGAAACAATAATGAAAGAAAAAGATGGGAGATTGGTTATAAATTCTCAGTGTGGGCGAGGAAGGTTGTTGTGATTCTTCCTGGATTAATATCTTTGTTAAAGGGCTAAACTTTCCTAAGATAAAGGAGGATTAAAAATTGGTTTACCTATAGTGGTAATATTGATTTGGGAAAGGGGATTATTTTGAAATTTAACTATATATGAATATAAGAAAATAAAAATAAAAAAGACTAAATTAGACTAAACTAAAATAAAATGAAAAAAATAAAAAATAGAAATACAAAAAAAAAAAAACCACAGGTATTTGTATCAAAAAGTTCAGGTTAGAACGTTATTAATAAATTTGATGTACTGACGAGCTCACTGTGATGATAACTAGGTTAAAAAATTATCTATATTTAAAAAATTGAGCCAGAATAGTGGGAATGAATTAAAAATAAAAGTTGTCCTATGAAATAGTGGTGGTGATTTTCTTGTAGAATTTTTTTTCTTTCCTGGTTTGTTTTCTGTGGGAGGGGCCTGCCACGTGGGTTTTCAGTCAATGATGCTCCCTGAGTTAATTCCTCCAGTCCCCCTCAAGGGGGTGGGCTCTGAGGAAATTGGTTTTTTCTTGATTTTGTTCTCCGGTTGTTTTATGTTTGTTCACTTTGTTTTGCCTCTTGTATTGACCACATTTGATGGTTTTGTAGGTTTAGAATAAAGCAAACTGCACCCTGACCTCCCTCTCAGAGAGAAGCCTCAGTCTGGCTGCAGAGCCAATATAATTTTCCCCTCGGTCGCTGGCAAAGCAGGTTCTGAGTCGCAGTCCCTGGGTATGCAGGATCTTCTGCTTGTACCCAATATCATGGCAGTGGCAGCTGTCTGGGCAGCTCCAGACAGCCAGAGCCATTCCTAGAATTGATTGCACACTGAGATTTTCCTGATGGCCTGGGCTGGGAGTGCCTGTTCTTTCTGGGTCTAAGAGCACCAGGCTTACGCTCTTAGATGCAAGCATCCTCTTTCAGGGAAGGCTGTGGGTCGTGTGCACGTCTCAGGCTCTGGAGCAGGGCGCAGGTCTGAAAGCACCAGACTGGGCCTTCGTGCATCTCTCATAGGGGAGAGAATGTGGCACGTGTATTAGGCTCTGAAACAATGGCGCAGGTCAAAGAGTGCTGTCTGGGCCTTAGTACATCTCTCAGGTGAGGTTGAGAGACACACATCTCAGGCTCTGTAGCAGGGCTCGTGTGTTCTGCCATCTGGCATGGCTCCCATTCCTTCACAGGAGCCAGACCCCACACAATCTCGGGCACACTGTCAGCTCAGGAAACAAGGCCTGGTTTCTCCACTACACACACTCTGGCTCAGCACCAGGGGAGGCTGTCCTGGGGCCGGGGACTTAAGCCCATTTCCCTAGCTGCCCTGATTCCCACAATACCCCCCCCCATGATCCTTTGCTGTTTTGGAGTGCTTTCAACCAGTCTCCGAGTTAATGCTGGTCCCCAGACAAAGGGCACTCTCGGATTGGGGTATTACTTTCCAACCAGTCACCTCTGGAGGCACTCCACCATCTGCCAATATCAGTCCGCCCTTCCCATACTGCTTTACCAGCCCACTGGTGACTTCTGCCCCTGTAGAGATATAGATGTGTATAATTCTAATCTCAGGCTGATTTCATGGGTGATTGGAGTTCTTTGGTAAGTAATAAATTGCTTTAGGGTACAGGACATGAAAGACACTCCATAGGTACTTCCCCGCCATATTGTCTCCCTGCATCATCTGCTTTTGACAGAGTATTCAAGGATGCTTTAGCTCCATATAAGATCTAGTGCTCATTCTAATACATGAAACACATTTTAAACATCCATTAACCACTTCCCTCATTCCCTGCATGTCTATATTTTCTGTAACCCTCAGCTTTGTTCTTGGAGTCCTGAGTCACTCCTAGTTTGACACCTTCTCTGACTTCTTCACCTTCAGTTTTTCTTACCTTTATTAAGCGCCATGGTATTTCTTACTAAGGGGCATATATGAAAGAAGCCATAGGATATTTTTACTTGTCTTCTTGCCTTTTTCACTTTGCATCACTCAGCCCTGTGGCATTCATGTCATTGCAAGTAGCAGGGGTTCATCCTCCCTGATGGCTGTGGAATACTGTTTGGCCAATAAGGTCCACAGCTTCTTTATCCACTAGTATTTGCAAGGACATTGCAGCTCAATCCACAGTTCTGCTCAATTGGAACATGCAGGCCATTTCTTTTCCTCTGATTAAGGAGACTTGGTTAACATGGCTATACCCATTACCACAGAAGGTAGAGTAAACTAGTTGGCAAGGGGTCCTGTCCAGAGCTTCTCCTTAAGAATTAGTTCTTATGCAAAATGTTACTCTCCTTGAATCATTTGCAAAGGTGTTTAAGTTAAAGCCAGATATACAGAGCCCGAATCCCTTATGACTCATGTTTCAAACACTAGATGAGGGCACAGAAAGCACAATACATCCATGCCCTAACATTTTTCCTTGAAAAGAGACTTTCCATACCTTAGTCATCTCTGACCCATAAGGAAAATATGTTGAGAGGTACTCTCTCACCCACAGGATGACAAACCCCACATATAGCAGTTGATACTCAAGAAGCCTCACCGTTTTTTGATATCTCTAGAAATTGCATTGGAAATATGAAAACCTTGCCATCTCTGGAGAAATGTTGGCCTAAAGGATGGTATACCGAATGTCATTTTCTTTTCCCTTTGTCTAGAAAGGTGAAGTGGGACATCAACACACAAGACAACCTGAGTTCTTGACCAGGCTCAGAGGGCCCTTTTTCTGTCCATCCTGGGGCTTCCTACTATACGCCATAGAACATAGTTATGAGACTGGGACTGCTGCTTCAGTGAATCCAGCTTCTGTGATGTCACAAAGATTTGAGGTCAAAGCATCCACTCCATATCAACCCACGCCTGATCACTACACTTGGCTGGGGTAGTCATGAATGGGCCAAGAATGTCCCAAGCCCTTCAAAACTGTTGAAGGAGCCTGTGTCCCCTACCATGGCAGTGGGTAAAAAGAGTAAGTGTCACCTTCTCCGTGGCTGAATTGTAGTCTTTTATCGTGACTGTCAGCACCAGCCCTCTGGACTCCAGATAAAGGCAAGAATCCACCATTTCATACTAGCCATAAAAGACCAAGAAAAAATCAGGCCTCAAACAAAGCATCAGGGGAGGAAATCCATGTGCTGTACATGGATAAGGTCCTCCCACCCAATCAGGTCTCTTCTGACCAGGAAAAGGGCCACCCAAGGAAGGCTTAATGGAACACTCACAACCATGCCAAAGACATGTCTAGGGTCTTCTACAGCGAGGACACTAGTACCTCTAGCGGCTTTGGAAATTATGCCAAAACGGCCTCCTAAACTTCAAAACTGACCAAAACAAAACTGCCTCTGTAGAGGCAGACTCTACACTCTACACATTAGGTCCAGGACAGACTCATGAACTTGGAGTCCACAGAAGCAAGTGTGGAGCATGTTGGAAGAGACCCATAGCCCAAGTGAAACCATCTGAAAGAATCCATGCCCTTTTCAGGATGACAACTTGTATCTCCATCATGACGCAAGGAAGATGATTTGAATGTTGAAGAACCCTGAGCATTCCCTCAGAGTAGTGCAGCTATCCTCTGGGAAAATGAATGGAGATTTGGCAGCACAAGCCTACCTTAACACTCACATTACCATCCCCCAAATGATTTCATGCGATAACCAAACAGTGCCTCTTGCATAAGATGGGCATGTTCTTAGAGAGCCAGGAAAGGATGAACAATGTCTCAACCAGGGGCCATTAAATCACAACAGACAGAGGATGCTACAGATTGGTGAGGAGATACAGGAAGACAAAGAAGAGGATAATGAACAATTGACCTCTGATCGAAGTTCTGACATATCAGGACGGTGGGAGGTGCTCTGTACCTGGCTGTATACCACAGGGACCCAGCTCCAAGTTAAATAAAACATCACTGGCACCAGGAAAACCTGTACACTGGTTTTGTTTCTGTCTTTTGGTCAAACAATGCACATGCACGTATTTGACAGAGAGACAGAGAGATCACAATAAAGGAATGGAGCTGGGGTGGGAGAAGCAGACTTGCCCCAGAACAGAGAACCTGAGACCAGAGTCGATGCCATGATCCTAAGATCATGAGTTGAGCTGAAGGTCGCCTCTGAACTGATGGACACACCCCAGGACAATATATTTGTCTTATTAATACCTCCTAGTTCTTGACAAGAACCACTGCTCTGTCATTATTCAGAAATGCAGGACATACGGATTTGGGCTTGGGCTGGTGTTGCTTGCTCTATCTGACCTGCTTCGAGAGCTGGTATAGATTGTCTTCTTGAAGTCAGTGATTTCACTATGGACAAACTACTCTCCTATGCATATTTGGGTAAAGAGAATTCCTCCATTGCTAGCTTTTTCAGGGGAAATGACACTATGTCTTGTGGTGCTCTGCTTCTGTGGATGGTGATGGTAGTCCTCTGTGCTTCTGAAGCTAAATCTCTGTTTCTGCTCCAAGATGAGGGACATTTTCAGCTCACATTTCTAAAAGAAATGCTCATCCCTATTTTTTTCTTTACTCCTAGTTATCCAACAATAGGCACCTACTTCCATTCCTTTGAGTCGATGACTTCCCTAAGCTCATTGTCATGTTCCATCATTCTTCCTTCATCTTTGAATTTGCTTCCTTATTTTAGAGTCTTTTTACTCTGGGTTACTAATTTGATCCTCTGCTTCTGCCAGCTCCCTGGACTTTGCAACCAGTCTGCTACTAACTTTTCATCAGAAACTATTTCATTTTATTTTTTTATAATCTTATCTTATTTTATTTATATCAGTTTTATCTCTGTGGTTAGAGATTCTCTGATATCTTCTATGTTTACTGATGTACAGGGAGTATCCTGGCCACTGCTTTCAACCCTCCATTGGGCATGTAATATGTAGAGTTTCACTAAAATTGCCTATCCATGATCATTTCTTGTTCTGTTTCCTCAGCATCAATTGGTTATTCCATCTCTGCATTGGATCTACGTCTCTGTTTTCCTCTCTGTATTCAGAAAGCACATTTTGTTTTCTACACTGAGGGTAATTTCTTGGGGAGGAAGAGATCATGGAGAGCCCAAGGGCTGGCCCTTCTGGGAGTCTTGGGTGTGTGTGTGTGTGTGTGTGTGTGTGTGTGTGTGTGTGATGAATTCCCTCTGTTTTTGTGTTGTTGCTATCCCCTATCCGTAAGGCCAGTAATATGCACAGGTTCTCCTTGCCTGCCATTTGGTGTATTTGGGTTCTGGGCTGAATATGCTTAGGTTTAGCTTTGTGGAGTCTGGAGTGCCTGTGAAAGGAGACGTTTAAACAAATCAAAAGAACAAAATCATGCAGAATGTTTGTAGTCAGGAGAGAGCATGTGGGCAGGGCTTTTTTCTAGTCCCCTATGGGAGAGTCTGTTCTCCTGGGACTAAGCTACTTCACTGAGAAAGGCAGTCCACCCCATGTTCCACAGTTGGAATTTCATGTTGTCAGGTTAGGCAGTAATGTCCTCACCATCCTGTCTTTGGCCTGTAGCTCAGTCTTTACGCTGCTGGCGCGAGAGCACAAAATTTATTGTGCTCCCATTGAATCATCTCCATGAATACAACCTCTCACGGATGCACTGCCAGAAACCACCAACTTCCCACTGTGTCTCCTCCTATTGTCTCTGATCATGATATTCAAGCTGTCTGAACCTGGTTGCTTGCTGGTGTCCTCTGCAGGAGAAACACAGTGTTCTCTCATTTTGATATCTGCCAAGTCTGCTGATCTGAAATCTCCAGGCCTCAAGACTATTTGCTCTCAAGAACTCATGCCATTCAGACCCTCTGCTGGCCACAGCCAATAGCTTTGGGAAATATTCTCCTTGTTGGTTCCCAGTGTGCTCTGCTCTCCTGTGCCTTGGTCTTTTGCATTGGCTCCTGACCTCTGAAGCACCAACCACCAACTTTTCCCCAAGACATGTCTTCAATATTCTCTCATAGTCTCTGCTACTTCTTTTCTCTTTCACTGTGGAGTTTACTTTGTAGGATTCGGGTCAATTTCTGCCAAGTTGCAGTCGATGTGGTAATCTTCCAGTTGTGTTCATGGCTGAAGATAAACCTGGAGTTCTCAGATACTAATACCATCTCACTGTCTTACAAGGCACCATAGATTCTTAGTGAGGCATAAGCAAGAATGAATTCTTGCCACTTGTCTCATATGGCAGTGTTGTGCAGAAATAAGGGCTACATCACATCTATCAGTCAGAAAGACAAATAACATACGATTTCACTCTTTCATGTAACAGGAAACATGTGAAAAAATAAGAGAAAAAGGGACAAATAGTACAATTCAAACCAGGCACCCCAAATTTGATGTTTGTTTGAAGGAAGATTTGTGGGAATACATTTTTATCAAAGAGGACAATAGCTGACATTCTTCGCAGGAAATTTGGCTGAAACTGAAGGAATGTGAGTTCTTAATGCATGTCAAATTGAACTGCTCTCCATAAAAGCCCAACTTCCTATCTCTTGAAATTTAATTATTAGTGTTATATGAAACCCACTCAGACAACACAGACAAACACACACACACACACACACACACACATGAAACACACAAAATATGGGGATGATGTGAGGAATCACACTAAGGGACAAAAACCACAAGGAAAATACCATAAAGGGGAAATGCACAGAGAATCCAAGTCAGAAACAAACCAAAATGAGAGAGTTAAGTTCTTAACTATCAATAATTAGTTCAGGTATTCAGGACTAAATTTTCTTGTCACTACACACAGATTGTTGGACTGGATGAAAATTTTTAAGAAAAGGAAAAAAAAAAGACAAAAAAGGTCCACAAGAAAACAACAAAAACTTAACAATCTCGACCTTCTGTTTCCCATAGGAGATTTCCTTTAACTCTAAAGATACACTTCGCTTAAAAGTGAAGGAATTGGGAAGATATACATTATGCAATTGGCAAGGAGAAATGAGCCAAAGTGATTGTGCCTATGGCAGATAGATTTTATGCCTTTGAGAGACAAAAGATTACCGGGAGGTGTTTAGTCTTGATGGAGCATCAAAACATCAGAAACTTCGAAAAATTGCCAATATATACACCACCGATATGGATGTATCTAAATATTGGAAGCGTATTAACAGAAAAGTAGGGAGATGGGGACCTTAATCCAATATTGTTGGGGATGACAATACCCACATTCAACACAGGACAGATCATCCAGATGGAAAGGTGGTAAGAAATAACAGACGTCCTCATGGGCTCTCTAGAACACCTGAGCTTTGGGGAAACATGCATAAGATTATGTCTCTGAAAACCATAAGACAATTTCTTCCCCAGGGCAGACTTAATTTTGTCTATCACAGATCGTGTGCTGGTATCCAAATGAAGCCTTAATTAATGGAAGTGAATTCAAATCCTATTTTGTATACTTATGACAAGGAAGGTATGAAAATGGAAAGAAATCACTTATGAATGGAAACACAGTCAGATAATAATATCTGGAAAGCAAAACACACTTGTGAAATAGTAATGAATCAAAGAAAGAAAATCAAAAGCAAAATCAACAAGTGCCATGAACAAAGGAAGGAAAGTTAAGAAACTTATGGGATGATGCCAAAACCTATTATGGAGAGGAATATATGTTTAAGTGCATGTATTTTCAAAAATTAAAAACACCAAAATAAAGCAACCAAACTGGATGCCATAAGGAACTAGAAAAAGAAGAAACAAACTCCACAGTTATCCAATTAAAAAAAAAAGAAAAATAAATAATACATATTGTCATTGAAATAAAAGAAATACAAACAAACACATAGGATATAATCAGGCGAACTCACACAACGTTAACAAACTGGAGGAGCCATTACCTGGATAAAACATGGAGACAAGCATACAGCTGAAAGTATGACACCACATGACAACTGATAGAATGGAAAAAAAAAGTAACCTAAGGCAACCTCTACACAATTATACCAGCAAATCCAAAAACTGAGAGAAAAGGATAAATTCCAAGACACATATCAATTCTCAAGATTAGGTCAGGAAACCTACAAAATTTGTGCTCTCTAGTAGTGAATGAAGCGGTTGAAGCAGTAATCAAATTCCTGCCAAAACACAAAGTGCCAGGACCACATCAGTGTCCTGGTCAACTCTTCTACACATTTAATGAAAGCAATGTTGCTTTTTCTCATCAATTCCAGAAATGGAGGAGGCAGGGATACTATAATTTAGAAGTTTAAGAACATAATTCAGATAATGACATTATAGGAAACAAACTCTAAGCCATTTTAATAAGTAGAGATAATAAAAAAAATATATTTCTTTCCTTTTCTCTGTGTGTCTTGATCTTGTTTTGAAAAGACCAGATTGTTTTTCTCTTATTTTTTTTTTGTTATGCTGAGGAAGCCAGCCTCTCTTCCATCATCCGTTTTTGACAAAGTATGCACAGATGCTTTCATTCCATATACGACCTAGTGCTCCTCCTAATATATAGAACAACTCCTGAACACCCATGAACCAGTTCCCTCATTCCCGGCATGTGTCTCTTTTCTGTTACCCTCAGCTTGGTTCTAAGAGTCCTGAGTCACTCACGGTTTGGCTCCTTTTCTGACTTCTTCCCCTTCAGTTTTCCCTTTCTTTAATAAGGGCCATGGTATTCCTCCTGGGACATATACAAAGGAAGCCATATGATATTTCCCTTTGCCTGATTCCCTTTTCACTTTGCATCACCCAGTCCTGTGGCATTTATATCAATGCAAGTACCAGGGGGTCATCCTCCCTGATGTCTAAGGAATACTTTGTTGCCAAGATGGAACACACCTTCTTTAACCACTAGCCTTTGCAAGGGTATTGTGGCTCAATCCACAGTTCTACTATGGTGGGCATTTCAGGCCATTGATATAGGCCGTTCCTTTTCCTCTGATTAAAAGACTTGGTCAACACGGCTATACCCATTACCAGGGCAAGTAGAGTAAACTAATGATGACAAGGGGTGCAGTCTATAGCTCTTCCTTAAGAGTTAGCTCTGAGGCAGAAAGTTACACTCTTGAAGAATTTGCAATGGGGTTCAAGGGAAAACCAGAAAGACAGAGCCCTAATCCCTTATGGCTCGTGTTTCAGAATACTTGGTGTTGAGGACACAGACAGCACAGTACATTCATGCACTAACATTTTTCTTTGAAAAGGGACTTTTCGTCCCTTAGTCATCACTGAAGCATAGGGACAAGATGCTGAGAAAGGACTCTCTCTCCCAAAGGATGTCAAATCCCACAGAGAACTCTTGATACCCAAAGTCCTCTCTGTTTCTTGAAATCTCTGGAAGTTGCAGTGGAAATAGGAAAACCTTGCTGTCTTTGGAGGAATGCTGGCCTAGAGGATGGTATACCAAATGTCTTTTCTTTTCTCTTTGTCTAGAAAGAAGAAGAGGGACATTAACACATAAGACACCCTGAGTTCTTGTTCAGGCTATAGGGCTCTTTTTCTGTCCTTCCCAGGGCTTCCTACCTAAAGCCATAGGACTCAAATGTCATGAGGGACTTCTGCTTCAGTGAAGCCAGCTTCTGTGATGCACAAAGCTTTGAGGTCATAGTAACAGCTCCTCATCAACCTACGCCTGATCACTACACTTGGCTGGAGCAGTCATGGGTGGACCAAGAGGTTCCCAAGCCCTCCCAAACCACTGGAGTGACTGGGGTTTCTCACCAAGAGTATCCGACATGAGTTGGTGTCACCTTCTCCATGGCCAAATTAGTAGTCTTTGGTCGTGACTGTCAGCACTAGCCCTCTAGACTCCAGAGAAAGGCAAGAACCCACCATTCCATCTTATCCACAAAAGTCCAAGAAATAAACATGCCTCAAACAGAGCCTCAGGGGAGGAAATTCTGTCCTGAATATGGTTTGGTCTTCTCACCAAATCAGGGCACTTCTGACCAGGAAAAGGGACACCCAAGGAAACCTCAAATGGAACCCCCACAACTATGACAAAGACATGTCGGGAGTCTTCAACAGACATGACACGAGTACCTCTAGGGTCTCCGGAAATCATCCAAAAACAGACCAAGTACCGAAGGCAGACTCTACACCCTAGAACCTTAGGTCCAGGATGGACTCATTTACTTGGAGTCCACAGGAGCAAGCATGGAGCATGTTGGAAAAGACTCATAGCCCAAGGAAAGCCATCTGAAATTCTTTAATGCACGTATCAGGATGACAACTGAATCTCCAAAAAGACGCATTGAAGAGGATTCAAATATTTAAGAACCTTGAGCATTCCCACAGGGTTTTGCAGGTACCCAGTGTGGAACTGAATGGAGATGTGGCAGCACAAGCCTTGCTTAACCCTCTCATGACCATCCCCCCAAATGGTTTCATGTGATAAGCAAACAGTGTCTCTTGCGGAAAATGGGCATGTTCCAATGGAGTCCCGAGAGGATGCACAATGTGTCAACAAGGGGTCAGTACAGCGTGACAGACAGAGGATGCTTCATGTTGGTGAGGAGATCCAGGAAGACAAAAAACAGGAGGATGAACAAGGGAGTTCCGAGCGAAGATCAGGCATTTTAGGATGGTGGGAGGTTCTCTGTACCTGGCTGCCTTCTATAGGAGCCTAGGTCCAAATTAAATAAAACATCCTCTGACCCCCGTCCATTATTGTGCAATGGTTTTGTTTTGGTTTTGTGTAAAATGATGCACATGCATGTATTGGACAGAGAAACAGAGAGATCACAATCAGGGAGTGGAGCTGGGAGGGAGAAGATGACTTGCCCCTGAGCTGGGAACCTGAGACCAGAGTTGATGACATGACCCTGGGATCATGAGTTGGGCTGAAGTCCGCCTCTGAACTGATGGACACAACCTGGGACACAACTTTGACTTCTGAATAACTCTTATTTGTATGCAAAAACCGCTGCTCCGTCATTGTTCAGAAATGCAGGGGATAAGGATTTTGGCTTGGGCTGGTGTTGGTTGAACTATCCAGCCTGCTTCAAAAACTGGTCTAGCTTGTCCTCTTAAATTCAGTAACTGGGCTATGGACAAACTACTCTCCCACATATATTTGTGTAAAGAGAATTCCTCCATTGCTAGCTTTTGCAGGGGGAATGTCATGATGTCTTTTGGTGCTCTGCTTCTGTGGATCGTGATGGAAGTCCTCTGTACCTCTGAATCTGGATCTATGTTTCTGCTCCCAGAAAAGGGACATTTTCAGGCCCGACTTCTCAAATCTATGTTCAGCCCTCTTTTTTTCTCTCACTCCTACTTCTCCTACAATAGGCACCTCTTTCCATTCCTTGGAGATGATGACTTCCCTAAGATCATTGCCATGTTCCATCATTCTTCCTTCTCTCTTTCGATTTCCTTCCTTATTTTATAGCCTTGTTCTTCCAGATCACTAAATGGATCCTCTACTTCTGCCAGCTTCTCGGACTTTGCATCCAGTCTGCTACCAATATTTTCATCAGGAACTCTTTATTTTCTTTATTTTTATCAGTTTAAATCTTTGGTTCAAGACTCCCTGATATCTTCTGGTTTTTTTTTTTTTTTCTGATGTACAGCGAGTATCCTGGACACTGCTTTCAATCCTCCATCGGGCGTGTTCTATGTAGAGGTTTCACTCCGATTGCCTGGCCTTGATAATTTCTTGTTGTTTTTCCTCAGCATCATTTGATTCTTCCTCTTTGCATTGGATCTAGGTCTTGTTTTTCTCTATATTCAAAAAGCCCATTCTGTTTTTTAGCCTGAGGGTAATGTCTTTAGGAAGAAGAAATCATGGAGTGCCCAAAGGCTAGCCCTTGTGGGAGTCTCAGGTGTGTGTGTGTGTGTGTGTGTGTGTGTGTGTGTGTGTGTGTGTGTGTGACGCATATCCTCTGCTTTTGTGTTGTGGAGTCCCCTGTCCTTGAGACTAGTCATCTGAAGAGACTCTCCTTGCCTGCCATTTGGTGTGCTTGGGGTCTGGGCTGAATATGCTGAGGTTTAGCTTCGTGGACTCTGGTGTGCCCGTGAAAGGAGACATTCAGCCAACTCAACACAATGAAGGCCTATAGAATGCTGTGTTCAGGCGAGAGCATATGGACAGAGATTTCTTCTAGTCCCCTGCAAGAGAGTTTGTTCTCCTGGGACTAAGCCACTTGGACTGAGGAAGTCAGTCTCCCAAGTGTTCCACAGTTGGGATTTTGTGTTGGCAGGGCAGGCAGCTAATGTCCTCGCTGTCTTGTCTTTGGCCAGTAACTCAGTCTTTATGCTGCTGGTGCGAGAGCACAACATTTCTTGTGCCCCCATTGAGTCCTCTCCACAAACACTGCCTCTCACGGATAAAGTGCCAGAACCCACCATATTCCCACTGTGTCTCCTGGTCTTGTCTCTGATCATGATTTTCAGTCTGTCTGCACCTGGGTG
This sequence comes from Mustela nivalis, assembly GCF_964662115.1. NCBI lineage: Eukaryota > Metazoa > Chordata > Mammalia > Carnivora > Mustelidae > Mustela > Mustela nivalis. The sequence continues at coordinate 20,249,542 of NC_139041.1, read as the reverse complement.
CTTGTTGGTGTCCTCTACAGGAGAAACACAGTGTTCTCTTGATTTGATGTCTACCAATCCTGCAGATCAGAAATATCCAGGTTTTAAGGCCATTTGTTGGCAAGAACTTGTGCTTTTCAGACCCTCTGCTTGTCACAGCCAATTGCATTTGGAAACATGCTCCTTCTGGGTTCCCAGTGTGCTGTGCTCTCCTGTGACTTTGTCTTTTGCATTGGCTAACTGCCCTCTTATGCACCAATGCCCACATCTCCCATGAGCCATGTATCCAATCCTCTCCTATAGTCTCTGTGACTTTTTTTCTCTTTTGCTTGGAGTTTACTTTGTAGGCTTCAGGTCAATTTCCACCAAGTTGCAGTTGATGTAGTAATCTTCCAGTTGTGTTTATGGCTGAAGACAAGCCTGGGGTTCTCAGACAATACTACCATCACTGTCCTCCAAGTCACTGCAAATCCTTACCGAGGCATAAGCAAGAATGAATTCTTCCACTTGCCTCATATGGCAGTGTTGCAGAGAGCATTGGGCTACTTCTCATCCATCAGTCTCAGAAAGATAAATATGAGACGATTTCTCTCTCTCATAACAGTGAAGAGACATATGAAAAAGCAAGGAAAAAGGGACAAACAATACGACTCTAACCAGGCACAAAATATTTGGTGTTGTTTGAAAGCATGTTTGTGAGAATACATGTTTATCAAAGAGAACAAAAGGTGATATTCCTGGTAGCAAATGTGGCTGAAAGTGTTGAAATGTGAGATTTCAAGCAATGTCAAAATGAATTGCTATTCTTACAAGACTGACTCCCTATCCCTTGAAATTTAATTATAAATATTATGTGAAACACTCACAGACCACACACACACACACACACACACACACACACACACACGGAGATAAAACACACAAAATTTGGGGAGGAATTGAAGAAACACACTAAAAAAGCAAACCCAAAGAAAATATCGTATAGTGGAAAGGCACAGAGAATCCAAGTCATAAACCAACCAAAAGGAGAAAGTTACCTTCTTACCTATCAATAATTAGTTGAAGTATTCAGGACCAAATTCTCTCATCACTGCAAGCAGATTGTTGATTGGGTGAAATTTTAAAAAAATGGCAGAGGGCGCCTGGGTGGCTCAGTGGGTTAATCTGCTGCCTTAATTTCAGAACATAATTTCAGGGTTCAGGGATCGAGTACAACATTGGGCTCTCTGCTCAGCAGGGGGCCAGCTTCCCTTCTTCTCTATCTGTCTGCTGCTCAGCCTACTTGTAATTTCTGTCTGTCAAAAAAATAAGTAAAATCTTTTTAAAAATGGCAGAAATAGTCCACAAGAGAACAACAAAAACTAAAAAAGCTCGATTTTTTGTTGTCCATAGGAGAGTTCCTTCGACTATAAAGATACACACAGTTTGAATATGAAGAAATACAGAATACATAGTTTATGCAATTGGCAAGGAGAAGAGAGCCAAAGTGATTGTTCCTATGGCAGATAGAAAGTTTATACCTTCAAGAGTCAAAAGAGTACCGTAAAGTGTTTTGCATTAATGGAGCATCAAAACATCAGAAACTTGGAAGAATTGCCAATACATTCACCACCCACATGGGTGTATCTAAATGTTGGAAGCATATTAACAGAAAGAAAGGGAGATGGGGACTTCAATCCAATATTTTGGGGAATGATATTAACTTTCAGCCCAGGACAGATCATACAGATGGAAATGTGGTAAGAAATAACAGACATCATCTTGGGCTCTCTAGACCACCTGAGCTTTGGGGATACATGTGTAATATTGTGTCTCTGAGGACCATAAGATAAGTTCTTCCCAAGGGGAGACCTAACATTGTCTATCACAGATTGTTGTTGGAGCCCAAAACAAGTCATAATTAATGGTAGTGAATTCAAATCCTATCTTGTATACTTATGACCACGAAGATATGAAAACAGAGAGAAATCACTTATGAAGGGGAAATACTGCCAGACACTAATAGGTGGAAAACAAAACACACTAGTGAGCTAGCAATGATTCAAAGAATTAAAATCAAAAAGGAAAATCAGAAAGTGCCAAGAAAAGTGGAAAATAAAGAAACTTATGGGATGATGCCAAACATTTTATGGGGAAACAATATAGGTTTAAATGCGTATGTTTCCAAAAATCAAAAACACTGAAAAAATGCAACCTATCTGCATGCCATAAGGAACTAGAGAAAGAAGAAATGAACTCCAAATTTAACAGAAAAAATGAAATAATACATATGATTATCAAAATAAAAGAAATACAAACAAACAAATAGGAAAAAAAAAAGGAGAACTCACACGTCATTTTTGAAAACGTTAAGAAACTGGAGGAGCCCATACCTGGATTAATCAGGAAGACAACTACACAGCTGAATGTATTAGATCACATAACAACAGACAGAAAGGAAAAAAAAAATAGAAGACCTGTTACACAATTATGCCACAAATCCAAGTACTGAGAGAAAAGGATAAATTCCAGACACATATCAACTCCCAAGATAAGGTCAGGAAACTGACAACATCTCAGCTCTCTAGTAGTGACTGAGGAGTTTGAAGCAGTAATCAAACACCTGCCAACACACATAAGGCAGGTCCAAATGATTTTCCTGAGCCGTTATTCTAGACATTTATTGAAGGCAATGTCATTTCTTCTCATCGATTCCAGAAATGTATGAGGCTATAGACTCTAATTTACAAGAATAAAGACCCAAGTAAGATGACAACATTTTAGGTATCAAATTCCATGCCATTTTTGTAATTGAAGATAGTAAAAATATAATTTTCTTTTTTTTTCTTTCTGTCTTCATCTGGTTTTGAAAGGACCAGATTGTTTTTCTTTTAGTTTTTTGTTCTGTTGAGAAAGCCAGCCTGTCATCCATCATCCATTTTCTTTTAATTTATCTTTTATTTATTTTCAGTGTAACAGTATTCATTATTTTTGCACCGCACCCAGTGCTCCATGCAATCCTTGACCTCTCCAGTACCCACCACTTGGATCCCCCAACTTCCCACTCCCCTCCCCTTCAAAACCCTAAGATTGTTTTTCAGAGTCCATAGTCTCTCATGGTTCACCTCCCCTTCAAATTTCCCCCCACTCCCTTCTCCTAACTCCCCATTTCCTCCATGCTATTTGTTATGCTCCACAAATAAGTGAAACCATATGATAATTGACTCTCTCTGCTTGACTTATTCCACTCAGCATAATCTCTTCGAGTCCCATCCATGTTGCTACAAAAATTTGGTATTCCTCCTTCTTGATGGAGGCATAATACTCCATAGTGTATATGTACCACATCATTCTTATCCATTCATCCATTGAAGAACATCTTGGTTCTTCTTTCCAGTTCCCTCATTTCAAATTGGCGACAGTGGCCAATGCTGCTATAAACATTGGCATAGAGATGACCCTTCTTTTCACAACATCTGTATCTTTGGGGTTAGTAGTGCAATTTCAGGGTTATAGAGAATCTCTATTTTTAATTTCTTGAGGACTCTCCACACTGTTCTCCAAAGAGGCTGCACCAACTTGCATTCCCACCAACAGTGTAAGAGAGTTCCCCTTTCTCCACATCCTCTCCAACACATTCTGTTTCCAGTCTTGGTAATTTTGGCCATTCTAACTGGTGTAAGGTGATATCTCAATGTGGTTTTTATTTGAATCTCCCTGATGGCTAGTGATGATGAACATTTTTTCATGTGTCTAATAGTCTTTTGTATGTCTTCATTGGAGAAGTGTCTGTTCATATCTTCTGTCCATTTTTTTATATGATTGTCTGTTTTGTGTGTGTTGAGTTGGAAGGGTTCTTGATAGATCCTGGATATTAACCATTTGTCTGTACTGTCATTTGCAAATATCTTCTCCCATTCCGTGGGTTGCCTCTTTGTTTTTTGACAGAGTATTCACAGATGCTTTAGTTCCTTATACGACCTAGTGCTCACCATAATATATGCCATAACTCCACAACACCCATTAGCCAGTTCCCTCATTCCCTGCATGTCTCTTTTCTGTTACCCTCAGCTTTGTTCTCAGAGTCCTGAGTCACTCTTGGTTTGTCTCCTTCTCTGACTTCTTCCCCTTCAGCTTTCCCTTCCTTTACTAAGGGCCATGGTATTCCTCCTGAGCCATTTACGAGGAAAGACATATGATATTTCCCTTTGTCTGCTTGCCTTTTTCATTTTGCATCACCCAGTCCTGTGGCATTCATGTCAATGCAAGTACCAGGGTTCATCCTTCCTGATGGCTAAGGAATACGCTGTTGCCAATATCGACCACACCTTCTTTATCCACTAGTCTTTGCAAGGGCATTGCAGCTCGAGTGGGCATTACAGGCCATCCATATAGGCCATTCCTTTTCCTCTGATTAAACTGACTTGGTAAACATGTCTATACTCATTATCACAACAAGTATGGTTAAATAATGACTGTGGGTGCTGTCCAGTCCTCTTCCTTAATAGTCAGCTCTCATGCAGAATATCACTCTCCTTGAAGACTTTGCAAAGGTGTTTAAGGGAAAACCAGGTAGGCAGAGCCCTAATCCCTTAGCCTCGTGTTTCAGAACACTAGGAGATGACACAGACAGCACAATATATCCATGCCCTAATATTTTTCCTTGAAAAGGGACTTTCCATCCCTTAGTCCTTACTGACCCATAGGGAGAAGACACTGAGAAAGGACTTTCTCACCCACATGATGACAAACCCCATGGAGAGCTTTTGATACACAAGGGGCTCACTCTTTATTGTGATCTCTAGAAATTGTAGTGGAAATAGGAATACCTTGCCTTCTCTAGAGAGATATTGGCCTAAAGGTATTCTAAACATCATTTTCTTTTTTCTTTGTCTAGAAAGGGGAAGTGGGACATTAACAAACAAGACAATCTGAGTTCTTGATCAGGCTCAGAGGGCTCTATTTCTTTCCTTCCCGGGGCTTCCTACCTAAAGCCACAGGACTCAAAGGTCATGAGAGAGGGACAGTTGCTTCAGTGAAGGCACCTTCTGTGATGTCACAAAGCTTGGAGGTCATAGCAACCGCTCCTTATCAACAAACGCCTGATCACTACACTTGGCTGAAGTAGTCATGTGTGGGCCAAGAGGATCACAAGCCCTCCCAAACCGCTGGATCCACCTGGGTCTCTCACCAAGGCAGTTTGTGAAGTGAGTCGGTATCACCTTCTCCATGACCGAATTAGTAGTGTTTGGTCATGACTATCAGCACCAGCCCTCTGGACTCTGGAGAAAGGCAAGAATCCACATTTATATATTATCCACGAAAGGCCAACAAACAATCAGGCCTCAAACAAAGCTTCAGGGGAGGAAAACTGCACCCTGCCCATGGATATTGTCCTTCCACCCAATCAGGGCATTTCTGACCAGGAAAAGGGCCACCCAAGGAAAGCTCAAAGGGAACATGCACAACCATGCCAAAGATATGTCTGGAATCTTCAACAGCGTGGACACGAGTACCTCTAGTGACTCCAGAAATCATGCCAAAATGGCCTCCCTATCTTCAAAACTGACCAAGAACAAAAGGCAGACTCTACAACCTAGAATGTTAAGTCCAGGTCAGACTCATGTACTTGGAGTCTACAGGAGCAAGCGTGGAGCACGTTGGAAAAGAATCATACCCCACATGAAACCATCTAAAAATTTTACATGCCCATATCAGGATGACAACTTGTATCTCCAAAAGGATGTATTAAAGAGGATTCAAATGTTTAAGAACCTTGAGCATTCCCTCAGGGTGTTGCAGTTACCTTCTGGGGAACTGAATGGAGATGTGGCAGACAAAGCCTGCCTTCACCCTCTCATGACCATACTCCAAATGCTTTCATGCGATAACCAAATAGTGCCTCTTGCGGAAAATGGACATGTTCTAATGGAGCCAAGAGAGGATGAACAATGTGTCAGCAAGGGGCCAGTACAGCGTGACAGACAGTGGATGCTACAGTTTGGTGAAGATATCCAGGAAGACAAAGAACAGGAGAATGAACACGGGAGCTCAGAGTGAAGGTCTGGCATTTTAGGATGGTGAGAGGTGTTCTGTGTAAGGGCCTGTCCCTCCCATAGGAACTTACTTGTAAACCCCGAATATAGGGGAGGACCGCACTGGATGGAGACATCCAATGAGTGGGGCATGCATATATTTACAGAAGTGAGTTGAAATCCCATTGACCACCTGTGTGTGGGCCGGGCTCAACCACCTTTATAAAGGTTAGTTTCGAGGCAGATCAAGGAGAAGTAGAAGAAGCAGAGAGAGTAGGAGGAGTAGGAGGGTCTTTAGGGAGAGTTGTCAGAGCCATCAGAGCTGTCAGAGCCATCAGAGCCTTTAGAGCTGTCAGAGCTCTCTGAGCCATGAGAGCTCTCTGAGCCATGGGATGCAATTAGAGCCATCTGAGCCGTCAGAGCCGTAGATCATTAGGGAGAGCGATTAGAGCCGTCAGAGATGTTAGAGCTGTTAGTTGGGAGAGTCCTTAGGATAGCCGTCAGGATAGCTGTGGTCGTGATAGTTGTTGGGAACCACGCAGCCCCTATCGCTGGGGAGCGGCCCCGCCGCCAGTGGCCTCACTGCCCCTAAGGGTCGGCCTCCCCAATTGGCCTTGCAGAAGCAGCGTCATTCTTCAGAGCATCTTCATTGCAGGAGCGGCTTCCTCAACATGAGGCCTCCTTGGTGAGTGGCTTAGTCAGGACCAGCATTGTCTTGGGAGAGGCCTAGACAGTTGAGGGTTTCGAGTCCCCCTAGGTGGTCAGAAGATAAAGAAAGCCCCCACAAGTGGCAGGTTGGGGCTAAGAATCGTTGGGCCTGCAGTTGTTTTTGCCAGGTTATTTTGTTGTCTGTTGCGTGGTTTGTTGTGTTGCAAGGAACCAAGAAAGTCCCCACCAGCAGCAGGCTCTGGATGGGGATCACTGGGTCTGCAGCTGTCTTTGCCTTGTTTTTTTGTTTTTTTGTTTGTTTGTTTGTTTTGGTTGTTGTGCTGTTTGTTGTATTTGGAGAAATGGGACAAACAGGGAGTAAGAGGCCTGTGACGTCTCTAGGTCTTGTTCTTGAACATTTCAAGGATTTTCAAGGTAAAGTCACTCAGGTGACAAGGTTTACCCAGAAAAACTAAAAACACTCTGCCAATTAGAGTGGTCCACTTTCTCCACAGTGTGGCCGCCTGAAGGAACGTTTGCCTTGACTCAGATCTAGTCTACCCTTTGAAGTCTTTGATCTACATTGTGAGTTATTTGATTTACACTGAGACCAATACCGTACATTGTGGCCTGACGATATCTGATAGAAGTGCCACCATCATGGCTCAAGCCCCACCTTCTCCCTGCTAATGAAACCATTTTTCTCTCTTTAAGGCAGGTCAGAGCACCAAAACCAGAACAGAAAGATGAGGGGGAACCAGGGAAGAAGACTGTTCTACCTCCAACAGATATGGAGGATGTGGAATCCCTCCTTATTTGTCCTCTAAATCTGACTCTTGATCCCAAAATGCCTTTACCCCAACCTCATACACGGTCGGGTTCCACCTATGGGACCACCAAGCAGAGAGATTGCCCAGATCCTTCCCATTTCCTCTATCTCCCTTTGCCTCCCTTTATCTCACCAATACTGTCCATGCCATAATTGCCTTTTCATGACGTTGCTCTACCAGACAGGAGAGGGTGGCTCCACCTAAGCTATATCCCTTTCTCCTCTTCTGACATCTATAACTGGAAGACCCAACACAAATCCTTCTCTGTACACCCTCAGGATTTAATTATATTATTTATATATATATATATTATATATAAATATATATATATAAATATATATAAATATAAATATATAAATATTTTAAATATTTATATATTTAAATATTTATTAAATATTTATATAAATATTTATAATATATATAATATATATAAATATATATAAATATAAATATATATATATATATATAAAATATATATATGTGAGTTTATTGTTCTTCCTACCATTACCTGTTTTTGTAAAGCATAGGTTGGAAATTAGATCAACAGAATTAGGAAAAATAAAAAAGTTATACAAAGCGTTGAATGGCTAACTTATCAGTGGACTGTGTACTTCTGTTACTTTTTGGCCCCTGTATTATAAACGCCTTAATGTCATTTGTACGAAAGAAAATTAGAGTAATAAAAATGTTAGTCTTATATGCTCAATATAACCCCCTTATAACAGGAGAACATAGAACTGACTCAAAAGTCAAGAATTTGACTACTTTCCAGAGAAATGGGGTGAATGTAAGGGCCTGTCCTTCTCGGAGGAACTTACTTGTAAACCCCAGATATAGGGGAGGGCCAGTATGGATGGAGACATCCAATCAGTGGGGTATGCATATATTTACTGAGGTGAGTTGAAAATTTATTGGCCACCTGTGTGTGGTCCAGGCTCAACCACCTCTATAAAGGTTAGTTTGCAAGCCTGGGAAGGGAGATGTAGAAGAAGTAGAAGTAGAAGAAGTAGAAGGAGTAGAAGAGACTTAGGGAGAGCCCTTAGAGCCATCAGAGCTGTCAGAGTTGTCTGAGCCGTCAGAGCTATCAGAGCTGTCACATACATCAGAGCCCTTAGAGCCCTTAGAGCCTCCAGAGCCCTCAGAAACATCAGAGCCATCAGAGCTGTCAGAGCCCTTACAGCCATCAGAGCTGTCAGAACTATGAGAGCTGTCAGAGCCATGAGAGCCATGAGAGTTGTTAGGGAGAGCCATTAGACACGTCAGAGCTGTCAGAGCCAAGAGAACCATCAGAACCGTTACAGCCATTAGTTGGGAGAGCCCTTAGGAGAGCCCTCAGGATAGCTGTGGTAGTGATAGTTGTTGGGAACTGTGCCACCCCTAACGCTGGGGAGCAGCCCTGCCGCCAGCGGCCTTGCAGGAGCGGCATCATTCTCAGGAGCAGCTTCATTGCGGGAATGGCTTCTTGACGTGATGCCTCCTAGATGAGCGGCCTACTCAGGAGCAGCATCGCCTGGGGAGAGGCATCATCTGGAGCAGTTCCATCAGGAACGGAGTAGTCCAGAGCGTCCACTTTGGGAGCGGCCTTGTCAGGGCTGTCATCATCGCTTCTCATTCTTTTGATCACAGACCCTAACAACCTTTTCATACAAGAGGGCCCATGCCAGTCAGTTTTGTTTTTGATGCTTGGCATGAAATAAAGCTTTGATTGACTTTCACTTTGCATCAGTCTAGTTTCATTCATCACGGACTCTAACACTCTGTACCTGGCTGCAACCTAGGCCCAAATTAAATAAACATCTTCTGGCCCCAGTCAATCCTTGTACACTGGTTTTGTTTTTGTTTTTGTTTTTTTGTTAAAATATGGGCATGCACGTTCTTGAAGGGGGGAGAAAGAGAGATCACAATCGGTGGGTTGAGCTGGGGATGGAGAAGCCGACTTTCCCCAGAGCAGGGAACCTGAGACCAGAGTCAATGCCATGACCTGGGGATCATGATTTGAGCTGAAGGCCGCCTCTGAACTGATGGACACACCACAGGACCCACTCATTCTTTTCTTAATACCTCCTATTTCTAGACAAGAATCACTGCTTTGTCACTCTCAGAAATGCAGGGGAGACAGATTATGGCTTGGGCTGGTGTCACTTGCTCTATCTGACCTGCTTCAAGAGTTGGTATAGCTTGTCCTCTTGAAGTCAGTGACTTGGATATGGACAAACTACTCTCCCAAGCATATTTGGGTAAAAAGAATTCATCCATTGCTAGCTTTTGTCTGGGAAATGACACTATGTCTTGTGTTTCACAGCTTTTGTTGATGGTGATGGGACACCTCTGTGCCTCTGAATCTGGATCTCTGTTTCTGCTCCAAGATGAGGGACATTTTCAGCTCTTATTTCTCAAAGAAATGTTCAGCCCTCTTTTTTATTCCTTTCACTCCTAGTTCTCCAACAATTGGCACCTATTTCCATTCCTTGGAGTCAATGACTTCCCTAAGCTCATGGACATGTTCCATATTTCTTCCTTCTCTCTGTGGATTTCCTTTTTTATTTTCCATTATTTCTCTTTCAGATTACCAATTTAATCCTTTGATTCTGCCAGCTTCCTGGCCTTTGCATCAAGTCTGCCACCAATCATTTCCTGCATGGAGGTAGTTGCTCAGCTTGTGTCAGAATTTTTATTTTATTTTATTTTATTATCAGTTTTATCTCTGTGGTTTGAGACTCCCTCATGACTTCTGTGATTTTCTGATGCACAGCATCCTGGATGCTTCTTTCAATCTTCCATCAGTCCTGTTATTACATGTAGATTTGTAACAGGCCTTTGATTGCCTGGACATGATTATTTCTTGGTCTTTCTCCTCAAAGTCAAATGATTCTTCCTTCATTGCATTGGATTTAGGTCTCTGTCTTCTCCTCTTTATTCAAAAATCCCATTCTGTTTTCTACCCTGAGTTTAATTTCTTTAGGATGACGAGATTATGGATGTCCAAGGAATGGCCCTTGAGGGCGTCCCTTGAGTGTGTCTTGGGTGTGTGCCATGCATGCCTCTGCTTTTATGTTGTGGATGCCCCCTATCCTTGAGTCCAGTCATCTGCAGAGGCTCTCCTTGCCTGCCATGTGGAGTGTTTGGTGTCTGGGCTGAATATGGTGAGGTTTAGCTTGGTGGGTTCTGGTGTGCCTGTAAAAGGAGACTTTCAACCAACTCAACAGAATGAAGGCCTGTAGAAAGCTGTGGTCAGGAGAAAGCATGTGGACAGGGCTTTCTTCTAGTCCACTATGGGAGAGTCTGTTCTCCTGGGACAAAGCAACTTGGACTGAGCAAGGCAGTCCCCCAGTATTCCATGGTTGGGATTTCATGTTTGCAGGTTTCACAGCTAATGTCCTCACTGTCCTATCTTTGGCCAGTAGCTTGGCCTTGAATCTGCTGGTACGAGAGCCCAAAATTTCGTGTGCCCCCATTCAGTTATCTCCATGAACACTGCCTCTCACGGATGCACTGCCAGAACCCACCATCTTCTCACTCTGTCCCCTGTTATTGTCTCTGATCATGGTTTCCAGGCTGTCTGCACCTAGGTACTTGCTGCTGTCCTCTCCAAAAAAAAAAAAAAAAAAAAAAAAAAAAAACAGTGTTCTCTAGAGTCTGCCAAACCTAATGATCTGAAAAACTCCAGACTCAAAACCCTCTGTTGGCAAGAACTCATGCCATTCACACACTCTGCTGGTCACAACCAAAGGATTTGGGAAACGTGCTCCTTCTGCATTCCGAGTGTGCTCCTCTCTCCTGTACCTTTGTCTTTTGCATTGTCTCACTGCCCTCTGAAGCAACAACCTCCCACATCTCCCAAACCCATGTCTCCAGTCTTCTCCCAAATTCTCTGTGACTTCTTTTCTCTTTTGCTGTGCAGATTGCTTTGTAGGCTTCACATCTATTTCTACCATGCTGCACTGATGTGGTAATTTTTCAGTTGTGTTTATAGCTGAAGACAAGCCTGGAGTTCCCAGACATCACTACCATCTTACTGCCCTCCAAAAGCACCGCAGACTCTTACCCAGCCACAAGCAAGAATGAATTCTTGCCACTTGCCTCAGGTGGCAGTGTTGTGGAGAGCATTGGCCTACGTCACATCTATCAGTCTCAGAAACGCAAATAAATATATTTTCACTCTCTCATGGTAGTCAAGTATCCTGGGAAAAAGAAATGGAAAAGATGAAAAACAATACGACTCTAACAAGGCACCCAAAATTTGATGTTTGTTTGAAGGCACGTTAGTGAGAATACATGTTTATAAAAGAGGACTAAATGGAACATTGTTTGCAGGAAATGTGGCTGAATGTGATGGAATGTGAGTTTTCAAGGCATATAACATTGAATTGGTATCCATAAAAACCGCCTTGCTATCTCTTGGAATTTCATTATAAGTGTTATGTGAAACACACACAGACAACATACAAACACACACACACACACACACACACACAGAAAAGACACACTAAAGGTGGGGAGGATAAGGAATCATACTAAAGGAAGCAAACTTCTAAGAAAATACCATAAAGAGGAAAGGCATAGAGAATCCAAGTAAGAAACCAACCAAAATAAAAAAGTTAACTCTTTATATATCAATAATTAGTTCATGTATTCAAGAATATTTCTCCTATCCCTATAAACAGATTGTTGGAAGGATAAAAATTAAACAAAAAAACCCACAAAAACAATAAACAATAAACAAAAAAAAAATAAAAAATAAACAAGCTCGACTTAATGTTGGACATGGGAGATTTCCTTTGACTATAAAGATACACATAGGTTGAAAGTGAAGTAATTGGGAAGACATAGGTTATGCAATTGGCAAGGAAAAGAGAGCCAAAGTGATTGTGCCTTTGGCAGATAAAGAGACTTTATGCCTTTGAAAGACAAAAGATTACTGGAAGGTGTTTTGTCTCAATGGAGCATCAAAACATCAGAAAACTGGAAGAATTGCCAACATATACTCCACCAACATGGGTGTATCTAAAGGTTGGAAGCATTTAACAGAAAGGAAGGTAGATGAGAACCTCAATCCAATATTGTTGGGGACTACGATATCCACTTTCAGCACAGGACAGATCATCCAGCTGGAAGGGTGGTAAGGAATAACAGACATCATCTTGGGCTCTATAGACACCTGAGCTTTGGGGATACATGCATAAGATTGTGTATCTGAGGACCATAATTGAAGTTCTTCCCAAGGGCAGATCTAACTTTGTCTATCACAGATCGTGTGCTGGAGTCCAAATACAGTCATAATTAATGGAAGAGAATTCAAATCCTATCTTGTATACTTATGACCACGAAGATATGAAAACGGGAAGAAATCGCTTACGAAAGGGAAACTCAGCCAGACACTAATAGGAGGAAAATACAACACACTTGCGAATTAGCAATGAATCAAAGAAAGAAAATGAAAATGAAAATCAGAAAGTGCCATGAACAAAGGATAGTAAAGGAACTTATGGGATGATGCCAATATATATATGAGGAAACAATAGAGGGTTGAATGCGTATATTTCCAAAAATTAAAAGCACCAGAAAAAAGCAACCTAACTGGTGGCCATAAGGAACAAGAAGAAGAAGAACCAAACTCCAAAGTTAACAGAAAAAAAAAAAAAAGATATAATATAGATGATTATCAGAATAAAGGAAATAAAAAGAAAAAAATAGGAAAAAATCAGGAGAACTCACACGTCAGTTTTGAAGACTTTTACACACTGGAGGAGCCATTACTTTGATAAAATAGGGAGACACACACACAGCTGAAAGTATGAAACCACATGACAAGTTATAAAAAACAATAAAAATAACAAAAAAATAACCTGTCTATACATTTGTGTTAAAAAATAACCTAAAAAATAGCCTTAAAGGAATGATTACAATGAGTCTACACATTTATGCTGGCAAATCCAAGAACTGAGAGAAAAGGATAAATTCCAAGACATATCAACTCCCAAGATTAGGTCAGGAAACCTACAAAATCTCAGCTCTCTAGTAGTGACTGAAGTGTATGAGGCAGTAATCAAACACTTGTCAACAAACAGAAGGCAAGGTCCAAATCATTTTCCTGGGAAACTCTTCTAGACACTTAATGAAGGCAATGTCATTTCTTTTCATTGATTCCAGAGATGGAGGAGGCGGGTAGACTTTAATGTACAAGTATAAAGAACCAATTCACATAAGTACATTATAAGAAACAAATTCCATGCCATTTCAATAATTAAAGAGAATAAAAATATAAGTCCTTCCCTTTCACTGTCTTCACCTACTTTTGAAAGGCACAGTTTGTTTTTATTTTAATTTTTTTGTCCTTTGAAAAAGCCAGCCTATCATCCACCATATGTTTTTGACAGACTATCTGCTGATGGTATAGTTTCATATATGACCTAGTGTTCATTCTAAGATATGTCCCAACTCCTCAACACCCATGAGCCAGTTCCCAATTAACCTGAATGTCTTTCTTTACTGTAACCCTCAGCTTGGTTTTCAGAGACCTGAGATCTCCTTGTCTGTTTTTCTGACTTCTTCCCCTTCCGTTTTTCCTTACTTCTACTAAGGGCCATGGTAGTCTTCCTGTGGTGTACAGGACGGAAGCCATATGACATTTCCCTTTGTCTGCTTGTCTTTTTTTTTTTTTTTTTTGCATTGTCTAGTTTTGGGCTTCAGGTCAATGCAAATACCAGGGGTTCGTCCTTCCTGATGGCCGAGGAATACTCTGTTGCCAATATGGACCACACCTTATTTATCCACTAGTCTTTGCAAGGGCACTGCAGCTCAATCCCCAGTTCTGCTCGATTGGACCTTGGCAGGATATCGATATAGGCCATTTCTTTTCCTCTGATTAAAGAGACTTGGTCAACATAGTTATACCCATTACCACAGCAGGTAGAGTTAACTAATGATGACAAGGAGTGCTCTCCAAGGGCTCTTCCTTAAGGGTTAGCCATCATGTAGAATGTCACTCTCATTGAAGTTTTTGCAAAAGTGTTTAAAGTGAATCCTGGTAGAGAGAGCAATAATCTTTTATGACTAGTATTTTGTAACACTAGATGAGGACACAGACAGCACCATGCATCCATTCCCTAATATTTTGCCTTGAAAATGAACTTTCTGTCTCTTAGTCATTACTGACCCACAAGTAAGTCGCTGAGCAAGGACTCTCTCACCTACAGGATGACATACCTTATAGAGAGCTGATGATAGGCAAGGGGCCTCCCTGTCTCTGGAGATCTCTAGAAATTATAATGGAAATAGGAAAATCTTGCCATCTCTGGAGAAATGTTGTCCTAAAGGTTGGTATGCTGAATGTCATTTTCTTTTCTCTTTGTTTAGAAAGGGGAAGTGGGAAATTAACACTCAAGACGACCTGAGTTCTTGACCAGGATCAGAGGCCTCTTTTTAGTCCTTGCAGGGCTTCCTCCCTAAAGCCATAGGACTCAAATATCATGAGAGAGTGACTGCTGTTTCAGTGATGCCAGTTTCTGTGATGTCACAAAGGTTTGAGGACATAGCAACCACTCTTCCCCAAACCACGCCTGATCTACATTTGGTTGGAGTAGTCATGGGTGAACCAAGAGGATCCCAAGCCCTCCCAAACTGGTGGATCCACCTGGGTCTCTAACCATCTCAGTTGTAAAGCGAGTCAGTGTCACATTCTCCATCGCCAACTTTGTTGTCTATTGTTGTGACAGTCAGCAACAGCCATCTGGAATCTGGAGAAAGACAAGAATCCACAATTCCATCTTAGCAACAAAAGAAAGAATCATGTCTCAAAAAAGTCTCAGGAGAGGAACTCCATGTTATGCACATGTGTATGGTATTTCCACCCAAACAGGGCGCTTCTGACTACAGGTGTGTCATTCTGTAGGTGAGAGAGTCCTTGCTCAGCGACTTACTTGTGGGTCAGTAATGACTAAGAGACAGAAAGTTCATTTTCAAGGCAAAATATTAGGGAATGGATGCATTGTGCTCTCTGTGTCCTCATCTAGTGTTACAAAATACTAGTCATAAAAGATTATTGCTCTCTCTACCAGGCTTTACTTTAAAGTGAAGGCCACCAAAGGAAACCTCACAGGGAACACCCGCAACCTTGCAAAAGATATGTCTTGAGTCTACAACAGCGAGGTCATGAGCATGAGTTTTTCTAGCGTCTCAAGAAATCGTGCCCAAACAGCCTCCCAAGCTTCAAAAGTGACCAAGCACCATAGTCAGACTCTACACCTGAGAACCTGAGGCCCAGGATGGACTTATGTACTTGGAGTCTGAAGGAGCAAGTGAGGAGAATATTGGAAGAGAACTGTAGCACTAGTGAAGCTATTTGAAAGACACTTTTTTCCCGTTTCAAGATGAAAACATGTATCTCCAAAAGGACGCATTGAAGAGGATTCTATTGTCAAAGAACCTTGAGCATTCCCATAAGGTGGTGCAGCTACCTTCTGGGGAACTGAGTGGAGATGTGGCAGCACAAGCCTGCCTTAACCCTCTCCTGACCATCCCACAAATGACTTCATGAGATAACCAAACAGTGACTCTTGCAGAAGATGGGCATTTTCTCATGGAGCCTGGAGAGGATGAACAATGTGACAACAAAGGGCCATTATAGCAGATTCTGGAAGACAAAGAAGAGCATAATTAACAAGGGAGCTCAGAGCGATGGTCTGGCATTTTAGGATGGTGGGAGGTTCTCTGTACCTGGCTGAATTCCATAGGGACCCAGGTCCAAATTAAATAAACCATCTCCTGGCCCCAGATGATCCTTGTACACTGTTTTTGTTTTTGCTTTTGTTTTCTGTCAAAATATGGGCATTCAATGTACTTGAGAGAGAGAGATCACAATGTGGGGGTGGAGCTGGAGACAGAGAATCAGACTTGTCGCTGAGCAGGGAACTTGAGACCAGAGTGGATGCCATGACCCTGGGATCATGAGTTGAGTTGAAGGCTGATTCTGAACCAATGGACACACCACAGGACCCACTCATTCTCTTCTTAATACCTCCTACTTCTAGACAAGAACCACTGCTCTGTCATTGTTCAGAAATGCAGGGGATATGGATTTTGGCTTGGGCTGATGTCACTTGCTCTATCCGACCTGCTTCAAGATTTGGTATATCCTGTTGTCTTGACGTCCATGACTTGGTTATGGACACACTACTCTCCCACACATATTTAGGTTACAAAATTCTTCCCTTGATAGGTTTTCAGGGGGAATAACACTATGTCTTGTGTTGCTCTGCTTCTGTTGATGTTGATGGGAGTCCTTTGAGCCTCTGAGTCTGGTTTTCTTCTTTTCACAGATGAGGGAAAATTTCTGTTCTGAATTATCAAAGAAATGTTTGACCTTCCTTATTCTCTCGCTCCTAGGTCTCCTAAAAGAGGCACCTATTTCCATTCCTTGGAGTCGATGATTTCCCTAAGCTCATTGTCATGTTCCATCATTCTTCCTTCTCTCTTTTGCGTTGCTTCTTTTATTTTCCAGTATTTGCCTTCATGGTCACAAATTAGATCCTCTGCTTCTGCCAGCTTCCTTGGCTTTGCATCCATTCTGCTACCAATCTTTTCGTCAAAGACCCTATATTTTATTTTATTTTTTTATCTCTTTTATCTCTGAGGTTCTAGACTCCCTGGTGACATCTGTGTGTGTGTGTGTGTGTGTGTGTGTGTGTGTGTGTGTGTGTGTGAGTGTTTTGATGTACAGTGAGTATACTGGCTGCTGCTTTCAATCCTCCACTAGGCATGTTATATTTAGCGGTTTCATTTTGATTGCCTGGCCATGTTAATTTCTTGCTCTTTTTCCTCAGAGCATCAATTGATTCTGTATTTGTATTGGATCTAGGTCTCTGTCTTCTTCTCTGTATTCAAAAAGCCAATTCTGTTGTGTAGCCTGAGGGTAACTTCTTTAGGAAAAGGAGATCATGGAGTGCCCAAGGGCTGACCCTTCAGGGATTTTCGTTTGTGTGTGTTCCGTTCGTGCCCTCTGCTGTTGTGTCTGTCCCCTATCTTTTAGGCCAGTCATCTACAGAGGCTCTCCTTGCCTGCCCTTTGGTGTGTTGACGGTATGGGCTGATTATGCTGAGGTTTAGCTTGCTGGGCTCTGGTGTGCTTGTGAAAGGAGACGTTCAACCAACTCTACAGAATGTGGCCTGCAGAATGCTGTGGTCAGGAGAAAGCATGTGTACAGGGCTTTCTTCTAGTCCCCTTTGGGAGAGTATGCTCTCTGGGACTAAGCAACTTGAACTGGAAAAAAAAAAAAAAAAACAGTCCTCCAAGTGTTCCATAGTTGGGGTTTTGTGTTGGCAGGTTAGGCAGCTAATGTTCTCACAGTCTGTCTTTGGCCAGTACCTCGGTCTTTATGCTGATGGTGCAATAGCCCAAACTATCTTGTGCCCCCATCGATTTATCTCCAGGAACTCTGCCTCTCACTGCCAGAACCCACCATCTTCCACTGTGTCTCCTGGTATTGTGTCGGATCATGGTTTACAGGCTGTCTGCACCTGGTTGCTTGTTGGTGTCCACCCCAGGAGAAACACAGTGTTCTCTCGAGTTGATGTCTGCCAAGCCTGCTGATCTGAAATCTCCAGGCCTTATGACACTTTGTTGGCAAGAACTCATGCCCTTCAGACCCTCTGCTGGTCACAGCTAATGGCACTGGGAAACATGCTTCTTGTGGGTTTCCAGTGTGCTCTTCTCTCCTGTGCTTTTGTCTTCTGCATTGACTCACTGTCCTCTGACGCACCAACCATCCACTTCTCCCCTGAGCCATGTCTCCAATCTTCTCTCATAGTCTCTGTGCCTTCTATTCTCTTTTGATGTGGAGTTTGATTTGTAGGCTTCGCGTCAATTTCCACCAAGTTTCAGTTGATGTGGTAATCTTCCAGTTGTGTTCATGGCTGAAGACAAGCCTGGAGTTCACAGACACTGCTATCATCTCGCTGTCCTCAAAAAGCACTACAGACTCTTACCCAGCCATAAGCAAGAACTAATTCTTGCCACTTGCTTCATGTGGCAGAGTTGTGGAGAGTATAGAGCTATGTCACATCACTCAGTCTCAGAAAGTCAAATAACGTATGATTTTACTCTCTCATGGTAGTAAAGAAACATGTGACAAAGCAGGGGGAAAGGGAAAAAGAATACTACTCTAACTAGACACACAAAATTTTGTGTTTCTTTGAAGGCAGGTTAGTGGGAATGCGTGTTTATAAAATAGGACTAAATGGGACATAATTTGCAGAAAGTGTGGCTGAAAGTAATGGAAAGTGAGTTTTCAAGGCATATTAAATTGATTCGCTATCCATAAAAGGCTGAAATCCTATCTCTTGGAATTTCATTGTAAGTGTTATGGGAGATGAGACAAGATGACTGGGAAGTAGGAGGAGGTGCCATTTCAACCTTAACCCTAAAGTGAGGTGACTTCCTACCAAAGAACTCTTATCACCCATGAAATCAGATTGAGATCAGAATTATACACGTCTGGATCTCTGCAGGGACAAAAGACACCAGTGGGCAGGAAAAGAGGAGTAAGAACTTTGGATTGATATCAAAAGATAAACAAATTGGAAGGGATACACCTGAGCTGACCGATTGGAAAGTAAAAACCCAATACTAGAGTGCCCTGCGTCTGGGGACAAGCATTAACTTGGACTCTTTTTGAAAGCACTAAAAAAGAGCAAAGGATAGTAGGAGTAAATAGTAGGAATCAGGGCGACTAAGGACAGGGGCTTAATTCCCCGGACCCAGAACATCCTCCTCTGGTGCTGAGCCAGAGAGTGTGGTGTGGAAATCAGGTCTTGGTCCCTGAGTCGCCAGCGTGCCCTTTATCACGTGGGGTCTGGGTCCTGTGAGGGGCTGGGAGCCTCGCCAGACAGCTGAACAATGAGCCTTTCTAACAGAGCCTGAGACGCGTGCACGTCTCACCCTCCCATGAGAGAGGTGTGCAAAGGTCCATCACGGTGCTCTTAGACCCACACCATACTATGAGAGCCTGAGACACCTGCATGCCTCACACACTCCTCTGAGAGAGGTGCACAAAGGTCCAGGCTTGTACTCTCAGACCCGTGCCCTTCTATCAGAACCTGAGACACATGTGACCCACACCCTCCCCTGAGAGAGGTACTTGCAAGCCCGGCACTTAGACCCAGAAAGACCAGGCACTCCCAGCCTGGGCCAGTGGGAAAATCTCAGTGTGCGATCATTGCTTTGAACCTCTCTGGCGGTCTGGAGCTGCCCAGACAGACACTTCTGACGTGGTTTTGCTACAAGCAGAAGATTCTGTGTCACCCGGGACCGTGACTCAAAATCTCCTCTGCCAGTGGCCCAGAGGCAATTAAATGGGCTCTGCAACAATCACAGGGAGCAGACTGAGGCTTCTCTCTGAGACAGAGTTCAGGATGCAGTTTGATTTTCTCTAAACTTCCAAAAACCATCAAATGTGGTCAAGGCTAGAGAAAAAAAAACATAAAAACCTCCAGAGGACAAAAGCCTGAAAAAACAGGTTTCCTCAGAGCCCACACCCTTGAGAGGGGTGGGAGGACTTAACTCATTGAGAGTGACATTGACTGAAAACCCACCTGGCAGACCTCCACCCAGAAAACCAACCAGGAAAGAAAAAAAAAAAAAAAAGACTACAAGAGAACAACCACTACTACTTCATAGATATAACTTTTATTTTTAACTTCTTCCCACTATTCTGGTTCATTTGTTTTATATAGTTTATTTTAATTTATTTACCATCATACTGTGATGTCCAGTACATCAAATTCCATATTAACCTTCTAACCTGAACTTTTTGATACCTATACCTTTGTTTTTCTTTTGTATTCTATTTTTTATTTTTAGTTTAGTTTTGTTTAGTCTAGTTTATTCCTTTATTTTTATTTCCTAGTTTCATATAGAGTTAAAATTCATGGTAATCCCCTTTCCCCAGTCAAAGTTATCCCTATAGGTAAACAAATTTTTAATTCCCCTTTATCTTAGGAAAGTTGAGATTTTTAACAAAGATATTAAAGATATCAAGATACAACCAGGAAGAGTCACAATAAACTTCCTTGCCCAAACTGAGACTTTATATCACTCTCCCAACTTTTTGTTCCACCAGGGTTTCTGTGTTTTTGTGTTTGCCCTGATACTATATAATTATTTATTTGGGCTTCTTTTTGACATATATATATATATATATATATATATATATATATATATATATATATAATTTATATTTATTTATTTGGGCTTCTTTTTGACGATGATATATATATATATATATATATATATATATATATATATATATAATATATATTATATATTATATATTTCATTAGTCTTTTTGTGTGTCTGTTTTTATTTGTATACTTTATAAATCTTTCCTTGGGGCCCACTTGGGCTGAACCTTCTCTTTTATCTTCCCTTTTTTTCCTGTCTCTCTATCAATTTTCTTTCTTTTTCTATCTTTTCTCTCTCGTTTTGGTGGGGAATTCTGATTGCACAGAAGCATTCCAGGGTGCACCTTGACTGCACCACTGTTGATATATCCAGCTATATCCGTTCAGTCATCTCTCACCAAAATGGCTAAGAGGAGGAATGCCCAATAGAAAAAAAAAATACAGAGGACAGGCCTTCTGCAAAATAGCTAATGGCTAACAGCATGGACAATATGTTGGAAAGAGAATTTAGGATCACAATTATCCAGGCAATATCTAGGTTGTAGAAAGCCAAGGATGACCAAAAGAAATTGAATAGTGCCAAACTGATAGCCAACAGGTATGATGTTCACAATGTTAGTGCAGAATTAAAAGCCACCAGAGAGGAGGTTCACAATGTTCTCCAAGAGTTCCAATCTAATTTAAATTCTCAAAAAGCTAGGGTAACTGAGACAAAAGATAGAATTAGTGATCCGGAGTACAAACAGATAGAGAGAAAGGATCAGGAGGAAGCTTGGAACAAACAGCTTAGAAACCATGAAAACAGAATCAGGGAAAGAAATGATACCATGAAACGTTTCAACATCAGAATTAAAGGAATCTCTGTAGGGGAGGAGAATGAAAGAAATCTAGAAGATATAGTAGAACAAGTTCTTCATGAAAATTTCCCCAATCTCATGTTTGGAACCAGCATTCATGTACTAGAGACAGAATGGTATCCCCCCAAGATTATATATTCAAAAAAAATCAAGGCACCTGATAGTAAAATTGAAAAATCATAAGTGTAGATAGAATCTCTTGAAAGACCCTAGCACAAAGAAGTTCCTTACGAACAGAGGAAAGCCCATCAGTATCACATCAGACCTGTACATAGAGGCCTGGCAAGCCAGAATGGGTGGGCAAGATATATTCAGGTTATTAAATGAGGAGAACATGCAGCCAAGAATACTTTATCCAGCAACACTGACATTCCAAATGGATGGAGAGATAAAAAGTTTCCAAGACTGGCAAGGCTTAAAAGACTAGGCAACCACCAAGCTGACACTGCAGAAAATATTAAGGGGGGGGGTTATAAAAGAGGAAAAATCCTAAGAATAGCATTGAACAGAAATATAGAGACAATCTATAGAAAGAAAAGCTTCAAAGGTAACAAAATAAATGTCAATAAAAACGAAACTATTCTTAATCGCTCTCAATGTGAATGGCCTATATGCGCCCATACAATGATACAGGTTGCAGATTGAATAAAATGACAGGATCCATTCATATGATTTCTATGAGAGACCCATTTGAAATGAAAGACACATCCAGACTGAAATTGAAAAAATTAAAAAACATCTTTCTGAAAAAAATTGGGAAACATCTTTCATGCCAATAGGCCTCAAAAGAAGGCTGGGATAAGTGATTCTCATGTCAAATAAATTATATTTTAAACTGAAGACTGTAGTCAGACATACAGAAGGACTACATAATTCTTAAAGGGACTATCGACCAAGATGATCTAACATCTGTAAATATCTATGCCCCCAATATAAGAGAAGCCAATTACATAATAAAACTGTTAGTCAAGATAAAGAGTCATATTAATATGAATACATCAATAGTAGGAGATCTTAACATGCCTCTCTCAGAAATAGACAGATCATCGAAGCAGAAAATCAATAAGGAAACAAGAGCATTGAATGACACATTGGACCAGAAAGACCTCACAGATATATACACAACATTCTACCCTATAACAACAGAATACTCATTCTTCTCAAGTGCAAATGGAACCTTCTCAAGAATAGACCACATGCAGGGTTACAAATCAGGACTCAGCTGATACCAAAAGACTGAGATTATTCCATGCCTGTTCTCAGATCACAATGCTTAGAAACTGGAGCGTAATCACAAGGATAAGTTCAGTAGAAACCACTTTGCTTGAGAATGCTTGAATCAATCAGAAGATCAAAGAAGAAGTAAAACAATTCAAGGCAACCAATGAGAATGAAGACACCTCAGTCCAAAACCTATGGCATACAGCAAAGCGGTCCTGAGAGGGGAAATAAATAGCTATCCAGCCTCCCTCAAAAAAATTGAAAAATCCAGAATACACTAGCTGTCTCTACACTTTAAATCACTGGAGAATCAACAACAAATCAAACCAACTCCACTCATAAGAGGGGAAATAATCAAGATTAGATCTGAGATCAATGTGGTATACGCCAGAGATACAGTAGAGGTATCAAAGAAACTAGAAGCTGGTTTTGTAAAAGAAATGATAAGACCAATAAACCATTGACCACACTAATCCAATGGAAAAGAGAGAAAACCCAAATTCATAAAATTATGAATGAAAAGGGAGAGGTCACAACTAATGCCAAGAAGTAGAAACAATCATCAGAAGTTATTATCAACAGTTATATGTCAATAAGCCAAGCAACCTAGATGAAATGGATGCATTCCTGGAAAATTAAAACTCCCAGAATTGAACCAAGAAGAAATTGATAACCTCAATAGATCAATATCTAGTAACAAGATAGAAGAAGTTATCAAAAATCTACCAAAAAACCAAGATCCGAAGACCTGACAGATTCCCTGGTGAATTCTACCAAACATTCAATGAAGAAATAACACCTATTATCCTGAAGATATTTTTAAAAAATTGAAGCACAAGGAAAACTTCCAGATACTTTCTATGAAGCCAGCATTAGCCTGATCCCCAAACCAGGCTAATAATCTACCAAATAGAAGAATTTAAGACCAATATCACTGATGAATATGTTGCTAAGATTCTCAACAAGATCCTGCCAAACAGTATCCAACAGTACATTAAGAAGTTTATCCACCAAGACTAGGTGTGGTTCATCCCTGGCCTACAAGGATAGCTCAACATTTGCAAATCAATCAATGTGATAGAACTAATTAATAAGAGAAGAGAGAAGAAGAACATGGTCCTCTCAAGTGATGCAGAATAAGTATGTGACAAAATCCAGCATCTGTTCCTGATTAAAATACTTCAAAGTATAAGGATAGAGGAAACATTCCTGAACTTCATCAAATCTATCTATGAAAGACGCACAGCAAATATCATTTTTTTTTATTTTCAGCATAACAGTATTCATTATTTTTCACCACACCCAGTGCTCCATGCAATTCGTGCCCTTTATAATACCCACCACCTAGTACCCCAAACTCCCACCCCCCACCCCTTCAAAATCCTCAGATTGTTTTTCAGAGTCCATAGTCTCTCATGGTTCACCTCCCCTTCCAATTTCCCCCAACTCCCTTCTCCTCTCTAACTCCCCATGTCCTCCATGCTAATGGGAAAAGCTTGCAGCATTCCCATTGGGAGTAGGAACACGACAAAGATGCCCACTCACACCACCCTTGTTAAACATAGTATTAGAAGTCCTAGCAACAACAATCAGACAACAAAGATAAATAAAAAGTATCTGAATTAGCAACGAAGAAGCCTAACTCTCTCTCTTCACAAATGGCATGACTCCTTATATGGAAAGCTCAAAAGACTCCACCCCCAAACTACTAGAACTCATACAGGATTCAGCAATGTTCAGGATACAAAGACAATGTGCAGAAACCAGTGGCTTTCTTATACACTAACAATGAAAATACAGAAAGATAAGTTAGAGAATCGATTCCATTTACTATAGCACCAAGAACTGTAAGACCCGGGAATAAGCCTAAGCAAAGAGGTAAAGGAACTCTACTTGAGGAACTACAGAACACCCATGAAAGAAATCGAAGAAGACACAACAAATGGAAGACCATTCCATGCTCTAGGATCAAAAGAGTAAACATTGTTAAAATGTCTATACTGCCTACAGCAATCTATACTTTTAATGCCATTCTGATCAAGATTCCACTGGTATTTTTCAAAGAGGTGGAGCATATAATCTTAAAATTTGAGGAATCAAAAGATACCCCAAATGACTACGGAAATGCTGAAAAACAAACATAAAACTGGGGACGTAAGGTTACCTGATCTCAAGATTTACTACAAAGCTGTGATCTTCAAGCCAGCATGGTCTTGGCATAAATACAGACACATAGACTAGTGGAACAGAGTTGAGTGCTCAGATATGGACCATCAATTCTCTGAGCAAATAATCTTCAACAAAACAGGAAAAAATATAGAGTGGAAAAAAGACAGTCTCTTCATTAAATGGTGCTGGGAAAACTGGACAGCTATATGTAGAGAATGATACTCGACCATTCTCTTACTCTGTACACTAACTTAAACTCAAAAAGGATAAAAGAGCTCTATGTGAGACAGGAATCCATCAGAATTTTAGAGAACCTAGACAGTAACCTCTTTGTTATTAGCACAGCAAACTCTTTTAAGATATGTCTCCAAAGGCAAAGGAAACAAAAGCAAAGAGGAACTTCTGAGACTTCATCAAGATCACAGGCTTCTTCTCAGCAAAGAAAACAGTCAAGAAAACAAAGAGGCATCCCACGGAACGGGAGAAGATATTCGCAAATGGCAGTATAGACAAAAGTTTGAGATCCAGTATCGATAAAGTACTCCTCAAACTCAACACACACGAAACAAATAATCATATCAAAAAATAAGCAGAAGATATAAACAGACAGTTGTCCAATAGAGACATACAAATGACTCTCAGACATATGAAAAGATTTTCATCATCTCTAGCCATCAGGGAGATTTAAATTAAAACCACATTGAGATACCACATTACACCAGTTAGAATGGCCAAAATTAGCAAGACAGGAAACAACATGTATGGGAGAGGATTTGGAGAAAGGGGACCCTCTTACACTCTTGGTGGGAAGGCAAGTTGGTGCAACCAGTTTGGAAAAGAGTGTGGAGATTCCTCAAGAAATTAAAAATAGAGGGGCAATTGGGTGGCTCAGTAGGTTAAAGCCCCTTCCTTCTCTTTTGCTGTAGAGTTTGATTTGTAGGGTTCTGGTCAATTTTTGCCAAGTTGCACTTGATGTTTTAATCATCCAGTTGTGTTCTTGGCTGAAGATAAGCCTGGAGTTCCCAGACACTACTACAATCTCACTGTTCTCCAAAGGCACTTCAGACTCTTACTGAGGCATAAGCAAGAATGAATTCTTGCCACTTGCCTCTTGTGGATTTGTGGAGAGCATTGGGCTATGTCACATCTATCAGTCTCAGAAAGACAAATAACATGATTTCACTCTCTCATGGTAGTCAAGAAACATGAGAAAAAGCAAGAGAAAAATACAAACTGTGTGTTTGTTTTAAGGGAGTTTAGTGAGAATACATGTTTATAAAAGAGGACTAAATGGAACATTCTTTTCAGGAAATATGGCTGAAAATGATGGAATGTGAGTTTTCAAGGCATATAAAATTAAACTGCTTTCCAAAAAAGACCAACTTCGTATCTCTTGAAATTTCATTTTAAGTGTTATGTGAGATGAGACAAGATGGAGAGGAAGTAGGAGGAGGCCCCGCTTCAACCTGTACCCTAATGTGATCCGATTACTACCAAAGAACTCTGAACACCCATGAAATCAGCTGAGATCAGAATTATAAGTGTCCAGATATCTACAGGGGCAGAAGAAACCAGTGCACAGGTAATGCAGAGTGGGAATGTCATACTGATATTGACAGATAAACAAAATAGGCAGGGAGCCACTAGAGCTGACCCACTGGAAAGTAATACCACAATATGAGAGTTCCCTGTGTCTGGGGATGAGCATTAACTAGGAGTCAGGTTGAAAGCACTCAAAAAGAGCAAATGATCACAGAGGTAAAATGTAAAAATTGGGGCTAAGAACAGGGGCTTAAGTCCCCTGACTTAGGACCGCCTTCCCTGGCACTGAGCCAGAGAAAGTGTGGTGGATAAACCAGGTCTTGGTCCCTGAGATACCAGCACGTTTGAGAATGCATGGCTCTTGTGAGGGCTTGGAGCCTGGTAAGACAGGAGAATGTTGAGATTTGCTAACAGAGACTAAGACTCATGCAAGCCTAACACTCCCCTGAGATAGGTACACAATGGCCCACCCTCATGGTCTCAGACCCGGGCCTGGCTATCATGGCCTGAGACACACATGACCCACACCCTCCCCTGGGGGAGGTGCTCACAAGCCCTTTGCTCTTAGACCCAGAAAAACCAGGCACTCCAAGCCCAGGCCAGGGGAAAATCTCAGTGTGTGATTGCTGCTTGAAACTTCTCTGATGGTCTAGAGCTGCCCAGACAGCCGCTCTACCATGATTTTGGGTACAAGCAGAAAATCCTGGGACTCTGGACTGTGACTCAAAACCTGGTCTGCTAGTGGCCAAGGGGAAATTTATATGAGCTCTGAAGCACCCACAGGGGAGAAACTGAGGCTTCTCTCTGAGAGGGAGGTCAAGGTGCAGTTTGCTTTCCTCTAAATGTCCAAACACCATCAAATGTAGTCAAGGCAGGAGAACAAAAATTTAAAAAAAACATAAAATCCTCCAGAGAACAAAAACCTGAAAAGGCCGTTTTTCTCAGAGTCAACCCTCTTGAGGCCGGCGGGAGGACTTAACTCAGGGAATATCTTTGACGGAAATTCTCTGTGGCAGTCCCCTCCCTCAGAAAATAAACCAGGAAAGAAAAAAAAAAAAAGACTACAAGATAACAGCCACCAGTATTTCATAGATACAACTTTTTTTTTTAACTCATTCCCACTATTCTGGTTATTTTTTTATATAGATTTTTTAAAATTTTATTTTCAGCATAACTGTATTCATTGTTTTTGTACCACACACAGTGGTCCATTCAATCCGTATCCTCTCTAATACCCACCACCTGGTTACCCCAGCCTCCCAATCCCTTCCCCTTCAAAACCCTCAATTTGTTTTTCAGAGTCCATAGAGTCTCCTAGTCCATAGGAGACCATGGACTCTCTCATAGTCCATAGTTTCACCTCCCCTTCCAATTTCTCTCAACTCCCTTCTCCTCTCCATCTCCCCTTGCCCTCCATGTTATTTGTTATGCTCCATAAATAAGTGAAAGCATATATAATTGACTCTCTCTGCTTAACTTATATCATTCAACATAATCTCTTCCAGTCCCCTTCCATGTTGCTACAAAAGTTGGGTATTCATCCTTTCTGATGGAGGCATAATACTCCATAGTATATATGGACGACATCTTCCTTATCCATTCGTGCATTGAAGGGCATCTTGGTTATTTCCATAGTTTGCTGACCGTAGCCATTGCTGCTATAAACATTGGGGTACATATGGCCCTTCTTTTCACAACATCTGTATCTTTGGGGTAAAGACCCAAGAGTGCAATTGCAGGGTCATAGGGAAATACTATTTTTAATATCTTGAGGAATCTCCACACTGTTCTCCAAAAAGGCTGCACCAACTTGCATTCCCACAAATAGTGTAAGAGGGTTCCCCTTTCTCCACATCCCCTCCAACACGTGCTGTTTCCTGTCTTGCTATTTTTGGCCATTCTATCTTGTGTAAGGCAGTGTCTCAATATGGTTTTCATTTGAATCTCCCTGATGGTTCATGATGATGAACATTTTTTTATGTATCTGATAGCTATTTGTAGGTCTTCATTGGAGAAGCTTCTGTTCATATCTTGTGCCCATTTTTTATTACGATTGTCTGTTTTGTGTGTGCTGAGTTTGAGGTGTTCTTGATAGATCCTGGATATAAACCTTTTGTCTGTACTGTCATTTGCAAATATCTTCTCCCATTCCGTGGGTTGTCTCTTTGTTTTCTTGAATGTTTACTTTGCTGTGCAGAAGCTTTTGATTTTTATGAAGTCCCAAAAGTTTATTTTCACATTTGGCTCTGTAGCACAGCTTGGCGTTCTGCAGTCTGGCGAGGCTCCCAGACCCTCACACGAGCTAGACCCCATGTATTCTCTGGAGTGCAGGTGGCTCAGGGACCAATACCTGGTTTCTCCACTGCACTGTATCTGGCTCAGTGCCAGGGGAGGCTGACCTGGATTCGGGTATTTAAGCCCCTGTCCTAGCTGTCCAACTATTTCCCCCCTACAATACTTTGCTTTTTATGAGTGCTTTCAACCAGTGTCCAAGTTAATGATGTTCCCCAGATTCAGGGCGCTTTTGTATTAGGGGAATTACTTTCCAATTGGTTGCCTCCCTTGGCGCACTCCCCCTTTTGTTTCTCTTCCAATATCAGTATCAGTCTGACATTCCACTCTGATTTCCCTTCTCTCTGGCATCTTCTGCCCCTGTAGAGATCTAGATGTGTATAATTCTGATGTTAGGCTGATTTCATGGGTGATCAGAGTTCATTGGTAGGTAATTAGCTCACTTAAGGGTACAGGTTGAAACTGTGCCACCTCCTACTTCCCCGCCATCTTGTCTCCCTAAATCTTTGTCTTCTTAATATGTCATAGTTCCAGCCAAGAACCACTGCTCTGTCTGTATTGTTCAGAAATGCAGGGGATACAGATTTTGTCTTGGGAGGGTGTACCTTCCTCTATCTGACCTGCTTTTAGAGCTGGTATAGCTTGTGGTCTTGAAGTCAGTGACTTGGCTATGGACAAACAACTCTCCTACGCATTTTTGGGTGAAAAAAATTCCTCCATTGCTAGTTTTCTCAGGGGGAATGACGCTATGTCATGTGGCGCTCTGCTTCTGGTGATGGTGGTGGGAGTCCTCTGTGCCTCTGAATCAGGATCTCTGTTTCTGCGCCTGTATGAGGGGCATTTTCAGCTCTGATTTCTCAAAAAAAATATTTGGTTCTTTTTTTTCTCTCACTCCTAGGACTCCTATAATATGCATTTCTTTCCATTCCTTGGAGTCGATGGACTTCCTTCCTAAGCTCATTGTCATGGTCCATCATTCTTCCTTCCCTTTTTTGGATTTGCTTCCTTCATTTCTAGTCTTTGTCTTCCAGGTCACTAAATTTATCCTCTGCTTCTACCAGTCTCCTGGACTTAGCATCCAGTCTGCTACCAATCTTTTCATTAGGGACTCTTTATTTTAATTTATTTTATTCTTTTTATCACTTCTATCTCTGTGGTTCAAAACTCCCTGTAGATTTCTGTGTTTTCTGATTTACAGTGAGTATCCTAGCTGCTGCGTTTAATCCTCCATCGGGTATGTTACATGTAGAAGTTTCACTTCGACTGACCGGCCATCATCACTTCTGATCTTTTTCCTCAGCATCAGTTGATTCTTCCATATTTGCCTTGGATCCAGGTGCCTGTATTCTTCTCATTATTCGAAAAGCCCATTCTGTTTTCTAACCTTAGGGTCATTTCTTTAGGAAGAAGAGATCATGGGGTGTCCAAGGGCTGGCTGTTGAGGGAGTCTGAGGTGTGTGTGGCATGCATGCCCTCTGCTTATGTGTTGTGACTGTTCTCTCTCCTTGAGGTCAGTCATCTGCAAAGGCTCTCCTTGCCTGCTGTTTGGTGTGTTTGGCGTCTGGACTAAATATTCTGAGGTTTAGCTTGGTGGGCTCTGGTGTGCCTGTGAAAGGAGACTTTCAACCAACTCACCAGAACAAAGGCCTGTAGAATACTGTGGTCAAGAGAAAGCATGTATGCAGGGATTTCCCCTAGTCTCATACAAAAGAGTCTGTTTTCCTGGGACAAAGCAACTTGGACTGAGGAAGGCAGTCCCCCAAGTGTTCCATGGTTGGGACTGCATGTTTGTATGTTAGGCAGCTAATGTCCTTACCATCCTATCTTTGGCCAGTAACTCCATCTTTATGCTGCTGGTGGGAGAGCCCAACATTTCTTTTGCCCCATCGAGTCATCTCCTGGAACTCTGCCTCTCATGGATGCACTTAAAGAACCCATCATGTCCTCACTGTGTCTCCTGGCATTGACTCTGATCATGGCTTCCAGGCTGTCTGAACCTGGTTGCTTGTTGGTGTCCTCTTCAGGAGAAACACAGTGTTCTCTCTAGTTGATGTCTGCCAAGCCTGATGATCTGAAAACTCCGAAATCAAGATCCTTTGTTGGCCAAAACTCGTGCCATTCAGATTATCTGCTGGTCATAGCCAATGGCATTTGGAAACATGCTCCTTGGGGGTTCCATGTGTGCTCTACTCTCCTGTACATTTGCCTTTTGCATTGGCTCACTGCCCTCTGAAGTGCCAAATGCCAGGTCTCCCCTAAGCCATGTGTTGAGTCTTCTCCTAATGTCTGTTTGACTACTTTTCTCTTTTGCTGTGCAGTTTACCAAGTTTCTCTTGATGTGGTAAACTTCCAGTTGTGTTCAAAGTTGAAAACAAGCCTGGAGTTCTCAAACACTACTACCATCTCACTGTCCTCCAAGGGCACCTCAGACTCTTACCATGGCATAAGGAAGAATGAATTCTTGCCACTTTGCTCATGTGGCAGAGTTGTGGAAAGCATTGGGCATTGACACATATCAGTCTCAGAAAGACAAATATCACGATTTCACTCTCTCATGGTAGTCAAGGAACATATGAAAAAGCAAGAGAAAAGGGGACAAAAAATACAACTCTAACCAAGCACCCCAAATTTGGTGTTTGTTTGAAGGCAGGTTAGTGAGAATACATACTTATAAAAGATCACTAAATGGGACAATATTTGCAGGAAATGTGGCTGAAATTGATGAAATGTGAGTTTTCAAGGCATTGCAAATTGAATTGCTATCCATAAAAGACCGACTTTCTATCTCTTAAAATTTTATTATAAGTTATATGTGAAACACAAACAAACAACATACACACAAACACACACATACACACAGATAAGAGACACAAAATATGGGGAAATGAGAAATCCCATTAAAGAAAGCAAACCCCAAAGAAAATACCATAAAGGTGAAAGACACAGAGAATCCAAGTCAGAAAACAACAAAAATGTGAATGTTAGCTCCATATGTATCAATAGTTTGTTATCATATTCAGGACTATCCTATCCCTATAAACAGATTGTTGGAGGAATGAAAATTTCAGAAAAAGAAAAAAGGCAAAAATGTCGACAAGTAAACAAGAACAACCAAATGAGCCTGACCTTATGTTGGCCATTGAAGAGTTTTTTCCATTATAAAGATACACATAGCTTGAAAGTGAAGGAGCAGGGAAGACATAGGTTATGCAATTGGCAAGGAGAAGAGAGTCAAAGTGCTTGTGCCTATGGCAGATAGAGACATTTTATGCCTTCGAGAGACAAAAGATTACCGGAAGAGGTTTAGTCTTCGTGGAGCACCAAACCGTCAGAAATTCTGACGGTCTGCCAACGTATACACCACCAACATGGGTGTATCTAAATGTTGGAAGCATATTAACAGAAAGAAAGGAAGATCGAGACCAAAATCCAATATTGTTGGGGACTACGATATCCACTTTCAGTACAAGGCAGGTCATCCAGATGGAAAGGTGGGAAGGAATAACAGAAGTCATCATGGGCTCTCTACATCACCTAAGCTTGGAGAAATAGTCATAAGATGTGTCTCTGAGGACCATAAGTGAAGTTTTTCCATAGGGCAGACCTAGCATTGTCTATCAGAGATCCTCTACTGAAGTCCAAATCCAGTCGCAATTAATAGAAGAGAATTCAAATGTTATCTTGTATTCTTATGACCACGAAGGTATGAAAACAGAAAGAAATACTTTTGAATGGGAAATAAAGCCGGCACTAATAGGTGAAAAAAAAATAAATTCTTGAAATAGCAATGAATCAAAGATCAAAAATCAAAAGGAAAATAAGAAAGTACTTTGAACAAAGGAAAGTAATGAAATTCATGAGATCATGCCAAAACATTTTATGGGGAACTAATTTGGGTTCAATGCCTGTTTCCAAAAATTAAAAACACCAAAAAAAAAAAAAAAAAAAAAAAAAGGCAACCTAACTTGATGCCATAAGGAACTAGAAAAAGAAGAAACCATCCCCAAAGTTAAAAGAAAGAATGAAATAATACATATGATAATTGAAATAAAAGAAATACAAAAACCAGTAGGAAAAAAATCAGAGGAACTCACATGTCAGGTTTGAAAACTTTAACAAATTGGAGGAGTCATTACCTGTATAGAACACGGAGACAAGCAT
This sequence comes from Mustela nivalis, assembly GCF_964662115.1. Classification (NCBI taxonomy): domain Eukaryota; kingdom Metazoa; phylum Chordata; class Mammalia; order Carnivora; family Mustelidae; genus Mustela; species Mustela nivalis. The sequence continues at coordinate 20,216,654 of NC_139041.1, read as the reverse complement.
ACAGCTGAAAGTGTGAGACTAATGACAACTGATAAAAAGGGGAAAAAATACCTAAAAGACCCCTCTACTCAATTATGCTAACAAATCCAAGAACTGAGAGAAAAGGATATGTTTCAAGACACATATCAACTCCCAAGTTTAGGTCATAAAACCTACAAAACCTGAGCTCTCTAGTAGTGACTAAAACATTTGAAGCAATAATCAAACACCTGCCAACACATAGAAGGTCAGGTCCAAAACTTTGTCCTGGTCAACTCCTTTAGACATTTAATGAAGGCAATGTCATTTCTTCTCATCGATTCCAGAAATGGAGGAGGAAGGTAGACTCTACTTTACAGGTATAAAGACCCAATTCAGATAAGAACATTATAGGAAACAAATTCCATGCCATTTTAATAAGTAAAGATAAAAAATATATTTTTTTTTCCTTTTCTCTGTCTGTCTTCATCTGCTTTTGAAAGGGCCAGTATGGTTTTTCTGATTGTTTGTTTGTTTTTTAGAATTGTTGAATTATTTTATTGTACATACAAAACTAATATAACACTGTATATCAACTATATTTAAATAGAAACAACTAAAAGAAAATGGGATGGTGTACAAGAATTTCTGGTACACAGTAATAGCTTATTCTTTTTAACCCGTTACCAGTTTATTGTTTACTTTCTCTCTCTTTTTTTCTATTTATTTATTATTTATTTATTTGTCTGTTTGTTTTACTTTTTTATTTTTATAAACATGTATTTTTATCCCCGGGAGTACATGTCTGTGAACTGCCAGGTTTACACTCTTCACAACACTCACCATAGGACATACACTCCCCAATGTCCATAACCCCATTCCCCTTCTCTCAACCACTCTTTCCCTAGCAACCCTCAGTTTTTTTGTGTGTGTGAGAATAAGAGTCACTTATGGTTTATCTCCCTCCCAACCCCATCTTGTTTCATTTATTCTTCTCCTACATCCTTAACCCCCCATGTTGCATCTCCACTTTCTCATATCAGGGAGAGCATATGATAGTTCTCTTTCTCCGATTGACATATTTCTCTAAGCATGATACCCTCTAGTTCCATCCACGTTTTCACAAATAGCAAGATTTAATTTCTTTTGATGGCTGCATAGTATTCCATTGTGTATACATACCACATCTGTTGTAGACATTGCTGCTATAAACATAGCCCATTTGGATCACTACATTTGTATATTTAGGGTAAATACCCAGTAGTGCAATTGCTGGGTCATAGGGCAGTTCTATTTTCAACATTTTGAGGAACCTGCATGCTGTTTTTCAGAGGGGTTGCACCAGCTTGCATTCCCACCAATAGTGTAGAAGGGTTCCCCTTTCTCCACATCCTCGCCAACATCTGCCATTTCCAGACTTGTTAATTTTAGCCATTCTGAATGGTGTGAGGTGATATCTCATTGTGGTTTTGATTTGTATTTCCCTGATGCTGAAAGATATGCAGCACTTTTTCATGTGTCTGTTGGCCATCTGAATGTATTCTTTGCAGAAATGTCTGTTAATGTCTTCTGCTCATTTCTTGATTGGATTATTTATTCTTTGAGTTTTGACTTTGCTAAGTTCTTTTTTTTCCAATTTATTTATTTTCAGAAAAACAGTATTCATTATTTTTCATCACACCCAGAGCTCCATGCAATCCATGCCCTCTATAATACCCACCACCTGGTACCCCAACCTCCCACACCCCCGCCACTTCAAACCCCTCAGGTTGTTTTTCAGAGTCCATAGTCTCTCATGACTCACCTCCCCTTCCAATTTACCCCAACTCCTTTCTCCTCTCTAACACCCCTTGTCCACCATGATATTTGTTATGCGCCACAAGTAAGTGAAACCATATAATAATTGACTCTCTCTGCTTGACTTCTTTCACTCAGCATAATCTCTTCCAGTCCCGTCCATGTTGCTACAAATGTTGGGTCTTCATCCTTTCTGATGGAGGCATAATACTCCATAGTGTATATGGACCACATCTTCCTTATCCATTCGTCCATTGAAGGGCATCTTGGTTCTTTCCATAGTTTGGCGACTGTGGCCATTGTTGCTATAAACATTGGGGTACAGAAAGCCCTTTTATTCACGACATCTGTATCTTTGGGGTAAAAACCCAGTAGTGCAATGGCAGGCTCATAGGGAAGTTCTATTTTTAATTTCTTGAGGAATCTCCACACTGCTCTCTAAAGAGGCTGCACCAACTTGCATTCCCACCAACAGTGTAAGAGAGTTCCCCTTTCTCCACGTCCTCTCCAACACATGTTGTTTTCTGTTTTGTTAATTTTTGCCATTCTAACTGGTGTAAGGTGATAACTCAATGTGGTTTTAATTTGAATATTCCTGAAGGCTAAGTTCTTTATAGATATTGGACTCTAGCCCTTTATCTGATAAGTTGTTTGTAAATATCTTCTCCCATTCTGTCAGTTGTCTTTTGGTTTTTTTTTACTGTTTACTTTGCTGTGCAAAAGCTTTTAATCTTGATAATATCCCAGTAGTTCATTTTTGCCCTCGCTTCCCTTGTCTTTGGCGATGTTCCTAGGAAGATGTTGCTGTAGCTAAGTTTGAAGATGTTGCTGCCTGTGTTCTCCTCAAGGATTTTGATGGATTCCTTTTGCACATTGAGGTCCTTCATCCATTTTGAGTCTATTTTCGTGTGTGGTGTAAGGAAATGGTCCAATTTCATTTTTCTACATGTGGCTGTCCAATTTTCCCAACATCATGTATTGAAAAGGCTGTCTTTTTTCCATTGGGCATTCTTTCCTGCTTTGTCAAAGATTAGTTGACCATAGAGTTGAGGGTCTATTTCTGGGCTCTCTATTCTGTTCCATTGATCTATGTGTCTGTTTTTGTGCCAGTACCATGCTGTCTTGATGGTGACAGCTTTGTAATAGAGCTTGAAGTCCGGAATTGTGATGCCACCAACTTTTGCTTTTTTTTCAATATTCCTTTGTCTATTCGAGGACTTTTCTGGTAACATATAAATTTTAGGGTTATTTGTTCCATTTCTTTGAAAAAAATTGATGGTATTTTGATAGGAATTGCATTAAGTATGTGGATTGCTTTTGGTAGCATAGGCATTTTTACAATATTTGTTCTTTCAATCCAGGAGCATGGAACATTTTTCCATTTCTTTGTGTCTTCCTCAATTTCTTTCATGAGTACTTTAAAGTTTTCTGATTATAGATTCTTAGCATTTTTGGTTAGGTTTATTCCTAGGTATCTTATGGTTTTGGGTGCAATTGTAAATGGGATTGACTCCTTAATTTCTCTTTCTTCTGTATTGTTGTTGGAGTAGAGAAATGCAACTGATTTCTGTTTATTGATTTTATATTCTGACACTTTACTGAATTCATGAATAAGTTCTAGCTGTTTTGGAATGGAGTATTTTGGGTTTTGAACAAATAGATCATATCATCTGTGAAGAGTAATAGTTTGACTTTTTTGATGATTTGGATGCTTTTAATTTCCATTTGTTGTCTGATTGCTGAGGCTAGGACCTCTAGTACTATGATGATAATGGACATCCCTACCGTGTTCTTGATCGTAGTGGAACAGTTGTCAGTTTTTCTCCATTGAGAATGATATTTGCGGTGGGTTTTTCATAGATGGCTTTGATGATATTGAGGTATGTGCCCTCTATCCCTACACTTTGAAGAGTTTTGATCAGGAAGGGGGATGCTGTACTTTGTCAAATGCTTTTTCAGCACCTATTGAGAGTATCATATGGTTCCTGTTATTTCTTTTATTAATTTGTTTTATCACATTGATTGATTTGTAGATATTGAACCAACCCTTCAGCCCTGGAGTAAATCCCACTTTGTTGTGGTGCATAATCCTTTTAATGTCCTGATTAATCCTATTGGCCAGTATTTTGGTGAGAATTTTCGCATCTGTGTTCGTCAAGAATATTGGTCTGTAATTCTCTCTCTCTCTCTTTTTTTTTTTAATGGAATCCTTGTCTGGTTTTGGGATCAAGGTGATACTGGTCTCATAAATGAGTTTGGAAGTTTTCCTTCCATTTCTATATTTTTGGAACAGTTTCAGGAGAATAGGTAATAGTTCTTCTATATTTTTGTTTAAATAGTTCTTCTTCAAGTGTTTGGTAGAATTCCCCTGGGAAACCGTCTGGCCCTGTGCTTTGTTTGTTTGGGGATTTTTGATGACTATTTCAATCTCCTTAGTGGTTATGGATCTTTTTGGCTTTCTATTTGTTCCTGGTTCAGTTGTATTAGTTTATATGTCTCTAGGAATGCATTCATTTTTTCCAGATTGTCAGTTTTTTTACATAGAGTTGCTCATAATATGTTCTTATAATTGTCTATTTCTTTGGTGTTACTTGTTATCTCTCCTCTTTCATTCATGATTTTATTTATTTGGCTTTTTCTCTTTTCTTTTCGATAAGTCTGGCCAGGGGTTTATCAATCTTATTAATTCTTTCAAAGAACCAGCTCCTAGTTTCGTTAACTTGTTTTATTATGTTTTTTTGTTTGTTTGTTTGTTTCTATTTTATTGATTTCTGCTCTTATCTTTATGATTTCTCTTCTCCTGCTGGGTTTAGGGTCTCTTTGTTTTTCTTTCTCCAGCTCCTTTACGTGTAGGTTTAGGTTGTGTATTTGAGATCTTTCTTGCTTCTTGAGAAAGGCTTGTACCACTATATATTTTCCTCTCAGGACTGCCTTTGTTGTATCCCACAGATTTGAACCATTGTGTTTTCATTATCATTTATTTCCATAATTTTTTTCAATTCTTTTTTAACTTCCTGGTTGATCCATTCATTCAGGATACTGTTTAGTCTGAATGTATTTGAGTTCTTTCCAAATTTCCTCTTGTGATTGAGTTCTAGCTTCAGAGCATTGTGGTCTGAAAGATTGCAGGGAATCATCCCAATCTTTTGATACCCAATGAGACCTGATTTAGGACGGATGATGTGATCTGTTCTGGAAAATGTTTCATATTCACTAGAGAAGAATGTGTATTCTGTTGCTTTGTGATGAAATATTCTGAATCTATATGTGATGTCCATCAGGTCCAGTGTGTCATTTATGGTATTTATTTCCTTGCTGATCTTTTGCTTGGAAGATTGCCCATTTCAGTGAGTGGAGTGTTAAAGTCCCCTACTATTATTGTATTATTGTTGATGTGTTTCTTTGATTTTGTTAATAATTGGTTTATATAGTTGGTTGCTACCAAATTAGGGTTTTAGATATTTAAAATTGTTATATATTCTTGTTGGACAGATCCTTTGAGTATGATATAGTGTCCTTCCTCATCTCTTGGCTTTGGCTTAATATCTAATTGATATTGGCTTAATATATAATTGATCTGATATAAGGATTGGCACTCCTGATTTCTTTGGCTTAATATCTAATTGATCTGATATAAGAATTACCTCTCCTGCTTTCTTCTGATGTCCATTTGCATTATAAATTGTTTTCCACCCACTCACTTTAAATCTGGAGGTGTCTTCGGGTTTAAAATAAGTTTCTTGTAGGCAGCATATAGATTTTTTTTAATCCATTCTGATACCCTTTGTCTTTTGATTGGGGCATTTATCCCATTAACATTCAGGGTAACTATTGAGAGAGATGAATTTAGTTCCATTGTATTGCCTGTAAGGTGACTGTTTCTGTATATTGTCTTTGTTCCTTTCTGATCTACTACTTTTAGGCTCTCTCTTTGCTTAGAGGACTACTTTCAATATTTCCTGTAGATCTGGTTTGGTGTTTGCAAATTCTTTCAGTTTTTGTTTGTCCTGTAAGCTTTTAATCTCTCTTTCTATTTTCACTGATAGCCTAGCTGGATATAGTATTCTTGGCTGCATGTTTTTCTTGTTTAGTGCTCTGAATATATCATGCTAGTTCTCTCTGGCCTGCCAGGTCTCTGCCAATCTAATATTTTTACCATTGTATGTTACAGACTTCTTTTCCTGGGCTGCTTTTAGAATTTTGTCTTTGTTACTAAGACTTGTAAATTTTACTATTCGGTGATGGGGTGTGGTCTTATTCTTGTTTATTTTGAGGGGGTTTCTCTGCACCTCCTGGATTTTGATGCTTGTTCCCTTTGCCATATTAGGGGAATTCTGCCCAATAATTCTCTCCAGTATACCTTCTGCTCCCCTCTCTCTTTCTTCTTCTTCTGGATTCCCAATTAATCTAATGTTGTTTCATCTTATGGTGTCACATATCTCTCGAATTCTCCCCTCGTGGTCCAATGGTTTTTTGTTCCTCTTTTACTCAACTTCTTTATTCTTTGTCATTGGGTTTTTTATAATTCCAATTTTTTCTTCTGCCTCACTTATCCTAGCAGTGAGAGACTCCATTTTTTATTGCACCTCATTAATAGCCTTTTTTATGTTAACATGTTTAGATTTTAGTTCTTTTATCTCTCCAGAAAGTGCTGTTATATCTCCTGAGAAGGTTTCTTTAATTTCTTCCATGCCTTTTTCAAGCCCAGATAGAACTTTGAGAATCGTTATTCTGAACTCTAGATCTGACATATTACCAATGTCTGTGATGATTAGGTCCCTAGCCTTTGGTACTGCCTCTTGTTCTTTACCTTGTGGTGAGTTTTTCCGCGTTTTCATTTTGTCCAGATAAGAGTATATGAAGCAGCAAGTAAAATACTAAAAGGGTGGCAAAGACCCCAGCAAAATATATTTTAAGCAAATCAGAAGAGATCCCAAATCGTGGGGGGGGGGGGGGTGGAGAAAGGGGATATAAAGAGGTTCAGAAAAAAAAGAAGCAATTAAAAAATTGAATAAAGAAAAAATATAAATCTATATATATTATATAAACAAACTAAAAAATGTTAAAAAAGTAAAAGGTAAAAATACCCTCTAGTTCCATCCACGTTTTCAAAAATGGCAAGATTTCATTTCTGTTGATGGAGGCATAGTATTCCATTGTGTACATATACCACATCTTTTTTTAATCCATTAATCTCTTTATAGACATGTAGGTTCTTTCCATAGTTTGGCTATTGTGGACATTGCTGCTATAAACATTCAGGTGCACGTGCCCCTTTGGAGTACCATGTTTGTATATTTAGGATATATACCCAGTAGTGCAATTGCTGTGTCATAGGATAGCTCTTCTTTCAGTTTCTTGAGGAACCTCCACAATTTTCCAAAGTGGTTTCACAAGCTTGCACAACAGTGCAGGATGCTCCACATCCTTGTCAGCATCTGTCATTTTTTGGCTATTAATTTTAGCCATTCTGAGTGGTGTGAGGTGGTATCTCATTGTGGTTTTGATTTGTATTTCCCTGATGCTGAGTGATGTGGAGCATTTTTTCATGTGTCTGTTGGCCATCTGAATGTCTTCTTTGCAGAAATGTTTGTTCATGTCCCCTGCCCATTTCTTGATTGAATTCTTTGTTCTTTGGGTGTTGTGTTTGCTAAGCTTTTTATAGGTATTTGATACTATCCCTTTATATGATATGTCATTTGCAAAAATATTCTCCCATTCTGTCAGTTGTGTTGTTTTTTTTATCTGTTTCCTTTGCTGTGCAAAAGCTTTTGATTTTGATGAAATTGCAATAGTTGATATCTTTCCTTGCTTCTGTTGTCTTTGGCAATGTTCCTACGAAAAAGTTGCTGCTGCTGAGGTCGAAGAGTTTGCTGCCTGTGTTCTCTTCAAGGATTTTGATAGATTCCTTTCTCACATTTAGGTCTTTCATCCATGTGGTGTCTATTTTTGTGTGCAGTAATCCAAGAATTCTTAAGCAAGGTGGTCTTTAGCTTCCAGGTGTTTGAGTTCCTTCCAAACTTTTCCTTGTAATTGGGCTCCAGATTCATAGCATTGTGTTCTAAGAATATGCAGGGAATAATCTCAGTCTTTTGGTATCGGTTGGGTCCTGATTTGTAACCCAGTATGTGGTTTATTCTTGAGAAGGTTCTAAGTGCACTTGAGAAGAATGCATGTTCTGTTGCTTTAGGTTGGAATATTCTGTATATTTTTATGAGGTCCATTTGATCCAATGTGTTATACAATTCTCTTCTTTCTTTATGGAATTTCTGCTTGGATATCTATCTATTTCTGAGAGAGGCATGTTAAGATCTCCTACTATTAATGTATTCATGTCAATATGACTCTTTATCTTGATTAACAGTTTTCTTATATAATTGGCTGGTCCCATATTGGGGTTATAGACATTTATAATTGTCAGATTACCGTGTTACCTTTGAAGTCTTTCCTTCTGTAGATTGTCTCTATATTTATGTTCAATGCTATTCTTAGGATTTTTCCTCATTTAGAGAACCCCTCTTAATATTTCCTGCAGAGTCATCCTGGTGGTTGCCTAGTCTTTTAACCTTTGATGGTCTTGTAAACTCCTTATTTCTCCATCCATTTTGAATGTCAGTCTTGCTGGATAAAGTATTCTTGGCTGAATATTCTTCTCATTTAGTGCCCTGAAAATATCTTGCCAGCCCTTTCTGGCATTCCAGTTCTCTCTGGACAAGTCTGACCTTATTCTGATGGGCTTTCCTCTGTACATAGGAGCCTTTTTGTCCTAGTGACTTTCAAGAGAATATATCTATAAATATGATTACTCAATTTGCCTCTCAGGCGCCTTGATGTTTTTCTGGAAACTATAGCCTTGGGTGGAGACCATTTGTCCTCTAGTACATAAATGCTGGTTCCATTCATGAAATTGGAAAATTTTTCATGAAGAATTTGTTCCACTGTATCTTCTAGAATTCTTTCTTTCTCCTCCCTTTCAGCTATTCCTATAATTATGATGTAGGCATGTTTCATGGCATCATTTATTTTCTTGATTCTGTTTTCTTGGCTCTAAGCTGTTTGATCCAGACTTCCTCCTGATAATTTCTCTCTATCTGTTTGTCCTCCAGGTCACTAATTCTATCTTATTTCTTTGTTACCTTAGCTTTTAGAAAATTTAGATTAGAGCCCTCATTGAGATCATTGTGAAACCCATCCCTAGAGGCTTTCAGTTCTGCCCTAATCAATTCCATTTGATCATAGCTTTCTCCAACCTAGCTATTTCCTGGATAATTGTGAGCCTGAATTCTCTTTCCAACATCTTGTCTATGTTGGTAACCATTAGCTCTGTTGCAGAAGGCCCATCCACTGTATTTTTCTTCTTTGGGCATTCCTCCTCCTAGTCATTTTGGTGAGAGATGGCTGAACACATGTAGTGGATTTATTGACCATGGTGCTGTCAAGGTGCACACTGGAATGCTTCTGAGCAATCAGGATTTCCCAACCAAACGAGAGAAAAAAGAAAATAAAAGAGAGAGAGAAAGGGAAGATAAAAGAGAATGTTCACCCCAAATGGGACCCAAGGAAAGATTTAAGAATTATGCAAACAAAAACAGACAAACAAAAAGAATGATAAAATATATGAAAAGTATATATATACTTTCCATATATATATATATATATATATATATTATTAATGGAGGAACCTCGTTCAAAAAACCCCAAGTGTAAGATTTATATATACTATCTGGACAAAGACTAAAAACACAGAAACACTGGTGGAATAAAAAGATGGCAGAGTGCTTATAAATTCTCAGTGTGGGCAAGGAAGTTTATTTTGATTCTTCCTGGATGCATCTTGATATCTTTGTTAAAAAACTCAACTTTCCTAGGATAAAGTGGATTAAAAATTGGTTTACATATAGAGGTAGCATTTATTGGGGAAATGGGATTACCTTGAAGTTTAACTCTATTTGAATATTAGAAAATAAAACTAAAAAAGGAATAAACTAGGCTAAACTAAACTAAAATTTTTAAAAAATGAAAAAATAGAAATGCAAATAACACAGGTATATATATCAAAAAGTTCATGTTAGATGCTTATTATGGAATTTCATGTACTGGACATCGCAGTGTGATGGTAAATAGGTTAAAAATTATCTAGCTATTATAGGGGGCGAGAAAAGATTGTGGGGATGTAGGAGGAGTTGCCCTTTCAACCTGTACCCTAAAGTGAGCTGATTACCTTCCAAAGAACTCCGATCACCCATGAAATAAGCCTGAGATCAAAATTATACATGTCTAGGGGGTATAGCTCAGGGGTAGAGCATTTGACTGCAAAATTATACACGTCTGGATCTCCACGGGAGCAGAAGATGCCAGTGAGCAGGTAAAACAGAATGGGAAAGTCGATCTGATATCATAAGATAAACAAAATGCAAGGGAGCTACCAGTGGTGACCCATTGGAAAGTAACATCTCAATACGAGAGTTTCCTGCATCTGGAGACCAGCATTTTCTTGGAGTCTGGTAGAAATCACTCAAAAAGAGCAAAGGATCATGGGTGGGGAATTGTGGGAATTGTGTAGTTAGGGACAGGGGCTTAAATTCCTGGACCCAGGACAGCCTCCCCTGCCACAAAGCCAGAGAGAGTGCAGCAGAGAAAACAGGTCTTGGTCCCTGAGTCACCAGCGAGCCTAAGAATGCATGGGGTCTGTCTCCTGTGAGGGGCTGGGAGCCTCGCTGGCCAGCAGAAAAACAGCCTTTTTGCAGTCCCCAAGAGAGAGCCATATCTTGCTATCAGAGCTCGAGTCGCACCCTGTGTGCTCCCCTGAGAGAGTTGTGCACAGGCACCAGCCTGGTGCTCTTGGATCTAAAAAGACCAGGTATCCAAGCATGGGCCAGTGGGAAAATCCCATTGTGCAACTGCTGCTTGGACCCTCTCTGGCAGACTGGAGCTGCCCAGAGAGCCGCAACTGCCATGGTTTGGGGTATAAGCAAAAAATCCTGCATCCCCAGGGACCATAACTTGGAACCTGCTTTGCTAGAGGCCAAAGGGGAATTTATTAGGGCTCTGCAGCCATACTGAAGTTTCTCTTTGAAAGGGAGTTTGCTTTCCTCTAAACTTACAAAAACCATCAAAAGTGGTCAAGGCTAGAGAGAAAAAAAAAAAGTGAGCAAACATAAAACCTCCAGAGAACAAAAGCCTGAAAAAACAAGTTTCCTCAGAGCCCACCCCCTTGAAGGGGGTGGGAAGACTTAACCCAGAAAGCATTATTGACTTTAAACCCATGTGGCAGTCCCCACCCCTAGAAAACCAACCAGGAAGAAAAGAAAAAAAAAAAACTACAAGAGACAAACCACCATTATTTAACAGGACACTTTTTTTTAAATTTTTAATTCATTTCCACTATTCTGGCTCATTTTTTAAAATAAAGATAATTCTTAACCTAGTTACCATCACAATGAGATGTCCACTACATCAAATTCCATAATAACCTTCTAACATGAACTTTTTGATACATACACCTGTGTTTTTCTTTTGCAATTCTATCTTTTACATTTATTTTTTTAATTTTAGTTTAGTTTAGTGTAGTTTATTACTTTTATATTTTTATTTTCTAATATTCATATAGAGTAAAATATCAAGAAAATACCCTATCCCCAATCAATTCTAACCCTATAGGTAAACCAATTACTAACCCCTTTTTATCTTAGGGAAGTTGAGTCCTTTAAAAAGGATATGAAGATACATCCAAGAAGAATCAAAATAAACTTGCTCGCCCACAATGAGAATTTATAAGCACTCTGCCAACTTTTTATTCCACCAGTGTTTCTATGTTTTGTGTTTGTCCTGATAGTATATAAATCTTACACTTGGGGCTCATTTTCATGAGGTCCTTCCTTTATTTTCATATACATGTATGTATGTGTATATACATATATACAGAACTAATAACTATCAACATAGACAATATGTAGGAAAGAGAATTCAGGCTCACAATTATCCAGGCAATAGCTAGGTTGGAGAAAGCCAGAGATGACCAAATGGAATTAATTAGGGCTGAACTGAAAGTGACCAGAGATGATGTTTACAATGTTAGGGAAGAGCTGAAAGCTACCAGGGATGAGGTTTGCAATGCTCTCAAAGAGTTTCAATCTAATATAAATTATTTAAAAGTTAGGGTAACTGAGACAAAAGATAGAATTAGTGCTCTGGAGGACAAACAGATCGAGAGAAAGGATTAGGAGGAAGCCTGGAACAAACAGCTTAGAAGCCATGAAAACAGAATCAAGGAAATAAATGATGCCATGAAACGTGTCAACATCATAATTATTGGAATCACTGAAGGGTAAGAAGTCTAGAACATATAGTGGAACAAGTTCATCATAAAAATTTTCCAAATCCCACAATTAGAACCATCTTTCATGTACTAGAGACAGATTGGTCTCCTCCCAAGTTTATACATTTCAAAAAATATCAAGGCACCTGATAGTCAAATTGAGAAATCATAAGGGTAGATAGAATCTCTTGAAAGCCTCTAGGACAACGAGCCTCCTTAAGTACAGAGGAAAGACCATCAGAATACATCAGACCTGTCCACAGAGACCTGGCAAACCAAAAAGGGCTGACAAGATATTTTCCGGGCACTAAATGAGAAGAACATTCAGCCAAGAATACTTTATCCAGCAAGACTGACATTCAAAATGGATGGAGAGATACAGAGTTTCCAAGATGGGCAAGACTTAAAAGATTATACAACCACCAAGCCTACACTGCAGGAAATATTAAGAGAGGTTCTATAAAAGAGAAAATGTCATAAGAATAGCATTGAACCGAAATATGGAGACAATCTACTGAAAGAAAGACTTCAAAGGTAACAAGATGTCAATAAAAACGTATCTATTAATAAACAGTCTCAATGTGAATGGACTAAATGCGCCCATAAAATGACAAAGGGTTGCAGATTGGATAAAACGAAAAGACTCATCCATATGGTATCTACAAGAGACCCATCTTGAACCTAAAGATACATCAAGACTGAAAGTGAAGGGATGGAGAAGCATCTTTCATGCCAATGGGCCTCAAAAGAAGCCCAGGGTAGTGATTCTCATATCAGACAAATTAGACTTTAAACTAAACACTGTAGTCAGAGATACAGAAGGACACTACATCATTCATAAAGGACTATCCACCAAGATGATCTAACAATTGTAAATATCTATGCCCCCAATATAAGAGAAGCCAATTGCATAAAGAAAACGTTAATCAAGATAAATATTTATATTGATGGGAATACATTACAAGTAGGAGATCTTAACACACCTCTCTCAGAAATAGACAGACCATCAAAGCAGAAAATCAATGAAGAAACAAGAGTATTGAATGACACATTGGACCAGAAGAACCTCATAGATATATACAGAACATTCCACCCTAAAACAACAGAATACTCATTATTCTCAAGTGCACAGGGAACCTTCTCAAGAGTAGACCACATACTGGGTCACAAATCAGGACTAACCAATAAAAAACACTGAGATTATTTCCTGCACATTCTCAAATTACAATGTTTTGAAACTGGAGCTCAATCAAAAGGAAAAATTCAGAAGGAACTCAAACAACTGGAAGCTAAAGACCACCTTACTTAAGAAAGTTTGGATCAACCAGGAGATCATAGCAGAACTGAAACAATTCATGGAAACCAATGAGAATAAAGGCTCTTCCGTCCAAAACCTATGGGATATAGCAAAGGTGGTCCCAAGGGGGAAATTCATAGCCATCCAAGCCTACCTCAACAAAATAGAAAAATCCAGAACATACGAATTGTCTCTAAACCTTAAGGAAATGGATAATCAACAACAAGTCAAACCAACGCCACAAATAAGAAGGGAAATAATCAAGATTAGATCTGAGATCAATTAGGTAGAAACCAGAGATACAGTAGAACGTATCAATGAAACTAGAAGCTTGTTTTTTGAAAGAATCAATAAGATCGATAAGCCATTGGCCACACTAATCCAAAGGAAAAGAGAGAAAGCCCAAATTCATAAAATTATGAATGAAAAGGGAGAGATCACAACTAACACCAAGGAAGTAGAAACAATCATCAGAAGATATTATCAACAGTTCCATGTCAATAAGCTAATCAACCAAGATGAAATGTATGCATTTCTGGAAAACCATAATCTCCCCAAATTGAACCAGGAATAAATTGATAACCTGAATAGACTGATATATAGTAATAAGATTGTACCAGGGATCAAAAACCTCCAAGGAAACAAGAGCCTAAGACATGATCGATTCCCCTGGGAATTCTATGAAAATTTCAAAGAAGAAATAACAACTATTCTCCTGAAGCTTTTAAAAAAAATTGAAGCAGAAGGAAAAATTCCAGACTCTCTATGCCAGCATTACCCTGATCCCCAAGTAAGGCAAATACCCTACCAAAAAGAAGAATTTCAGAGCAATATCACTGATTAATATGGATGCTAAGATTCTCAACAAGAACCTAGCAGCAGGATCCAAAAGCACATTAAAAAGATTATCCACCATGACTGGGTTGGATTCATTCCTGGGCAACAAAGATGGTTGACCATTTGCAAATCAATCAATGAGCTAGAACAAATCAATAAAAAATGAGAGACGAACGACATGGCCCTCTCAATTGATGCAGAAAAAGCATTTGACAAAATCTAGCATCCGTTTCTGATTAAGACCCTTCTAAGTATAGGGATAGAAAGAACATTCCTGAACTTCATAAAATCGATCTATGAAAGACCCACAGCAAATATCATCTTCAATGGGAAAAAGCTTGCACCCGTCCCATTTAGATCAGGAACATGACAATGATGCCCACTCTGACCACTGTTGTTCAACATAATATTAGAAGTCCTAGCAACAGCAATCAGACAACAAAGAGAAATAAAATTATTCAAATTGGCCATGAAGAAGTCAAACTCTCTCTCTTTACAGATGACATGATTCTTTTTAGGGAAAACCCCAATTACTCCACCCCTAAACTACTAGAACTCATACAACAATATAGCAATGTGTCTGGATATAAAGTCAATGTACAGAAATAAATGGCTTTCTTATACACTAACAATGAAAATAGAGAAAGGGACATTAGAGAATTAGACATTAGAGACATTAGAGAATCTAGAGATTCCATTTACTATAGCACCAAGAACCATAATATAACCTTCGAATAAACCTAACCAAAGAAATAAAGGATCTGTACTCGAGGAACTACAGAACACTCATGAAAGAAATTGAAGAAGACACAAAAAGATGGATGACCATTCCATGCTCTTGGATTGAAAGAATAAGCATTGTTAAGATGTCTATACCGCCTAGAGAAATCTACACTTTTAATAACATTCTGATCAAAATCCCACCAGTATTTTTCAAAGAGCTGGAGCAAATAATCTTAAAGTTTGTATGGAACAATAAGAGACCCGAATCACTAAGGAAATGTTGAAAAAAAAAAAAAAAAAAAAAACAAAACATAAAACTGCGGTTACTGCATTACCTGATTTCAAGCTTTACTACAGAGCTGGGATGACCAAGACAGCATAGTAATGACTTAAAAACAGACACATATACCAGTGGAACAGAGTAGAGAGCCCAGATATGGACCCTCAAATCTATGGGCAAATAATCTTCGACAAAACAGGAAAAAATATACAGTGGAAAAAAGACAGTCTCTTCAATAAATGGTGCTGGGAATACTGGACAGCTATATGTAGAAGAATGAAACTCGACCATTCTCATACAGTACACAAAGATAAACTCAAAATGGATAAAAGACCTCAATGTGAGACAGGAATTCATCAGAATCCTAGAGGAGAACTTAGGCAGTAACCTCTTTGATATCAGCCACAGCAGCTTCTTTCAAGATATGTCTCTAAAGGCAAAGGAAACAAAAGCAAACATGAACTTTTAGGACTTCATCAATATCAAAAGATTCTGCACAGATAAGGAAACTTTCAACAACACAAAGAGACAACCCATGGAATGGGAGAAGATATTTTCAAATGACAGTACAGACAAAAGGTTGATATCCAGGATCGATAAAGAACTCCTCAAAATCAACACACAGAAAACAGGCAATTGTATTAAAAAATGGGCAATAGACATGAACCGACACCTCTCCAATGAAGACCTACAAATGGCTATAAGACACATAAAAAGAGTTCATTATCATGAGCAATCAGGAATATTCAAATGAAAACCATATTGAGATACCGCCTTACATCAGTTAGAATGGCCAAAATTATCAAGACAGGAAACAACACGTGTTGGAGAGAATGTGGAGAAAGGGGAACCCTCTTACACTGTTGGTGGGAATGCAAGTTGTTGCAGCCTCTTCGGAGAAAAGTGTGGAGGTTCCTCAAGAAATTAAAAATAGAGCTTTCCTATGACTCTGCCATTGCACCTCTGTGTATTTAACACAAAGATACAGATATAGTGAAAAGAAGGGCCATCTGTACCCCAATGTTTATAGCAGCAAAGGCCACGGTCGCCTCTGTGGAAAGAAGCAAGATACACTTCAATGGACGAATGGAGGGCGCCTGGGTGGCTCAGTTGGTTAAGCCGCTGCCTTTGGCTCAGGTCATGATCTCAGGGTCCTGGGATCGAGTCCTGCATCGGCTGTCTGTTCGGCAGGGAGCCTGCTTCCTCCTCTCTCTCTGCCTACTTGTGATCTCTCTCTGTCAAATAAATAAATAAAATATTTAAAAATAAAGGACGAATAGATAAGGAAGATGTTGTCCATATACACTATGGATTATTATGCCTCCATCAGAAAGGATGAATACCCAGTTTTTGTAGCAACATGCATGGGACTGGGAGATATAATGCTGAGTGAAACAAGTCGAACAGAAAGAGTGAATTATATGGTTTCACTTATTTGTGGGGCATAACAAATAGCATGGAGGACATGGGGAGTTAGAGAGGACAAGGGATTTGAGTGAAATTGGAAATGGAGGTGAACCATAAGAGACTATGGATCTGAAAAACAATCTGAGGGTTTTGAGGGGGGGGATGCGAGGTGGAGGGAATGAGCTCATGGGTATTAGAGAGGACACGGATTGCATGGAGCACTGGGTGTGGTGCAAAAACAATGAATACTGCTACATTGAAAAGAAATTAAAAAAAAAAAGAGGAAATGAGGTAGGAATCAAGATGGTGGAGAAGTAATAGATTGAGACTACTTCAGGTAGCAGTAGATCAGCTAGATAGCTTATCTAAAGATTGCTAATACCTACAAATCCAAGGGTAGACCAAAGAGAAGAACAGTAATTCTGGAAACAGAAATTCAACCACTCTCTGAAAGGTAGGACTGGCGGAAAAGTGAATTCAAAGCATCAGGAAAATAGACTGCAAGGGGAGCGGCCGGATTCCAGCAAGTTGCGGAGCAATGGAGCACAAAATCAGGACTTCTAAAAGACTGTTCCGCTGAGGCACATTGCTCCAGAGGCTAAACCAGGGTGAAGCCCACAGAGGGTCAGCATGGCCTCAGGTCCCGCGGGGTCACAGAAGGATCAGGGTTGTCTGAGTGTCACAGACCTTACAGGTATTAGAACAAGGAAGCTTGCTACAGGGACAGAGCCAAGGAGAGAGCTCTCAGCTCTTTGTTACCTGAACTGGTCACAGGCTTGTTGAGCTTGAATCGTGGCCAGCCATCAGGAAGACGGGAGTAATTGGGCGCTATTCTCTGAGGGTGCACTGAGAAGGGAAGCCCGGAGGTCTCAGCTCCCTTGGGCCAGAGACTGGGAGGCCTCCATTTTCATTCCCGTCCTCCGGAACTCTACTGAAAGCACTCAGGGAACAAAAGCTCCTGAAAGTAAACATGAGCTGATTACTTAGCTGGCCCCTGATAAGGGTGGTGCAATTTCTCCTGGGGCAAAGACACTTGAGAATCACTACAATAGGCCCCTCCCCCAGAAGATAAACAAGATATCCAGTCAGGACCAAGTTCACCTACCAAGGGGTGCAATTTCAATACCAAAGATAGCAGAGGAATTCCAGAGGTGGAGAAAGCAAAGCATGAAATACATGGCTTTCTCCCCATGATTCTTTAGTCTTGCAGTTACTTTAATTTTTTTTCTTTTTCAATTTTTTTCTTCTGTTAATTTTTTTAAACTTTCACCTTTTTCTTTTTTAACGTTATTTTAAACAGTTTATCTAATATCCACAGCAAAACCAAAAGAGATAAAATATCAGGATCAGATAAAAAGAAGAGCATAAATATACACATCATAAGGCTCAAACCTTGTTGCCATACCTGGTGTGTGAATTTGGCTCTAACTCATTATATAATTCCTTGAGGGCAGTGAATGATGTAATAAACACTGACCCCAATTACATTTTTATAACTTATAAAACACTAAATTTCATATGGCTTGACTATATGATGACATTCGATAAAAGCTGAAGGTAAACAGTCTACTCTTAGGGATACCCTAATGTGTACCTGATATATATATATATATATATTTTTTTTTCTTTATTGATTTTCTTTTTTTAATTGTTTCTTTTTTTATAAACCTGTTTGTTTATTTAACCTGTTAAATTTTTTAAACTTTCACCTTTTTCTTTTTTAATGTTTTTTAAAACTAGTTTATCTAATATATATACATATATATGTATATATATATATATATATATATTTATATTTTTTCTTTATGATTTTCTTTTTTTTAATTTCTTTTTTTTTTTAAATAAACCTCTTTTGATCCCCTTTCTCCCCATCCACGATTTGGGATCTCTTCTGATTTGGTTAAAACATATTTTCCTGGGGTATTTGCCATCCTTTTAGTATTTTACTTGCTTCTTCATATACTCTTATCTGGACAAAATGACAAGGCGGAAAAATTCACCAAAAAAAAAAAAAAAAAAGAACAGGAGGCAGTACCGAAGGCTAGGGACATAATCAATACACACATTGGTAATATGTCAGATCTAGATTTCAGAATGATGATTCTCAAAGATCTAGCCAGGCTTGAAAAAGGCCTGGAAGATATTAGAGAAACCCTTTTGGGAGATATAAAAGTGCTTTCTGGAGAGATAAAAGAACTGAAATCTAACTAAGTTGAAATTTTAAAAAAGGTATTAATGAGGTGCAATAAAAAATGGAGGCTCTCACTGCTAGGATAAATGAGGCAGAATAAAGAATTATCTATATGGAAGACCAAAAGACAGAGAATAAAGAAGTTGAGCAAAAGAGGGACAAACAGCTATTGGACCATGAGGGCAGAATTCGTGAGATAAGTGACACCATAAGATGAAACAACATTAAAATAATTGGGATTCCAAAAAAAGAAGAGAGAGAGGGGAACAGAAGATATACTGGAGAGAATTATTGGAGAGAATTTCCCTAATATGGTAAAGGGAACAAGCATCAAAATCCAGGAGGTGCAGAGAACCCCCCTCAAAATCAACAAGAATAGCTCCACACTCCGTCACCTAATAGTAAAATTTACATGTCTTAGTGACAAAGAGAAAATCCTGAAAGCAGCCCTGGAAAAGAAGTCGGTAACATACAATGGTAAAAATATTAGATTGGCAGCAGATTTATCACAGAGACCTGGCAGGCCAGAAAGAGCTGGCATGATATATTCAGAGCACTAAACGAGAAAAACATGCAGCCAAAAATACTGTATCCAGCTAGGCTATCACTGAAAATGGAGAGATAAAAAGCTTCCAGGACAAACAAAAACTGAAAGAATTTGCAAACACCAAACCAGCGCCACAGGAAATATTGAAAGGGGTCCTCAAAGCAAAGAGAGAGCCTAAAAGTAGTAGATCAGAAAGGAACAGGACAATATACAGTAACAGTCACCTTACAGGCAATACAATGGCACTAAATTCATCTCTCTCAATAGTTACCCTGAATATTAATGGGCTAAATGCCCCAATCAAAAGACACAAGGTATCAGAATGGATTAAAAAAAAAAACTATCTGTTGCCTACAAGAAACTCATTTCAGACCCAAAGACACTTCCAGATTTAAAGTGAGGTGTGAAAAACAATTTAACATGCTAATGGACATCAGAATAAAGCAGGGGTGGCAATCATTTTATCAGATCAATTAGATTTTAAGCCAAATAGTATAACAAGAGATGAGGAAGGACACTATATCATACTCAAAGAATCTGTACAACAAGAGGATTCAACAATTTTAAATATCCATGCCCCTAATGTGGGAGTGGTCAACTATATAAACCAATTAATAATAAAATTAAAGAAACACATCAACAATAATACAATAATAGTAAGGAATTTAACACTTCCTTCACTGAAATGGGTAGATCATCCAAGCAAAAGATCAACAAGGAAATAAAGTCCATAAATGACACACTGGACCAGATGGACATCACAGATATATTCAGAACATTTCATCCTAAAGCAATAGAATATACATTATTCTGTAATGCACCTGAAACATTCTCCATAATAGATCACATCCTCGGTCCTCAATCAGGTCTAAGCCAGTTTCAAAAGATTGGAATCATTCCCTTCCTATTTTAAAACCACAATGCTCTAAAGCTAGAACTCAATCACAGGAGGATATTTGGAAAGAACTCAAATACATGGAGACTAAATAGTATCCTTATAAAGAATAAATTGGTCAACCAGGAAATTAAAGAAGAATTGAAAAAATTCATGGAAACAGATGATAATAAAAACACAACGGTTCAAAATCTATGGGACACAACAAAGGCAGTCCTGAGAGGAAAATATATAGCGGTATAAGCCTTTCTCAAGAAAAAAGAAAGGTTTCAGGTACACAACCTAACCCTACACCTAAAGGAGCTGGAGAAAGAATAATAAAGAGACCTTAAACACAGCATATGAGAAATCATAAAGATCAGAGCAGAAATCAATGAAATAGAAACCAAAAAACAACAACAACAACAAAAACAAATCAACAAAAAACTAAAAACTTGTTCTTTGAAAGAATTAATAAGATTGATAGCCCCCTGTCCAGACTTATCAAGAAGAAAAGAGAATGGACCCAAATAAATAAAATCATGAATGAAAGAAGAGAGATCACAACTAACACCAATGAAATACAATTATAAGAACATACTATGAGCAATCCTATGCCAACAAATTTGACAATCTGGAAGAAATGGATGCCTTCTTAGAGACATATAAACTACCACAACTGGACCAGGAAGAAATTGAAAGCCTGAAAAGACCCATAACCAGTAAGGAGGTTTTAAAAAGTCATCAAAAATCTCCAAACAGGGCGCCTGAATGGCTCAGTGGGTTAAGACCTCTGCCTTCAGCTCGGGTCATGATCCCAGGGTCCTGGATCGAGTCCTGCATCGGGCTCTCTGCTCAGCAGGTAGCCTGCTTCCCTCTCTCTGCCTGCCTCTCTGCCTATTTGTTATCTCTCTCTCTCTCTCTGTCAAATAAATAAATAAAATATTTTTTAAAAGAAATCTCCAAACAAAGAAAAGCCCAGGGCCAGATGGTTTGCCGGAGGAATTCTACCAAACATTTAATGAAAAACTATTTAAAAAAAATAAAGAAGAACTATTTCCTATTTCCCTGAAACTGTTCCAAAAAATAGAAATGGAAGGAAAACTTCAAACTTATTTTATGAGGCCAGCATCAACTTGATCCCAAAACCAAAGATCCCATCAAAAAAGAGAATTACAGACCAATATCCTTGGTGAACACAAATGCGAAAATTCTCAGCAAAATACTGGCCAATAGGATTCAACAGTGCATTAAAAGTATTATTCACCACTACCAAGTGGGATTTATTCAAGGGCTGCAGGATTGGTTCAACATCTGCAAATCAACAAATGTTGTACAACACATTAATAAAAGAAAGAACAAGAACCATATGATACTCTCAATAGGTGCTGAAAAAACATTTGACAAAGTTCAGCATCCCTTCCTGATCAATACTTCAAAGTGTAGGGATAGAGGGCACATACCTCAATATCATCAAAGCCATCTATGAAAAACCCACCGCAAATATCATTCTCAATGTAGAAAAACTGAAAGCTTTTCCGCTAAGGTCAGGAACATGACAGGGATGTCCATTATCACCACTGCAATTCAACATAGTACTAGAGGTCCTAGCCTCAGCAATCAGACTACAAAAGGAAATTAAAGGCATCCAAATTGGGAATAAAGTCAAACTATCACCCTTCGCAGGTGATTTGATACTATATGTGGAAAACCCAAGACTCCACTCCAAAACTGCTAGAACTTATAGAGGAATTCAGTAAAGTGTCAGAGTGTAAAGTCAATGAACAAAAATCAGTTGCATTTCTCTACACCAACCACAAGACAGAAGAAAGAGAAATTAAGGAGTCAATCCCATTAACAAGTGCACCCAAAACCATAAGATACGTAGGAATAAACCTAACCAAAGAGGTTAAGAATATATACTCAGGAAACTATAAAGTACACATGAAAGAAATTGAGGAAGACACAAAGAAATGGAAAAATGTTCCATGCTTTTGGATTGGAAGAATAAATATTGTGAAAATGTCTATGATACCTAAAGAAATCTACATATTTAATGCAATTCCTATCAAAACACGATCCATTTTCTTCAAATAAATGGAACAGATAATCCTAAAATTTATATGGAACCAGAAAAGCCCTCGGATAGCCAAAGGGATATTGAAAAAGAAAGCCAAAGTTGGTGGCATTACTATCCCAGACTTCAAGCTCTGTTACTAAATTGTCATCATCAAGACAGCATGGTACTGGCACAAAAACCAGATATATAGATCAATGAAACAGAATATAAAGCCCAGAAATAGACCCTCATCTCTATGGTCAACCAATCTTTGACAAATCAGGGAAGAATGTCCAATGCAAAATAGACAGCCTCTTCAATAAATGGTGCTAGGAAAATTGGACAGACACATGCAGAAAAATAAAATTGGACCATTTCTTTACACCACACACGAAAATAGACTCAAATGGATGAAGGACCTCAATGTGAGAAAGGAATCCATTAAAATCCTTGAGGAGAACACAGGCAGCAACCTCAGTCACAGCAATATCTTCCTAGGAACATCGCCAAAGGCAAGGGAAGCAAGGACAAAAATGAACTATTGGGATTTCATCAAGATAAAAATCTTTTGCACAGCAAAGAAAACAGTTAACAAAATCAAAAGACAACTGACAGAAAGGGAGAAGATAGTTTCAAACGACATATCAGATAAAGAGCTTGTGTCCAAAATCTATAAACAACTTAGCAAACTCAACACCCAAGGAACAAAGAATCCAATCAAGAAATGGGCAGAAGACGTGAACAGAAATCTCTGCAAAGAAGACATCCAGATTGACAACAGACACATGAAAAAGTGCTCTATATCCTCGGCATCATGGAAATACAAATCAAAACCACAATGAGATATCACCTCACACCAGTCAGAATGGCTAAAATCAACAAGTCAAGAAATGACAGATGCTGGCAATGATGTCCACATCCTTGTACAACCACTCTGGAAAAAACATGGAAGTTCCTGAAAATGTTAAAAATAGAACTACCGTACAACTCAGCAATTGCACTACTGGGTATTTACCTTAAAGATACAAACATAGTGATCCAAAGGGCCACGTGCACCCAAATGTTTATAGCAGCAATGTCCACAATAGCCAAACTATGGAAAGAACCTAGATGTCCATCAACAGATGAATAAATCAAGAAGATGTGGTATATACACACAATGGAATACTATGCAGCCATCAAAAGAAATGAAATCTTGCCATTTGTCACAACATGGATGGAACTAGAGGGTATCATGCTTATCGAAATAAGTCAAGCGAAGAAAGACAACTTTCATATGATCTTCCTGATATGAGGAAGTGGTGATGCAATATGAGGGATAAAGGGGGTAGGAAAAGAATAAATGAAAAAATATGGGATTGGGAGGGAGCCAAACCATAAGTGACTCTTATTCCCACAAAACAAACTGAGCATTGCTGGAGGAAGGAGGGTTGGGAGAAGGGGAATTGGGTTATGGACATTGGGGAGGGTATGTGCTTTGGTGAGTGCTGTGAAGTGTGTCAACCTGGTGATTCACAGACCTGTACCCCTGGGGGGAAAATACATGTTTATAAAAAATAAAAAAGTAAAACAAACAAACAAACAAATAAATGAATAATTAAAAAGGATAAAAAAAGAGAGAAAGTAAACAATAAACTGGTAACTTGGGTCAAAAAAAAAAAAAAAAGGAATTTCCTTGTACCAGAATTCTTGTACACCATCCCATTTTCTTTTAGTTGTTTCTATTTAAATATAGTTGATATACAATGTTATATTAGTTTTGGATGTACAATAAAATAATTCAACAATTCTTAGAAAAAAAACAAGTAAACAAAAAAT
Organism: Mustela nivalis; assembly: GCF_964662115.1. NCBI lineage: Eukaryota > Metazoa > Chordata > Mammalia > Carnivora > Mustelidae > Mustela > Mustela nivalis. Next base: position 20,192,548 of record NC_139041.1, on the reverse strand, counting down.
CACACTGTCCCTTCCAAAAGCAGATGAAAACAGACAGAGGAAAGAAAAGAATTATATTTTATTATCTTTACTTATTAAAATGGCATGGAATTTATTTTTTATAATGTACTTATTTAAATTGGGTCTTTATACCTGTAAAGTAGAGTCTACCTTCCTCCTCCTTTCTGGAATTGAAGAGAAGAAACGACATTGCCTTCATTAAACATCTAGGTGAGTTGACCAGGACAAAGATTTGAACCTGACCTTCTGTGTGTTGGAAGGGGTTTGATTACTGCTTCAAATTCTTTAGTCACCACTAAAGAGCTCAGGTTTTGTAGGCTTCTTGACCTAATTTTGGGAGTTGATATGTGTCTTGGAATAGATCCTTTTCTCTCAGTCCTTGGATTTGCTGGCATAATTGTGTTAAGAGGTCTTTTAGGCGATTTTTTCCATTTCTATAGTTGTCATTAGTCTCACACTTTCAGCTGTATGCTTTGTCTCCGTGTTTTATACATGTAATGGCTCCTCCAGTTTATTAAAGTTTTCAAAACTGACGTGTCAGTTCTGACTTTTTTCATACTAGTTTGTTTGTATGTCTCTTATTTAGATGATCATATGTATTATTTCATTCTTTCTGTTAACTTTGGAGTTCATTTCTTCTTTTTCTAGTTCCTTATAGCATCAAGTTCGCTCCCTTTTTTTTTTTTTTTTTTTTTTTTTGGTGTTTTTCATTTTTGGAAACACATGCATTTAACCCTATATTCTTTCCCAATAAAATGTTTTGGCATGATTTCATAAGTTTTTTCCCTTTCCTTTGTTCAAAGTACTTTTTGACTTTCCTTTTGATTTTCTTTCTTTGATTTATTGCTATTTCGGGAATGTCTTGTGTTTTCCAGCAATTAGTGTTCGGGTTTGTTTCCCATTTGTAAGTATTTCTTTGTTTTCATCCCTTTGTGGTCATAGGAATACAAGATAGGAATTGAATTCTCTTCTATTAATTGTGACTGGATTTGGACTCCAGCACAGTATCTCTGATAGACAGTACTAGGTCTGCCCTTCTCTTATTGTCTTCAGAGACACATCTTATGCCCATTTCCCCAAGGCGTAGGTGGTGTAGGGAGCCCATGATGATGTCTGTTATTCCTTACTACCTTTCCATTTGAATGATCTGTCCTGTGCTGAAAATGGATATCATAGTCCCCAACAATATTGTATTTTGGTCCCCATCTCCCTTCCTTTCTGTTAATATGCTGCTGACATTGAGATACACCCATATTGGTGGTGTATATGTTGGCAATTCTTCAAAGTTTCTGATGTTTTGATTCTCCATCAAGACTAAACATCTTCCAGTAATCTTTTGTCTCTCAAAAGCACAGAATCTCTCTATCTGCCATAGGCACAATCACTTTGGCTCTCTTCTCCTTGCAAATTGCATAGCCTATGTCTTCCCTGTTCCTTCACTTTGAAGCTATGTGTATCTTTATAGTCAAAGGAACTCTCCAATGGCCAACATAATGTCAAGCTCATTTGGTTGTTCTTGTTTTCTAGTCGATCGTTTTTGCCTTTTTTTTTCTTATATTGTCATCCTTCCAACAATCTGTTTATAGGAATGAGAGAATTTATTCCTGAATACGTTAACAAATTATTGATATGTATGGAGTTAAGATTCTTATTTTTGTTGTTTTCTGACTTGGATTCTTTGTTTCTTTCCCCCTTATGGTATTTTTGGGGGGTTGCTTCCTTTAATGGGATTCCTCACTTCCTGCCCATCTTTTGTGTGACTTATCTGTGAGTGTGTGTTTGTGTGTGTGTGTGTGTGTGTATGTTGTTTGTTTGTGTTTTACATAACACTTATAATGAAATTTCATGAGGTAGAAAGTTGGTCTTTTATGGATAGCAATTTAATTTGCTATGCCTTGAAAACTCACATTCCATCACTTTTATCCATATTTCCTGCAAATAATGTCCCATTTAGTGCTCTTTTATGTGTATGTATTCTCACTAACCTGCCTTCAAACAGACACCAAATTTGGGGTGCCTGGTTAGAGTCGTATTTTTTGTCCCCTTTTCTCTTGCTTTTTCATATGTTCCTTGACTACCAAGAGAGAGTGAGATCGTATGTTAATTGCCTTTCTGAAACTGATAGATGTGATGTAGGTCAATTTTCTGCACAATTCTGCCACATGAGGCAAGTGGCAAGAATTCATTCTTGCTTATGCCATGGTATGGGTCTGTGGTCCCTTTGGGGGACAGTGAGATGGTAGTAGTGTCTGGGAACTCCGGGCTTGTATTCAACTTTGAACACAAATGGAAGTTTACCACATAAAGAGCATATTGTTGGAAATGGACCTGAAGCATACTGCACAGCAAAAGAGAAAATAAGTCAAACAGACTTTGGTAGAAGACTCAAGACAAGGCTTAGGGGAGATGTGGGCATTTGGAGCTTCAGGGAGTAGTGAACCAATGCAAAGAAAAAAGCACAGGAGAGCAAAACACACTGGGAAGCCACAAGGAGCATTTTTCCCGATGACACTGGCTGTGACCAGCAGAGGGTCTGAATGGCACAAGTTCTTGCCAACAAATGGTCTTGAGTCTGGAGTTTTCAGATAATCAGGCTTGGCAGACATCGACTTGAGAGAACACTGTGTTTCTCTTTGAGAGGAAACCAACAAGCAACCAGGTGCAGACTGCCTGGAAACCATAATAATAGACAACACCAGGAGACACAGTGGGGAGATGGTGGCTTCTGGCAGTGCATCTGTGAGAGGCAGTGTCTATGGAGATGGCTCAAAGGGGAAAAATAAATTTTGTGCTCTCGCACCAGCAGCATAAAGACAGAGATACTGGGCAAAGATAGGACAGTGAGAACATTAGCTGTTGAACCTACAAACATGAAGTCCCAACCGTGGAACATTGGGAGGACTGCCTTTCTCAGTCCAAGTTGCTTAGTCTCAGTAAAACCGGCTCTCCCACAGGGGACTAGAAAAAAGTCCTTCACACATGCTTTCTACTAACCACAGTATATTACAGACCTTTGTTCTGGTGAGTTGGTTGAAAATCTCCTTTTTCAGGCACACCATAACCCAGCAAGCTAAACCTCAGCATATTCAGCCCAGACCCCAAACACACCAAATGGCAGGCAAGAAGAGCCTCTGAAGATGACTGACCTCGAGTAGAGGGGAAAGACACAACACAAAAGCAAAGGGCATGCATGCCACACACACCTGAGACTCCAACAGTCAGCCCTTGGATACTCCATGATATCTTCTTCCTAAAGAAACTACCCTAAGGTTAGAAAACAGAATGTACTTTTCGAATGATGAGAAGAAACAGGCACCTAGATCAAATGCAATGATGGAAGAATCAATTGATGCTGAGGAAAAAGATCAGAAATGATCATGGCCGGTCAATCGAAGTGAAATTCGGCATTTAAAATGCCCGATGGAGGATTGAACACAGAAGGCAGGATACTCACTGTACATCAGAAAACACAGAAATATACAGGGAGTCTCAAACCACAGAGATAGAAGTGATAAAAAGAATAAAATAAATTAAAATAAAGAGTTCCTAATGAAAAGATTGGTAGCAGATTGGATGCTAAGTCCAGGTATCTGGCAGAAGCAGAGGATAAATTTAGTGACCTGAAAGACAAAGACTGAAAATGAAGAAAGAAAATCCAAGGTGAAAAGGAAGAATGATGGGTCATGACAATGAGCTGAGGGAAGTCATCAACTCCAAGGAATGGAAAGAGGTGCATATTATAGAAGTCCTAGGAGCGAGAGAAAAAAGAGGGTAAAACATTTTTTTTTTGAGAAATCCGAGCTGAAAATGGCCCTCTTACATCAGCAGAAACAGAGATCCAGGTTCAGAGGCACAGAAGACTCCCACCACCATCACCAGAAACACAACACATAGTATCATTCCCACTGCAAAAGCTAATGATGGTAGAATTCTCCTTACCCCAAAATGCGTGGGAGAGTAGTTTGTCCATAGTCAAGTCACTGACTTCAAGACCACAAGCTATACCAGCTCTTGAAGCAGGTTGAATAGAGCATGCTCCTCCAGCCCAAGCCAAAATCCGTATCCCCTGCATTTCTGAACAATACAGACAGAGAAGTCGTTATTGGCTAGAACTATGAGGCATTAAGAAGACAAAGATTTAAGGAGACAAGATGGCAGGGAAGTCGGAGGTGGCACAGTTCCAACCTGTACCCTTAAGTGAGCTGATTACCTACCAATGAACTCTGATCACCCATGAAATCAGCCTGATATAAGAATTATACACATCTAGATCTCGACAGGGGCAAAAGATACCAGAAAGCAGGGAAATCAGAGTGGAACATAGGACTGATACTGATATTGGAAGATAAACAAAAGGAGAAGTGAGCCACCAGAGGGAACCGATTGGAAAGTAATACCCGTAATACGAGAGTGCCCTGAATCTTGGCACCATCACTAACTTTGACACTTGTTGAAAGCACTCATAAAAAGCAAAGAATTGTAGGGGAGAAATTGTGGGAATCGGGGCGGCTAGGCCAGGGCCTTAAGTCCCTGGATCCAGGACAGCCTCCTCTGGCACTGAGCCTGAGAGAGTGCGGTGAAAAAACCGGGTCTTGGTTCCTGACCTTCCCTCACACCCAAGAACACATGGGGTCCAGCTCCTGTGAGGAACTAGGAGCCTCGCCAGACCGCAGAATGCCAAGCCATGCTACAGAGCCTGAGACGCATGCACCCCTCACCCTCCACTGAGAGAGGTGCACAAAGGCCCAGCCTAGTGCTCTTTGACCTGTGTCCTGCTATCAGAACCTGAGACTTGCACACATGACCCAAACCTTTCCCCTAGAGAGGTATGCACAAGCCTGGAGCTCTTAGACCCAGAAAGCCCAAGCACTGCCAGCCAAAATCAGCAGGAAAATCTCTCTGTGCAATCACTACTTGGAACCTCTCTCGCAGACTGGAGCTTCCTAGACAGCCGCTGCCACAGTGGTTTTGGATACAAACAGAAGATCCTGTGTCCCTATGGACTGCGACTTGGAACCTGCTCTGTCAGTGGACAAGGGAGAAATTTATATGGCCTCTTCAGCACCCACAGGGGACCAGACAGAGGCTTCTCTCTGAGAGGGTGGTCAGGGTGCAGTTTGTTTTTCTCTAAACTTCCAAAAACCATTAAAAGTGGTCAAGGCGAGAGAAAATTAAAGTGAACAAACATAAAAACCTCCAGAGAACAAAAGCCTGAAAAAAACGGTTTCCTTGCAAGGGCATGAAGACATAACTCAGGGAACATCATTGACTGAAAACCCACGTGGCAGGACCACCCCGAAAAAACCAAAGAGAACAACCATCACTACTTCATAGATACATCTTTCGTTTTTAACTCGTTCCCACTATTCTGGTTCTTTTTTTATATATAAATAATTTTTAACTTATTTATTATCACAGTGAGATGTCCAGTACATCAAATTGCATAATAACGTTCTAACATGAACTTTTTTATACATAAACCTGTGTTCTTCGTTTGCATTTTTATTTTTTAAATTTCTTTTTCTTATTTAAATTTTTTTTTAATTTTTTATTTTTTATAAACATATATTTTTATCCCCAAGGAAACAGGTTCTTATTTAAAATTTTTAAATTTTAGTTTAGTTTGGTCTAGTTTATTCATTTTTTATTTTTATTTTCTAATATTCATATAGAGTTAAACTTCAAAGTAATCCCCTTTCCCCAATCAATACTACCCCTATAGTTAAGCCAATTTTTATTCTCCCATTATCTTAGAAAAGTTGAGTCCTTTAACACAGATATCAAGATACATACAGGAAGAATCAAAAGAAACTTCCTCGCCCACACTGATAATTTATAACCACTCTCCCATTTGTTTCTTCTTCCAGTGTTCCTGTGTGTTTGTGTTTGTGCGGATAGTACATAAATCTTATACTTGGGGATCTTTTTGACAAGGTTCTTCCTTTATTTGCATATATATATTTTTTTCTCTTGTCATATATTTTTACCAGTTTTTTGATTGTCTGTTTTGTTTGTATAATTCATCAATCTTTCCTTGGGGCCCATTTGGGGTGAACCTACTCTTTTATCTTCCCTTTCCTTCCTATCTCTCTCTCTTTTTTGTGTGTGTTTTCTTTTTTCTCTCACTTGGTTGGGGAATCCTGATTGCTCATAAATGTTCCAGGGTGCACCTTGATAGCACCACGGTCAATACATCCAGCTACATGCGTTCAGTCATTTCTCACCGAAATGAGTAGGAGGAAGAATGCCTAACAGAGGAAAAATACAGAGGACAGGCCTTCTGCAACAGAGCTTAAAGGCTATCAAGATAAACAATATGTTGGAAAGAGAATTCAGGCTCACAATTATCCAGGCAATAGCTAGGTTGGAGAAAGCCATGAATGACCAAAAGGAATTGATTAGGGTGGAATTGAAAGCTGCCAGGGATGATGTTAACAATGTTAGGGCTGAACTGTAAACTAACAGGGATTGGGTTCACAGTGCTCTCAAAGAGTTCCAATCTAATCTAAATTCTCTAAAAGCTAGGGTAACTGAGAAAGAAGATAGAATTAGTGATCTGGAGGCTAAAGAGATAGAGAGAAAGGATTAGGGGCAAGCCTGGAACAAACAGCTTAGAAGCCATGAATAGAGAATCAGGAAAATAAAGATGCCGTGAAATATTCCAAAGTCAGAGTTATTGGAATCCCTGAAAGGTAGGAGAAAGAAAGAAGTCTAGAAGATATAGAGTAACAAGTTCTTCATGAAAATTTCCCAATTTTGTGAATGAAACCAGCGTTCACGTATGAGAGGCAGAACAGTCTCCACCCAATATTATTGCAAAAGAAAAAGAATTCCAAAAAGAAAAAAACAAAAACAAAAACAATACACCTGATAGTCAAATTGAGGATTCTAAAAAGAAAAAAAAAGAAAAAAACAAAAAACAAAAACAAGGCACCTGATAGTTAAATTGAGGAATCAATACTGTAGATAAAATCTCTTGAAAGCCACTAGGACAAAGAGGCTCCTTACTTAGAGAGGAAAGCCCATCAGAATCACATCAGACCTGTCCACAGAGACCTGGCAAGCCAGAAAGGGTAGGCAAGATATATTCAGGGCACTAAATGAGAGGAACATTCAGCCAAGAATACTTTATCCAGCCAGACTGACATTCAAAATGGTTGGAGAGATAAATAGTTTCCAAGATCAGCAAGGATTAAAAGACTGTACAACCATCAATCCCACACTGCAGGAAATATTTCCTTTCTATAAAAAAGGAAAAATCCTAAGAATAGCGTTGAACAGAAATTTACAGACAATCTACAGGAAGAAAAACTTTAAAGGTAACACAATGTCAATAAAAACGTATCGATCAATAATCACTGTCAATGTGAGTGGCCTTAATGCACCATTAAACGACACAGGGTTGCAGATTGGATAAAAGGAGAGGACCCATCTTCAATACAAGATAAAAGGAGAGGACCTATCTTGAATACAAGAGACCCATTTTGAACCTAAAGATACACCCAGACGGAAAGTGAAGGGATGGAGAAGCATCTTTCATGCCAAGGGGCCTCAAAAGAAAGCCAGGGTAGCGATTCTCATATCAGATATATTAGACTTTAAACAAAAGACTGTAGTCAGAGATACAGAGGACACTACATCATTCTTGAACTACCCACCAGTATGATCTAAAAATTGTAAATATCTATGCCCCCAATATGGGTGCAGCCAATTATATAAGAAAACTTTTAATCAAGATAAAGAGTTATATTGATATGAATACACTAATAGTAACAGATCATAACATGCCTCTCTCAAAAATAGACAGATCACCAAAGCAGAAAATCCATAAAGAAACGAGAACATTGAATGACACATTGGACCAGATGGACCTCATATTATATATGCAGAACATTCCACACTAATACAACAGAATACTCATTCTTCTCAATTGCACAAAGAACCTTCTCAATAATAGGCCATATACTGGTTGACAAATCAGGACTAAACCGATACCAAAGGACTGATTATTCACTGCATATTCTCAGATAACAAAGCTTTGAAACTGGAGCTCAATCTAAAGGAAAAATTTGGAAGGAACTCAAACACCTGAAAGCTAAATACAACCTGGCTTAAGAATGCTTGGATCAGCCAGGAGATCAAAGAAGAACTGAAACAATTTATGAAAACCAAAAAAAAAAAAAAAAAAAAAAAAAAGATACTTCAGTCCAAAGGCGGTCCTAATTGGGAAATACATAGCCATCCAAGCCTCCCTCAACAAAATGGAAAAAATCCAGAATACACCAGCTGTCTCTACTCCTTAAGGAACTGGAAAATCAATAAAAAATCAAACCAACGTTACACATAAGAGATGAAATGTTCAAAATTAAAGCAGAGATCAAAGTGGTAGAAACCAGAGATACAGTAGAAAGTATCAATAAAACTAGAAGCTGTTTTTTTGAAAGAATCAATAAAATCTATAACCTATTGGCCACACTAATCCAAAGGAAAAGAGATAAAACCCAAATTCATAAAATTATGAATAAAAAGGGGAGATTACAACTAACACCAAGGAAGTAGAAACAATCCTCAAAAGTTATTATCAACAGTTACATGCCAATAAACTAAGCAACCTAGATGAAATAGATGCATTCCTGGAAAACTATAAACTCCCATAATGGGGCCAGGAAGAAATTGACAACCTGAATAGACCAATATCTAGTAACAAGATTGAAGAAACCTCCCAAAAAAACAAGAGCCCGGGATCTGAATAATTCCCTTGGGAATTCTACCAAACGTTCAAAGAAGAAATAATAACTATTCTTTTGAAGCTATATCAAAAATTGGAAAGAGAAGGAAAACTTGCAGGTACTTGGTATGAAGTCAGCATTACCCTGATCCCCAAACCAGGCAAATACCCTACCAAGAGGAGAATTTCAGACCAATATTACTGATGAATATGGATTCATCAACAAGATCTCAACAAGTTTCTCAACAAGATCCTAGCAAATAGGATCCAACAGCACATTAAAAAGATTATCCACCATGACAAGGTGGGATTCATCCCTGGGCAACGTGGAGGGATCAAAGTTCACAAATCAATTTATATGATTGAACAAGTCAATAAGAGAAGAGAGAACCACATGGTCTTCTCAATTGAAGCAGAAATAGGATTTGAAAAAATCCAGCATTCGTTCCTGATCAAAACACTTCAAAGTATAGGGATAGAGGGAACATTTATGAAATTCATCAAATCTATCTATGAGAGACACACAGCAAATAACATCCTCAATGGGAAAAAGCTTGCAGCCTTCCCGTTGAGATCAGGAACACGACAAGGATTCCCACTCTCACCACTCTTGTTCAACATAGTATGAGAAATCCTAGCAACAGCAATCAGACAACAAAGAGAAATAAAAGATATCCAAATTGGCAATGAAGAAGTCAAACTCTCTCTATTCACAGATGACATGATTCTTTATATAGAAAACCCAAAAGAATACACACCTAAATGACTAGAACTCATATAGCAATTCAGCAATGTGACAGTATACAAAGACAATGTACAGAAATAAGTGGCTTTCTTATACACTAACAATGAAAATACAGAAAAAGCACATTAGAGAATTGATTCGATTTACTATAGCACCAAAATCCATAAGATACCTGGGAATCTTAGGTAAAGAGGTAAAGGAACTGTACTCAAGGTACTGCAGAACACTCATGAAAGAAATTGAAGAAGACACAAAAAGATGGAAAACCATTCCATGCTCTTGGATCGGAAGAATAAACATTGTTGAAATGTCTATACTGTCTAGAGCAATCTATACTTTTAAGGATCTTCTGATCAAAATTCAAAGAGCTCTTTTTCAAAGAGCTGGAGCAAATAATCCTAAAATTAGTATTCAATCAGAAGAGAACCTGAATTTCTAAGGAAATGTTGAAAAACAAACATAAAACTGGGGGCACTGCGTTACCTGATTTCAAACTTTACTACAGAGCTGTGACCACTAAGAGAACATGTTGCTGGCTTAAAAACAGACACATAGACCAGTGGAACAGAGTAGAGAGCCCAGATATGAACCCTCAACTTTATGGTCAAACAATCTTCGACAAAACAGAAAAAAATATACAGTGGAAAAAAGACCGTCTCTTCAATAAATGGTGCAGGGAACACTGGAGAGCTATATGTAGACCATATAATATACAGTACACAAAGAAAAACTCAAAATGGATAAAAGACCTCAATGTGAGAAAGAAATCCAACAGAATCATAGAGGATAATACAGGCAGTAAACCCCTTCAATATCAGCCACAGCAACTTCTTTCAAGATATGTCTCCAGGGGCGCCTGGGCGGCTCAGTGGGTTAAGCCGCTGCCTTCAGCTCAGGTCATGATCCCACGTTTCTGGGATAGAGACCCGCATTGGGTTCTCTGCTCAGCATGGAGCCTGCTTCCTCTTCTCCCTCTCTGCCTGCCTCTCTGCCTGCTTGTCATCTCTCTCTGTCAAATAAATAAATAAAAAATCTTAAAAAAATAAAAAAAAGATATGTCTCCAAAGAAAAAGGAAACAAAGTGAAAATAATCTTTTGGGACTTCATCAAGATTAAAAGCTTCTGCACAGCAAAGGAAACAGTCAACAACACAAAGCTGCAACCCACGGAATGGGAGAAGATATTTGCAAATGACAATACAGACAAAAGGTTGATATCCAGGATCTATAAAGAACTCCTCAAATTCAACACACACAAAGAAGACAATACATTAAAAAATGGGCAGAAGATATGAACAGACTATTCTTCAACGAAGACCTACTAATGGCTATCAGACACATGAAAAAATGGTCATCTTTGTGAGCCATCAGGGAGATTCTAATGAAAACCATATTGAGATACCAATTTACATCAGTTAGAAGGGCCAAAATTTGCAAGACAGGAAACAACACGTGTTAGAGAGGATGTGGAGAAAAGGGAACCCTCTTACGCTGTTGGTGGGAATGTAAGTTGGTGCAGCCACTTTGGAGAACAGTGTGGAGATTACTCAAGAAATTAAAAATAGAGCTTTTCTATGACCCTGCAATTGCACTCCTGGGTATTTACCCCAAAGATACAGATGTAGTGAAAAGAAGGGCCATCTGTACCCCAATGTTTATAGAAGCAATGCCCATGGTCAACAAACTGTGGAAAGAAGCAAGATGTCTTTCAACGGACGAATGGATAAGAAAGATGTGGTCCATATAGACTATGGAGTATTAGGCCTCCATCAGAAAGGATGAATACCCAAATTTTGTAACAACATGGATGGGACTGGAAGAGATTATGCTGAGTGAAATAAGTCAAGAAGAGAGAGTCAACTATATATGGCTTCACTTATTTGTGGAGCATAACAAATAACATGGAGGACAAGGGGAGATGACGAGGTGAAGGGAGTTGAGGGAAATTGGAAGGAAAGGTGAACCATAAGAGACTATGGAATCTGAAAAAATATCTGAGGGTTCTGAAGGGTCAGGGGTTGGGAGGTTGGGGGAACCAGGTGGTGGGTATTGAAAAGGATTCAGATAGCATAGAGCACTGGATGTGGTACAAAAACAATGAATATTTTTACGTTGAAAATTATATATATATAATTGAAAATTATATATATATATGAAAATTATATATATATATATTTTTACGTTGAAATTTATATTATATATATTTTTTAACGTTGAAAATTATAATTCTGAAAATTTATAATTTTATATATATAAAAAATATATATAAAATAATTTTCAATGTTAAAAAATATATATATAATTATAGATTATATTATATATTTTTTACGTTGAAAATTATATTATATATATTATATATATATTATATATATATTATACATAATATAATTATATATATAATTTTCAACGTAAAAAATACATATATATAATTATATATATTATATATATATATAATATAATTTTCCACGTAAAAAAATATATATAATTATATATATAATTTTCAACGTAAAAATATCTTGAGAATCAGAATAGTGGGAATGAGTTAAAAATAAAAGTTGTATCTGTGAACTGTGAAGTAGTAGTGGCTGTTCTCTTGTAGTTTTTTTTTTTTTTTTTTTTTTTTTTTTTGCTGGTTGATTTTCTGAAGGAGGGGACTGCCACAGAGGTTTTCAGTCAATGATGTTCCCTAGTTAAGTCCTCTGGCCGCCCTTGGGAGAATGGGCTCTGAGAAAAACGGCCTTTTCAGGCTTTTGTTCTCTGGAGGTTTTTATGTTTCTTCAATTTTTTTCTCCCACCTTGACCACATTTGATGGTTTTTGACGTTTATAGGAAAGCAAACAGCACCCAGACCTCCCTCTCAGAGAAAAGCCTCAGTCTGCTCCTGTGGGTGCTGCAGAGTTCATATAAATTTACCCTTGGCCACTGGAAGACCAGGTTTTGAGTCACGGTCCTGGGAGATGCAGGATCTTCTGCTTTACCCAAAATCATGGTAGTGGCAGCTGTCTGCGCAGCTCCAGACCATCAGAGAGGTTACAAGCAGCACTAACATACTGAGATTTTCCCCCTGGCCTGGGCTTGAAGTGCCTAGTCTTTCTGGGTCTAAGAGCGACGGGCTTGTGAGCATCTCTCCCAGGAAAGGGTGTGCATCATGCGTGTTTCACGCTCTGATAACAGGGCGCAGATCTGAGAGCATGAGGCTGAGCCATTGTGCACCTATCTAAGGGGAGTGTTAGGCTTGCGTGAGTCTCAGTCTCTTTTAGCAAGTCTCAGCATTCTGCTTTCTGTGGAGGCTCAAAGCCCTCACAAGAGCCAAACTCCACACATTCTCAGGCATGCTGGTAACTCAGGGAACAAGACCTAGTTTCTCCACCACACTCTCTCTGGCTCAGTGCCAGGGGAGGCTGTCCTAAGTCAGGGGACATAAACCCGTGTCCTTAGGCCCAATTCCCACAACTTACCTCTGTGATTCTTTGCTCTTTTTGAGTGCTTTCAACCTGACTCCAAGTTAATGCTGGTCCCCAGAGACAGGGCACTCTCATATTGGGGTATTGCTTTCCAATGGGTCCGCTGTAGTGGCTCCCCGCCTATTTTGTTTATCTGTCAATATCAGTATGACATTCTCACTCTGCATTACCTGCGAACTGGTTTCTTCTGCCCCTGTAGAGATCTGGACACTTATAATTCTGATCTCAGCTGATTTCATGGGTGGTCAGAGTTCTTTGGTAGTAATGGGATCACATTAGGGTAGAGGTTGAAGCGGGGCTTCCTCCTACTTCCCCTCCATCTTGTCTCATCTCACATAACACTTAAAATGAAATTTCAAGAGATACAAAGTCGGTCTTTTTTGATAGCAGTTTAATTTGATATGCTTTGAAAACACATTCCATCACTTTCAGCCATATTTCCTGCAAAGAATGTTCCATTTAGTCCTCTTTTATAAACATGTATTCTCACTAAACTGCCTTAAAACAAACACACAGTTTTGTGTGTCTGGTTAGAGTCATATTGTTGGTCCCTTTATCCCTTGTTTTTTCACATGTTTCTTGACTACCATGAGAAAGGGAAATCATATGTTATTTGTCTTTCTAAGACTGATATATGTGACATAGCCCAATGCTCTCCACTAATCTATAAGAGGCAAGTGGTAAGAATTCATTCTTGCTTATGCCTCAGTAAGAGTCTGCAGTGCCTTTGGAGGACAGTGAGATGGTAGTAGTGTCTGGGAACTCCAGGCTTGTCTTCAGCCATGAACACAACTGGATGATTGCAACATCAAGTTCAACTTGGAGGAAATTGACCCGAACCCTACAAATCAAACTCCACAGCAAAAGAGAAAAGAAGTCACAGAGACTATGGGAGAAGTTTAGAGATAGGGCATGTGGGAGAGGTAGGCATTTGGTGCTTCAGAGGGCAGTGAACCAGTGCAAAAGACAAAGGCACAGGAGAGAGTAGCACAGTTTTAACCCACAAGGAGCATGTTTCCCAAAGCCATTGGCTGTGACTAGCAGAGGGTCTGAATAGCACGACTTGTTGCCAAAAAGGGTCTTGAGGACAGGATTTCAAATCAGCAGGCTTAGGAGACATCTACTTGAGAGAACACTGTGTTTCTTCTGGAGAGGACACCAACAAGCAACCAGGTGCCTGGAAACCAGCCTGGAAACCATGATCAGAGACAATGCCAGGAGACACACTTGTCTATGGGTCTCTTCCAACATTCTCCACGTTTTCTCCTGTGGACTCCAAGTACATAAGTCCATCCTGGGACTAAGGTTCAATGGTGTAGAGTCTGCCTTTGGTGCTTGGTCAGTTTTGAATATTGGGAGGCCGTTTTGGCATGATTTCTGGAGAAGCTTGAGGTACTCGTGTCCTCGCTCTTGAATACCTCAGACATGCCTTTGGCATGGTTGCTGGTGTACCCTTTGAGCTTTCCTTGAGTGGCTTTTTTTTTTCCTGGTCAGATGCACCCTAATTGGTTAGGAGGACCATACCAATATGTGAGGCGTGGAGTTCCTCCCTTGAGGCTTTGGTTGAGGGCTGACTCTTTTTTGACCATTTATAGGTAAGATCAAATGCTGGATTCTTCTCTTTCTCTGGAATCTAGAAGGCTGAGTGTGACAGTTACGAACAAAGTCTATGAATTCAGCCATGGCAAACGTGACACTTACTCGCTTCTCAAACTGCCTTGTTGAGAGACCCTGGCAGCTCCTGCTGTTTGGAAGGTATTGGGATTCTCTTGGCCCACCCATGACTACTTCACCCAAGTATAGTCATCAGACGTAGTTTGGAAAGGAGTGGTTGCTATGACATTAAAGCTTTGTGACACACAGAAGCTGGCTTCACTGAAGCAGCAGTTCCTCTCTCATCATCTTTTAGTCCTATGGCTAAAATAATAATAATGAAGGCAATGACGTTTTTTCTCATTGAGAAAGCCTCAGTAGGAACAGAAAAAGATCCCTCTGATCCTGATCAATAACTCAGGTTTCCTTGTGTGCAAATTCCACTTTCTAGACAAAGAGAAAAGAAAATGGTGGTCGATATAACATCATTTAGGCCAACATTTCTCCAAAGACAGCAAGGTTTTCGTATTTCCACTGCAATTTCTAGAGATATCTATAAACAGTGAGGCCTCTTGGGTAGCATTAGCTCTCTCTGAGGTTTGTCATCCTGTGCTTGAGAGAGTCTTTTCACAGCATCTATCACTGTGGGTCAGTGATGACTAAGGGACATAAAGTCCCTTTTCAAGGAAAACTATTAGGGCATGGATGTATTGTGCTGTCTGTGTCCTCATCTCATAGTGTTCTGAAACACGAGTCATAAGGGATTAGGACTCTGTCTACCTGGTTTTACCTTAAACATCTTTGCAAGGGCTTCAAGGAGAGTGACACTCTGCATGAGATCTAACCGTTAAGGAAGAGCCCTGTACAGCACTCCTTGACATCATTATTTAACTCTACCTGCTGTGGTAATGGGTATAGTCATGTTGCCAACTATCTTAATTGGAGGAAAGAGAATGGCCTATATTGCAGGCCAGCAATGCCCACTCGATTAGAACTATGGATTGAACCTCAATGTCCTTGTAAAGACTAGTGGAAAGAAGGTGTGGTCCATATTGGCAACAGGGTATTCCTCAGCCATCAGGGAGGATGAACCCCTGGTACTTGCATTGACATGAATGCCACACAAATACGTGATGTAAAATGAAAAAGGCAAGCAGACAAAGGGAAATACCATATGGCTTCCCCTTTATGTGCCCCAAGAGGAATACCTTGGTCCTTAGTAGAAGGAAGGGAAAACTTAAGGGGAAGAAGACAAACCAGGAGGAATGCAGGAGTCTGAGTACCAAGCTGAGGGTCACAAGAGAGACATGCAGGGAATATGGAACTACTTAATGGGTGCTGAATTGTGGCATATATTAGGATGAGCGTTAAGTCATATATGGAACTAAAGCAACAGCGAATACTTTGTCAAAAATGTATGATGGATTATAGGCTGGCTTCCTCAACATATCAATATATATCAATATATATCAATATATATCTATATCTATATCTATATCTATCTATCTATCTATATATATATATATATATATACACAAACTGGCCCTATTAAAAGCAGATGAAAACAGAAACAGAAACAGTAAAGAAAAGAATTATATTTTTATTATCTTTACTTATTAAAATGGCATGAACTTTGTTTCCTATATTGTCTTTATCTGAATTGGGTCTTTGTACTTGTAAATTAGGGTCTACCCTCCTCCTTCATTTCTGGAATCGATGAGAAAAAACGTCATTGCCTGCATTAAATGCCTAGAAGAGTTGACAAGGAAAATGTTTTTGAACTGGCCTTCTGTGTGTTGGGAGGTGTTTGCTTACTGCTTCAAATTATTTACTCAGTACTGGAGAGCTCAGATTTTCTTAGGTTCCTGACCTAATCGTGGGAGTTGATGTGTCTCTTGGAATTTATCCTTTTCTCTCAGTTCTTACATTTCCTGGCATACTTGTGTAGAGGGGTCTTTTAGGTTATAATTTTTCCTTTCTATAATTTGTCATATGACAACATACTTTCAGCTGTATGCTTGTCTTTATGAACTACCCAGGTAATGTCTTCTCCAGTGTGTTAAATTTTTAGAACTGACGTGTGAGTTCTCCTGATTTTTTCCTATTGATTTGTATTTCTTTTATTTCAATGATCATATGTATTATTTCATTTTTTTCTGTTAACGTTGGAGTTCTTTTCTTCTTTTATTAGTTCCTTATGACATCAAGTTGTGTAGCCTTTTTTGGTGTTCCCAATTTTTGGAAATACATGCATTTAACCCTATATTCTTTCCCCATAAAATGTTTTGATATCCCATAAGCTACTTTACTTTCCTTTGTTCAAGGTATGGTCTGATTTTCTTTTTGATTTTTTTTTTGTTGATTCATTGCTAGTTCGGAAGTGTGTTGTGCTTTCCACCTATTAGTGTCTGGCTGATTTTCCTTTTTGTAAGTGATTTATTTCCGTTTTTATACCTTCGTGGTCTGAAGTATACAGGATAGGATTTGAATTCTCTTCTATTAATTATGACTGGATTTGGACTCCAGCACACGATCTTTAATAGACAATATTAGGTCTTCCCTTGAGAAGAACTTCTTTTATTGTCCTCAGAGACACAATCTTATGCATGTTTGCCCAAAGCTTGGGTGGTCTAGAGAGCCCATGATGACATCTCTTATTCCTTACCACCTTTCCTTCTGGATGATCTGTCCTGTGTTGAAAGTGATTATGGTAGTGTCCAAAATATTTTATTGTGGTCCACATCTCCCTTCCTTTCTGTTAGCATACTTCCAACATTTAGATACACCTATGTTGGTGTTGTATATATTGTCAATTCTTCCACGTGTCTGATGTTTTGAAGCCCCATCAAGACAAAACACCTTCCAGTAATCTTTTGTCTCTCGAAGGCATAGAATCTCTCTATCTGCCATAGGCACAATCACTTTGGCTCTCTGCTTACCAATTGCATAACATATGTCTTCACTTTCAAGCTATGTGTATCTTTATAGTAGAAGGAAATCTCCTATGGCCAACAGAAGGTTGAGCTTGTTTTGTTTTTGTTGTTTTCTAGTTGAAATTTTTGCCTTTTTTTCTTTTTTTTTTTAAATTTTTATCCAATCCAACAATCTGTGTGTAATGATGGGAGAATTTAGTCCTGAATACCTGAACTAATTATTGATAGGTAAGGAGATAGCTTTCTTATTTTCATTGGTTTCTGACTGGGATTCTCTGTGTCTTTCCCATTTATGGTATTTTTGTGGGGAGTTGCTTCCTTTAGTTCGATTTCTCACTTCATCCCCATCTTTTGTGTTTCTTAGCAGTGTGTGTGTGTGTGTGGCTGTGTGTATGTTGTCAATGTGTTTTTTACATAACACTTAAAATGATATTTCAAGAGATAAGAATTCACTCTTTTGTGGATAGCAATTCAGTTTCATATGACTTGAAAACTCACATTTTATCACTTTCAAGCATATTTCCTGCAAGAATGTTCCATTTAGTCCTCTTTTATAAACATGCTTTCTCACCAGCCTGCCTTCACACAAACACCACGTTTTGTTTGCCTGGTTAGGGTCAAATTGTTTTTCCCTTTTTTCCCTTGATTTTTCACATGTTTCTTGACTACTATGAGAGTGTGAAATCACACGTTATTTGTCTTTCTGAGACTGATATATGTGACATCGCCCAATGCTCTCCACAATTCTGTAACAAGAAGCAAGTGGCAAAAATTAATTCTTGCTTATGCCTCAGTAAGAATGTGCAGTGCCCTTGGAGGATAGTGAGATTGTAGTAGTGTCTGGGAACTCCAGTCTTGCTTTCTGCCATGAACACAACTGGATGATTACAACATCAACTGCAAATTGGCAGAAATTGACCCGAAACCTACAAATCAAACCTAACAGGAAAAGAGAAAAGAGGTCACAGAGACTATTGGAGAATATTGGAGCCATGGCTTAGGGGAGAGGTAGGCGTTTGGTGCTTCAGAGGGCAGTGATTCAATGGGAAAGACAAAAGCACAGGAGAGAGGAGCAACTGGGATCCCACATGGAGCATGTTATCCAAAGCCATTGGCTGTGACCAGCAGATGGTTTGAATGGCACGGGTTCTTGCCTACAATGGGTCTTGAGGACAGGAGATTTCAGATCATCAGGCTTGGCAGACATCAACTTGAGATAACACTTTGTTTTTCCTGGAGAGGACACCAACAAGCATCCAGAAGCAGATAACCTGAAAACATGATCAGATACAATAATAGAGACATCAGAGACAATAATAAGAGACAGAGCGGGAAGATGATAGGTTCTGGCAGTGCATCCGTGAGAGGCAGTGTTCGTGGAGATGACTCGATGGGAGCAAAAGAAATTTTGGGCTTTCACACCATAAAGCATAAAGACAGAGCTACTGGCCAAAGACAGGGAGGTGAGGACATTATCTGCCTATCTTGCAAACATGAATTCCCTACCGTGGAACACTTAGGGGACTGCCTTACTCAGTCCAAGTTGCTTAGTCCCAGGAGAACACTCTCCCATAAGGAAATGGAAGAAAACCCTGCCCACATGCTTTCTCCTAACCACAGCATTTTGCAGGCCTTCAATTTGTTGAGTTTGTTGAATGTCTACTTTCACAGAAACACCAGAGCACACCAAGCTAAACCTCAGCATATTCAGCCCAGAACCCCAAACACACAAAATGGCAGGCAAGGAGAGCCTATGTAGATGAGGACTCAAGGACAGTTGACAGCCACGATACAACAGCAGAGGACATGCATGCCACACACAAAACCGAGACTCTCACAATGGCCAGCTTTTGTGCACTCCATGATCTCTTATTTGTAATGAAATTACCCTCAGTCTATAAAACAGAGTGGGCTTTTGAATACAGAGAAGAAGACAGGCCTAAGTTGAATGCATTGATGGAAGAATCAATTGATGCTGAGGAAAAAAGAAAAAGAAATGATCATGGCCAGGCAATCGTATTGAAACCTCTACATATAACATGTCCAATGGAGGATTGAAAGAAGCAGCCAGGATACTCACTGTACATCAGGAAAACACAAAATACAACACGGAGTCTCAAACCACATATATAAAATTGATTACAAAATAAAATAAAACAAAGAATCCTTGATGAAAAGATTGGTAGCAGACTGGAGAAAAAATCCAGAAAGTTGGCAATAACATAGGATCAAATTAGTGACCTGGAAGACAAAAAATTGAAAATAAGGAAGCAAAGCCAACGAGAGAAGGAATAGTGAGACAATGACAAGGGGCTAAGGGAAATCATCAACTCCAATGAATGGAAAAAGGTGCCTGTTGTAGAAGACTTAGGAGTAAAATTTTCTTTGAGAAATCAGAGCTGACAATTTCCCTCAACTGGGAGGAAAATCAGAGATCCAAATTCAGAGGCCCAGAGGATAGCCATCAGCATCAAGAGAAGCAGAGCAACCCAAGACATAGTGTCATTCTCCCTGCCAAATCTAGTAATGGAGGAATTCTCTTTACCTAAATATGCGTGGGAGTGTAATTTGTCCATAGTCAAGTCACTGACTTCAAGAGGACAAGCTATACCAGCTCTCAAAGCAGGTGGATAGCTCAAGCAACACCAGCCCAAGCCAAAATCGGTATCCTTTGCATTTATGAACAATGACAGGGCAGTGGTTCTTGTCTAGAACTAGGAGGTATTAATAAAATGAAGACTGGGCCCTGGGGTATGTCCATCAGTTAAGACCTGGCCTTCAGCTCAACTCATAATCCAAGAATCATGGCATTGACTCTGGTCTCATATTCCTTGCTAAGGGGCAAATCTGCTTCTCCCTCTCCAGCTCCACACACTGACTGTTATTTCTCTGTCTCTCTGTCAAATACATGCTTGTGCATCGTTTGACACAAAACAAAACCAAATCCAAACCAGTGGAGGAGACAAGATGTCAGGGAAGTAGGAGGAGGCGCCTTTTCAACTTGTACTCTAAAGCGAGCTGATTAACACCAAAGAACTCTGGTCACCCTTGAAATAAGCCTGAGATCATAATTATACATATTTTTATCTCTACAGTGACAGAAGATGCCAGTGGGCAGGTAAAGTGGAGTGGAAATATTGGACTGATATTGGAAGATAAACAAAAGGGGGAGTGAGCTACCAGAGGCGACTGTTTCAAAACCATACCCGTAATACAAAAGAGCCCTTCATCTGCAGACCAGCATTAACTTGGAGACTGCTTGAAAGCCCTCCAAAAGAGCAAAGGATCTCGGGGGAATATTGTGGGAATTGGGGAATCTAGGGGCTTAAGTCCCCAGACCCAGGACAGCCTGCCCTGGTGCTGAGCCAGAGAGAGTGTGGCAGAGAAACCAGGTCTTGGTCCCTGAGCCACCAGTGTGTCCAACATTGTCTGGGGTCTGGCTTCTGTGAGGGGTTGGGAGCCTCAACAGATGGCAGAACACTGAGCCCTGCTACAGACCCTAAGACACACACGCCCGTCACCCTCCCCTGAGAGAGGTGTACAAAGGCCGACCCAATGAACTTAGACCCGTGCCATTTTTTCAGAGCCTGAGACGCACGCCCCAAACTCTCCCCTGAGAAAGGTGCACGAAGGCCCAGCCTGGTGCTTTTGGACATGCGCTCTGCTCTCAGAGCCTGTGACATGCGCGAACAACCTATAGCCTCCCCTGAGAGAGGTGCGTGCAAGTTGGGTGCTCTTAGACCCAGAAAGACCAGGCACTCCCAGCCTGGGCCAGTGTGCCTTCACTGCTTGGAACCTCTCTGGCGGTCTGGAGCTTCCCAGACAGCCGCTGCTGCTGTGGTTTTGGGTACAAGCAAAAAATCCTGAGTCCCCAGGAATGGGACTGGGAACCTGCTCTGTCGCAGCCAAGGAGAAATTTATATGGGCTATGCAGCCAGACTGAGGCTTCTCTCTGAGGCTTCTCTCAATCAGGGTGCAGATTGTTTTCCTCTAAACCTAGATATACCATCAAAAGTGGTCAAGGCAAGAGAAAAAAAAAGTAAACAAACACAAAAACTCCAGAGAACAAAAGCCTGAAAAAACCAGTTTTCTCAGAGTCTCCCTCCTTGAGGTAGCGAAAGGCCATATCCCAGCGAACATCATTGACTTACAACCCACGTGGAAGGCCCCTCCACCAGATAACCAACCAAAAAAGAAAAAATAAAAAAAGACTACAAGAGAACAGCCACCACTACTTCATAGGACAACTTATACTTTTAATTTTTTCTCACTATTCTACTCATTTTTTTTAAATATAGATAAATTTTTAACCTATTACCATCACAGTGAGCTAGCCAGTACATCAAATTCCATAATAACCTTCTAACATGAATTTTTTGATACATACACCTGTGTTTTTCTTTTTCAGTTCTATTTTTAATTTTTTTTAAATTCTAGTTTAGTTTAGTCTAGTTTATTCCTTTTGTATTTTTATTTTCTAATATTCATATAGAGTTAAACTTCAAAGTAATCTCCTTTACCCAATCAATACTACCCCTATAGGTAAACATATTTTTAATCCCCCTTTATCTTAGGAAAGTTGATTCCTTTAACAGAGATATTAAAATACATCCAGGAAGAATCAAAACAAACTTCCTGGCCCACACTGAGAATTTATAACCACAATCCCATTTTTTTCTTCCACCAGAGTTTCTGTGTTTTTGTGTTTGTCCTGATAGTATATAAATCTTACACTTGTGGGTTTTTTTTTTTCCCACGAGGTTCTTCCTTTATTTATATATATATACTTCATAAACCTTTCCTTGGAGCCGATTTGGCCTAAACCTTATCTTTACCTTCCCTTTCTTTTTCTGTCTCTCTCTCTCTCTTTTTTTCTTTTCTTTTTTTTTCTCTCATTTCAGTGGGGAATCCTGATTGCTAAGACGTATTATGCCTCCATCAGAAAGGATGAATACCCAACTTTTGTAGCAACATGGACCGGAAGAGATTATGCTGAGTGAAAGAAGTCAAGTAGAGAAAATCAATTATCATGTGGTTTTACTTATTTGTGGAGCATAACAAATAACATGGAGGACAAGGGTACTTAGAGAGGAGAAGGGAGTTGGGGGAAATTGGAAGGAGAGGTGAACCAGGAGAGACTATGGACTCTGAAAAACAATTTGAGGAGTCTGAAGTGGAGAGGGTTGGGATGTTGGGGGAACCAGGTGGTGGCTATGAGAGATTGCACAGATTGCAGGGAGCACTGGGTGCAAAAATAAGGAATACTGTTATGCTGAAAATAAAAAAAAAAAAAAAGAAAGAAAAAACCCCACAAACCAAACGAAACAAAACAAAACAGTTTACAAAGATTTACTTGAGCCAAACAATGGTTTATTTAATTTGGACCTATGTCCTATGGAATGTAGCCAGGTACAGAGCTCCTCCAACCATCCTAAAATGCTAGACCTTCGCTCTGAGCTCCCTTGTTCATTCTTTTGTTCTTTGTGTTCCTGGATCTTCTCACCAACCAGTAGTATCCACTGTCTGTCCCACTGTAATGTCCCTTTGTTGTCACATTGTTCATCCTCTCCTGGATTTATTAGAACATGCCAATCTTCTGCAAGAGGCACTGTTTGGTTATCACATGAAACCATTTGGGGGATCATCATGAGAGTGTTAAGGCAGGCTTGTGCAGCCACATCTCCATGCAGCTCCCCAGAGGATAGCTGCACCACCCTGTGGGAATGCTCCAGGTTTTCAACATTCAAATCCTCTTCAATGCATCCTTTTGGAGATACATGTTGTCATTTTGAAGTTAGCACGAAAGTCCTTCAAATGTCTCCACTTGGGCTATGGGTCTCTTCCAACATTCTCCATGCTTGATCCTGTGGACTCCAAGTACATGAGTGCATCCTGGGCCTAAGGTTCTAGGGTGTAGTGTCTGCTTGGTCATTTTTGAAGACTGGAAGGCCTTTTTGGGATGACTTCTGGAGTTACAAGGGGGTACTCGTGTCCTCTCCATTAAAGATTCCAGACATGTCTTTGGCATGGTTGTGGGTGTTCCCTCTGAGCATTCCTTGGGTGGCCCTTTTTTTGCTTAGAAGCACCCTTAATTGGGTAGGAGTTCTCATATGCAGCCCATGGAGATACTTCCTTGAGGCTTTGGTTGAGGTCTGGTTCTTTGTTGGTCTCTCGTGGGTAAGATGGAATAGTGGATTCTTGTTTTTATCTGGAATCCAGAAGGCTGGAGGTGACATTCATGACCAAAGTCTACGAATTTGGCCATGGAGAAGGTGACACTGACTTGCTTCACAAACTGCCTTGTTGAGAGACCCTGGAAACTCCAGCAGTTGGGAGGGTTTGGGATCCTATTGGCATACCTATGACTACTCCAGCCAAATATAGTCATCAGTCGTAGTTTGGGGAGGAGTAAATGCTATGATTTCAAAACTATGTGGCATCACAGAAACTGGCTTCACTGAAGCAGCAGTCCCTCTCTCATTACCTTTGAGTCCCATGGCTTTAGGTAGGAAGGACTGGGAAGAACAGAAAAAAAGCCCTCTGCTTCTGATCAAGAACTCAGTTGTCTTGTGTGTTAATGACCCACTCCCCCTTTCTAGACAATTTTTACCATTTTTTAGGCTAACATTTTTCCAGAGACTACAGGGTATTCCTATTTCCACTACAATTTCTAGAAATCTCAATAAACAGTGAGATTTTTTGTGTAGCATTAGTTCTCTGTGAGGTTTGACATCTTGTGTATGGGAGAGTCTTTTACAGCATCTTTACATATAGGTCAGTGATGACTAAGGGACGGAAATCCCTTTTCAAGGAAAAATGTTAGGGCATGGATGTATTGTGATGTCTGTGTCCTCATTTTCTAATGTTCTGAAACACAAGTCATAAGAACTAGGGCTCTGCCTACCTGGTTTCACCTCAAACACCTTTGCAAAGGCTTCAAGGAGAGTGACATTCTTCCTGAGAGCTAACCCTTAAGGAAGAGGCCTGGACAGCACTCCTTGTCATCATTATTTAATTCTACCTGCTGTGGTAATGGGTATAGTCATGTTGACCATGTCTCTTCAATCAGAAAAAAGGGAATGGACTATATCGATGGCCTGCAAAGCCCACTCGAGCAGAACTGTAGATGAAGCTGCAATGCCCTGCAAAGACTAGTGGATAAAAAAGGTGTGGTCCATCTTGGAAACACAGTATTCCTCAGCCCGCATGGAGGATAAACCTCTGGTACTTGCATTGACATAAATGTCACACGACTGGGCGATGCAAAATGGAAAAGTAAAGCAGACATAGGAAAATATCATATGGATTCCCTCCTATGTGCCTCAGGTTGAATACCATGGCCCTTAGTAGAAGGAAGAGAAAATTGAAGGGGAAAAAGTCAGAGAAGTAGACAAATAAGGAGTGACTCATGTCTCTCAGAACCAAGCTGAGGCTTACAGAAAAAAAAAAAAGACATGCTGTTAATGAAGGAACTGGTTAATGGGTGTTGAGGAGTTGTGGCATATATTTAGAGGAGCACTAGGTCGTATATGATACTAAAGAAACAGTGGATTCTCTGTCAAAAATGTATGATCGATTATAGGTAGGCTTCTTCATCACAACAAAAAAGAATAAAATAAAAACAAACTGGCCCTTTCAAAAGCAGATGAAGACAGACAGAAAAAAAGTAAGAATTATATTTTATTATGTTTACTTATTGAAATAGCATCGTTTTTGTTTTTTAATGTCTGAATTGGGTGTTTATACTAGTAAGTTACAGTCTATCCACATCCTCCCTTTCTGGAATTGATGAAAAAAAAAATGACATTGACTTCATTTAGTGTCTGCAAGAATTGACTAGGAAAATGATTTGGACCTGGTTTTCTGCGTGTTGGGAGGTGTCTAATTATTGCTTCAAATGCTTTAATCAGTGCTACAGAGCTCAGATTTTGTACGTTTCATGACCTATTCTTGGTAGTTGATATGTGCTTGAAATTTGTCCTTTTCTCTCAGTTATTTGATTTTCTGGCATAATTGTGTATGGGTGTAAGGGTCTTCCCATTTATTTTTTCCCTTTGTATCAATTGTCATCTCTTGTGATCTCTTACTTTCAGATTTATGCTTGTCTCCCTTTTTGATCTAGGTAATGGTGCCTCCAGTTTGTTAAAGTTTTCAAAACGGACGCTTGAGTCTTCCTGATTTTATTTTTCCTTTTGCCCTGCTGGTATTTCTTTTATTTCCATGATCACATGTATTATTTCATTTTTTTTTCTGTTAACTTTGTAGTTTGTTTCTTCTTTTTCTAGTTCTTTATCGTGTCATGTTAGGTTGCTTTTTTTTTTTTTTTTGATGTTTTTAAGTTTTGAATATACACACGTTTAACCCTATGCTCCTTCCCCTAAAATGTTTGCATCATCCCATAAGTTTTTTTTTACTTTCCTTTGTTCAAAGTACTTTCTGATTTTCCTTTTGATTTTCTTTCTTGGTTTCACTGTTAGTTCGGAAGTGTGTTCTGTTTTCCAACTATTAGGGTCTTGCTGTGTTTTTCATTTGTAAGTGATTTCTTTCTGTTTTCATATCTTCATGTCATAAGTATACAACATAGATTTTGAATTCTTTTCTATTATTTATGACTGGATTATGACTCCAGCACAGGATCTGTGATAGACAATATTAGATGTGTTCTAGGGAAGAACTTCTCTTATGGTCCTGAGGGAAACAATTTTATGCATGTTTCCCCAAAGCTCAAGTGCTCTAGAGAGCCCAGGATGATGTCTGTTATTCCTTACCTCCTGCCCATCTGGATGATCTGTCCTGTGCTGAAAGTAGATACCGTAATGCCAAAAATACTATATTGTGGCCCCATATCCCTTCCTTTCTTTTAATATGCTTCCAACATTTAGATACAACCATGTTGGTGGTGTGTATGTTGGCAATTCCTCCAAGTTTCTGAGGTTTTGATGCTCCGTCACTACAAAGCACCTTCCAGTAATCTTTTGTCTCTTGTCTCTCTCTATCTGCCATAGGCACAATCACTTTGGTTTTCTTCTCCTTGCCAATTGCAAAACGCATGTCTCCCTCATTCCTTTATTTTCAAGCTAAGTGTATCTTTACAGTCGAAGGAAATCTCCTATGGCCAACATAAGGTCAAGCTTGTTTTGTTGTTGTTTTTGTTGTTGTTCTTTTCTTGTTGAACATATTGCCTTTTTAAAAAAATTGCATCCACTCCAACAATCTGTTTTCAGTGATAGAAGAATATATTCCTGGATGCTTGAACTAATTATTGATAGGTAAGGAGTTAACTTTCTCATTTTGATTGGTTTCTGACTTGGATTCTCTCTGCATTTCACCTTTATAGTATTTGCTTTGGGGTTTTCTTCCTTTAGTGTGATTCCTCACTTGCATCCCCATCTTTTGTGTGTCCTATCTGTGTGTGTGTGTGTGTGTGTGTGTCCGTTTCTTGTCTGTGTGTTTCACCTAAACTTATAATAAATTTCAGGAGATAGGAAGTCAATATTTTCTGGATAGCAATTCAAGTTGATATACCTTAAAAGCTCATATTTTATCACTTTCAACCACATTTCCTGTAAGGAATGTCCCATTTAGTCCTCTTTTATAAACACGTATTCTTACTAATCTGCCTTCAAGCAAACACACAATTATGTGTGCCTGATTAGAGTTGTATGTTTGTCCCTTTTCCCCTTGCTTTTTCACATGTTTCATGACTACAATGAGATACTGAAATCATATGTTATTTGTCTTTCTGAGACCGATAGATGTGATGAAGCCCAATGCTCTCCACAACACTACCACATGGGGCACTTGGCAAAAATTCATTCGTACATATGGCCGGGTAAGGGTCTGCTGTACTTTTGGAGGACAGAGAGATGGTAGTAGTGTCTGGGAAGTCCAGCCTTATCTTCAGCCAGGAACACAACTGGAACATTACCACATCAAGTGCAACATGGAGGAAATTGTCCTGAAGCCTACAAAGCAAACTCCACAGCAAAAGAAAATAGAAGTCACAGAGAGTATGCGAAAAGATTGAAGACATGACTTAGGGAACACATGGGCAGTTGATGCTTCAGAGGGCAGTTAGCCAATGCAAAAGACAAAGGCACAGGAGAGTGGAGCACCCTGGGAACCCACAAGGAGCATTTTTACCAATGCCATTGGCTGTGACCAGCAGAGGGTCTAAACAGCATGAGTTCTTGCCAACAAAGGGTTTTGAGGCCTGGAGATTTCAGATCAGTAGGCTTGCAGACGTCGAGTTGAGAGAACACTATGTTTTTTTCTATAGAGGACACCAACAAGCAAGCAGCTGCAGACAGCCTGGAAACCATGAACAGAGACAATACCAGGAGACACATTTGGAAGATGGTTGGTACTGGCAGTGCATCCATGAGAGGCAGTGCTAATGGAGATGACTGGTTGTGGCAAAATAAATTTGGGGTTATCACACCAGTAGCATAAAGACTGAGCTATTGGCCAAAGACAGGACGGTGAGGACAGTAGCTGCCTCACCTGCAATCACGAAGTCCCAACTGTGGGACATTGAAGGGACTGCTTTCTTCAGTCTACATTGTTTAGATACAGGAGAAAAGACTCTCCCTTACAGGACTAGAAGAAAGCCCTTCCCACATGCTCTTTTCTGACCACAGAATTATGTAGGCCTTCATTCTGTTGAGTTGTTTGTACATCTCTTTTCACACGCAAAACAGAGCCCAACATGCCAAACCTCAACATATTCAACCCACAAAATAAACACTCCAAACGGCAGGCAATAAGAGCTCTGCAGATGACTGGCCTCAAGTTTGAATGGCCTCAGTTAGAATGGCCACAATTTGCAAGACAGGAAACAACACGTGTTGGAGAGGATGCGGAGAAAGGGAATCCCTCTTACACTGTTGGTGCACCCACTTTGGAGAGCAGTGTAGAGATTCCTCAAGAAATTAAAAATAGAGCTTCCCTGCAATTGCACTACTAGGTATTTACCCCCAAAATACAGATGTAGTGAGATGAAGGGCCATCTGTACCCCAATGTTTATAGCAGCAATGGCCATGGTCGCCAAACTGTTGAAAAAAGCAAAATGCCCTTCAACGGAATAAGAAAGATGTGAATAAGAAAGATGTGATCCATTTACACTATGGAGTATTGTGCCTTCATCAGAAAGGAGGAATATCCAACATTTGTAGCAACATGGATGGGACTGGAAGAGATTATGCTGAGTGAAACAAGTCAAGCAGAGATAGTCAATTATCATATGGTTTCACTTATTGGTGGAGCGTAAGAAGTAACATGGAGGATAAGGGGTGATAGAGAGGAGAAGGGTGTTGGAAATTGGAAGGGGAGGTGAACCATGAGAGACTATGGAATCTGAAAAACAATCTGAGGGGTCTGAAGTGGCTGGGGTTGGGATATTGGGGGAACCAGGTGGTGGGTATTAGAGAGGGCACGGATTGCCTAGAGCACTGGGTGTGGTTCAAAAACAATGAATACTGTTAGGGTGAAAAGAAATAAATTTTTTTTTTAAAAAAAAGAAGACAATGCTTGGTGCCGGGGTGGGTCCATCAGTTCAGAGGTGGCCTTCAGCTCAGTTCATGAACCCAGGTGCATGACATGGACTTTGGTCTCAGGTTTCCTGCTCAGGGGAAAGTCTGCTTCTCCCTCTACAGCTCCACACCTTGTTTTTTATCTCTCTGTCTCTCTGTCAATTACGTGCATGTGCATCGTTTGACAAAAACAGAAACAAAGTTAGTTTAAAAGGATTTACTGGGGCCAGAGGATGGTTTATATAATTTGGAATTATGTCCCTATGGAATGCAACCAGGTACAGAGCACCTCCCACTTACATAAAATGCCCACTTTCGCTCTGAGCTCCCTTGTTCATTCTCCTCTTTATTGTGTTCTGTATCTCCTCACCAACCTGTAGCATCCACTGTCTGTCCTGCTGTAATATCCCTTTGTTGTCACATTGTGCATTCTCTCCTGGCTCCATTAGAACATGCCCATCTTATGCAAGTGGCACTGTTTTGTTATCACATGAAACCATTTGGGGGATGTTAATGAGCAGGTTAAGGCAGGCTTGTGCTGCCACATCTCCATTCAGTACCACAGAAGGTAGCTGCACCACCCTGTGGGAATGCTCAAAGTTCTTCTACATTCGATTTTTCTTCAGTACATCCTTTTGTAGATACATGTTGTCATCCTGAAATGGGCATGAAAGTCTTTCAGATGGCTTCACTTGAGTTATGGGTCTATTCCAAAATTCTCCACGATTGCTCTTGTGAACTCCAAATACAGGAATCTGTCCTAGGCCTCAGGTTCTAGGGTGTAGCGTCTGCCTTTGGTGCCTGGTCACTTTTAAAGATGGGAGGCCATTTGGTACAATGCCAGGGTTACTGGTGTCTTTGCTGTTGAAGACCCCAGACGTGTCTTTGGCATGGTTGCAGGTGTTCCCTGGGAGCTTCCCTAAGATAGCCCTTTTCCAGGTCAGAAGTGCCCTGATTGGGTGGGAGGTCCCTAACCACGTTCAGGGCGCGAATTTCCTCCCCTGAGGCTTTGTTTGAGGTTGATGATTTCTTGGCCTATCGTGGGTAAGGTGAAATGGTAGATTCTTGCCATTCTCTGGAGTCCAGAGGGCTGGTGCTGACAGTCATGGCGAAAGACTACAATTCGGCCATGGAAAAGGTGATTCACTTCACACACTGCCTTGATGAGAGACCCAGGCAGCTCCATCGGTTTGGGAGGGCTTGGGATCCCCTTGCCCATTCATGAGTACTCCAGCAAGTGTAGTGACCAGGCGTGGGTTGATGAGGAGTGGTTGCTATGACCTCAAAGCTTTGTGACATCACGAGAGCAGCAGACCCTCTTTCATGACCTTTGAGTCCTATGGCTTTAGGTACTAAGCTTCGGGAAGGACAGAAAAAGAGCCCTTTGAGATTGATCAATAACTCAGGTTGTCTTGTGTTTTAATTTCCCACTTCCCTTTTCTAGACAAAGAGAAAATAAAATGACCATCTTTTAGTATACCATCTTTTAGGCCAACATTTCTCCAGAGACGGCAAGGTTTTCCTATTTCCACTGCAATTACTAGAGATCTCAAGAAACAGTGAGGCCTCTTGGGTATCATTAGCTCCCTGAGAGCTTTGTCATCCTGTGGGTGAGAGAATTCTTTCCCAGTGTCTTTTCCCTATGGGTCAGTGATGACTAAGGGATGGAAAGTCACTTTTAAAGGAAAAGTGTTAGGGCATTGATGTATTGTGCTATCTGTGTACTCATCTCCTAGTGTTCAGAAAAACTAAACATTAAGGAATAGGGCTCTGTGTACCTGGTTTTACCTACCACACTTCGCAAATACTTCAAGGAAAGTGAAATTCTACATGATATCTAAGGATCAAGGAAGAGACCTGGACTGCACTCCTTGTCATCATTAGTTAACTCTCCCTGCTGTGCTAATGGGTATAGCCCTGTTGACCAAGTATCTTAATCAGAAGAAAAGGAAATGCCTATATAGATGGCCTCCAATGCTCACTTGAACAAAAATCTATTCAGCAGAAATGTATTCAGCTGAAATACCTAGCAAAAACTAGTGGATAAAGAAGGTGTGGCCTATATTTGCATCAGAGTATTCCTCAGTCTTCAGGGAGGATGAAACCTTGTTACTTGCTTTGACATGAATACCACAGGACTGGGTGATGTGAAATGAAAAAGGCAAGCAGGCAAAGGGAAATATCATATGGCTTCTCTTATATGTGCCCCAGGTGGAATACCATGGCCCTTAGGAGAAATAAGGGAAAACTGAACGGAAAGATATCAGAGAATGGGACAAACCAGGAGTGACTCAGGATTCTGAGGAACCAGGCTGAGGGTTACAGAAAAGAGAGACATGCAAAAAATGAGAAAACTGGCTAATGGGTGTTTAGCATTTGTGTCATATAGTAGGAGGAGCACTAGGTGGTATATAGAACTAAAGCATTTGTGATAACTCTGTCAAAAACGTACCATGTCTGATAGTCCTACTTTCTCAACATAACAAAAATTTTAAATAAAAACAATCTGCCGCTTTCAAAACCAGATGAAGACACAGAGAGAAAAGGAAAGAATTGTATTTTTATTATATTTACTTATTGAAATGGCATGGAATTTGTTTCCTATAGTGTCCTTATCTGAATTGGACCTTTATACTTGTAATCAAGAGTCTACCCACCTCCTCCATTTCTAGCATTGATGAGAAGAAATGTCATTCCTTCATTTAATGTCTATAAGAGTTTACCAGGAAAATGATTTGGGCATGGCCTTTTTTGTGTTGGCAGGTGTTTGATTACTGCTTAAAACACTTCAGTCTCTACTAGAGAGCTCAGATTTTGTAGGGTTCCTGACCTAATCTGGGTAGTTGATATGTGTCTTGGAATTTATCCTTTTCTCTTAGTTCTTGGATTTGCTGGCATAATTGTGTAGAAAGGTCTTTAAGGTTATTTTTTTTTCCCTTTCTACCAGTAGTCATGTGGTCTAATACTTTCAGCTGTGTGTAGTCTCCCTATTTTATCCAGGTAATTGCTCCTTCAGTTTGTTAAAGTCTTCAAAAGTGACGTGTGAGTTCTGAATTTTTCCTCTTGGCCTGTTTGTATTTATTTTATTTCGATGATCATATGTATTATTTTATTTTTTCTGTTAACTTTCGAGTTCATTTCTTCCTTTTCTAGTTCCTTAAGCCATCGGTTAGATTTTTTTTTTTTTTTGGTGTTTTTAATTTTTGGAAATAACCGCATTTAACCCTATATTCTTTCCGCATAAAATGTTTTGGCATCATCCCATAAGTTTCTTTAATTTCATTTGTTCAAAGTACTTTCTGATTTTCTTTTGATTGTCCCTCTTTGACTCATTGCTAGTTAGGGAGTTTGATGTTTTTTTTCCCACACCTATTAGTGTCTGGCTGTGTTTTCAATGTGCAAATGATTTCTTTCCATTCTTATACCTTTGTGGTCATAAGTATAGAAGATAGGATTTGAATACTCTTCTATTAATTATGACTGGATTTGGGCTCCAGTACAGGATCTTTGATAGTCAATGTTAGATCTGTCCTTGGGAAGAACTTCTCTTATGGTCCTGAGAGACGGAATCTTATGCATGCTTCCCCAAAGCAGGAGGTCTAGAGAGCCCATGATGATGTCTGTTATTTCTTACCACCTTTCCATCTGGATGATCTGTCCTATGCTGAAAGTTGAAATTGCAGTCCCCAACAATATTGGAATGTGGTCCCCATCACCTTCCTTTCTGTTAATATGCTTCCAAAATTTAGATACACCCACGTTAGTGGTGTATATGTTGACAATTCTTCCAAGTTTCTCATGTTGTGATGCTCCATTGAGACAAAACTTCTTCCGGTAATGTTTTGTCTCTTGAAGGCATAAGATCTCTCTAGCTGCCATAGGCACAATAACTTTGGCTCTCTTCTCCTTTTTTTAAAAAGATTTCATTTATTTATTTGACAGGCAGAGATCACATGTAGGCAGAGAGGAAGACAGAGGGTGAGAGGAGAAAGCAGGCCCTCTGCTTAGCAGAGAGCCCAATATAGGTCCCTGGGATCATGACCTGAGCCAAAGCCAGAGGTTCTAAACACCGTGCCACTCAGGTGCCCCTGGCTCTCTTCTCCTTGCCAAATTCAAAAACTATGTCATTCAAAATCCTTCACTTTCAAGCTATCTGTATTGTTATAGTTGAAAGAAATCTTCTATGGGCATCATAAAGTTGAGCTTGTTTAATTTTTTCTTTTGTTTTGTTTTCTTGTTAACCATTTTTCCTTTGTTTTTCATTTTCCTTTTTTAAAATTTTTTTTTTATTTTTTTAATTTTTTATTTTTTATAAACATATATTTTTATCCCCAGCGGTACAGGTCTGTGAATCACCAGGTTTACACACTTAGCAAACTTAGCACTCACAAAACCGCATACCCTCCCCAATGTCCATAATCCCACCCCCTTCTCCCAAACCCCCTCCCCCCAGCAACCCTCAGTTTGTTTTGTGAGATTAAGAGTCACTTATGGTTTGTCTCCCTCCCAATCCCATCTTGTTTCATTTATTCTTCTCCTACCCACTTAAGCCCCCATGTTGCATCACCACTTCCCCATATCAGGGAAATCATATGATAGTTGTCTTTCACTGCTTCACTTATTTCGCTAAGCATGATATGCTCTAGTTCCATCCATGTTGTTGCAAATGGCAAGATTTCATTTCTTTTGATGGCTGCATAGTATTCCATTGTGTATATATACCACATCTTCTTGATCCATTCATCTGTTGATGGACATCTAGGTTCTTTCCATGGTTTGGCTATTGTGGACATTGCTGCTATAAACATTCGGGTGCATGTGCCCCTTTGGATCACTACATTTGTATCTTTAGGGTAAATACCCAATAGTGCAATTGCTGGGTTATAGGGCAGTTCTATTTTCAACATTTTGAGGAACCTCCATGCTGTTTTCCAGAGAGGTTGCACCAGCTTGCATTCCCACCAACAGTGTAGGAGGGTTCCCCTTTCTCCACATCCTCGCCAGCATCTGTCATTTCATGACTTGTTGATTTTAGCCATTCTGACTGGTGTGAGGTGATATCTCATTGTGGTTTTGATTTGTATTTCCCTGATGCCGAGTGATATGGAGCACTTTTTCATGTGTCTGTTGGCCATCTGGATGTCTTCTTTGCAGAAATGTCTGTTCATGTCCTCTGCCCATTTCTTGATTGGATTATGTGTTCTTTGGGTGTTGAGTTTGCTAAGTTCTTTATAGATTCTGGACACTATTTCTTTATCTGATATGTCGTTTGCAAATATCTTCTCCCATTCTGTCAGTTGTCTTTTGATTTTGTTAACTGTTTCCTTTGATGTGCAGAAGCTTTTGATCTTGATGAAATCCCAATAGCCAATAGGATTCAACAGTACATTAAAAGGATTATTCACCACGACCAAGTGGGATTTATTCCAGGGCTGCAAGGTTGGTTCAACATCCTCAAATCAGTCAATGTGATACAACATATCAATAAAAGAAAGAACAAGAACCATATGATACTCTCAATAGATGCTGAAAAAGCATTTGACAAAGTACAGCATCCCTTTCTGATCAAAACTCTTCAAAGTATAGGGATAGAGGGCACATACCTCAATATCATCAAAGCCATCTATGAAAAACCCACCGCAAATATCATTCTCAATGGAGAAAAACTGAAAGCTTTCCCGCTAAGGTCAGGAACACGGCAGGGATGTCCATTATCACCACTGCTATTCAACATAGTTCTAGAGGTCCTAGCCTCAGCAATCAGACAACAAAAGGAAATTAAAGGCATCAAATCGGCAAAGAAGAAGTCAAATTATCACTCTTCGCAGATGATATGATACTATATGTGGAAAACCCAAAAGACTCCACTCCAAAACTTCTAGAACTTATACAGGAATTCAGTAAAGTGTCAGGATATAAAATCAATGCACAGAAATCAGTTGCATTTCTCTACACCAACAGCAAGACAGAAGAAAGAGATATTAAGGATTCAATCCCATTTACAATTGCATTCAAAACCATAAGATACCTAGGAATAAACCTAACCAAAGAGACACAGAATCTATACTCAGAAAACTATAAAGTACTCATGAAAGAAGTTGAGGAAGACACGAAGAAATGGAAAAATGTTTCATGCTCCTGGATTGGAAGAATAAATATTGTGAAAATGTCTATGCTACCTAAAGCAATCTACACATTTAATGCAATTCCTATCAAAATACCATCCATATTTTTCAAAGAAATGGAACAAATAATGCTAAAATTTATATGGAATCAGAAAAGACCTCGAATAGCCAAAGGGATATTGAAAAAGAAAGCCAACGTTGGTGGCATCACAATTCCGGACTTAAAGCTCTATTACAAAGCTGTCATCATCAAGACAGCATGGCACTGGCACAAAAACAGACACATAGATCAATGGAACAGAATAGAGAGCCCAGAAATAGTCCCTCAAATCTATGGTCAACTAATCTTCAACAAATCAGGAAAGAATGTCCAATGGAAAAAAGACAACCTCTTCAATAAATGGTGCTGGGAAAATTGGACAGCCACATGCAGAAAAATGAAATTGGACCATTTCCTTACACCACACACAAAAATAGACTCAAAATGGATGAAGTACCTCAATGTGCGAAAGGAATCCATCAAAATCCTTGAGAAGAACACGGACAGCAACCTCTTCGACCTCTGCCGCAGCAACATCTTCCTAGGAACAACGCCAAAATGCAAGGGAAGCAAGGGAAAAAAATGAACCATTTTCCTTTTTTAAAAAATTTCCATCCTTCCAATAATCTTTTTGTAGGGATAGGAGAATTTAGTCCTGAATACTTAAACTAATTATTGATTAATAAGGCATGCCGGTTTCTCATGTTGGTTGTTTTCTGACTTGAATTCTCTCTGCATTTCCTATTTATGGTATTTTCTTTTTTTTTTTCTCCTTTAGTGTGATTTATCACTTCCTCTCCATCATTTGTGTGACTTATTTCTGTATGTGTGTGTGTGTGTTTCTGTGTGTGTTTCACGTAACACTTATATTTAAATTTCAAGAGATTGAAAGTCAGTCTTTTACGGATAGCAAATCCATTTGACATGCATTGAAAACTCACATACCATCACTTTCAGCCATAATTCCTGCAAAAAATGCCCCACTTAATTCTATTTTATAAAAATGTATTCACACTAACCTGTCTTCAAACAAACACCAAATTATGGGTGCCTTGTTAGAGTCATATTTTTTGTCCCCTTTTCCCTTGCTTTTTCTTATATTTCTTGACTACTATGAGAGAGTGAAATCGTATGTTATTGTCATTCTCCAACTGATACATGTGACATAGCCTGCTGCTCTCTACAACTCTGCCACATGAGGCAAGTGGCAAGAATTTATACTTTCTTATGGCTGGGTAAGAGTTTGGAGTGCTTTTGGAGGACAGTGAGATAGTAATAGTGTCTGGAAACTCTTTTCTTGTCATCAGCCATGAACACAACTGGAAGATTTCCACATCAAGTGCAACGTGGCAGAAATGGATCTGAAGTCTACAAAACAAACTGCACAGCAAATAAAAAAATAAGTAGCAGAGAGTTTGGGAGAAGAATGGAGACATGGATTAGGGGATATGTGGGCAGTTGGTGCTTCAGAGGGCAGTGATCCAACGCAAAAGACAAACGCACAGGAGAGCAGGCACACTGGGGACCCATAAGGAGCATGATTCCCAATGATATTGGCTGTGACTAGCAGATGGTCTGAATGGCACGAGTTCTTTCCAACAAAGGGTCTTGAGGTCTGGAGATTTCAGATTAGTAGGCTTGGCACATATCAAATCAAGAGAACACTGTGTTTCTCCTACAGAGGACAGAAACAAGCAACCAGGTGCAGAGAGCCAGGAAACCTTGATCAGAGACACAGTGGGAAGATGATGGGTTCTGGCAGTGAATCCGTGAGAGGTAGTGATTGTCGAGATGCCTCAAAAGGGGCACAGGAAATTTGGGGCTCTTGCACCAGCAGCATAAAGACTGAGGTACTGTCCAAAGACAGAATGGTGAGGACATTGGCTGCCAAACCTGAAAACACTAAATCCCAACTATGGAACATGGTGTGTGGGGAGATGCCTTCTCATTCCATTTTTCTTAGTCCCCGGAGAACAGATTCTCACATAGGGGACTAGAAGAAAGCCCTGCCCACATGCTTACTCCACAGCATTCTGCTGGTCCTCATTCTGTTGAGTTGGTTGACTGTCTCCTTTCGCAGGCACACCAGAGCCCACCCAAGCTAAGTCTCACTCTATTCAGCCCAGACACCAAACACTCCAAATGGCAAGCAAGGAGAACCTCTGCAGATGACTGGCATCAAGGACATGGGACAGGGTCAAACACAACACAACAGCAGAGTGCATGCATGCCACAAACAGCTGGGACCCCATCAAGGACGAGCCTTTGGGCACTCCATGATCTCATTATCCTAAAGAATTTACTCTCAGGGTAGAAAACAGAATAGGGTTTGTAAACACAGAGAGGAAGACAGAGACCTAGATCTAATTCAAAGATGGAAGAATCAATTGATGCCGAGGAAAAAGAACAAGAAATGATCATATAAAGTCAATCGAGGTGAAACCTCTACATGTAACAAGCCTAATGGAAGATTGAAAGCTGCCACCAGGAAACTCAGTGTACATCAGAAAAACACAAAAGACATTAGGGAGTCTTGAGCCACAGTAATAAAAGTGATTAAAAATAAAATAATGAGTCTCTGATGAAAAGTTTGGTAGCAGACTGGTTGCATAGGCGAGGAAGCTGGCAGAAGCAGAGAATCCAACTAGTGACCTGGAAGTAAAAGACTAGAAAATAAGGACACAAATCCAAAGATAGAAAGAAGAATGATGGAACATGACAATAAGCTTAGGGAAATCATCGACTCCAAGGAATCGGAAGATGTGCCTTTTGTAGAAATGAGATTTAAAAAAAAAAGAGAGAGAGAGGGCTGAACATTTTTTTGAGATATCAGAGCTGAAAGTGTCCCTCATCTGGGAGCAGAAACTGAGATCATATTAGGAGGCAGAGAGGACTCCCATCACCATCCACAGAAGCAGTGCAACATAAGACATAGTGTCAGTCCCCCCTGCAATAGCTAGCAATGGATAAATTCTCTTTACTCAAATATCCGTGGGAGAATAGTATGGCCATAGCCAAGTCACGGACTTCTAGAGCACAAGCTATACCAGCTCTCTAAGCAGGTCGGAAAGCTCAAGCAACACCAGCCCAAAACAAAATCCGTATTCCCTGAATTTCTGCAAAATGTCAGAGCATTGGTTCTTGTCTAGAACTAGGAAGTATTATTAACAGAAAGACTGGGTCCTGGGGTGTGTCCATCAATTCAGTAGTGGCCTTAAGCTCTACTCATGATCATAGGGTCATGGCATCGACTCTGGTCTCAGTTTCCTTGATCAGGGGCAAGTCAGCTTCTCCCTCTCCAGCTCCACCCCCTGATCGGGAGTATGTTTTGTTTTCCACCTGTTAGTGTCTGACTGGGTTTCCCATTCGTAAGTGATTTCTTTCCATTTTCACATCTTCTTGGCCACAAGTTTACAAGATAGGTTTTAAATTCTCTTCTATTAATTACGACTGGATTTGGAATCCAGCACAGAATCTGTGATAGCCAATGCTAGGTCTGCCCTGGGGAGGAACTTATTTTATGGTCCTCATGTTTCCTCAAAGCTCAGGTGGTCTAGAGAGCCAATGATAAAGTCTGTTATTCCTCACCTCCATTCCCTCCAGGTGATCTGTCCTTTGTGAGAGTGGATATCATCGTCCCCAACAATATTTGATTTTGGTCCCCATCTTTCTTCTTTTCTGTTAATACAAACAAGTTGGTGGTGTATATGTTTGCAATTATTCCACGTTTCTGATGTTTTGATACTCCATCAAGACAAAACAGCTTCCAGTAATCTTTTGTCTCTCGAAGGCATAATCACTCTATCTGCCGTAGGCAGAGTAACTTTGGTTCTCTTCTCCTTGATGATTGCATAGCCAATGTTTTCCAAGTCCCTCACTTTCAAGCTAAGTGTATCTTTATAGTCGAAATAAATATCCTATGGGCAA
This sequence comes from Mustela nivalis, assembly GCF_964662115.1. Taxonomy (NCBI): domain Eukaryota; kingdom Metazoa; phylum Chordata; class Mammalia; order Carnivora; family Mustelidae; genus Mustela; species Mustela nivalis. The sequence goes on along the minus strand of NC_139041.1, from coordinate 20,153,462 downwards.
CATTGGTTCGAGCTCATTTTGTTAATTTTCTTTTCTTGTTGACCTTTTCGCCTTTTTATTTTTTTTTTAATTTCGTCCAGTCCAACAATGTGTTTGTAAAGATAGGAGAATTTAGTCCTGAATACTTGAACTAATTATTGATAGTTAAGGAGTTAACTTTTTCATTTTGGTTGGTTTCTGTCTTGGATTTTATTTGCCTTGCCCTTTATGGTATTTTGTTTGGGGTTTGCTTCCTTTAGTGTGATTCCTCACCTACTCCCCATCTTTTGTGAGTCTTATCTCTGTGTGTGTGTGTGTGTGTGTGTGTGTGTTTGTGTGTTGACTATGTGTTACACATAACACTTTATTTTTATTTTTTATTTCTTATAATTCTTTTCAGCATAACAGTGTTCATTGTTTTTGCACCAGAAAACCGTGCCTTCTTTCATAAACACCGCCTGATTCCTCCAAACTCCCAATCCCTGCCCCTTCAGAATCCACAGTCTCTCATGGTTCATCTCCCCCTCCAATTTCCCTCAACTCACTTCACCTCTCCATCTCCTCTTGTCCTCCATGTTATTTGTTATGCTCCACAAATAAGTGAAATGATATGATAATTGACTCTCCCTGCTTGAATTATTTCTCTCAGCATAACTCTTCCAGTCCTGTCCATGTTGCTACAAAAGTTGGATATTCATGCTTTCTGATGGAGGCATAATACTCCATAGTGTATATGGACACATCTTCCTTATCCATTTGTCCATTGAAGGGCATCTTGCTTCTTTCCACAGTTTGGCGACCGTGACCATTGCTGCTATAAACATTAGGGTACAGATGGCCCTTCTTTTCATGACATCTGTATCACAGATGTGCAATGGCAGAGTCATAGGGAAGCTCTACTTTTATTTTATTGAGGAATCTCCACACTCTTCTTCAAAGAGGCTGCAACAACTTGTATTTCCACCAACAGTGTAAGAGGGTTCCCCTTTCTCCACATCCTCTCCAACACATGTTGTTTCCTGTCTTGCTAATTTGGGCCATTCTAAATGATGTATGGTGGTATCTCCATGTGGTTTTCATTTGAATCTCCCTGATGGCTCGGGATGATGAACATTTTTTCATGTGTATGATAGCCATTTGTAGGTCTTTATTGGAGAATAGTCTGTTCACATCTTCTGCCCATTTTTTAATGTATTGTCTTCTTTGTGTGTGTTGAATTTGAGAAGTTCTTTATAGATCCTGGATATCAACCTTTTGTCTGTACTGTCATTTGCAAATATCTTCTCCCATTCCGTGTGTTGCTGCTTTGTGTTGTTGAGTGTTTCCTTTGCTGGTCAGAAGCTTTTGATCTTGATGAAGTTTCAAATGTTTATTTTCACTTTTGTTTCCTTTGCCTTTGGAGACATATCTTGAAAGAAGTTGTTATGGCTGATATCGAAGAGGTGTGTCTATGTTCTCCTCTAGGATTCTGATGGATTCCTGTTTCACGTTGAGGTCTTTTATCCATTTTGAGTTTATCTTTGTGTACTGTGTATGAGAATGGTCGAGTTTCAATCTTCTACATATAGCTGTCCAGTGTTCCCAGCACCATTTACTGAAGAAACTTTTTCCACTGTATATTTTTTTCTTGTTTTGTCGAAGATTATTTGACTGTAGAGTTGAGGGTCCATATCTGGGCTCTCAAGTCTATTCCATGGGTCTATGTGTCTGTATTTACACCAGGACCATGCAGTCTTGGTAATCACAGCTTTGTACTAAATCTTGAGATCAGGTAACCTGATGCCCCAAGTTTTATGTTTGTTTTTCAACATTTCCTTAGTCATTCAGGGTCTCTTCTGATTACATTTAAATTTTAGGATTATTTGCTCCACCACTTTGAAAAATACTGGTGTAATTTTGATCATAATGGCCTTTAAATATTGATTTCTCTAGGCAGTATAGACATTTTAACAATGTTTATTCTTCTGATCCAAGAGCATGGAATGGTCTTCCATCTTTTTGTGTCTTCCTCAATTTCTTTCATGGGTGTTATGTAGATCCTCGAGTAAAGGTCCTTTACCTCTTTGCTTAAGTTTATTCCCAGGACTTATGGGTCTTGGTGCTATAGTAAAGGGAATCAATTCTCTAATTTATCTTTCTGTATTTTCATTGTTAGTGTATAAGAAAGCCACTATTTATGTACATATTCTTTGTATCCTGAATGTTGCTGAATCCTGTATGATTTCTTCATTGCCTATTTGGATACCTTTTATTTAACTTTGTTGTCTGATCGCTGTTGCTAGGATTTCTCATACTATGTGGAACAAGAGTGTTGAGAGTGTGCATCCTTGCATCCTTGTCATGTTCCTGATCTCAACAGGAAGGCTACAAGCTTTTTCCCATTGAGGTATGAATCCCACCTGGTCATGGTGGATAATATTCTTAATATGCTGTTGGATCCTGTTTGTTAGGATCTTGTTGAGAATCTTAGCATCCATATTCATCAGTGATATTGTTCTGAAATGCTTTTTGGTAGATTCTTTGCCTGGTTTTGGGATCAGGGTAGTGTTGGCTTCCTGAGAAGTATCTTGAAGTACTTTTTGTGCTTCAATTTTGTGAAACATCTTCAGGGGAATAGGTGTTATTTCTTCTTTGAAAGTTTGGTAGAATTCCCAAGGGAATCTATCAGGTCCTGGGCTTTTTTTTTTTTTTTTGAGAGAATTTTGATCACTGCTTTATCTTGTTACTAGATATCAGTCTATTCAGATTTTCAATTTCTTCCTTGTTCAATTTTGGGAGTATATTGATTTCCAGGAATGCATCTATTTCACGTAGTTTGCTTAGCTTATTGACATGTAACTGTTGATAATAAGTTCTGAAGATTGTTTCTACTTCTTAAGTGTTAGTTGTGATCTCTTTTTTTCATAATTTTTATGAATTTGGGATTTTCTCTTTTCTTTTGGATTAGTGTGATCCAAGCATTCTCAAGCAAGGTGGTTCTAGCTTCAATGTGTTTGAATTCCTATTGAACTTTTCCTTGTGATTGAGCTCCAGTTTCTAAGCATTGTGATCTGAGAACATGAAGGAAATAATCTCAGACTTTTGGTATCAGTTGAGTCCTGATTTGTGGTCTATTCTTCAGAAGATTTCATGTGCACTTGAGAAGAATGATTATTCTGTTGTTCTAGGGTGGAATGTTCTGTATATATCTATGAGGTCCATCTGGTCCAATTTGTCATTCAATGCTCTTGTTTCTTTATTGATTTTCTGCTTTGATGAACTATTTCTGATAGAGGCGTGTTAAGATCTCCTACTATTAAAGTATTCATATCAATATGACTCTTTGTCTTGACTAACAGTTTTTCTATGTAATTGGGCTCTCATATTGGGAACATAGATATTTACAATTGTTATATCATCTTGGTGGATAGTCCCTTTAAGAATAACATAGTGTCCTTCCATATTTCTGACTATAGTCTTTAGTTTAAAATATAATTTTTCTGATATGATGATCACTACCCCAGCCTTCTTTTGAGGCCCATTGGCATGAAAGATGCTTCTCCATGTCTTCACTTTCAGTCTGGGTGTATCTTTCGGTTCAAAATGGGTCTCTCATAGACATCATATGGATGGGTCCTGTCCTTTTATCCAATCTGCCACCCTGTGTCATTTTATGGGTGCATATAGGCCATTCACAATGAGAGTGATTAAGGATAGATACTTTTTATTGACATCGTGTTACCTTTGAAGTCTTTCTTTCTGTAGATTTTCTCTATATTTCTGTTCAATGCTATTCTTAGGGTTTTTCCTATTTTATAGACCCCCCCTTACTATTTTCTGTAGTGTCAGCTTGGTGGTGGCCTAGTCTTTTAAGCTTTGCTGGTCTTGGAAACTCTTTATCTCTCCATTCATTTTGAATGTCAGTCTTGCTGGATTAAGTATTCTCGGCTGTATTCTTCTCATTTTGTGCCCTGAAAATGTCTTTCCAGCCCTTTCTGGCTTGCCAGGTCTCTGGACAGGTCTGACGTGATCCTGATGGGCTTTCCTCTGTTCATAAGGAGCATCTTTGTCCTAGAGGCTTTCAAGAGATTGTATCTCATTTATGATTTCTCAATTTGACTATCAGGTACCTTAATTTTTTTTTTGAATCTATAATCTTGGGGGTAGTCTGTTCTGCCTCTAGTACATGAATGCTCATTCCAATCACGAGATTGGGAAATTTTCATGAAGAACTTGTTCCTCTATACATTCTAGACTTCTTTATTTCTCCTCTGCTTCAGAGATTCCTGTAATTCTGACATTGGAACCTTTGATAACATCATATATTTCCCTGATTCTGTTTTCATGGCTTCTAAGATGTTTGTTCCAGGCTTCCTCCTGATCCTTTCTCTCTATCTGTTCATCCTCCAGATCACTAATTTTATCTTCTGTCTCAGTTACCCTAGCTTTTCGAGAATTTAGATTAGATTGGAACTCATTGAGAACATTGTGAACCTCATCCCTGGTTGCTTTCAATTCTGCTCTAATATTGTGCACATCATCCCTGGTGGCTTTCAGTTCGGCACTATTCAATTCCTTTTGGTCATCCATGGCTTTCTCCAACCTAGCTATTTCCTGGATAATTGTGAGCCTGAATTCTCTTTCTGACATATTGTCTATGCTGATAGCCATTAACTCTGTTGCAGAAGGCCTGCCCTCTGTATTTTTCTTCTGCTGGGCATTCCTCCTTCTAGTCATTTTGGTGAGAGATGACTGAACGGATATAGCTGGATATATCAACAGTCGTGAGGTCACAGTGCTCCCTGGAATGCATCTGAGCAATCAGAATTCCCCACCAAAATGAGAGAAAAAAGAAAAGAAAAAAAGGTGAGAGAGAGAGAGAGAGAGGAAAAAAAAGGGAAGATAAAGGAGAAGGTTCAGCTCAAATGGGCCCCAAGGAAATATTTATGAAGTTTACAAACAAAAACAGACAAACAAAAGACTGAAAAATATATGAAAAGAGAAATATATATACATATGTATATGTATATATAAATGTATATATGTCATAAAATATATGACAAGAGAAATAAATATATATACATATGTATATACATATACTGAAAAATATATGACAAGAGAAATAAATATATATATATATATACATATATATTTATTTCTCTTATATATAAGAGTTTAGTTTAGTTTAGTTTAGTCTAGTTTATTCCTTTTTAATTTTTATTTTCTTACGTTCATATATAGTTAAACTTCAAGGTAATCTCCTTTCCCCAGTAAGTGTTATCCTTATAGGTAAACCAATTTTTAATCCCTCTTTATCTTAAAAAAGTTGAGTTTTTTTTTATAAACAAAGATAACAAGATACATGCAGGAAGAATCACAATAAACTTCCTCGCCCAAACTTATATATATATAAGAGAAATAAATATATATGTATATATATATATATTTATTTCTCTTGTCATATATTTTTCAGTATATGTATATACATATGTATATATATTTATTTCTCTTGTCATATTTTTCAGTCTTTTTGTTTGCCTATTTTTGTTTGTAAACCATACACATACACACACACACACACACACACACACACACACACACGTAAATAAAGGAAGAACCTCGTCAAAAAGAAGCCAAAGTAATAGTTATATAGTATCTGGGCAAACACAGAAACACTGGCAGAACAAAAAGTTGGGAGAGTGGTTATAAAATCTCAGTTTGGGCGAGGAAGTTTATTGTGATTCTTCCTGCATGTATCTTGTTATCTTTGTTTATAAAAAAAAACTCAACTTTTTTAAGATAAAGAGGGATTAAAAATTGGTTTACCTATAAGGATAACACTTACTGGGGAAAGGAGATTACCTTGAAGTTTAACTATATATGAACGTAAGAAAATAAAAATTAAAAAGGAATAAACTAGACTAAACTAAACTAAACTAAACTTTAAAAAACAAAAAAATAGAATGCAAAAGAAAAAAGAGGTGTAGGTTTCAAAAAGTTCAGGTTAGAATGTATAACGGAATTTGATGTACTGGACATCTCAGTGTGATGGTAAATAGGTTAAAAATTATCTATATAAAACAAATGAACCAGAATAGTGGGAACAAGTTAAAAATAAAAGTTGTATCTATGAAGTGGTGGTGGTTGTTCTCTTGTAGTCTTTTTTTTTTTTTCTTGGTTGGTTTTCTGGGGGGAGGTTTGCGAGGTGGGTTTTCAGTCAATGACGTTCTCTGAGTTCAGTCCTCCCACCCCTCTCAAGGGGGTGGACTCTGAGGAAACCTGTTTTTTCAGGCTTTTGTTCTCTGTAGGTTTTTATGTTTTTTTTTTTAAGTTTTTTTCTCTAGCCTTGACTGCCTTTAATGGTTGTTGGAGGTTTAGAGAAAAGAAAACTGCACCCCGACCTGCCTCTCAGAGAGAAGCCTCTGTCTGCTCCCCTCTGGGTGCTGTAGGGCTCATTTAATTCCCCATGGGCCACTGGCAGAGGAGATTTTGAGTCACGGTCCCGGGTGACACAGAATCTTCTGCTTCAACCCAAAACCAGCGCCTCCTCCTACTTCTCAGTCATCTTGTCTCTTCACACATGACACTTATAATGAAATTCCTAGAGATAGGATTTAGACCCTTTATGGATAGCAAGTCAATTTCATATACCATGAAAACTCACATTCCATCACTTTCAGCCACATTTCCTCAAAGAATGTCCCATTTAGTCTTCTTTTATAGACAGCTCCAGACCACCAGACAGGTTTCAAGCAATGATCACATATTGAGATTTCCCCACTGGCCTGGGCTGGGAGTGCCTGGTCTTTCTGGGTCTAAGAGTGCCTGTCTTGCAAGCATCCCTCTCAGGGGAGGGTGTGGGTTAAGTGCATCTCAGGCTCTGACAGAAGGGCTTGGGTCCGAGAGGAAGAGCCTGGGCCTTCAGGCACTTCTCTCAGAGGAGTGTGTGAGGCACATGCGTGTCTCAGGCTCTCATAGTATGGAGTGGGTCTAAGAGCACCAGGTTGGACCTTTGCACACTTCTCTCAGAAGAGGGTGAGGGGTGCAGGCATCTCAGACTCTGTTAGAAAGGAAACGTTTTTCTGTTGTCTGGCGAGGCTCCAAGACCCTCACAGCATCCAAACCCCATATGATCTTGGGCATTCTGGCAACTCAAGGACCAAGACCTGGTTTCCACACCACACTCTCTCTGGCTCAGCACCAGAAAAGGCTGTCCTGGTTCCAAGGACTTAAGCAACTGTCCTTAGCCACCCTAATTCCCACTATTTACTCCCACGATCCTTTGCTCTTCTTGAGTGCTTTCAACAAGAGTCCAAGTTAATGCTGGTCCCAAGGCACAGGGCACTCTCATATTGAGTTAATACTTTCCAGTTGGTCACTTCGGGTGGCTCCATTCCAATTTATTTTTCAATATCAGTCCGAAGTTCCCACTCCACTTTTCCTGCCCACTAGTGTCTTTTGTCCCTGTAGAGATCCAGACATATATTATTCTGATCTCAGTCTGATTTCATGGGTGATCAGAGTTCTTAGATAGGAAGTCACCTCACTTTAATGTACAGGTTGAAACAGCGCCTCCTCCTACTTCTCAGTCATCTTGTCTCTTCACACATGACACTTATAATGAAATTCCTAGAGATAGGATTTAGACCCTTTATGGATAGCAAGTCAATTTCATATACCATGAAAAGTCACATTCCATCACTTTCAGCCACATTTCCTCAAAGAATGTCCCATTTAGTCTTCTTTTATAGACACGTATTCCCACTAACCTACCTTCAAAGAAACACAATATATTGTGTGTCTAGTTACTTGCCCCTTTTCCCTGATTTTTCACATGTTTATTTACTACCATGAGAGAGTAAAATCATACATTATTTGTCTTTCTGAGACTGAGAGTTGTGACGTAGCCCAAAGCTCTACACAGCTCTGCCATATGAGGAAAGTGGCAAGAATTCATTCTTGCTTATGGCTGGGTAAGAGTCAACAGTGCTTTTGGAGGACAGTGAGATGGTAGTAGTGTCTGGGAACTCCAGGCTTGTCTTCAGCCATGAACACAACTGGAAGATTACCACATCAATTTCAATTAGTGGAAATTGACCCAAAGCCTACAAATCAAACTCCACATCAAAGAGAAGAGAACTATGGGAGAAGAGAAAGAACATGGCTCAGGGGAAAAGTGGATGGTTAGTGTTTCAGAGGGAAGTGATTCAATGAAAAAGACAAAGGCACAGGAGAGCAGAGAACACTGTGAACCAACAAAGAGCATATTTCCCAATGCCATTGGCTGTGACCAGCAGAGGGTCTGAACAGCACGAGTTCTTGACAACAAAGTGTCTGGAGACCTGGAGATTTCAGATCAGCAGGCTTGCAGACACCGACCCGAGAAAACACTGTGTTTTTTCTGGAGAGGACACCAACAAGTAACAAGGTGTAGACAGCATGGAAACCATGATCAGAGACAATACCGGAGACACAGTGGGAAGATGGTGCATCCTGAAAGTGCAACCGTGAGAGGCAGAATTCCCGGAGATGACTCGATGGGGGCATAAGAAATTTTGGGCTCTCGTGCCATCAGCATAAAAAAAAAAGCTACTGGACAAAGACAGGATGGTGATGACATTACTGCCTAAACTGCCAACACGAAAACCCAAACGTGGAATACTTGGAAGACTGCCTTCTTCAGTCTAAGTTGCTTAGCCCCAGGAGAACAAACTCTCCTGTAGGGGACTATAAGAAAGCCCTTCCCACATGCTCTATCCTGACCACAGCATTCTGCAGGCCTTCATTCTGATGAGTTGGTTGACTGTCTCCTTTCACAGGCACACCAGAGCCCAGAAAGTTAAACCTCAGCATATTCAGCCCAGACTGCCAACACACCAAATGGCAGACAAAAAGAGCCTCTGAAGATGACTGGCCTCAATGACAGGGGACAGCCACAACACAACAGCAGATGGCATGAATGGAACACACACAAACGTAAGTCCTCAAGGGACAGCCCTTGGGCACTCCATTGTCTCTTATTTTTAAAGAAATTACCCTCAGGCTACAAAAAAGTTTGGGCTTTTCAAATACAGAGAGGAAGACAGAGACCTAGATCCAGTGCAAAGACAGAGAAATCAATTGATGCCGAGGAAAAAGAACAAGAAATGAACATGGCCAGGCAATCAAAGTGAAACCTCTAAATGTAACATGCCTAAGAGAGGACTGACAGCAGCAGCCAGGATACTCACTGTACATCATAAAACGACAGAAAACACCAGGGAGTCTAGAACCTCAGAGTTAAAAGTGATTATATATATATATATATATATATATATATATATATATATAGTCCCTGAAGAAAAGATTGGTAGTAGAATGGATGCAAAGTCAAGGAAATTGGCAGAAGCAGAGGAATTAATTTGTTATCAAGAAGACAAATACTGGAAAATAAAAGAATCAAAGAAAAAGAAAGAAGGAAGAATGATGAAACATGACAATGAGTTTAGAAAAATTATCAACTCTAAGGAATGGAAATAGGTGCCTACTGTAGGAGACCTAGGAGTGAGAAAATAAAGAAGGCTGAACATTTCTTTGAGAAATCAGAGCAGAAAATCTCATCTGTGAGCAGAAACAGAGATCCAGATTCAAGACTCAGAGGACTCCCATCAACATCAACAGAAGCAGAGAAGCACAAGACATAGTGTCATTCCCCCTGCAAAAGCTAGCAAGGGAGGAATTCTCATAACCTAAATATGCATGGAAGATTAGTGTGTCCATAGCCACATCACGGACTTGAAAACGACAGGATATAGCAGATCTCAAAGCAGGTTAGATAGAGCAAGCTACACCAGCCCAAGCCAAAATCTGTATCACCTGCATTTCTGAACAATGAGAGAGCAGTTTTATTGTCTAGACCTAGTAGGTATTAAAAGAGAAAGAGTGGGTCCTGTGGTGTTTTCATTAGTTCAGAGGCTGCCTTAGCTCAACTCATGATCCCAGTGTCATGGCATCAACTCTGGTCTTAGGTTCCCTGCTCAGCAGCAAGTCTGCTTCTCCAACTCCATGTCCACCCCCTGATTGTGATCTCTCTGTCTCTCTCAGATACATTGCATGCCCATATTTTGACAGAAAACAAAAACAAAAACAAAAACAGTGTATAAGGATCGACTGGGGCTAGAATATGATTTATTTGATTTGGACCTGGGTCACCTATGGATTGCAGCCAGGTACAGAGCACCTCCCACCATCCTAAAATGCCAGACCGTTGCTCTGAGCTCACTTGTACATTCTGCTCTTCTTTGTCTTCCTGAATCTCCTCACTAACCTGTAGCATCCGCTTTCTGTCCCACTGTGATGACCCTTTGTTGTCACATTGTTCATCCTCTCCTTGCTCCATGAGAATGTGCCCATCTTCCGCAAGAGGCACTGTTTGGTTATCGCATGAAGCCATTTGTGGGATGGTCATGAGAGTGTTAAGGCAGTCTTGTGTTACCACATCTCCGTTCAGTTCCCCAGAGGGTAGCTGCACCACCCTATGGGAATACTCAATGTTCTTTGATATTTGAATCCTCTTCAATATGTCCTTTTGGAGATATACGTTTTCATCTGGAAACGGGCAAAAGTGTTTTTCAAATGGCTTCACTTTTGCTATAGGTCTCTTCCAATATGCCCCGTGCTTGCTCCTTTGGACTCCAAGTCCATCATGGGCCTCAGTTTCTCGGGTGTAGAGTCTGACTATGGTGCTTGGTCACTTTTGAAGTGTAGGAGGCTGTTTGGGAATGATTTCTTGAGATGCTAGAGGAATTCATGTCCTCGCTCTTGAAGACTCAAGATATATCTTTGGCAAGGTTGCGGGTGTTTCCTGTGAGGTTTCCTTGGGTGACCTTTACCTAGTCAGAAGCGCCCTGACTGGGTGGAAAGACCATACACATGTGCAGAACATGGAGTTCCTCTTTGTTTGAACCTGATTCTTTCTTGGTCTTTCATTGATAAGATGGATGTTGGATTCAAGTCTTTCTACAGAGTCCAGATGGCTGGTGCGGACTGTCATGACAATAGACTACAAAATTGGCCATGGAGAATGTGACACCACCTCGCTTCACAACTGACATGGTTAGAGACGTGGCTCCTGCGGTTTGGGAGGGCTTGGGATCCTCTTGGTTCACCCATGACTACTCCAACCAAGTGTAGATCAGGCGTGGTTTGGGGAGTAGTGGTTGCTATGTCCTCAAACCTTTGTGAAATCACAGAAACTGGCATCACTGAAAGAGCAGTCCCTCTCTCATGACCTTTGAGTCCTATGGGTTTAGAGTGGAAGCCTTGTGAAGGACTATAATGAGCCCTTTGAGCCTGGTCAAGAACTCATATAGCCTTGTATGTTAATTTCTCAATTCCTCTTTCCAGATAAAGAGAAAAGAAAATGACGTTTGATATACCATCATTTAGGCCAACATTTATCCAGGAATGACAAGATTTTCCTATTTCCACTACAATTTCTAGAGATCTCAATAAACAGTGAGGCCTCTTGCCTATCATCAGCTCTCTATAAGGTGTGTCATCCTGTCGGTTAGATAGTCCTTGCTCAGCATCTTTACCTATGAGTCAGTAATGACTAAGGGGCGGAAAGTCTCTTTTCAAGTAAAATAGTTAGGGCATGGATGTATTGTGATATCTGTGTTCTCATCTTTTAGTGTTATGAAATACTAGTCATAAGAGATGAGGGCTCCTTTACCTGGTTTTCCCTTAAACAGCTTTTCAAAGTCTTGAAGGAGAGTGATATTCTGCATGATAGCTAACCCATAAGGAAAAGCCCTGGAGAGCACTCCTTGTCATGTTTAGTTAACTCTACCTGCTGTGGTAATAAGTATAGCCATGTTGACCAAGTCACTTTAATCAGAGGGAAAGGAAAGGCCTATATCGATATCCTGCCAATGTCCAATTGAGCAGAACTGTGGATTGAGGTGCAATGTCCTTGAAAAGACTAGGGGATAAAGAAGGTGTGGTCCATATTGGCAACAGAGTATTTCTCAGCCATCAGGAAGGACGAACCCCTGGTACTTGCTTTGACATGAATGCCCAGGACTGGGCGATGAGGAAAAAAAAAAAAAAGGCAAGCAGACAAAGGGAAATATTTTATGTCTTTCCTCCTATGTTCCCCAGGAAGAATACCATGTCCATTAGTAGAAGTAAGGAAAAACTGAAGGGGAAGAAGTCAGAGTAGGAGACAAACCAGGAGATCTCAGGTCTCTGAGTATCAAGCTGAGGATTACAGTAAAGAAAGATATTCAGGTTAATTGGGAACTGTCTAATGGGTGTTGAGGAGTTGTGGCATATCTTAAGATGAACACTTGGTCATATATGGAACTAAACCATCAGCGAATAGTCTGTCAAAAACGTATGATGTGTGATAGTCTGGCTTTTTCAACAGAAAATAAATTAAAATAAAAACAAACTGTCCCTTTCAAAAGCAGAGGAGGAAAGACAAAGAAAGGGAAAGAATTATATTTTTATTATCTTTTCTTATTGAAATGGCATGGAATTTGTTTCCTATAATCTCCTTATCTGAATTGTGTCTTTAAACTTGTAAATTAGAGTCTACCCACCTTCTCCATTCTGGAATTCATGAAAAGAAATGACATTGTTTTCATTAAGTGTCTAGAAGAGTTGCCTATGAAAATGACTTGGACCTTGCCCTCTGTTTGTTGGCAGGCATTTGATTACTGCTTCATACTCTTTAGTCACTAATTGAGAGCTCAAATTTTGTCGGTTTCCTGACCTAATCTTGGGAGTTGATATGTGTCTTAAAAGTTATCATTTTCTCTCAGTTCTTGGATTTGCTAACATGAATGTGTAGACATTTTTAACGTCATTTTTAGGTTATTTTTTAGCATAAATGTATAGACAAGTTTTTGTTGTTGTTCTTTTGTTATTTTTTTATAAGTTGTCATGTGGTTTCATACTTTCAGCTGTGGGCTTGTCTCACTGTTTTATCCAAGTAATGGCTCCTGCAGTGTGTAAAAGTCTTCAAAACTGACGTGTGAGTTCTCCTGATTTTTTCCTATTAGTTTGTTTTTATTTCCTTTATTCCGATAATCATCTGTATTATTTCTTTTTTTTTTTTCTGTTAACTTTGGAGTTTGGTGTTTCTTCTTCTTCTTCTTCTTCTTCTTCTTCTTCTTCTTCTTCTTCTGCTTCTGCTTCTGCTTCTGCTTCTGCTTCTGCTTCTTCTGCTTCTTTATGTTCCCTATGGCGTCCAGTTAGGCAGCTTTTTTCTGGTGCTTTAAATTTTTGGAAACACATGCATTTAACCCTATATTGTCTCCCCATATATGTTTTGGCATCATCCTGTAAGTTTCTTTACTATCCTTTGTGCATGGCACTTTCTGATTTTCCTTTTCATGCTCTTTCTTTGATTCATTGCTAATTCGTGAGTGTGTTGTATTTTCCACCTATTAGTTTCTGGCTCTGTTTCCCATTCGTAAGCAATTTATTTTCCAATTTCATATCATTGTGTAACAAGGTAGAATTTAAATTATCTTCCAATAATTACGACTTGATTTGGACTCCAGCACACGATCTCTGATAGACAAAGTTAGGTCTGCAGTTGTAAAGAACTTCTCTGATGGTCCTCAGAGACACAGTCTTACACATGGATCCCCAAAGCTCAGGTGGTCTAGAGAGCCAATGTGGACGTCTGTTATTCCTTACCACCTTTCCATCCAGATGATCTGTTCTGTGCTGAAAGTGGATATTGCAGTCCCCAACAATATTGGATTGAGGTCCCCATGTCCCTTCCCTCTGTTAATATGCTTCCAACATTTAGATACATCCAATTTGGTCGTGTATATGTTGGCAATTCTTCCAGGTTTCTGATGTTTTGAAGCTGCCTCAAGGCAAAACACCTTTCGGTAATCTTTTGTCTCTCAAAGGCATAAAATCTATCTGCCATAGGCACAATCACTTTTGCTCTCTTCTCCTGGTCAATTGCATAACCTATGTCTTCCCAATTCCTTCACTTTCAAGCTATGTGTATCTTTATATTCGAAGGAAATCTCCCATGGATAACATAAGATCGAGCTTGTTTAATTTTATTGTGTTCTTGTTGACCATATTTTGGCTTGTGTTTTTTTTTTTTTTAAATTTTCATCCTTTCAACAATCTGTTTATAGGAATAGGAGAATTTAGTCCTGAATACTTGTACTAATTATTGATATCTAAGGAGTATCTTTCTCATTTTAGTTGGTTTCTGACTTGGATTCTCTGTGCCTTTCCCCTTTTCGGTATTTTCTTGGAAGGTTGTTTCCTTTAGTACAATTCCTTATTCTCCCCATCTTTTGTGTGTCTTATCTGTGTGTGTGTGTCTCTGTGTGTGTGTGTCTCTGTGTGCTGTGAAGTTTCACATGACACTTATGATGAAATTCCAAGAGATAGCAAGTCAGTCTTTTATGAATACCAATTCAATGTGATATGCCTTGAAAACTCACATTCTTTCACTTTCAGCCACATTTCCTGTAAAGAATGTTCCATTTAGTCCTCTTTTATAAGCACATATTCTCACTAACCTGCCTTCAAACAAACATCAAATTTTGGGTGCCTTATTAGAGTTGTATTGTTTGTCCCATTTTTCCTTGCTTTTTCACAGGTTCCTTGACAACCATGAGAGAGAGAAATCGAATGTTATTTGTGTTTCTGAGACTAATAGATGTGACGTAGCCCAATGCTCTCCACCACACTGCCGCCTGAGGCAAGCGGCAAAAATTCATTCTTGCTTATGGCTGGGTAAGAGTCTGCAGTGCTTTTGGAGGACAGTGAGATGGTAGTTGTGTTTGGGAACTCCAGGCTTGTCTTCAGCTATAAACACAACTGTAAAATTAACATAAGAGCAACATGGTGGAAATAGATCTGAAGCCTACAAAGCAAACTGCACAGCAAAAGAGAAAAAGAAGTCACAGAGATTTTGGGAGAATACTGGAGACATGGCTTTGGGAGATGTGGGTGATTGGTGCTTCAGAGGGCAGTAAGTCAATTCAAAGGACAAAGGCAGAGGAGAGAGGAGCACACTGGAAACCCACAAGGAGCATGTTTCCCAATGCCAGTGACTGCGATCAGCAGAGGGTCTGAAGGGCATGAGTTCTTGACAACAAAGTGTCTTAAGTCTGGAGTTTTCAGATCATCAGGCTTGGCAGACATCAGCTTGAGAGAACACTGTTTTTTTCCTGGAGAGGATAGCAGCAAGCACCCGGGTGCAGACATCCTGGAAACCATTATCAAAGACAATACCAGGGGACAGAGTGGAAAGATGGTGGGTTCGAGCAGTGCATCCGTGAGAGGCAATGTTCATGGAAATGACTCAATGGTGGCACACGAAATTTTGGGCTCTTGACACAGCAGCATGAAGACTGAGCTACTGTTCAAATATAAGATGGTGAGGACATTAGCTGCCAAACCTGCTAAAATGAAGTCCCATCCATAGAATACTGACTGGACTGCCTTCCTCAGTCCAAGTTGCTTTGTCCCGGGAGAAGACACTCTCCCGTAGTGGACTAGAAGAAATCCCTGCCCACATGCTTTCTCCTGACCACAGCATTCTACAGGCCTTAATTCTTTTGAGTTGGTTGAAAGTGTCCTTTCAGAGGCATATCAGAGCCCACCAAGCTAAACCTCACCATAATCAGCCTAGACATAAAACACTCCAAATGGAAAGCAAGGAGAGCCTCTGCAGATGACTGGCCTCAAGGATGGGGACAGCCACAACACATCAACAGAGGGCATGCATGGCACACAACAGAAACTCCCTCAGGAGCCAACCCTTTGATACTCCATAATCTCCTTATCCTAAAGAATTTACACTCAGGGTAGAAAACAGAACGGTTTTGTTGTTGAATATAGAGGAGAAGACAGAGACCTAGATTCAGTGCAAAGATGGTAGAATCATTTGAGGCCAAGGAGAAAGATCAAGAAATGTTCAGGTCCAGGCAATAGAAGTGAAATTTTTATATGTAACAGGCCTCATGGACGATTGAAAGAAGCAACCAGGATACTCAATGTACATCAGAAAATCACATAAGACATTCGGGAGTCTCAAACCACAGAGATAAAAGTGATTTAAAACAATAAAATAAAGGTTAACTGATGAAATTATTGGTAGCAGCCTGGATGCAAAGGCCAGGAAGCTGCAGAATCAGAGGATCAAATTAGTGATCTGGAAGACAAATACTGTAAAATAAAAAAAAAAAAAAACCGAATCCAGAGAGAGAAGGAAGAAAGATGGAACATGACAATGAGCTTAGGAAAATCATCAACTCCAAGGAATGGAAATTGGTGCCTATTGGAGAACTAGGAGTGAGAGGGGGAAACAAAAGAGGGCTGAATATTTCTTTGAGAAATCAGAGCTGAAAATGTTCCTTATCTGGGAGCATAAAGAGAGATCCAGATTCAGAGGCACAGAGGTGTCCCATCACAGTCATAATAAGCAGTGCAACAAAAGACATAGTGTCGTTCCCCAGGAAAAAGCTAGCAATGAAAGAATTCTCTT
This sequence comes from Mustela nivalis, assembly GCF_964662115.1. NCBI lineage: Eukaryota > Metazoa > Chordata > Mammalia > Carnivora > Mustelidae > Mustela > Mustela nivalis. The sequence goes on along the minus strand of NC_139041.1, from coordinate 20,136,988 downwards.
TACCCAAATGTGCTTTGGGTTGTGTTTTGTCCATATACAAGTCACTGACTTCAAGACAACAAGCTATACCAACTTTTGAAGCAGGTCAGATACAGCAAGCGACACCAGCCCAAGCCAAAATCCATATTCGCTGCATTTCTGAACAATGAGAGAGCAGTGGTTCTTGTCTAGAACTAGGAGGTATTAAGAAGAGAATGAGTGGGTCCTGTGGTGTGTCCATTAGTTCAGAGGTGGCCTTCAGCTCAACGCCTGAACCCAGGGTCATGGAATCAACTCTGGTCTCATGTTCCCTTCTCAGGGGCAAGTCTGCTTCTCTCTCCCCAGCTCCACCCCCTGATTGTGATCTCTCTGTATCTCTGTCAAATACGTGCATGCCTACATTTTAGCAAAAAGACAAAAACAAAAATAAAACCAGTGTACAAGGATTCACTGGGGCCTGAGGATGTTTTATTTAATTTGGACCTAGGTTGCAGCCAGATACAGAATGTTAGAGTCCTTGATTAAAGAAACGAAACTGATGCAAAGTGAAAGTCATGAAAAGCTTTATTTCATGCCAAGCATCAGAAGCCAAACTGACTGGTAAGGGCTGTCTTTTATGAAAAGGTTGTTTGGGGTCGTGATCAAAGGAATGTGGTGCCATGATGACGACCCCGAGAAGTCCGCTTCCAACGTGGCCGCTCTGGACGAGGCCGTTCCTGATGGCACTGCTCCAGATGAGACCTCTTCCCTGACGATGCTGTTGCTGAGTAGGCCGCTCACCTAGGAGGCCTCACGTCAAGAAGCCTCTCCCGCAATGAAGCTCCTCCCCAAAATGACGCTCCTGCAAGGAAGCTGGAGGCAGGGTCGCTCTCTGGCAGTAGGGGAGGCGCGGCTCCCAAAAACTATCACTACTGTGGCTATCCTGACGGCTATCCTAAGTGCTCTCCCAATTAATGGCTGTTACGGCTCTGATAGCTCTCATGGCTCTGACAGCTTCGGCAGTTCTGACAGCTCTCATGGCTGTAAGGGCTCTGACAGCTCTGACAGCTCTGACGTATCTAATGGCTCTGACATCTCTGAGGGCTCTGACAGCTCTAAGGGCTCTGACAGCTGTGACAGCTCTGATGGCTCTGACAACTCTGACAGCTCTTAAGGCTCTAAGGTCTCTCCCTAACATCTCTCCTACTCTTTCTACTTCTACATCTCCCTGCCAAGACTTGCAAACTAACCTTTATAGAGGTGGTTGAGCCCGGCGGACACACAGTTGGCCAATGGCTTTTGAACTCACCTCAGTAAATATATGTGCGTCTCACTGATTGAATGTCTCAATCCAGCCTGGCCTTCCCCTATATCCGGGGTTTACAAGTCAGTTCCTCTGAGAGGGGCAAGCTCTTACATTGACCCCTTTTCTTTGTAAAGTGGTCAAATCCTTGACTTTTCAGCCAGTTCTATATTCTCCGTGTTATAAAGGGGGTTATATTGAGCATGTAAGACTAATATTTTTATTGCTCTAATTTTCTTTGGTACAAATGACATTAGGGCATTTATAATACAGAGGCCAAAAAGTAACAGTAGTAGACAGGCGACTGATAAGTGAGTCATTCAACACTTTTTATAACCTTTTCATTTTTCCTAATTCTGTTCATCTAATTCCACACCTATACTGTACATAAACAGGTAACTGTAGGAGCAACAATAAACTCACAGTGTTTTTTTAGTCTTAGCATTAGTCCATGGTCAGTGGTGTCTGTCAGCTGCAGCTTCCATCTCTGGGGGGCATTCTTAATCTCTGCTCATTTGACGTGACCCGCATGAACCCAGGCCCAAATGCCTTCTACTTTTACGGCTGTGGGGGTGGTCAGGATAAAAGTAAATTGTCCCCTTCCAGCAGGTTCCAAGTTCCCCAAACCAAATCCGACATATGGATCTGACGTATCCAAACCAAATCCCTGGGTTGGTAAGGATGTGGTTCCACCTCCATCTCCGTCCCAGTGTGGGCAGTCTGGATCCTTGCCTGAGCTTTTGTTAAGACAAGTGTAATGCCTGCAGTGACTGGAGTACAGACTGATCAGTCATTTCTACTAAGGCAACAACCTGTAGCCGAGGACAGAGTTGGGGGGGGTGTCTCACAAACATTATTTCAAATGGGGTTACCTTGTTTAAATAGGGTGTACATCGTGCCCTGAGCAGGGCGAAAGGTAGGAGATACACCCATCCACCGCCAGTCTCCAGAATTAATTTTGTCAATGTCTCTTTAAGAGTCCGGTTGATTTTCCCTATTTGCCTGGAACTCTGGGGCTGATAGGCACAGTGTAGTTCCAATTAGTGCCAACAGACTTGGCCAATGCCTGTAAGACTGAACTCACAAATGCAGGGCCATTGTCTGACCAATTGAGAGAGGCAGCCCAAACCTAGAAATTATTTCTTCTAGTAGCTTTTTAGCTACCACTCCTGCTGTCTCATGTTTGGCATAAAAAGCCTCTACCCACCCTGAAAAGGTATCTCCAAAAACTAACATATCCTTGAACCCATATTTTCTGGGTTTCATTTCTGTAAAATCTATTTCCCAATAAATTCCTGGTTCCTCGCCTCTTTCTCTTTTCCCTCTTCCCATTTTAGTTCTTCACACAATAACTGCCTGGCATTGAGCACATCTATCAACTACGTCCTGAAGGATAGGCCCTAATTTAGAAACCTGGAACTAATTGCTTTCCTATAAGGTCCTTGAGTTTGTGTCTCCCCAAATGAATACCCTGATGTATCTTGTTTACTAACTTCTTACCTAGTCTTCAAGGAAGAATTATTTTTCCTGCTTTAGTCTTAGCCCAGTCCCCTTTGTAGTCCAATTTAAGCCATTTCTGTAAACACTTTAAATCTTCTTCTGAATAGTTTGGTTTGCTGGTAGGGCTGGAGCCAGGAGTGTAACCAGTTCTTGCACTGTTTCTTGGGCTGTTTGCTTTGTGGCTCAATCTGCTAATTGGTTTCCATCTGAAATCAGATCATTCCCCTTTTGGTGTCCCGGGCAAAGCATAACAGCCACCTGTTTTGGGTCCCAAATAACCTGGAGGAGAGCCAATATTTCTCCTCTGTTTTTAATTCCTTTTCCTTCTTCTGTTAATAGGCCCCTTTCTTTATAAATAGGCGCATGTATATGGAGAGTAGCAAAGGCATACCTGCTGTCAGTATAGATGTTGGCGGCTTTACCTTTTGCCATCTGCAGTGCCTTAGTGAGTGCAATCAGTTCTGCTTTTTGTGACGAAGTTTCATGTGGCATGGCTGCTGTCCACAGTTTCTGCTTAGGAGAAACCACCACAGCCCCTGTATACCTCTTTCCATTGACCATGTAGCTACTCCCATTGTGAACAGAGTCATATGGGCATCTGGGAGGGTAATGTCGCTGAGATCCAGCCTTATTCCTGTGACTTGGGTTAGGACCTCCCCCACAGTCATGTGAATGGTCAACCAGATCCTCTGGCAGCAGTGTGGCTGGATTTAGCACCACCAGGGGCTGGAAGGCCACTCTTGGTTTATTGGGGAGAAGGGCCTGATACCCCGTCACTCAGGCATTCATCATCCATTGGTCTGGTGGAGTCCAGAGAAGGTCCCCAATAGTGTGTGTGGTGGTTACAATGATATTTTGACCCAAAGGTAATTTATTTGCATCCTTGACCAGGAGTGCCATTGCAGCAATTATGCAGAGGCAAGGGAGGAACCCAGCTGCTACAGGATCTAGTTTCTTGCTAAGATAGGCTACTGGCCTTTGCCACATCCTCAGAGTTTGAGTTAAAACTCCTTTGGCCACCCCTGCTTTTTCATCCACATACAATTGGAAGGGCATGGTAACATCCCATCTGGGATGGCCAATGCTGGTGCACTCAGTAAGGCTGTCTGTAATTCCCGAAATGCTCCTTCTGCTTCAGCTGTCCACTGTATCATAGTGAGCCCTCCATTTGCCAATTCATAGAGAGGTCAGGCAATCTCCACAAACCGAGGTATCCACAGCCTACAGTAGCCTACCATCCAAAGTAACTCCATCACTTGTCAGAACGTGATGGGGTGGGGGTATTGGGTAATTGATCACCTGTTTCCTGGACTCAGACAATGAACGCACTCCCTCGTGGAGATCAAAGCCTAGATTAGTGGCATGACTCTCACAGAGCAGTGCTTTCTTTGCTGACACCTGACACCCTTTTTCCTGCAGAGTCTGTAAGGAGCTCTTGTACCCCACAAACATGACTCATAGTCTTCAGCGGCTACTAGCAAGTCATCAACGTACTGTAACAGAGTGACTCCTGGGTTGGAGGTTCTGTACTCATGCAAATCCTCATGTAGGACCTCGTTGAAGATAGTGGGTAAATTCTTGAACCCTTGGGGAAGTTCTGTCCAGGTGAGCTGGATTTGAAATCCTTTCTGTGGGTCAGACCACTCAAAAGCAAAAAGGGGCTGAGATTCCCTTTCTAAAGATTTACATAAAATGCATCCTTGAGATTTAAGATGGTGTACACAGTTCTTTTGGTGCCCAGGAGGGAGAATAGGGTATAGGGGTTAGGCATCGTCGGGTGGACATCTTCAATGCATTTAACTTCCCACAAGTCCTGGACGGGTCAGTACTCTCCAGTCTTCACCTTTTTATGGGCAACATATCCATGTGTTCCATGGATATTTACAAGGAACTAGGATCCCGTATCCTCGGGGGCGGATAATGTGTTTTCTGATCCTTCCTTTGCTTCCCGGGGAAGGGGGTACTGCTGAATGCGAATAGCCAAAGCTGTCGCCTTTAATTGTACCATCACTGGAGGTTGTTACTTGGCCAAGCCAGGGGGCTTTCCTTCTGCCCAGACCTCAGGAAACTTGTCCTGTAGGATTTGGATAAGGCTCTCCCCCTTTGTCTCATCTGGTTTTGAGACTGGCTTGTAAAGGAGGTATTCATCTACTGCTGCCATAAGCAGTTGTACAGTGGGTTGTCTCAAGGTTACAGTCATGTCTCTTTCCAAGAACTGAATGACAGCTCTTAACTGTGGAGGAGATCTCTTCCCATCAAGTTATATGGGGCATTGGGGAGGACCAAACATTGATGTTTAACTACTCCTGAGACCAAATTTAAAGTCCTTTCTGTTGTCCATTTATGTCACTCTGTGCCATTTGATCCTTGTACCCAAAATTTTTCTCCAGAGAGTTTTCCCATAAATTTAAGTATGATGAAAATTGGGCTCCAGTGTCCAGCAAAAAATCAACTGATTTCCCCTCTACTTCAATTTTTACCCAAGGTCCAGTGAGGTGATCTGAACCATGGCCCCTTCAGTCTCTGGTGGAAAGCATTGCTGTCTTCCTTTGGGGGCACTCCCTGGACCAATGTCCTTTTTCCTTACAGTGAGCACACTGATCTGAATCTAAGTCTTCCCACTTGCCTTCTCTATGCTTAGGCTTTTCTTTCCATTTACCATCCCCTACCCATTTCCTCCCTCCCTCATGTAATGCTAAAACCTTAGTCATTTTTTTGTCTTTTTTTTTATCCTTTTGTGCATCCCTTTTGTTAAACACCTTTGCTGCTATTCCCACTAACTCACTTCAATTTTCTGAAGTGTCCTCCTTATATCTGGGACTGACTGATAAATGGAAGATTCATTGCCCTCTGATATCCGGGTGCCTCAGGGTCGATCAGACTATACATTTCATGAGCTTCAATTAGCCTTTCTAGGAAGCGCCAGAATACTCCTTCTTAAGTGATTTTGAGTCACCACACTAATTTTAGATAAATTTATGGGTCTCCTTGCAGCTCCACAGAGGACTCCCAGTAGAGCCTGGCAGTAAAAACGTAAGCTCTCCTTACCTTAATCAGAGTTTGGATTCCAGTTGGGGGGCTTCCTCTGGAAGTAGACGTACATTCAGCGGGGATCAAGGTTCCTGCCAATTCTCTCACTTATCACCTTATGGGTTTCTCGCATGATGCGATCTCGCTCTTTCCCATTAAAGAGAGCCATAAAGAGCTGTTGAATATCTTCCCAGGTAGGTTGATGAGTAAGAAAGACAGTCTCCAAGAGGCTAATTAAATCCTGAGGGTGGACAGAAAAGGATTTGTGTTAGATCTTTCAGTTATAGATGTCAGAAGGGGAGAGAGGGATATATATTAGGTGAGGCCAAGCTCTCCTGTCTGGTAGAGCAACCTCATGAAGAGGCAGCATTGCGTGGACAGTACCAGTGATATAAAGGGAGACAGAGGGGGATAGAGAAAATGGGAAGGATCAGGGCGGTCTCTCTGCTTGGTGGTCCAATAGGTGGAACCCGACCGTGTATGAGGTGGACTGATAAAGGCATTTTGGGACCAAGAGTCAGATTTAGAGGACAAATAAGATGGGGATTCCACATCCTCCATATCTGATGGAGGTAGAACGTTCTTCTTCCCTAGTTCCCCCTCATCTGTCTGTTCTGGTTTTGGTGCTCTGACCTGCCTTAGAGGGAGAGAGATGGTTTCATTAGCAGGGAAAAGGTAGGACTTGAGCCATGATGATGGCTCTTCTATCAGATATCGTCAGGCCACAATGTACAGTATTTGGTCTCGATGTAGGTCAAAGACCTCACTCAGGGTAGAATAGATCTGAGTCAAGGCAAACATTCCTTCGGTAGCCACCCTGTGGAGAAAGAAAATCTCTCTAATTGGCAGAGTGTTTTTGGTTTTCCTGGGTAAACCATGTCACCTGACTGAGCGGCTTTACTTTGAAAATCCTTGAAATGTTCAAGAAAAAGACCTAGGGGTATTACAGGCCCCTTACTATGTTTGTCCCATTTCTCCAAATACAACAAACAGCACAACAGACAAAAACAACAAAAACAACAACAAAAACAAGGCAAAGACAACTTCAGACCCAGCGATCCCCTTCCAGAGCCTGCTTCTGGTGTAGACTTTCTTGGTCCTCTGCAAACACAACAAACCACACAACAGACAACAAAAGAACCAGGAAAAGACAACCCCGGCCCCAATGATTCTTACCAAGAACCTGCCACTGATGGGGGCTTTCTATAACCCCCGACCACCTAGCGAGACTCAAATTCCCAACTGTCTAGAGGAATTCGAAGCTCCTAATGGCCCAGGCGGACTCGAACCCCCCAAACATCTAGGGGTACTCGAATCCTCTGACTGCCCGGGGGGACTTGAAGCCTCTGTAGATCTACAAGCAGAGGGATGGGGCGTCCCCCATCCACTTGGGCTATACCCTGGAGCTCTGCATCCAGACAAAATCCCAATACCTCCAGAGGCTTTTCCCAGAAGTTCTGATGCTGGTTCAGTTCTCATTGTTTGATCTGGATGCCCCTTCCAATGTTAGAGTCCATGATCAAAGGAACGAGACTGATGCAAAGTGAAAGTCAAGCAAAGCTTTTTTATTTTTATTTATTTATTTATTTTGTGCCAAGCATCAGAAACCAAACTGACTGATTGACAAGGGCTGTCTCTTACAAAAAGGTTGTTAAGGTCCGTGATCAAAGAAACAAGAGGTGATGACAATGACCCCTACAAGTCCACTCCCAACATGGCCACGCTGAACGATGCCATTCCTGACGGGGATATTCCAGAGGACTTTCACCAGATGATGCTGCTCCTGACTAGGCCGCTCACCCAGGAGGCCTCACATTGAGGAAGCCACTCATGCATGAAGATGTTCCCCAGAATGACACCACTCCTGCAAGGCCAATTGGTGAGGCCGAGGCTCAGGGTGGTGAGGCTGCTGGTGGTGGGGCTGATCCCTGGCGGTAGGGGCAGAGGGGTTCCCAACAGCTATCACACCACAGCTATCCTGACGGCTATCCTAAGGGCTCTCCCAACTAACAGCTCTAACATTTCTGATGACTCTAATGGCTCTCCCTAATGACTCTCACATCTCTGACGGCTCTGACGACTCTGACAGTTCTGAAGGCTCTAATTGTGCTGACGGCTTTCATACCTCAGAGAGCTCTAACAGCTCTAAAGCTCTGATGGCTCTGACAGCTCTGATGGCTCTGACGGCTCTCCCTAACAACTCTCCTAATCCTCTGACTCCCTCTACTTCTTCTACTTCTCCCTGCCCAGCCTCACAAACTCACCTTTATAGAGGTGGTCGATCCCAGGCCACAAACAGGTGGCCAGTGGGATTTCAACTCACCTCTGTAAATATATGCACACCCCACTGATTGGATGTCTCCATCAAGCCTGGCCCTCCCTTATATCCGGGGTTTACAAGTAAGTTCTTCTGGGAGGGACAGGCCCTTACACAGAAAACATTTCACCATCCTAAAATGCCAGACCTTCGCTCTGAGCTCCCTTGTTCATTCTCCTGTTTTTGTCTTTCTGGCTCTCCTCACCAACCTGTAGCATCTGCTGTCTGTCCAGTTGTAATGGCCCCTTGCTGACACATTGTTTATCCTCTCTTGGCTCCATTAGAACATGCCCATATTCCACAAGAGGCACTGTTTGGCAATCACATGATTGCCAATCTCATGACTGGAGTATGGTCATGAGGGTTAAGGCAGGCTTCTGTTTTCACATCTCCATTCAGTTCCGCAGAGGGTAGCTGCATCACCCTGAGGGAATGCTCAAGGTTCTTAAACATTTGAATCCTCTTCAACACATCTTTTTGGAGATACAAGTTGTCATTCTGATACAGGCATGAAAGTTTTTCAGATGGTTTCATGTGGAATAAGGTTCTCTTCCAACATGCTCCACACTTGTTCCTGTGGACTCCAAGTACATGAGTCCATTTTGGACCTAAGGATCTATGGTGTAGAGCCTGCCTTTTGTTCTTGGTCAATTTTAAAGATTGCGAGGCCATTTTGCCATGATTTATGGAGTCACTAGAGATACTCGTGTTCACACTGATTAAGAGATGTCTTTGGCATAGTTGTGGGTGTTCCATTTGAGTTTTCCTTGGGTGGCCCTTTTCCAGGTCAAAGCGCCCTAATTCGGTGGAAGGACCATATCCATTGGCAAGAGGCAGAATTCCTCCCATGAGTGTTTGTTTGAGGCCTGATTGTTTCTTGGCCTTTCATGGGTAGGATGTCAAGGTGGATTCTTGCCTTTCTCCAGAGACCAGAGGGCTGGTGGTGACAGTCACGACCAAAGACTATGAATTCGTCCATGGAGATGGTAACACTGACTCACTTCACAAACTGCTTTGGTGAGAGACCCAGACAGCTCCAGCCATTTGGGAGGGCCTGTGATCCTCTTGGCCCACCCATGACTACTCCAACCAAGTGTAGTGATCAGGTGTGGGTTGATGAGTGGATGCTATGACTTCAAAGCTTTGTGATATCACAGAAGCTAGCTTCAATGAAGCAGCAGTCCCTCTATTGTGAACTTTGAGCCCTATGGATTTAGGAAGGAAGCACCAGGAAAGACAGAAAAAGAGACCTCTGAGCCTGATCAAGAACTCAGGTTGTCTTGTGAGTTAATGTCCCACTTCCCCCTTCTAGACAAAGAAAAAAGAAAATGATGTTCGGTATACCATCTTTTAGGCCAACATTTCTCCAGAAAAGGCAAGGTTTTCCTATATCAATTACAATTTCTAGAGATCTCAATAAAGAGTTAGCCCCTTGGGTATCAAGAGTTCTCCCTGAGAGAACTGGGATTTGTCATCCTGTGGGTGATAGATTCCTTTTTCAGTGTCTTCTCCCTATGGGTCAGTGATGACTATGGAACGGAAAGTCCCTTTTCAAGGAATAATGTTAGGGCATGGATATATTGTGCTGTCTGTGTCCTCATCTGCTAGTGTTCTGAAACTCGAGTCATAAGGGATTAGGGCTTTATCTACCTGGTTTACCCTTAAAAACCTTTGCAAAATCTTCAAGGATAGTGACATTCTGCATCAGAGCTGACTCTTAATGAAGAGGTGAACAGCACCTGTAGTCATCATTAGTTAACTCCACTTGTGGTAAGGGGTATAGACATGTTGATCAAGTCTCCTTATACAGAGGAAAAGGAATGGCTTATATCGATGGCCTGCAATGCTCACTAGAGCATAATAGTGGATTGAGCCGCAATGCCCTTGCAAAAACTAGTGGATAAAGAAGGTGTGGTCCATATCTGCAACAGCATATCCCTCAGCCATCAGGGAGGATGAACCCTGGTACTTGAATTGACACGAATGCCACAAAACTGGGTGATGCAAAATGAAAATGGCAAGCAGACAAAGGGAAATATCATATGTTTTCCCTCGTAAGTGGCTCAGGAGAAATACCATGGCCCTTAGTAAAGGAAGGGAAAACTGAAGGGAAAGAAGTCAGAGAAGGAGACAAACCAGGAGTGACTCAGGACTCTTAGAACCAAGCTGAGGGTAACAGAAAAGAGAGAGATGCAGGGAATGAGGGAACTGGTTTATGGGTGTTCAGGAGTTGTGGCATATATTAAGAGAAGCACTAGGTCGTATATAGAACTAAAGCATCTGTGAATATTCTGTCAAGAACGGATGGTGGATGAGAGGCTGACTTCCTCAGCATAACAAAAAAATTAAGAGAAAAACAATATTGCCTTTTCAAAACAAGATCAAGACAGACAGAGAAAAGGAAAGAATTATATTTTTATTATCATTACTTATTAAAATGGCTTAGAATTTGTTTCCTATAATGTTCTTATCTGAATTGGGCCTTTAAACTTCTAAACTATAGTATCCCTGCCTCCTTCATTTCTGGAATTGATGAGAAGAAACAACATTGCCTTCATTAAATATGTAGAAGAGTTGACCAGGACACTGATGTGGACCTGGCATTTTGTGTTTTGGCAGGAGTTTGATTACTGCTTCAACTGCTTTAGTCATTACTAGACAGCACTAATTTTATAGGTTTCCTGACCTAATCTTGGGAGTTGATATGTGTCTTGGAATTTATTCTGTTCTCAGTTCATGGATTTGCTGGTATAATTATGTAGAGGGTTCTTTAGTTTAGTTTTTTTTTTTTTCCTTTCTCTCAGTTGTCATGTGGTCTCATACTTTCAGCTGTGTGCTTATCTCCATGTTTTATCCAGGTAATGGCTTCTCAAGTTTGTTAACATTTTCAAAACTGAGTTTTGCGTGAGTTCACCTGATCTTCTCCTATGTGTTTGTATTTATTTTATTTCGATGATCATATGTATTATTTTTTTTTTCTTTTTTCTTTTCTTTTCTTCTTCTTCTTCTTCTTCTTTTTTTTTTTTTTTTTTTTTTTTTTTTTTTTTTTTTTTTTTTGGATAACTGTGGAGTTCGTTTCTTCTTTTTTTTATGGCGTCCAGTTAGGTCCCCCCCCTTTTTTTTGGCGTTCTTAATTTTTGAAAATACATGCATTAAACATATATTCTTCCCCATAATATGTTTTGGTATCATCCTATAAGTTTCTTGACTTTCATTTGTTCATGGCGCTTTTTGATTTTCCTTTTGATTTTCTTTCTTTGATTTATTACTAGCTCACGAGTGTGTTATGTTTTCCAGCTATTAGTGTCTGGCTGTGTTTCCATTCGTAAGTTATTTCTTTTTGTTTTCATACCTTCGTGGTCATAAGTACACAAGATAATATTTGAATATTCTTTCATTAATTATGGCTTGATTTGGAGTCTAGCACATGATCTGTGAGAGACAAAATTAAGTCTGACCTTTGGAAGAACTTGTCTTATGGTTCTCAGAGACCCAATCTTATGCATTTTACCCAAAGCTCAGGTGTTCTAGAGAGTCCATGTGGACGTCTGTTATTCCTTACCACCTTTCCATCCGGATGATCTGTCCTGTGCTGAATGTGGATATCATAGTCCCCAACAATATTGGATTGAGGTCCCCAACTCCCTACCTTTCTGTTAATACGCTTCCAATATTTAGATACACCAATGATGGTGGTGTAATATATTGGGAATTTTCACAAGTTTCCAATGTTTTGATGCTCCATCAAGTCTAAACACCTTCCGGTAACCTTTTGTCTCTCAAAGGCATAAAATCTCTCTATCTAACTTAGACACAATCACTTTGGCTCTCCTCTCCTTACCAATTCCATAACCTATATCTTCCCAATTCCTTCACTTTCAAATGAAGTATATCTTTAGAGTAGAAGGAAATCTCCTATGGGCAACAGAAGGTTGAGATTCTTTAGTTTTTATTCTTTTTTTGTGGACATTTTTTTGCCTTTTTTTTCCTTTTCTTAAAAATTTTCATCTAGTCCAACAATCTGTTTGTAATGATGGGAGAATTTAGTCCTGAATAGTTGAACTAATTATTGATAGGTACGAAATTAACTTTCTCACTTTGGTTTGTTTCTGACTTGGATTTTCTGTGCCTTTCCCCTTTATGGTATATTTTTGTGGTTTGTTTCCTTTAGTGCAATTCCTCACGTCATGCCCAACTTTTTTGTGTTTCATCTGTGTGTGTGTGTGTGTGTGTGTGTGTGTGTGTGTGTGTTGTCTCTGTGTGTTTCACATAACACTTATAATTAAATTTCAAGAGATAGGGAGTTGGTCTTTTATGGATAGCCATTCAATTTGACATGCCTTGCGAACTCACATTCCATCACTTTCATCCACATTTCCTACAAAGAATGTCAGCTTTTGTCCTCTTTGATAAACAAGTATTCTCACAAATCTGCCTTCAAACAAACGCCAAATTTTGGGTGCCTGTTTATAATTGTATTGTTGTCTCTTTTTCCCTTGATTTTTCACATGTTTCTTGTTACCATGAAAGAGTTAAAGTGTATGCTATTTGTCTTTATGAGACTGATAGATATGACGTCACCCACTTCTCTGTACAACACTGCCATATGAGGCAAGTGGCAAGATTCATTCTTGCATATACCTCGCTAAGAATCTGCAGTGCCTTTGCAAGACAGTAAGATGGTAGTAGTGTCTGAGAACTCCAGGATTGTCTTCAGTAATTAACACAACTGGGAGATTACCACATTGACTGCAACTTGGCAGAAATTAGCCTGAAGCCTACAAAGTAAACACAGCAAAAGAGAAAAGAAGTCGCAGAGACTGTTGGAGAATATTGGAGACATGCCTTGGGGAAAAATGGGTGGTTGGTGCTTCAGAGGGCAGGAAGCCAATGCAAAATACCAAGACACAAGAGAGCAGAGCACACTGGGAAACCGCAAGGAGAATATTTCCCAAAGCAATTGGCTGTGACCAGCAGAAGGTCTAAATGGCATGAGTTCTTGCCAACAAATGGTCTTGAGGCCTGAAGATTTCAGATCAGCAGGCTTGGCAGATATCAATTCGAGAAAACACTGTGTTTCTTCTGCAGAGAACACCAGCATACAACCAGATCAGCTTTAAAATTATTATCAGAGACAATAGCAGGAGACACAGTGGAAAGTTGGTGGATTCTGGCAGTGCATTCAAAAGAGGCAGTGTTCATGGAAATGGCTCAATGGGAGCATGAGAAATATTGTGCTCTCACACCAGCAGCATAAAGACTGAGCTTCGGGCCAAAGACAGGATGGTGAGGACATTACTGCCTGAACGGCCAACACGAAATCCTAAGCATAGAACACTTGGGGGACTGCCTTTCTCAATCAAGTTGCTTAGTCCCAGGAGAACAGACTCTCCCATAGGGGACTATAAGAAAGCACTGCTGACATGCTCTCTCCTGACCACAGCATTCTGGATGCTTTTATTCTTTTGAGTTGGTTGAACATCTCCTTTCACAGGCACACCAGATGCCATCATGCTAAACCTTAGCATATTCAGCCCAGAACCAAATACACCAAAAGGCAGACAAGGAGAGCCTCTGCAGATGACTGGCCTCAAGGGTAGGGGATAGCCACAACACAACAGCAGAGGGCATGCATGCCTCACACACACCCAAGACTCTTTCAAGGGCCAGCCTGTGGGCTCTCCATGATCTCATCCTCCTAAATAAAGTACCCTCAGTTTAGAAAAAAGAATGTGCTTTCCAAATACAGAGAGGAAGACAGAGACCTAGATCCAATGCAAAGATGGAAGAATCAATTGATGCCGAGGAAAAAGAACAAGAAATAATCATGGATAGACAATCATAGAGAAACCTCTACATATTACACGCCCGATGGAGAATTGAAAGCAGCGGCCAGGATACTCCCTGTACATCAGAAAACATAGAAGATATCAGGGAGTCTCGAACCAGAGAGATAAAACAGATAAAAATAAAATAAAATAAAATAAAATAAAATAAAATAAAATAAAATAAAATAAAATAAAATAAAATTTTAAAAAATGCAAGTTTCTGATGAAAAGTTGGTAGTAGACTGTAAGCAAAGTCCAGGAATCTGGCAGAGGCAGAGGACCAAATTAGTGACCCAAAGGAAAAAGACTCGAAAATAAGGAAGCAAATCCAAAGAGAGAAGGAAGAATGATGGAACATGACAATGAGCTTAGGCAAGTCATCAACTCCAAAGAATGGAAAGAGGTGACTATTGTTGGAGAACTAGGAGTGAAGAAAAAAATAGGCTGAGCATTTCTTTGAGAAATCAGAACTGAAAATGTCCCTCATCTGGGAACAGAAACAGAGATCCAGATTCAGAGGCACAGAGGATTCCCAACACCATCCACTGAAGCAGAGTACCAAAAGACATGGTGTCATTCCCCCTGCAAAGCTAGAAATGGAGGAATTCCCTTTACACAAATATGCGTGGGAGAGAAGTTTGTCCACAGCCAAGTCACTGACTTAAGAGGACAAGCTATACCAGCTCTCCCGTAGGTCGGATAGAGCAAGCAACACCAGCCCAAGTCAAAATCTGTATCGCCTGAGTTTCTGAACAGTGATAAGAAGTGGTTCTGGTCTAGAACTAGGAGGTATTAAGAAGTCAAAGATTGGGTCCCGGTGTGTTTCCATCAGTCCCGAGGGGGTCTTCATCTCAATTCATGATCCCAGGGTCATGGCATCGACTCTGGTCTCAGGTTCTCTGTTCAGAGGCAAGTCTGCTTCTCCCTCCCCAGCTTCACCGCCTGATTGTGATCTCTCTGTCTCTCTGTCAAATACATGCATGTACATAGTTTGACAAAAAACAGAAACAAAACCAGTGTAAAGGATTTCCTGGTGCCAGAGGATATTTTATTTAACTTGGATCTAGGTCCTTGTTGAATAAAGCCATGTACAAAGCATTTCCCACCATCCTAATATTCCAGACCTTCAATCAGAGCTCACTTGTTCATTCTCCCCTTCATTGTCTTCCTGTATCTCCCCACCAACCTGTAGCATCCGTTGTCTGTCTCTCTGTAATGGCCCCTTGTGGACATATTGTTCATCCTCTCCTGGCTCCATTATATCATGCCCATCATCCCCAAGAGGCACTGTTTGCTTATCGCATGAAACCATTTGGGTAATGGTAATAGGAGGGTTAATGCAGGCTTGTGAGGCCACATCTCCATTCAGTTTCCAAGAAGGTAGCTGCATCAGCCTGTGGGAATGCTCAAGGTTCTCCGACATTTGAATCCTCTTCCTTGTGCCTGTTGGAGATACAAATTGTCATCCTGAAACGGGCACAAATGTCTTTCAGATGGTTTCACTTGGGCTATGGGTCTCTTCCAACATGCTTCATGCTTGATTCTGTGGACTCCAAGTTCATGGGTCTGTCCTGGACATAATGTGTAGAGTGTAGAGTCTGTCTATGTTCTTTCGTCAGATTTGAAGTTTGGGAGGCTTTTTTTGCATGATTTCTGGAGCCTTTAGAGGTACTAGTGTCTTTGCTGTAGACGACTCTAGACATGTCTATGGCATGGTTGTGGGTGTTCACTTTGAGCTTTCCTTGGGTGGCCCTTTTCCTGATCAGAAGCTCCCTGATTGGGTGGGAGGCCATACCCATGTGCAGGGCATGGATTTCCTCCCCTGAGGATTTGTTTGAGGCCTGATCGTTTCTTGGCCTTTCTTAGCTAAGATGGAATGGTGGATTCTTGCCTTTCTCTGGAGTCCAGAGAACTGCTGCTGACAGTCACGTAAAAGACTACAATTCAGCCATGGAGGTGACACTTACTCACTTCACACACTGAGTCTGTGAGGGACCCAGGTGCCTCCAGCGTTTTGGGAAGCCTTGGGATCCTCTTGCCCACCCATGACTACTCCATCCAAGTGTAGTGATCAGGAGTGGGTTGATAAGGAGTGGTTGCTTTGACCTCAAATCTTTGTGGAATCACAGAAGCTGGATTCACTGAAGCAGTAGTCCCCCTGTCATGACCTTTGAGTCCAATGGCTTAATGTAGGAAGCCCCAAGATGGACAGTAAAAGAGCCCTCTGAGCCTGGTCAAATGCTCAGGTTGTCTTGTGTGTTAATGTCCAAGTTCGCCTTTCTATACAAAGGGAAAGGAAACTGATATTCTGTATGCCATCCTTTAGGCCAACATTTCTCTAGGGATGGCAAGGTTTTTATATTTTCACTGCAATTTCTAGAGATATCAAGAACCAGTGAGGCATCTTGAGTATCAACTGCTCTCTGTGGGGTTTGTCATCTTGTGGTGAGAGAGTCCCTCTCAACGTATTTTCCTTATGTTTCAGAGATGACTAAGTTATGGAAAGTCTTTTTTCAAGGAAAAATGTTAAGGCGTGGGTGTATTGTGCTGTCTGTGTCCTCATCTCCTAGTGTTTGAAACACGAGTAATAAGGGATTAGGGCTCTGTCTATCTGGCTTTACCTTAAAGACCTTTGCAAAGACGTCAAGGAGAGTAAAATTCTGCATGAGAGCTAACTCTTAAGAAGGAGCCCTGGACAGCATCCCTTGTCATCTAGTTAACTCTACCTGCTGAGGTAATGGGTTTAGCCATGTTAACCAAGTCTCTTTAATTAGAGGAAAAGGGATGGCCTATATCGATGGCTTGCATGTTCCAATCGAGTAGAAATGTAGATTGAGCTGCAATGTCCTTGCAAAGACTAGCGGATAAAAAAGCTGTGAGCCATATTGGCCACAGAGTATTCCACAGACATCAGGGAGGATGAACCCGTGGTACTTGCATTGATATGAATGCTGCATGACTGAGTGATGCAAAGTGAAAAAGGCAAGCAGACAAAGGTAGATATCATATGGCTTCACTCATATGTGCCCCAGGAGGAATACCATGGCCCTTAGTAGAAAGAAAGGGAAACTGAGGGGGAAGAAGTCAGAGAAGCAGACAAACCAGGAGTGACTCAGGACACTTAGAACCACGCTAAGGGTTAGAGAGACATGCAGGGAATGTGGAAACTGGCTAATAGGTGTTGATGAGTTGTGCCATATCTTAGGATGAACACTAGGTCGTATATGGAACTAAGGCATCAGTGAATAATCTGTCAGAAATGTATGATGGATGACAGGCTGGCTTCCTCAACATAAAAAAAAAAAAATCAAACTGGCCTTTTCAAAAGCAGTTGAAGATAGAGAAAAGGAAGGGAGTGTATTTTTATTATCTTTGCTTATTAAAACAGCATGGAATTTGTTTCCTATAATGTACTTATCTGAATTGGTTCTTTATACTTGTAAAGTAGAATCTACCTGTCTCCTCCATTTCTAGAATTGATTAAATGAAACAACATTTTCTTCATTAAATGTCTATAAGTGTTGACCAGGAAAATGATTTGGACCAGGCTTCCTGTGTGTTGGCAAGTTTGATTACTGCTTCAAACGTTTCAGACTCTGCGAGAGAGCTGAGATTTTGTAGGTTTCCTGAACTAATCTTGGGAGTTGCTATGTGTGTGGGAATTTATCCTTTTCTCTCAGTTATTGGATTTGCTAGCATAACTTTGTGGATGAGTCTCTTATGTTATTCTTTTTTCCTTTTTATCAGTTGTCATGGGGTTTCATACATTCAGCTGTGGTCTTGTCTCCCTGTTTTATCCATCTAATGGCTTGTCTGGTTTTTGAATGCTTTCAAAACTGACTTGGGAGTTCTCCTGACTTTTTTCCTATTGGTTTGTTTTTATTTCCTTTATTTTGATAATTTGTATGATTTCATTTTTTTCTGTTAACTTTGGAGTTTGGTTCCTCTTCTTCTTGTTCCTCCTGGTGTCCAGTTAGATTGCCTTTTTCTGCTGTTTTTAATTTTTAGAAAAACATGCATTTAACCCTATTATGGTTTCCCCATACAATCTATTGGCATCATCCCATAAGTTTCTTGACTTTCCTTTTTTCATGGCTCTTTCTGCTTTTCCTTTGGATTTTCTTTCTTTGATTCATTGGTAGTTCGTTAGTGTGTTGTGTTTTCCACCTTTTAGTGTCTGGTTTTATTTCCCATTTGTATGTGATTTTTTCCCTTTTTCATACCTTCGTGGTCATAAGTATACAAGATAGGATTTGAAAAGTCTTCCATTAATTATGACTTGATTTTTAATCCAGCACACGACCTGTGAGAGACAAAGTTAGGTCTGCCATTGGGAAGAACTTCTCTTATGGTCCACAGAGACACAATCTTACTCATGGGTCCCAAAAGCTCAGATGGTCTAGACAGCCCATGAGGACTTCTGTTATTCCTTACCACCTTTCCATCCAGATGATCTGTCCTGTGCTGAAAGTGGATATCATAGTCCCCAACAATATTGGATTGAGGTCCCCATCCCCCTGCTTTTCTGTTAATAAGCTTCCAACATTTAGATACACCCATGTGTATTGTGTATATGTTGGCAGTTCTTCAGGTTTCTGGTATTTTTATTCCCCATCAAGACAAAACACCTTCTGGTAATATTTTGTCTCCCGAAGGCATAATACCTCTCTAGCTGCCATAGGCACAATCAATTTGGCTCTATTTTCCTTTCCAATCACATAACCTATGTCTTCCCAATTCCTTCACTTTGAAACTATGTGTATCTTTATAGTCGAAGGAAATATTCTATGGGCAACAGAAGGCTGAGCTTGTTTAATATTTGTTGTTTTCTTCTGGACATTTTTCGCCTTTTTTTTTTTTTTAACTTCAATCAGTCCTACAATCTGTTTGTGGTGATGGGAGACTTTAGTAGCGAATACTTGAACGAATTATTGATAGGTAAGAAGTTAACTTTCTCATTTTAGTTGGTTTCTGACTTGGATTTTCTGTGCCTTTTCCCTTTTTGATATTTATTTTGGGGTTTGCTTCATTAGTGTGATACCTCACATCCTCCCCATTTTGCATGTCTTATCTGTGTGTGTGTGTGTGTGTGTGTGTGTGTGTGTGTGAAAGAGAGAGATGTCTGTGTGTGTTTCACATAACACTTATAATTAAATTTCAAGGGATAGGAATTCACTCTCTTATGGATAGCAAGTCAATTTGACATGCCATGAAAATTCACATTCCATCACTTTCAGGAACATTTCCTCCAAGGAATGTCATCTTTTGTCCTCTTTGATAAACAAGTATTCTCACCAACCTGCCTTCAAATAAACACCACATTTTGTGTGCCTGGTTAGAGTCGTATTGTTTTTCTTCCCCTTGCTTTTTTATACATATCTTGACTGTCATGAGAGAAAGAAATCGTCTCAATTTGTCTTTCTGAGACTGACAGGTGTGATGTAACCCAGTGCTCTCTGAAACACTGCCACATGAGGCAAGTGGAAGAATTCATACTTGCTTTTGCCTCAGTCAGAATTTTCAGAGACTTGGAGGACAGTGAGATGGTAGTAGTGCCTGAGAATCGCAGCTTGTCTTCAGCCAGGAACACAACTGGAAGATAACCACAACTGCAATTTTGCAGAAATTGACCAGAAGCTTACAAAGTAAAATCAACAGCAAAGGAGAGAAGATGTCGCAGAGACTATGGGAGAAGATGGGAGACACAGCTCAGGGGAGAATTGGGTGGTTGGTGCATCAGAGGGCAGTGAATCAATGCAAAAGAGGAAGGCACAGGGGAGTGGAGCACATTTGGAACCCACAAGGAGCATGTTTCCCAATGGCACTGGCTGTGATGAGCAGAGGGTCTGAAGGGCATGAGTTCTTACCAACAAAATGTCTTGAGGCCTGGAGATTTCAGATCTGCATGCTTAGCAGACATTGACTCAAAAGAACACTGTGTTTTTCCTACATAGGACAACAACAAGCAACCAGGTGCAGACAGCCTGGAAACCATGATCAGAAACAATACCAAGAGATGCAGTGCGAAGACGGTGGGTCCTGGCAGTGCATCCATGAGAGGCAGTGTTCATGGAGATGACTCACTGGGGGCATAAGAAATTTGGGGGCTTTGTAACCAAGAGCATCAAGACCAAGCTGCTGGCCAAAGAAAGAACGGTGAGGACATTACCTGCCTAACCTGCCAACATGAAGTCCCAACCATGGAACATGTGGGGGACTGCCTTCCTCAGTCCAAGTTGCTTAGTTCCAGGAGAACAGACTCTCCCTTAGGGGACTAGAAGAAAGCCCTGCCAACATGCTCTCTCCTGACCATGGCATTCTGGATGCCTTCATTCTGCTGAGTTGGTTGAATCTCTCCTTTCACAGGCACACCAGAGTCCACCAAGCTAAATCTCAGCATATTCAGCCCAGACCCCCAAAACACCAAAAGGCAGGCAAAGAGAGCCTCTGCAAATGGCTGGCTTCAAGGACAGGGCACAGCCACAACACAACAGCAGAGGGCATGCGTGCCACAAACACATACCCGAGACTCCCTCAAGGGCCAGCCTGTGGGCACTCAATGATCTCTTCTTCCTAAAGAAATTAGCTTCCGGCTAGAAAACAGAATGGGCTTTTCGAATACAGAGAGGAAGACAGAGACGTAGATCCAATGCAAAGATGGAAGAATCAATTGACACCAAGGAAAAAGAACAAGAAATAATCACGGCCAGGCAATTGGAGTAAAACCTCACATATAACACCCCGATGGAGGATTGAAAGTAGTGGCCAGGATACTCCCTGTACATCAGAAAACACAGAAGATATCAGGGAGTCTCGAACCATAGAGATAAAACAGAAAAAATAAAATAAAATAAATGAAAATAGAGTTTCTTATGAAAAGATTGGTAGCAGACTGGATGCAAAGTCCAGGAAGCTGGCAGAAGCAGAGGATCCAATTAGTGACCTGGAAGAACAAGACTGGAAAATAAGGAAGCAAATCCAAAGAGAGAAGGAAGAATGATGGAAAATGACAAAGAGCTTAGGAAAGTCATCGACTCCAAGGAATGGAAACAGGTGTCTATGGTAGGAGAAGTAGGAGTGAGAGAAGAAGAAAGGGCTGAACATGGATTTGAAATATTGAGGCTGAAAAAATCCCTCGCCTGGGAGCAGAAACAGATCCAGATTCAGAGGCACAGAGGACTCTCATCACCATCCACAGAATCAGAGCGCCAAATGTTATAGTGTCATTCTCCATGCCAAAGCTAGTAATGGAGGAATTCTCTTTACCCAAATATGTGTGGGAGAATAGTTTGTCCATAGCCACGTCACAGATTTCAAGAGGACAAACTAGACCAGCTCTCGAAGCAGGCCGGATAGCTCAAACAAAAAGAGCCCAAGCTAAAATCCGTATACCCTGCATTCTGAAAAATGAACAGAGCAGCAGTTCTTTTCTAGAGCTAGGAGGTATTCAGAAGTCAAATATTGGGTCCCAGGGTGTGTCCATAAGTTCAGAGGCGGCCTTCAGATCAACTCATGATCCCAGGGTCATGACATCAACTCTCATCTCAGGTTCCCTGCTCAGGGGCAAGTCAGCTTCCCCCTCTCCAGCTCCACCCCCTTATTGTAAACTCTCTGTCTCTCTGTCAAATATGTGCATATGCATCATTTGAAAAAAAATAATAACAACAACAAAAACAGAACACAATAATTGACTGGGGCCAGAGGATGTTTTCTTGAAATGGAACCTAGGTTCCTATGGAAGTCAGCCAGGTAAAGAGGACCCCCCACCATCTTAAAATGCCAGAACTTTGCTCAGAGTCCCTTGTTCATTCTCCTGTTCTTTGTCTTCCTGTATCTCCTCACCAACCTGTAGCATCCACTGTCTCTCACACTGTAAAGGCCCTTTGTTGACAAATTGTTCATCATCTCCTGGCTCCATTAGAACATGTCTATCTTCTGCAAGAGGCACTGTTTGCCTATCACATAAAACCATTTGGGGAATGGTCATGAGAGGGTTAAGGCTGGCTTGTGTTGCCACGCTCCATGCAGTTGCCCAGAGGGTAGCTGTTCCTCCCTGTGGTAATGCTCAAGGTCTTTGACATTCGAATCCTCTCCATGCATCCTTGTGGAGATACAGGTTGTATCCTGAAATGGGCATGAATTATTTCAGATAGTTTCACTTGGCCTATGGGTCTCTTCCAATATGCTCCATGCTTGTTCCTTTGGACTCCAAGTACATGAGTTCATCCTGGACCTAAGGGTCTAGGGTCGAGAGTCTGCTTTGGTGCATGGTCAGTTTTGAAGATTGGGAGGCCTTTTTGGCATGATTTCTGGAGACGCTCGATGTACTCATGTCCTCGCTGTTGAAGACTCCATACATGTCTTTGGCATGGTTGCAGATGTTCCCATTGAGCTTTCCTTGGGTGGCCCTTTGCCTGGTCAGAAGGGCCATCATAGGGTGGGAAGGCCTTTCCCTTGTTCAGGGCTCAGATTTCCTCTCCTGAGGCTCTGTTTGAGGCCTGATTGTTCCTTGGCCTTTCATGGCTAAGATGGAATGGTGGATTCTTGCCTTTATCCGGAGTCCAGAGGGCTGATGCTGACAGTCACGACCAAAGACTATGAATTAGGCCATGGAGAAGATGACACCTACTCGATTCACAAACTGCCTTGGTGAGGTATCCAGGTGGCTCCAGCAGTTTGAGAGGGCTTGTGATCCTCTTGGCCCACCCATGACTACACCAGCCAAGTGTAGTGATCAGGCCTGGGTTGATAAGGACATCACAGAAGCTGACTTCACTGAAGCAGCTGTTCCTCTTCCATGACCTTTGAGTCCTATGTCTTTGGGTAGGAATCCCTGGGATGGACAGAATAAGAGCCCTCTGAGCCAGATCAAGATCTCAAATTGTCTTGTGTGTTAATGTCCCATTTCCCCTTTCTACACAATGAGAAAAGAAAATGACACTTGGTGTAACATCCTTTAGGCCAACATTTCCCCAGAGATGGCAAGGTGTCCTATTTCCACTACAATTTATAGAGATTTCAAGAAACAGTGAGGCCTCTTGGGTATCAACAGCTCTCCGTGGGGTTTGTCATCCTGTGGGTGAGAGAGTCCTTTCTCAAAATCTTTTCCCTATGGGTCAGTGATTACTAAGACACGAAAAATCCCTTTTCAAGGAAAAGAGGTGAGGACATGGATATATTGTTCTGTCTGTGTCCTCATCTCCTAGTGTTCTGAAACACAAGTTTAAGGGATTAGGGCTCTCTCTGCCTGGTTTTTCCTTAAACACCTTTGCAAAGTCTTCAGGGAGAGTGACATTCTGCCCTAGAGATAACTCTTAAGGAAGAGGCCTGGACAGCACCTGTTGTCATCATTAGTTAACTCTACTTGTTTTGGCACCATCCCATAAGTTTCTTTAATTTCCTTTGTTCAAGATACTTTCTGATTTTCCTTTTGATTGTCCTTCTTTGACTCATTGATAGTTCAGGACTGTGTTGTGTTTTCTACCTATTAGTGTCTGGCTGTGTTTCCCATTTTTAAGTGATTTCAATCCATTTTCATATCTTCGTGGTCATAAGTATACAAGACAGGATATGATTACTCTTCTATAAATTATGACTGGATTTGGACTCCAGCACAGGATCTATGGTAGACAATATTAGGTCTGCCCTTGGGAAGAACTTCTTTTATGGTCCTCAGTGACACAATATTATGCATGTTTTCCCAAAGCTCAGGTGGTCTAGAGAGCCCATGATGACATCTGTTATTCCTTTCAACCTTTTCTCTGGATAATCTGTCCTGTGCTGTAAGTAGATATCGTAGTCCCAACAATATTGGACTGTGGTCCCCATCCCCCTTTCATTCTGTTAATATGCTTCAATGATTAAGATACACCCACACTGGTTGTGTATATGTTGCCGATTCTCCAGGTTTCTGAAGTTTTGTTGCTCCATCAAGACAAAATAGCTTCTGGGGAGGAGTCAAGATGGCAGAGAAGTAGCAGGCTGAGACTACTTCAGCTAGCCGGAGATCAGCTAGATAGCTTATCTAAAGATTGCAAACACCTGAAAATCCTTCGGCAGATCGAAGAGAAGAAGAACAGCAATTCTGGAAACAGAAAAACAACCACTTTCTGAAAGGTAGGACCGGCAGAGAAGTGAATCCAAAGCGACGGGAAGATAGACCCCGGGGGAAGGGGCCGGCTCCTGGCAAGTGGCGGAGCAATGGAGCACAAAATGAGGACTTTAAAAAGTCTGTTCCACTGAGGGACATCGCTCCAGAGGCTAAACCGGGGTGAAGCCCACGCGGGGTCAGCGTGGCCTCAGGTCCTCCATGGTCACAGAAGGATCGGAGGTGTCTGAGTGTCGCAGAGCTTGCGGGTATTGGAACGGGAAAGCCAGCTATAGAGACAGAGCCAACAGTAAGCTCATAGCTCGGTGTTACCTTGAACCGGTCGCAGGCTCGGTGAGCTCAGAGCGCGGCCGGAGGTCAGGCAGACGGGAGTAACTGGGCACTGTTCTCTGAGTGCGCACTGAGGAGTGGGGCCCTGGGCTCTCGGCTCCTCTGGGCCAGAGACCAGGAGGCCGCCATTTGTATTCCTGTCCTCTGGAACTCTACGGAAAGCTCTCAGAAAACAAGCTCCTGAAAGCAAACCAGAGCGGATTAACCCATCCTCAGGTAAGGGCAGTGTAATTCCGCCTGGGGCAAAGACACTTGAGAATCACTACACCAGGCCCCTCCCCCAGAAGATCAACAAGAAATCCAGGCAAGACCAAGTTCACCTACCAAGGAGTGTGGTTTCAATACCAAGGAGAGCAGCAGATTTCCAGAGGAGGAGAAAGCCAAGCACGGAACTCATGGCTTTTTTCCTGTGATTTTTTTTAGTCTTGCAGTTAATTTATTTTTTTCTTTTTCATTTTTTGTTTTTGTCTCGCCTTCTGGCAATTTTTTTTTAACTTTTACCTTTTTCTTTTTTAACGTATTTTAACTAGTTTATTTAATATATATATTTTTTCTTTTCTATATTTTGCTTATTTGTTTTCATTTTTTAATTCTTTTCTTTTCTTTTTCTTTTTTTTCTTTCTTCCTTCTTGAGCCTCTTTTTATCCCCTTTCTCTCCTCTCACTATTTGGGATCTCTTCTAATTTGGTTAAAGCATATTTTCCTGGGGTTGTTGCCACCCTTTATTATTTTAATTGCTCCTTCATATAATCTTATCTGGACAAAATGACAAGACGGAAAAAATCAACACACACACAAAAAAAGAACAAGAGGCAGTACCGAAGGCTAGGGACCTAATCAATACAGACATTCGTAATATGTCAGATCTAGAGTTCAGAAAGACAATTCTCAAGGTTCTAGCCGGGCATGAAAAAGGCATGGAAGATATTAGAGAACCCTCTCGAGAGATATAAAAGCTCATTCAGGAGAAATAAAAGAACTAAAATCTAACCAAGTTGAAATAAAAAAAGCTATTAATGAGGTGCAATAAAAAATGGAGGCTCTCACTGCTAGGATAAATGAGGCGGAAGAAAGAATTAGTGTTATAGAAGACCAAATGACAGAGAATAAAGAAGCTGAACAAAAGAGGGACAAATGGCTCCTGGAACATGAGGAGTGAATTCGAGAGATAAGTGACACCATAAGACGAAACAACATTAGAATAATTGGGATTCCAGAAGAAGAAGAGAGAGGGGAGCAGAAGGTATACTGGAGAGAATTATTGGGGAGAATTTCCCCAATATGGCAAAGGCAACGAGCATCAAAATTCAGGAAGTTCAGAGAAAGCCCCTCAAAATCAATAAGAATAGGCCAACACCCCATCTCCTAATAGTAAAATTTACAAGTCTCAGTGACAAAGAGAAAATCCTGAAAGCAGCCCGGGAAAAGAAGTCTGTAACATACAATGGTAAAAATATTTTCAGAGCACTAAATGAGAAAATCATGCAGCCAAGAATACTATATCCAGCTAGGCTATCACTGAAAATAGAAGGAGAGATTAAAAGCGTCCAGGACAAACAAAAACTGAAAGAATTTGCAAACACCAAACCAGCTCTACAGGAAATATTGAAAGGGGTCCTCTAAGCAAAGAAATAGCCTACAAGTGGTAGATCAGAAAGGAACAGAGACCATATACAGTAACAGTCACCTTACAGGCAATACAATGGCACTAAATTCATATCTCTTGATAGTTACCCTGAATGTTAATGGGCTAAATGCCCATGTCAAAAGACTCAGGGTATCAGAATGGATAAAAAAACAACAAAACCAATCTATATGTTGCCTCCAAGAAACTCATTTTAAGCCCGAAGACACCTCCAGAATTAAAGTGAGGGAGTGAAAAAGAATTTACCATTCTAATGGACATCAGAAGAAAGCATTAGTGGCAATCCTTATATCAGATCAATTAGATTTTAAGCCAAAGACTATAATAAGAGATAAGGAAGGGCCCTATATCATACTCAAAGGGTCTGTCCAACAAGAAGATTTAACAATTTTAAATATCTTTGCCCCCTACGTGGGAGCAGCCAACTATATAAACCAATTATTAACAATATTAAAGAATCACTTCAACAATAATACAATAATAGTAGGAGACTTTACACTCCCCTCATCGAAATGGACGTATCATCCAAGCAAAAGATCAGCAAGGAAATAAAGGCCTTAAACAACACACTGGACCAGATGTACATCACAGATATATTCATTACATTTCATCCCAAAGCAACAGAATACACATTCTTCTCTAGTGCACATGAAATATTTTCCAGAATAGATCACATCCTGGGTCATAAATCAGGACTCAGCCAGTATCAAAAGATTGGGATCATTCTCTGCATATTTTCAGACCACAATGCTCTAAAGCTAGAACTCAACCACAAAAGGAAGTTAGAACCCTAATACATGGAGACTAAATAGCATCCTTCTAAAGAATGAATGGGTCAAACGGAAAATTAAAGAAGAATTATAAAAAATCATGGAAACAAATGATAATGAAAATACACCAGTTCAAAATCAGTGGGACACAACAAAGGCAGTCCTGAGAGGAAAATATATAGTGATATAAGCCTTTCTCAAGAAACAAGAAAGGTCTCAGGTACACAACATAACCCTAAACCTAAAGAAGCTGGAGAAAGAACATAAAGATCAGAGAAGAAATCAATAAAATAAAAGCAAAAAAGCAATAGAACAAATCAACGAAACTAAGAGCTGGTTCTTTGAAAGAATTAATAAAATTGATAAACACCTGCCCCGACATATCAAAAAGAAAAGAGAAAGGACCAAAATAAATAAAATGATGAATAAAAGAGGAGAGATCACAACTAACTCCAAAGAAATACAAACTATTATAAGAACATACTATGAGCAACTACACGCCAATAAATTTGACAATCTGGAAGAAATGGATGCATTCCAAGAAACATATAAACTACACAAATGAACCAGAAAGAAATAGAAAGCCTGAACAGAACCATTACCAGCAAGGAGATTGAAACAGTCATTAAAAATCTCCAAACAAACAAAAGCCCAGGCCCAGACGGCTTCCCAGGGGAATTCTACCAAACATTTAAAGACGAACTAATTCCTATTCTCCTGAAACTGTTCCAAAAAATAGAAATGGAAGGAAAACTTCCAAACTCATTTTATGAGGCAAGCACCACCTTGATCCCAAAACCAGACAAGGATCCCATCAAAAAAGAAAGCTATAGACCAATATCCTTGATGAACACAGATGCGAAAATACTCAACAAAATACTAGCCAATAGAATTCAACAGTACATTAAATGGATTATTCACCACGACCAAGTGGGATTTATTCCAGGGCTGCAAGGTTGGTTCAACATCCTCAAATCAGTCAATGTGATACAACACATCAATATAAGAAAGAACAAGAATCATATGATACTCTCAGTAGATGCTGAAAAAGCATTTGACAAAGTACAGCATCCCTTCCTGATCAAAACTCTTCAAAGTGTAGGGACGGAGGGCATATACCTCAATATCATCAAAGCCATCTATGAAAAACCCACCGCAAATATCATTCTCAATGGAGAAAAACTGAAAGCTTTTCCGCTAAGGTCAGGAACACGGAAGGTATGTCCATTATCACCACTGCTATTCAACATAGTACTATAGGTCCTAGCCTAAGCAATCAGACAACAAAAGCAAATTAAAGGCATCCAAATTGGCAAAGAAGAAGTCAAATTATCACTCTTCGCAGATGATATGATACTCTATGTGGAAAACCCAAAAGACTCCACTCCAAAACTGCTAGAACTTATACAGGAATTCAGTAGTGTCAGGATATAAAATCAAAGCACAGAAATCAGTTGCATTTCTCTACACCAACAGCATGACAGAAGAAAGAGAAATTAAGGAGTCAATCCCATTTACAATTGTACCCCAAACCATAAGATACCTAGGAATAAACCTAACCAAAGAGGCACAGAATCTATACTCAGAAAACTATAAAGTACTCATGAAAGAAATTGAGGAAGACACAAAGAAATGGAAAAATGTTTCATGCTCCTGGATTGAAAGAACAAATATTGTGAAAATGTCTGTGCTACCTAAAGCAATCTACACATTTAATGCAATTCCAATCAAAGTACCCTCCTTCTTTTTCAAAGAAATGGAACAAATAATTCTAAAATTTATATAGAACCAGAAAAGACCTCGAATAGCCAAAGGGATATTGTAAAAGAAAGCCAACGTTGGTGGCATCACAATTCCGGACTTCAAGCTCTATTTCAAAGCTGTCATCATCAAGACAGCATGGTACTGGCACAAAAACAGACACATAGATCAATGGAACAGAATAGAGAGCCCAGAAATAGACCCTCAACTCTATGGTCAACTAATCTTTGACAATGCAGGAAAGAATGTCCAATGGAAAAAAGACAGCCTCTTCAATAAATGGTTCTGGGGAAATTGGACAGCCACATGCAGAATATTGAAATTGGACCATTTCCTTACACCACACACAAAAATAGACTCAAAATAGATGAAGGTCCTCAATGTGCGAAAGGAATCCATCAAAATCCTTGAGGAGAACATGGGCAGCAACCTTTTCGACCTCAGCCACAGCAATATCTTCCTAGGAACAACGCCAAAGGCAAGAGAAGCAAGGGCAAAAATGAACTATTGGGATTTCATCAAGGTCACAAGCTTTTGCACAGCAAAGGAAACAGTTAACAAAATCAAAAGACAACTGACAGAATGGGAGAAGATATTTGCAAACGACATATCAGATAAAGGACTAGTGTCCAAAATCTATAAAGAACTTAGCAAACTCAACACCCAAAGAACACATAATCCAATCAAGAAATGGGCAGAGGACATGAACAGACATTTCTGCAAAGAAGACATCCAGATTGCCTACAGACACATGAAAAAGTGCTCCATATCACTCGGCATCAGGGAAATACAAATCAAAACCACAATGCGATATCACCTCACACCAGTCAGAATGGCTAAAATCAACAAGTCAGGAAATGATAGATGCTGGCGAGGATGCGGAGAAAGGGAAACCCTCCAACACTCTTGGTGGGAATGCAAGCTGGTGCAACCACTCTGGAAAACAGCGTGGAGGTTCCTCAAAATGTTGAAGATAGAACTGCCCTATGACCCAGCAATTGCACTATTGGGTATTTACCCTAAAGATACAACTGTAGTGATCCAAAGGGGCACGTGCACCCGAATGTTTATAGCAGCAATGTCCACAATAGCCAAACTATGGAAAGAACCTAGATGTCCATCAACAGATGAATGGATCAAGAAGATGTGGTATATATACACAATGGAATACTATGCAGCCTTCAAAACAAATGAAATCTTGCCATTTGCAACAACACGGATGGAATTAGAGTGTATCCTGCTTAGTGAAATAAGTCTTGCAGAGAAAGACAACTATCATATGATCTCCCTGATATGAGGAAGTGGTGATGCAACATGGAGGCTTAAGTGGGTAGGAGAAGAATAAATGAAGCAAGATGGGATTGGGAGGGAGACAAACTATAAGTGACTCTTAATCTCACAAAACAAACTGAGGGTTGCTCAGGGGAGGGGGGTTGGGAGAAGGGGGTGTGATTATGGACATTGGGGAGGGTATGTGCTTTGGTGAGTGCTGTGAACTGTGTAAACCTGGTGATTAACAGACCTGTCCCCCTGGGGATAAAAATATATGTTTATAAAAAATAAAAAATTTAAAAAAATTAAAAAAAAATAAAAAAGACAAAATAGCTTCCAGTAATCTTTTGTCTCTCAAAGAAATAAAATCTGTCTATCTGCCATAGGCACCATCACTTTTGCTCTCTTCTTTCCAATTGCATGACCTATGTCTTCCCAATTCCTTCACATATAGGCTGTGTGTATCTTTAGAGTTGAAGGAATTCTCCAATGTGCAACAGAATGACAAGCTTGTTTAGTTTTTTTTGTTTTCTGGTGAAGAATTTTTGCCTTTTTATGTATTTTTCTTTTAAATATTCATCCTTCCAACAATCTGTTTGTAGGGATAGGAGAATTTAGTCCTGAATACTTTAACTAATTATTGATAGGTAAGGAGTTAACGTTCTCATATTCATTGTTTTCTGACTCGGATTCTCTGTGCCTTTATGGTATTTTCTTTGGCGTTTTCTTCCTCTAGTGCAATTTCTCACTTCCTCCCGATCTTTTGTGTCTTATCTCTCTCTCTCTCTCTCTCTGTGTGTGTGTGTGTGTGGTCTGTGAGTGTTTCACATAACACTTATAATGAAATTTCAAGAGATCGGAATTCGGTCTTTCAAAGATAGCAATTCAATTTGATATGCCTTGAAAGCTCACGTTCCATCACTTTCAGCCACATTTCCTGCAAAGAATGTCCCATGTAGTCATCTTTTATAAACACGTATTCTCACTAACATGCCTTCAAACATCAACTTTTGGGTGCCTTGTTAGAGACGTATTCTTTGTCCGCTTTTCAGTTTCATTTTACCATGTTCCTTGACTGCCATGAGAGAGTAAAATAGTATGTTATTTGTCTTTCTGAGACTGATAGATGTGACATAGCACAATGCTCTCCACAATTCTGCCACATGAGTCAAGTGGCAAGAATTCATTTTTGCTTATGGTTTTGTAAGAGTCTGCAGTGCTTTTGGAGGACAGAGAGATGGTAGTAGTGTCTAGGAACTCCACGCTTGTCTTCATACAGGAACACAACTGGAAGATGATCACATCAACTGCAACATTGCAGAAATGGACCGGAAACGTACAAAGCAAACTCCACACCAAAAGAAAAAAGAAGTCACAGAGACTTTGGCCTGGGGAATCCTGGAGACATGGGTTTTGGGAGATGTAGGAGGTTGTAGCTTCAGAAGGCAGTGATAAAATGCAAAGGGAGAAGGCACAGGAGAGTGGAGCACACTGGGATCCCAAAAGGAGATTGTTTTCCAATGTCATTGGCTGCGACCCGTGGAGGGTCTGAATGGCACAAGTTCGTGACATCAAAGGGTCTGAGTTCAGAGTTTTCAGATCATCAGGCTTGGCAGACATCGATTTGAGAGAACACTGTGTTTCTCCTGCAAAGAACACCAACAAGCATCCAGGTGCAGAAAGCCTGGAAACCATGATCAGAGACAATCCCAGGAGACACAGTGGGACGATGGTGGGTTGTGGCAATGCATCCGTGAGAGGCAGTGTTCATGGAGACGACTCAGTGGGGACACAAGTATTTTTTGGGCTCTCACACCAACAGCATAAAGACTGAACTACTGACCAAAGACAGGACAGTGAAGACATTAGCTGCCTAACCTGCAAACAGGAAATACCAACCGTGGAACACTTGGGGGAGAGCCAAGTTGCTTAGTCCCAGGAGAACAGACTCTTCCTTGGGTGACTAGAATAAAGCCCTGCCCACATGCTCTCTGCTGACAACAGCATTCAGCAGGCATTTGTTCCCTTGAGTTGGTTGAACATCTTTTTTCACAGGCACACCAAAGCCCACTAAGCTAAACCTCACCATATTCATCCCAAACAACAAACTCCCCCAATGGCAGGCAAGGAGAGCCTGTGCAGATGACAGGCCTCAAGGTCAGGGGACAGCCACAAAAATCAGCAAGGGGCATGCATGCCACAGACACCCTAGACTCCTTCAAGGGGCAGACCCTGGGCACTCCAAGAGCTCATCATCCTAAAGAATTTACACTCAGGCTAGAAAACAGAATGGGCTTTTCGACTAGTGAAAAGAAGACAGAGACTTAGAGCCAATGCAAAGATGGAAGAATCATTTGACGTTGAGGAAAAAGAACAAGAAATGATCATGTGCAGGCAATCGCAGTTAAATTTCCACTGATGGAAGACTGAAAGCAGCAGCCAGGAGACTCACTGTACATCAGAAAAACACAGAAGACATCAGGGAGTCTAGAACCACAGAGATAAAAGTGATTAAAAATTTAAAGCGTCACTAATGAAATGATTGGTAGTAGACTGGATGCAAAGTCCAGGAAGCTAGCAGAAACAGAAGATCCAATTAGTGACCTGGAAGTAAAAGACTGGAAAATAAGGAAGAAAATCCAAGAGAGAAGGAAGGATGATGGAACATGACAATAAACTTAGGGAAGTTATAGACTCCAAGAAATGGATAGAGGTGCCTATTGAAGGAGAACTAGGAGTGAGAGGGGGGAAAAAAAAGAGGGCTGAACATGTCTTTGAGAAATCGGAGCTGAAAATGTCCCTCATGTGGGAGCAAAAACTGAGATCCAGATGCAGAGGCACAAAGGACTCCCATCATTATCCACAGAAGCACAGCCCCACAAGACATAGTGATATTCCACTTGCAAAAGCCAGCAATGGAGGCATTCTCTTTATTCAAATATGCTCAGGACAGTAGTTTGTCCATAGCCCAGTCACTGACTTCAGGAGGACAAGTTAGACCAGCTCTCAAAGCAGGTTGGATTGCTCAAGCAACACCAACCCAAGCCAAAATCTGTATTCCCTGAATTTCTGAACAATGACAGAGCAGTAGTTCTTGTCTAGAACTCGGAGGTATTAAGAAGGTGTATCCATCAGTTCAGAGGCGGCCTTCAGCTCAACTCTTGATCCCCTGGTCATGGCATTGACTCTGGTCTCAGGTTCCCATCTCCAGGGCAAGTCAGCTTCTCCCTCTCCAACTCCACACCCTGATTTTGATCACTCTGTCTTTCTGTCAAATGTGTTCATGTGCATCGTTTGAGAAAATACAAAAACAAATCCAGTGTTCAAGGATTGACTAGGGCCAGAGGATGTTTTATTTAATATGGACCTAGATCCCTAAGGATGGCAGCGATGTACAGAGCAACTCCCACCATCTTAAAATGCCAGGCCTTTGCTCTGAGCTCCCTTGTTCATTCTCCTGTTCTTTGTCTTCCTGGATCTCCTCACCAACCTGTAGCAACCACTGTCTGTCACACTGTAATAGCCCCTTGTTGACACATTGTTCATCCTCTCCTGGCTCCATTAGAACATGCCCAACTTCCAAAAGAGGCACTATTTGCTTATTGCGTGAAACCATTTGGGGGTTTGTCATGAGATGTTTTAAGGTAGGATTGTGTTGCCACATCTCCATTCAATTCCTCAGAGGGTAGCTGCACCACCCTGTGGGAATGCTCAAGGTTCTTCAATATCCAAATCATCTTCAATGCGAACCTTTTGGATATATATCTTGTCATTATAATACAGGCATGAAAGCCTTTCATATGGTTTCACGTGGACTATGGGTCTCTTCCCACATGCTCCATGCTTGCTCCTGTGGACTCCAAGTACATGAGTCCATCCTGGACCTAAGGGTCTATGGTGTAGAGTATGCCTTTGTTGCTTTGTCAGTTTTGAAGACTAGGAGGCCGTTTTGGCACGATTTCCAGAGAAGCTGGATTTACTCGTGTCCTGCTGTTGAAGACTCCAGATATGTATTTGGCATGGCCGCAGGTGTTCCCTGCTTTTTTTTAAGTGGCCCTTTTCCTAGTCAGAAGCGCCCTGATTAAGTGGGAGGACCATACCCATTATCAGGGCACGGATTTCCTCCCCGGAGACATTGTTTGAGGCATCACTGTTTCTTGGCCTTTTATGGTTAAGATAAAATGGTGGATTCTTGCCTTTTCCTGGAGTCCAGAGGGCTGGTGCTAACAGTCACGACCAAAGACTACAAATTCAGCCATGGAGAATGTGACTGACTCGCTTTGGAAACAGCCTTGTTGAGAGACCCAGGCGGCTCCAGCGGATTGCGAGGCTTGGGATCCTCTTGGTGCACCCATGACTACTCCATCCAAGTGTAGTGATCAGGCATGGATTGACGAGTAGTGGTTGCTATGACCTCAAAACTTTGAGACATCACAGAAGCTGGATTCACTGAAGCAGCTGTCCCTCTCCCATGACCTTGGTATCCTATGGCTTTAGGTAGGAAACCCCAGGAAAGACAGAAAAAGAGGCCTCTGATCCTGATCAAGAACTCAGTTTGTCTTGTGTTTTAATGCCCATCTTACCCTTTCTAGACAAAGAGAAAAGGAAATGATGTTGGTTATACTATCCTTTAGGCCAGCATTTCTACAGAGATGGTAAGGTTTTCCTATTTCCACTGCCATTTCCAGAGATCTCAAGAATGAGTGAGCCCTTTTGTGTATCAACAGCTCTCTGTGGGCTTTGTCATCCTGTGGGTGAGAGAGTCCTGTGTCAGCGTCTTCTCCCTATGGGTCAGTGATGACTACGGAATGGAATGTTCCTTTTCAAGGAAAAAGGTGAGGGCATGGGAGTACTGTGCTGTCTGTGTCATCATGTCTTAGTGTTCTGAAATACTACTCATAAGGGATTAGGGCTCTGTCTACGTGGATTTCCCTTAAACACCTTTGCAAATGCTTCAAGGAGAATAACATTCTGCATGATAGCTAACCCTGAAGGAAGATCCTTCAACAGTACTCCTTGTCATCATTATTTAACACTACCTGCTGTGGTAATTGGTATAGCCATCTATCCTTGTTTCCCCATTTAATCTAGGTAATGGCTCTTCCATTTTAAAGTTTTCAAAACTGACGTGTGAGTTCTCCTGATTTTTTCTTATTGTTTTGTTGGTATTTCTTTTGCTTCAAGGATCATATATATTATTTCCTTTTATCTGTTCACTTTGGAGTTCATTTCATCCTTATGTAGTTCATCATGCTTTCGGTTGGGTTTCTTTTTTTAATTTTTCTGGTGTTTTTAGTTTTTGTATATAAACGCATTTAGCCCTATATTCTTCCCCCTTAAAATGTTTTGGCATCCTTACATAAGTTTCTTCACTTTCCTTTGTTCAATGTACTTTCTGATTTCCCTTTTTATTGTCCTTCTTTGCCTCATTGCTAATTCAGGAGTGTGTTGTGCTTTCCACCTATTAATTTCTGTATGTGTTTCCATTCGTAAGTGATTTCTTTCCATTTTCATCCCTTCATGGTCATAAGTATACAAGATATGTCTGAAATCTCATCCGTTAATTATGACTTTATTTGGACTCCAGCATACTATCTATTATACACAAAGTTAGGTCTTCCCTTGGGAAGAACTTCTCTTATGGTCCTCAGAGACACAATCTTACACATGTATTCCCAAAGCTCAGGTGTTCTAGAGAGCCCATGATGACGTCTGTTACTCTTTAACACCGTTATATCTGGATGATCTGTCCTGTACTGAAAGTGGATATTGTAGTCCCCAATAATATTGGATTGAGGTCCCCATTTCCCTTTCTTTTTCTTAATATGCTTTCAACATTTATATGCTCCCCTGTTGGTGGATTATATGTTGGCAATTCTTCCAAGTGTTTGATGTGATGCTTGATCAATACAAAACATCTTCCCATAATCTTTTGTCTCTCGAAGGTGTAAAATCACTTTATCTACTGTAGGCAGTATCACTTTGGCTCTCTTCTCCTTGCCAATTGCATAACCTGAGCTTGCCAAATCCTTCATTTTCAAGCTATGTGTATCTTTATAGTCTAAGGAAATCTCATGTGGGCAACATAAGGTCGAGCTCACTTTGTTTTTGATCTTTTCTTGTTGACCTTTTTTTTTCTTTTTTTTTTTTCTTAATTTTCACCCAGTCCAACAAACTGTTTGTAGTGATAGGAGAATTTATTCCTCAATACCTGAACTAATTATTGGTAAGTAAGGAGTTAATTTTCTCATTTTGGCATTTTTCTGACTTGGATTCTCTGTACCTTTCCCCTATGATGTTTTCCTTGGGGTTTGCTTCCACTTGTGCGATTCCTCAATTCCTCCCTGTCTTTTGCATGTCTTTTCTCTGTGTGTATGTGTGTGTTTGTGTGTTGTCTATTTGTTTTTCACTTAACACATTTTTAATTTTTTTTATTTCTTTTCTGCAGAACAGTATTCATTGTTTTTGCACCACACCCAGTGCTCCATGCAATCTGTGCCCTCTCTAATTCCCACTACCTGGTTCCCCTAACCTCCCACCCCATGCCCCTTCAGAACCCTCAGATTGTTTTTCAGAGTCCATAGCTTCTCATGGTTCCCCTCCCCTTACAATTTCCCTCTAATCCCTTCTCCTCTTTATCTCCCTTTGTCCTTCATGTTATTTGTTATGCTCCACAAGTAAATGAAACCATATGATAACTGAATCTCTCTGCTTGACTTTTTTCATTCAGCATAATCTCTTACAGTCCTGTCTATGTTGCTACAAAAGTTGGGTATTCTTCCTTTCTGATGGAGGCATAATACTTCATAGAGTATATGGATGACATCTTCCTTATCCATTCGTCCTTTGAAGGGCATCTTGGTTCACTCAACAGTTTGGTGACCATGGCCATCGCTGCTATAAACATTGGGGTAAAGATTCCCCTTCTTTTCACTACATCTGTAACTTTGGGTAAATACCAAGTAGTGCAAAAACAGGGTCATAGGGAAGCTCTATTTTTAATTTCTTAAGGAATTTCCACAGTGTTCTCCAAAGTGGCTGCACCAACTTGCATTCCCACCAACTGTGTAAGAGGGTTCTCCTTTCTCCGCATCCTCTCCACCAGATTTTGTTTCCTGTCTTCCTAATTATGGCCATTCTAAATGGTGTAAAGTGGTATCTCAATATAGTTTTCATTTGAATCTCCCTGATGCTAGTGATGATAAACATTTTTTCATGTGTCTGATAGCCATTTTTAGGTCTTCAATTGGAGAAGTGTCTGCTCATATCTTCTGCCTATTTTTTATTTGATTGTCTGTTTTGTGTGTGTTGAGTTTGAAGAGTTCTTTATAGATCCTGGATATTAACCTTTTGTCTCTACTGTCATTTGCAAATATTTCCTCCCATTCTGTGGGTTGCCTCTTTGTTTTGTTGACTGTTACCTTTGCAGTGCAGAAGCTTTTGGCCTTGATGAAGTCCCAAAAGTTCATTTGTGCTTATGTTTCCTTTGCCTTTGGAGACGTATCTTGAGAGATGTTGCTGTGGCTGATATCGAAGAGATTACTGTCTCTATGTTCTCCTCTAGGATTCTGATGGATTCCTGTCTGACATTGAGTTCTTTAATCCATTTTGAGTTTATCTTTGTGTAGGGTGTAAGAGAATGGTCGAGTTTCATTTTTCTACATATATCTGTCCAGTTTTCCCAGCACTATTTATTGAAGAGACTGTCTTTTTTCCACTATATATTTTTTCCTGTTTTGTCAAAGATTTTTTGCTCATACAGTTGAAGGTCTTTATCTGGGCTCTCTACTTCCACTAGTTTATGTATCAG
The DNA here is from genome assembly GCF_964662115.1 of Mustela nivalis. Classification (NCBI taxonomy): domain Eukaryota; kingdom Metazoa; phylum Chordata; class Mammalia; order Carnivora; family Mustelidae; genus Mustela; species Mustela nivalis. The sequence continues at coordinate 20,099,356 of NC_139041.1, read as the reverse complement.
TTTTTAAGCCAGTACCATGCTGTCTTGGTGATCACAGTTTTGTAGTAAAACCTGGAATCACATAACACGATGTCCCCAGGTTTAATTTTTCTTTTCAACATTTCCTTTGCGATCAGGGTTTCTTCTGATTCCAAACAAATTCCATACAAATTACTTGCTCTAACTCTTTGAAGAATACCTCTGGAATTTTGATTGGAATGGCATTAAAAGTATAGATTGCTGTAGGCAATATTGACATTTTCACAATGTTTATTCTTCCAATCCAAGTGCATGGAATGGTCTTCCTATTTTGTGTCTTCAATTTCTTTTATGAGTGTTCTTTAGTTCCTTGAGTACAGTTTTTTTACCTTTTTGGTGAGGTTTATCCTCAGGTATCTTAGGACTCTTGGTGCTATAGTAAATGGAATCGATTCTCTAATTTCCCTTTCTGTATTTTTATTGTTTGTGTATAAGAAAGGCACTAATTTCTGTACATTGCTTTGTATCCTGCCACGTTGCTGAATTGCTGTATGAGCTCTAGTAGTTTAGGGGTGGAATTTTTAGGTTTTCTGCATAAATAATACTGTCGTCTGTGGAGAGAGAGAGAGAGTTTGGCTTCTTCATCACCGACTTGGATACCTTTTATTTCTCTTTGTTGTCTGATTGCTGTTGCTAGAGCTCCTAATATAATGTTGACCAAGAGTGATTAGAGTGGGCGTCCTTCTGTTCCTGATATCAATGGGAAGGCTGCAAGCTTTTTCCCGTTGAGGATGATATTTGCTGTGGGTCTTTAATAGATATATTTGATGAAATTCAGGAATGTTCCCTCTATCCCTATACTTTGAAGCATTTTAATCAAGAAAGGATGCTGGATTTTATCAAATGCTTTTTCTGCATCATTTGAGAGGACCACGTGTTTCTTCTCTCTTCTCTTCTTAGTTTGTTCTGTCACATTGATTGATTTGTAAATGTTGAACCATCCTTGTGGCCCAGGGATGAATCCCACCTGGTCATGATGGATAATCTTCTTAATGTGCTGTTTGATCCTGTTTGCTAGGATCTTGGTGAGAATTATAGCATTCATATTCATCAGTGATATTGGTCTGAAATTATCCTTTTTAATAAGGTCTTTTCCTGGTTTGGGATCAGGGTAATGCTGGATTTATAGAAAGAGTCTTGAAGTTTTCCTTTTGCTTCAATATTTTATTTACACCTTCAGGAGAATAGGTGTTATTTCTATTTGAAAATTTGGTAGAATTCCCCAGGGAATCCATCAGGTCCTCGGCTCTTGTTTTTTGGGATATTTTTGATTACTGCTTCAATCTTGTTATTAGATATCGGTCTATTCAGGCTGTAAACTTGTTCCTGGTTCAATTTTGGGAGCTTATAGTTTTCCAAGAATGCATCCTTCCATATAACTGTTGATAATAACTTCTGATGGTTGTTTCTACTTCCTTAGTGTTAGTTGTGATCTCTCCCATTTCATTTATAATTTTTTAATTTGGGCTTTCTCTATTTTCTTTTGGATTAGTGTGGCCGGCCAATGGTTTATGGATATTATTGATTCTTTCAAAAAACCAGCTTTAGTTTCATTGATACGTTCTAGTGTATCTCTGGTTTCTACCTCGTTGATCTCTGCTCTAATCTTGATTATTTCTCTTCTTATATGTGGAGTTGGTTTGATTTGTTGTTGATTCTTCGGTTCTTTAAGGTGTAGAGACAGCTCGTGTTTTGGGGTTTTTCAATTTTCAATATATATATATATATATATATTTTTTTTTTTTTTTGGATGGAGCCTTGGATGGCTATGTATTTCCCCCTTAGGACCACCTTCGCTGTATCCCATAGGTTATGGACGGAAATGTCTTCATTCTAATTGGTTCCATCAATTGTTTTAGTTCTTCTTTGATCTTCTGTTTGATCCAAGTGTTATTTTATTTTAATTAATATATTTATTTTTAAATAAACATATGATTTATTTTTTATTCCCAGGGGTGTAGGTCTGTGAATCACCAGGTTTAAACATTTCACAGCACTCATCATAGCACATACCCTCCCCAATATCCATATCCCTACCACCCGATCCCATCCCACACTTAGAAACCCTCAGTCTGTTTTTTGAGATTGAGTCTTTTATTGTTTGTCTCCCTCCCAATCCCATGTTCTTTCATTTATTATTTTCCTACCCCCATAATCCCACATTGCATCTCCACCTCCTCATATCAAGGAGATCATATGATAGTTGTCTCTATGATTGGCTTTTTTCGCTAAGCATAATACCCTCTAGTTAAATCCAGGCTGCCACAAATGGCACAATATCATTTCTTTTGATGGCTGCATAGTATTACATTGTGTACATATATCTCATTGTATTTATCCATTCATTTGTTGATGGACATCTAGGTTCTTTCCATAGGTTGACTATTGTGGACATTGCTGCTATAAACATTTGGGTGCACATGCCCCTTTGTAGTACCACCTTTCTGTCTTTAGAATATATACCCAGTAGTGCAATCGCTGTGTCATAGGGTAGCTCTGTTTTCAGTTTTCTGAGGAACCTCCACAGTTTTCCAGAGTGGTTACACAAGCTTGCATTCCCACCCACAGTACAGGAGAGTTTCCCTATCTCCACATCCTTGCAATCATCTGTCATTTCTTGACTTGCTAATTTTAGCCATTCTAACTGGTGTGAGTTGGTGTCTCATTGTGGTTTTTATTTGTATTTCCTGATGCAAAGTGATGTGGAGCATTTTTTCATGTGCCTGTTGGCCATCGGGATGTCTTCTTTGCATAAATGTCTGTTCATGTCCTCTGCCCATTTCTTGATTGAATTCTTTGTTCTTTGGGTGTTGTGTTTCCTACGCTTTTTATAGGTATTTGATACTATCCCTTTATATGACATGTCATTTGCAAAAATATTCTCCCATTCTGTCAGTTGTCTTGGTTTTGTTAACTGTTTCCTTTGTTGTACAAAAGCTTTTGATCTTGATGAAGTTGCAATAATTTTTTCCCTTGCTTCTGTTGTCTTTGGCGATGTTCCTATGAAAACGTTGCTGCTGCTGAGGTCGAAGATTTTGCTGCCTGTGTTCTCCTCAAAGATTTTGATAGATTCCTTTATCACATTGAGGTCTTTCACCCATTGGAATCTATTTTTGTGTGTGGTGATCAAAGCATTCTTAAGCAAGAAGCTTTTTAGCTTTCAGGTGTTTCAGTGCCTTAGGAACTTTTCCTTGTGATTGAGCTCGAGTTCCAAAGCACTGTGACCTGAGAATATGCAGGGAATAATTGCAGTATTTTGGTATCAGTTGTGTTCTTATTTGTGACCCACTATGTGGTCTATTCTTGAGAAGGTTCCATATACACTTTAGAAAAATGAGTGTTCTGTTGTTTTAGGGTGGAATATTCTGTATTTTTAAATCACAGACCTTAATCTTGGACCCTCATGAGGTCCATTTAGTCCAATGTGCCATTCAATGCTATTGTTTCTTTATAGATTTTCTGCTTGGATGACCTGTCTATTTCTGAGATGGGAGTGTTACGATCTCCTACTATTAATCTATTCATATTAATATGACTCTTTATCTTGACTAACAGTTTTCTCATGTAATTGGCTGCTTACATATTTAGGGCATAGATATTTACAATTGTTAGATCATCTTGGTAGATAGTCCCTTTAAGAATTATGTAGTATCCTTCTGAATCTCTGACTACAGTCTTTAGTTTAAAATCTAATTTATCTGATATTAGAATTGCTACCCTGGCCTTCCTTTGAGGCCCATTGTCATAAAAGATGCTTCTCCATCCCTTTATTTTAATCTGGTGTATCTGAATGGATCTTTTGTATACACCATATGGCTGGGTCCTGTCGTTTTATCCAATCTGAAACTTGTGTCATCTTACGGGTGCATTTAGGCCATTCACATTGAGAGTGATTATTGATAGATACATTTTTATTGACATCGTGTTGCCTTTCAAGTCCTTCGTTCTGTAGATTGTCCCTATATTTCTGTTCAATGCTATTCTTAGGATTTTTCCTCTTTTATAGAACCCCCCTTAATATTTCCTGCAATTTGGGCTTGTTGGTGGTATAGTCTTTTAAGCCTTGACGGTATTGGAAAATCTTTATCTCTCCATCCGCTTTGAATGTCTGTCTTGCTGATAAAGTATTCTTGGCTGTATGTTCTTCTCATTTAGTGCCCTGAATATATCTTGCCAGCCCTTTCTGGCTTGTCAGGTCTCTGTGGACAGGTCTGATGTAACTTGATGCGCTTTTCTCTGTACATAAGAAGACTCTTTGTCCTAGTTGCTTTCAAGAGGTTGTATCTACACTTCTGATTTCTCAATTTTACTTTTAGGTGCCTTGATTTTTTCATTGAATCTATCATTTTGGGGGGAGACTGTTCTACCTCTAGTACATGAATGCTGGTTCCATTCACGAGATTGGAAAAATTTTCACAAATAACTTGTTCTACTATATCTTCTAGACTTTTTTTCTCTCTCGTCCCTTCAGGGATTCCAATTATTCTGACTTTGGAATATTTCATGTAATTATTTATTTCCTGATTCTGTTTTTGTAGCATCTAAGCTTGTTTCAGGCTTCCTCCTGATCCTTTCTCTCTATCCATTTGTTCTACAGATCTGTCATTCTATCTCCTTTTGCAGTTACCCTAGCTTTTAGAGAATTTAGATTAGACTAAACTCATTGAGTTCGTTGTGGACATCATCCCTGGTAATTTTCAGTTATGCCCTAATCAATTCTGTTTGGTCATCCATGGCTTTCTCCAACACCACTATTCCCTGGATAACTGTGAGCCTGAATACTCTTTCCTACATATTGTCTATGTTGATAGCCTTTAGCTCTGTTGCAGAATGCCCATCCTCTGTATTTTTGTTCTGTTTGGTATTCTTCCTCCTAGTCATTTTGGTGAGAGATGAACATATGTAGCTGGATGTATTGAATGTGGTGCATTCAATGTACACCTTGGGATGCTTTTGAGCAGATTCCACACCCAAATGAGAGAAAAAAAAAAAAAGAAAGAAAAGAAAAGAGAGAGATAGACCAAAAAAAAAAAAAAAAAACAGGTAAATAAATGAGAAGGCTCAGTCCAAATGGGCCCCAAAGAAAGATTTGTGAAATATACAAACAAAAACAGACATACAAATAGAATGATAAAAGTATAAGCAAATAAAGGAAGAACCTCGTCAAAAAGAACCCTAAGTATAAGATTTATATACTATTAGTAAAACACGAAAACATAGAAAAACACTGGTGGAGGAAAAAGATGGGAGAGTGGTTATAAATTTTCAGTGTGGGCAAGGAAAGTTATATTGATTCTTCCTGGATTTATCATGATATCTTTGTTAAAAAACTCAACTTTCCTAAAATAAAGAGGGATTAATTTTTTTTTTCGCCTATAAGCATGCCATTGATTGGGGAAAGGGGATTGCCTCGATGTTTAACTCTATATGAATATTAGAAAATAAAAATTAAAAAGGATTAAACTGGACTAAACTAAAATTTTTTAAAAAATAAAAAATGAAATGCAAATAAACACAAATGTAGATATCAAAAAGTTCCAATTAGAACGTTATTATATAATTAGATGTACTGGACATTGCACTGTAATGGTAAATAGGTTAGAAAATTATCTATATTAAAAAAATAAATGAACCAGGATAGTGGGAGCGACTTAAAAATGAGAGTTGTATCTATGAAGTATTGTTGATGATTATTGTTCTCTTGTCATTTTTTTTTCTTTCCTGGTTGGTTTTCTGGGGGAGAGGCCTGCCAGGTGGGTTTTCAGTCAATGATGTTCCCTGAGTTAAATATTCCTGGCACCCTCAAGGGGGCGGGCTCTGAGGAAACCGGTTTTTTCAGGCTTTTGTTTTCTGGAGGATTTTATGTTTGTTCACATTTTCTCTCTTACCTTGACCACTTTTCATTGTTTTTGGAGGTTTAGAGGAAAGCAAACTGCACCCTGACCACCCTGACAGAGAGAAGCCTCAGTCTTCTGTGGGTGCTGCAGGACAAATATAAATTACCACTTGGCCACTGGCAGAGCAGGTTTTGAGATGCAGTCCTGGGGGATGCAGGATCTTCTGCTTGTACCAAAAAACCTCAGCAGCGGTGGCTGTCTGGGCATTGCACACTGAGATTTTCCCACTGTCCCCAACTTCGCATGCCTGGTCTTTCTGGGTCTGAGTACAGGGCTTAAAAGCACCTCTCTCAGGGAAGGGTGTGGGTCATGGGCCCGTCTCAGGCTCTGATAGTACAGCAAAGGTCTAAGAGCACCAGGCTGGGCGTTCATGCACCTCTCAGACGAGGGTGAGGGGTGCTCTTGTCTCAGGCTCTGTTAGCAAGGCTCGGTGATTTTCTGTCTGGCGAGGCCCCCACCTCTCACAGGAGCCGGACTCAACACATCTCAGGTACACTGGTGGCTCAGGGACCAAGAGCTGGTTAATCTGCCACACTCTCTGTAGCTCGGTGCCAGGGGAGGCTAAACTGTATCTGGGGATGTAAGCCCCTGTCCTTAGCTGTCCTTATTCCCACAATTTACCCCTGTAATCCTTTGCTTTTTTTTTTTTTTGAGTGCTTTCAACGAGAGTCCAAGTTAATGGTGGTCCCCAGACAGGTCACTCTCCTATTGGAGTATTACTTTCCAATCTGTCAAATCTGGTGGCTCCCTCCCCTTTTTGTTTATATTTCAATATCAGTCTGACATTCCCACTCCACTTTACCTGCCCAATGGCGTCCTCTGCCACTGTAGAGATCCAGACATGTAAAATTCTGATCTCAGGCTGATTCCATGGGAAAAGGAGTTCCTTGGTAGTTAATCAGATCACTTTAGGGTACAGGTTGAAATGGAGCCTCCTCCTACGTCCTCCCCATCTTGACTTACCTCACATAACACTTAAAATGAAATTTCAAGACATAGGAAGTTGGTCATTTATGGATAGCTATTCAATTTGATATGCCTTGAAAACTCAAATTCCATCACTTTCAGCCATATTTCCTGCAAAGAATGTCCCAATTAGTCCACTTTCAAAAGAGGCATTCTCATTAACCTGCCTTCAAACAAACACCATATTTTGTATGCCTAGTTAGAGTTGTATTGTTTGACCCTTTTCCCCTTGCTTTTTTACATATCTCTTGACTAACATGAGAGAGTGAAATATTACGTTATTTATCTTTCTGAGACTGATTGATGTGATGAAGGCCAATGGCCTAAACAACTCTACATGAGGAACGTGGCAAGAATTCATTCTTCCTTATGCCTCAGTAAGAATTTGCAGAGCCTTTAGAGGACAGTGAGATATTAGAAGTGTCTGGGAACTCCAGGCACTGGAAGATTAAAATATCATGTGCAACTTGGTGGAAATTGACCCGAAGCCTACAAATCAAACTCCACAGCAAAAGAAAAAAGAAGTCGCAGAGACTATGGGAGAAGATTGGAGACATGGCTTAGGGGAGACATGGGGCATTGGTGTTTCAGACGGCAGTTAGCCAATGCAAAAAACTGAGACACAGAGGGAAACTGAAATGAGCGTGTTTCCCAAAGCCATTGGCTGTGACCAGCAGAGTGTCTGAATGGCATGGGTTCTTGCCAACAAAGGGTATTGAGGCCCAGAGATTTCAGATCAGCAGCCTTGGCAGACATCGAATTGAGAGATCACTTTGTTTTTCCTGGGGAGGACACCAACAAGCAACCAGGTGCATACAGCCTGGAAATCATGATCAGAGACAATCCCAGGAGACACAGTGGGAAGATGTGGGTTCTGGGAGTGCAATTGTGAAGAGGCAGTGTTCTTGGAGACTACTGGATAGGGGAAAATATATTGAGCGCATTCACACTAGCAGCATTAACACTGAGCTACTGGCCAAAGACATGACAGTGAAGACATTAGCCGGCTAAACAAAATCCCTTACATGGAATATTTGAGGACAGCCTTCCTTAGTCCAAGTTTCTTAGTCCCAGGAGAACAGACCCTCCCGTAGGGAACTAGAAGAAAGGCCTGCCCACATACTCTCCTGACTAGACCATTCTGCAGGCCTTCATGCTCCTGAGTTGTTTGAATGTCTCCTTTCATAGGCACAGCAGAGCCCACCAAGCTAAACCCCACCATATTAAGCCAAGACACCAAACACTCCAATGGGCAAGCAAGGAAAGCCTCTGCTGATGACTTGCCTCAAGGACAGGTGACAGCCACAACACAACAGAAGAGGGCATGCATGCCAAACACACCCGAGTCTCCATCAAGGGCCATCCCTTGGGCACTCGATGATCTCTTCTTCCTAAAGAAATTACAGGGTAGGAAACAGAATACAATTTACAAATACAGAGAAGAAGACAGAGACCTAGATCCAATGCAAAGCTGGAAGAATCTATTGATGCTGAAGAAAAAGAACAAGAAATGATCATGTCCAGGTAATCGAAGTGAACCCTCTACATGTAACACACCCGAAGGAAGATTCACTGCCTGGCCTTGATCATCTCTTGTTCTTTTACCTCGGCATCAGTTGATTTTTCCATCCTTGCATTGGATCTAGGTCTCTGCCTTCTTCTCTGTATTCGAAAAGCCCATTCTGTGAGGAAAATTTTGTTAGAAGGAAGAGATCATGGAATGCCCAAATGCTGGTCCTTGAGGGAATCTCAGGTGTGTGTGTGTCATGCATGCTCTCTGCTGTTGTGTTGTGGCTGTCCATTGTCCTTGAGGTCAGTCATCTGAAGAGGCTCTCCTTGCCTGCCATTTGGTGTGTTCAGGGCCTGGGCTGAAAATGCTGAGGTTTAGCTTGGTGGGCTCTGGTTTGCCTGTGAAAGAAGATGTTCAACCAGCTAAACAGATCAAAGGCCTAAAGAATCTGTGGTCAGGAAAGAGCATATAGGCAGAGTTTTCTTCTAGTCCCCTATGGGAGAGTCTGCTCTCCTGGGACTAAGCCACTTTGGTCTGAGGATGGAAGTCACCCCAGTTTTCCATGTTAGGGACTTTGTGTCTGCAGGTTAGGCAGCTAATGTCCTCACCATCCTATCCTTGGTCAGTAGATCAGTCTTTATGCCACTGTGCCGAGAGACCAAATTTTCTTTTGTCAATTTACAGATGCCAATTCTTTTGCCTTTCACAGATGCACTGCCAGAATCCACTATCTCCCACTGCATCTCCTAGTATTGTCTCTGATCATGGTTTTCAGGCTGTCTGCACCTGGTTGCTTGTTAGTGTCCTCTCCAGGAGAAACACAGTGTTCTCTCGAATTGATGTCTTCCAATCCTGCTGATCTGAAGTCTTCGGGCCTCAAGACCCTTTGTTGACAAGAACTCGTGACATTCAGACCCTCTACTGGTCACAGCCAATGTTATTGGAAAACATGCTCCTTGTGGGTGTCCAGAATGCTCCACTCTCCTATGCTTTTGTCTTTTGCATTGGCTCACTGCCCTCTAAAGCATCAACCGCCCTTGTCTCCCCTAAGCCATGTCTCCAATCTTCTCCCATAGTCTCAGCAACTTATTTTCTCTTTTTCTGTGGAGTTTGATTTGTAGGCTTCAGGTAAATTTCTGCCAAGTTGTAGTTCATGTTGTAATCATCGAGTTGTGTTCATGGCTGAAGACAAGCCTTTAGTTTCCAGTCACTACTACCATTTCACTGTCATCCAAATACACCAAAGCTTCTTACCAAGGCATAAGTAAGAATGAATTCTTGCCACTTGCCTCTTGTTGCAGAGTGTGAAGAGCATTCAGCAACATCACATCTATCAGTCTCAGAAAGACAAATAACGTATGATTTGACTCTCATTTTAGTTAAGAGACATGTGGAAAAGCAGGGGAAAAGGGACAAACAATATGACTCTAACCAGACACAAAAATTTGTGTGTCATTAAAGTTAGATTATTTAGAATGTGTGTTTCTAAAATAAGACTAAATTTGACACTTTTGGCAGGTATTATGGCTGAAAGTAATGGAATTTGAGTTTTCAAGGCATATCACATTGAATTGCTATCCAAAAAAGACCAACTTCCTATATCTTGGTATTTCATTATGAGTGTCATGTGAGATGAGACAAGAAGCAGGGAAGTAGGGAGAGGAGCCATTTCAGCTTATACCCTTAAGTGAGCTGATTACCTACCAAGGAACTCTGATCACCCATGAAATCAGCAAGAGATCAGAATTATACACCTCTGCATCGCTACAGGGTCAGAAAATGCCAGTGGGCAGGTAAAGCGGAGTAAGAAGGTAGGACTGATTTTGAAAGATAAACAAAAGTGGAAAGGAGCCTCTAGAGCTGACCAATTGGAAATTAATACACCAATACGAGAGAGCCCTGCACCTGGGGACCAGCATTAACTTGGAGTATGGTTGAAAGCACTCAAAGAGGGCAAAGGAACACAGGGGTAAATTGTGGGAATCGGGGGGCTAAAGACAGGGGCTTAAGTCCCCTGACCTAAGACAGTGTCCCTTGGTGCTGAGCGAGAGAGAGTGTGGTGGAGAAACCAGATCTTGGACCCTGAGCCACCAGCACACTCGAGAACATGTGGGTTCCATCTCCTGTGAGGGACTGGGAGGCTTGCCACACAGCATAATTCACAGCCTTTTTAACATAACCTGAGATGCTCACACCACTCACCCTCCCCTGTGAGAGGTGTGTGAAGGCCAAGCCTCATGCTCTGGGACCCATGCTTTGCTAACAGAGCGTGATTCGTGCGTGACCCAACCATCCCCTAAGAGAGGTATGCACAAGCCCGGCGCTCTTAGACCCAGAACGACCAGGCTCTCCCAGCCCGGGCCAGTGGGAAATACTCAGTGTGCAATCACTGCTTGGAATTTCTCTGGTGGTCTGGAGCTGCCCAGACAGCCACCGCTGCCTTGGGTTATTGGTACAAGCAGAATATCCTGTGTCCTTTGGACTGCATATCAAGACCTGCTCTGCCAGTGGCCAAGGGGGAATTTATATGTGCCCTGAAGCACTCACAGAGGGGCAGACAGAGGCCTCTCTCTGAAAGGGTGGTCAGGGTACAATTTTCTTTTCTCTAAGCCTCCAAAAACCATCAAAAGCAGTTAAAGCAAAAGAATAAATGTGAACAGACATAAAAACCTCCAGGAAATGAAAGTCTGAATAAACCTGTTTCCTCAGAGCCCACTCCTTTGAAGGAGATGAGAGGACTTAATTCAGGGAACATCATTGACTGAAAACCCACATGTCAGGACCATCCGTCAGAAAACCCAGCAGGAAAAAAAAAAATAAATAAAATACTACAAGAGAACAGCCAGCATTACTTCATAGATACAACTTTTACTTTTAATTCTTTCCCACTATTTTGTTTTATTTATATAGATAATTTTTAACCTATTTACTGTCACAGTGAGATGTCCAGTAAGGTAAAATCCATGATAATCTTCTAACTGAAATTTTTGATACATACACCTCTGTTTTTCTTTTGCATTTCTATATTTTTATTTTTTTAATTTTAGTTTAGTTTAATCTAGTTTATTCCATTTTATTTTTATTTTCTATTATTCATATGAGTTAAACTTAAAGATAATCCCATTTCCCCAATCAATGCTACCCCTATAGGCAAACCAATTTTCAATCCCCCTTTACCATATGGAAGTTGAGTTTTTTTTTTTTTTTAACAAAGCAAGATGCATCCAGGAAGAATCTAAATATCCTTCCTCACCCTCACTGAGAATTTATATATACTCTTCCATTGTTTTCTTCCACCAGTGTTTTTGTGTTTGTCCTGATGGTATATACATGTTATATTTAGGGATATTTTTGATGACATTCTTTCTTTATTCATATATATATATATATATATATATATATATATATATATATATATTCTCTTGTTATATATTTAATCAGTCTTTTTGTTTGTCTGCTTTTGTTTGTGTACTTCATAATTCTTTCCTTGGGACCCATTTGGGCTGAACCTTCCCTTTCATCTTCCTTTTTTCCCCCTGTCTCTCTCTCTCTCTCTTTAATCCTCTTTTCTTTTTTGCCTCATTTGGGTGGGGAAGCTTGATTGTTCAGAATCATTCCAGGGTGCAACTTGATGTCACCACGTTTGATACATACAGCTACATCAATTCAGTCATCTCTCAACAAAATGACTAAAAGGAGGAATGCCCAATAGAAGAAAAATACAGAGTATGGACCTTCTGCAACAGAGCTAACGGATATCAACTTATTCAATATGTCGGAAAAAGTATTCAGGTTCACAATTATCCAGGCAACAGCTAGGCTGGAAAAATCCATGGATGACCAAACAGAATTGATGAAAGCAAAAATGAAAGTTACCAAGGATTGTGTTCACAATGTTAGGGCAGAACTAAAAGCCACCAGTGATGAGTTTCACAATGCTGTTCCAATCTAATCTAAATATTGTAAAAGCTAGGGTAACTGCAAAAGAAGATAGAATTAGTGATCTGTAGGACTAACAGATAGAGAGAAACTATCAGGAGTAAGCCTGGAACAAAACGATTAGAAGATATGAAAACATAACTAGGAATTAATTGATGCCATGAAATGTTCCAAAGTCAGAATTATTGGAATCCCTGAAAAGGAGGAGAAAGAAAAAAGTCTAGAAGATATAGTGGAATAATTTCTTCATAAAAAATTTTCCAATCTCGAGAATGTTACCAGCGTTTATGTACTAGAGGCAGAAAAGTCTCCCTGCAAGATTATAGATTCCAAGAAAAAAATCAAGGAACCTGATAGTAAAATTGAGAAATCATATGTGTAGATACAATCTCTTGAAAGAAACTAGGACAAATAGGCTTCTTATGTACAGATGAAAGCCCATCAGAATCACGTAAGTCCTGTCCACAGAGACCTGGCAAGACAGAAAGGGCTGGCAAGAAATATTCAGGGCACTAAATGAGAAGAACATGCAGCCAAGAATACTTTATCCAGCAAGACAGACATTCAAAATGGATGGAGAGATAAAGATTTTTCAATACCGGTACGGCTTAAAGGAATATGCCACCAACAAGCTGACACTGCAGGAAATATTAAGGGGGGTTCTATAAAAGGGGAAAAATCCCAAGAATATTATTGAGCAGCAATATAGAGACAATCTACAGAAAGAAAAACTTGAAAGGCAACACGATATCAATAAAAAATGTATCTATCAATAGTCACTCTCAACGTGAATAGCCTAAATGTGCCCGTAAAATGACACAGGGTTTCAGATTGGATAAAATGACAGGACCCATCCATATGGTGTCTACAAGAGACCAATTTTGTACCTAAATGTATACCCAGACTGAAAGTGAAGGGATGGAGAAGTACCTTTCATGCAAATGGGCCTCAAAAGAAGGCCAGGGTAGCAATTCTCATGTCAGATAAATTAGATTTTAAACTAAAGACTTTAGTCAGAGATACAGAAGGGCATTACATAATCCTTAATGGGACTATCCACCAAGATGATCTAACAGTTGTAATTATCATTGTCCACAATATGGGAGCAGCCAGTTACATAAAAAAACTATTAGTCAAGATAAAGAGTCATATTGATATGAAAAGATTAATTGTAGGTGATCTTAACATGCCTCTCTCAGAAATAGATGGGTCATCCAAGCAGAAAATCCATATATAAAAAAGAGCATTGAATGACATATTGGACAAGATGGACCTCATAGATATATACAGAACATTCCACCTTATAAAAACAGAATAAAATTCTTCAAGTGCACACGGAACCTTCTCAAGAATTGACCATATACTGGGTCATAAATCAAGACTCAACCTATACCAAAAGACTGCGATTATTTCCCGAATATTCTCAAATCAC